>NC_135477.1:26390989-27014655 GCF_052094955.1 Ictidomys tridecemlineatus | reverse complement strand
AAGCCCATGGTTCAGATCCCTGGGCAGGAAGGCAGGCAGAAATAAAATTTCATAGATAATAAATACTCATATATAAGGAAGGAGCAGTTCAAAAGTAGATTTAATTAAGGGAGCAGTTTCATTTTCTTATCTATGAGATAAGAGGAATCAGGTAGTGATTTAAAATCTACCTTTTCACTTTCCAAACTACATAAATCTATTTTTTACCACATATAGAAACCTCAATTATGAGAGATACAAAACAAAAACACTAAAAACACCATTTTTACTAATCATGTTGAGAATCAATACTATTATTTCAGGATTAAAGGTTAGCCACGAAATGGACTATACTTACCAATATAATTTACACAATCTGATAAACTTCTGGAAGCGAATGGCCCTTCATATACAGTCTTACTTTTATCAAACAAATAAACCATATAGCTATCACAGCCTCTCTGAAAAAGAAACAAACAATTAAAATTGTTCTTGAAAATCCTAGCCTTTCTAAATATTTTAGTACCAGATTTCTTACTTTGAAATGCAAATGAACAAAGTCAATGTATATCAACTACATTTTATAGATTTAAGGTCTAAACCTAGAGATGGGAAAAGTGCGAAAATGATCAGCATCCCAAAAGAATAAAATGAAAAGGCAAATTTCCATAAAATGAAAATACTATGTAGTAATCAAAAGGAATGAAGTATTAATACATGCTACAACATGGATGAACCTTAAAAATATAATTGTAAATTAAAGAATTTAGACATAAGAGACTATATTTTATGATTCTGTTTAAATGTAATGTTCAGAAAAGGTAGATCTATGGAGATAGAAAGTGGATTAGTGACCAAAGGGAGATTAACAATTAAAGGACATGATGGATCTGTTGAGATGGAAATGTTTTTAAACTAATTTAAATTTATTTTAAAAATCACTGAGTTGTACATTTGAAATGGGTGAATTACACGATATGTAAAATATGCCTATATAATGCCATAAAAAGAAAAAAAAAGTCATGATACAATCATATTTACCACCCACCTATCCTCTGGCAGGATCTATGAGACTGCTAGTCTAATTTCAAGGTCCTAGGCTTCAAATACAAGAAGGAAAAGAAAGTAGGAGATAACTGGCACCAAAGAAAAAGTCTTACAAAGTTCAAAACAATAAATATATCATTTATACCTTGTTTTCCTTGAAAAACAATGATAAGAGTCACCAGTAGGGCAACACTTAAAAAAATTATAAAAGATGTATAACATTCCCCAAGGAATCCCAATTATGTATCAAATCAGTCATAGAGCATGCAATTCCTCGGTACAGATTTCTTATCATACTCTAGAATTCTCTTACAATCCTTTCTATAGCACAGTAGGGTAACTATAATCTACAACAACTGATTATACATTTCAAAACAACTAAAGTAAGAACTTGAAGGGTGTGAACACATATAAATGATGATATTTGAGGAGACAGAAATGCTAATTACCTTGATTTGATCTTTATACATTGTATACATGTACTAAATTAATACTATACCCTATAAATAAGTAAAAATATTATATCAATTAAAACAAAAAAGAATTTCTTACAACTCCATCTAGAACACATTGAGAGGCTGGTTTCCGAGGATCTAGAGAAATTCCTGTCTCTGAAAGAAGTTCTTGAGAACCAGTATTTATTCCAGTTTCACGCTCAATGCGAGACTGTAGTGAATGAAGACTTTCATCAGGTGGTAACAAAAAAGAAATGATCTTTGCAGAAGTCATATTTAGGATGTGTACTATCTGTATAATAAGGAAAAAAAGATACATCCATTGATCATTTTCTTTGTAAATGATTCAGTGCAAGATATTAAGAAGGGAATGTGAACAAAAGGCATTATTCATTCTTCAAAGTGAGATTATTTGTAATTATAAAAATGGACATTCCGAAAACTAAAGAACAGAGTTTAGAGGGCTGGGGTTGTGGCTTAGTGGTAGAGCACTTGCGTAGCATGTCCGAGGCACTGGGTTTGTTCCTCAGCACCGCATAAAAATAAATAAATAAAATAAAGTTCTTGGTCCCACTGCAACTGAAAAAACAAAACAACAACAACAACAAAAAAAAAAACAAAAAAAACAAGAGTTTACCTTTCTACTACAATAGATGTTAGTTCCAACAAATAAAATTTCAGTTTTAAGGCTGCACAACACCAAGTAATAAAAATTCTAATTAAAAAATAAAATGATACTTATTTGAGAAACATTATCACAGACCTAGAAGAAAACAATCTTATATATGAAGTGCCTAACTTACATCAACCATAGAGTTAAGTGCTTTCACATAACATCCCCAATTAATTAAATCTCAATTTCTATCTTAGCAGAGAGGGCTCTAAGAAGTTAAATAGTTTGTTAGGGATCATACAGCTGATAACTGGTAGAGCTTGAATCTGAAATTTTTACTACTTCATGTTGCCTCAAGAAATAATCCATCTGGTAGAAGAGATAAGCTACTTTTTCAACAGGAAAAAAAGTGTTGTTACCCTCGCAAGGCAATCAAATCCCTGAGCAGTGACCTACCTAAGGGCTCACAGTTGGATAAGAAAACAGTCTTATTAGTCTCACATAAAGTCCCAGTGATGGTAGGTCAGGCAGGACTCTATCTAGGTATTTCCAGGTAAGCAAGGACAGTCACAGAGTTGGAGGACAGTCTTTTGAACACAATACTTCTTTTCCTTCCACTAACCTTAGATAAGCCATACAAAATTAATACTTATTTCTTGATTCCTTACATTGATTAGTATATGCAAATGAGTAAAAGTATCTCTGCTGGAAATCCTTGCTAAAAAGTAAAGCATTAGGGTTGGAGATGAGGCCCAGTGTTAGAGTGCCTTCCTGGCATGCTTGAGGACCTGGATTTGATTCCCAGCACAGGGTTGGGGCAGATGGGGTAGATAAAAAGGCTTCCTTTCTTCTTCTTTCCTCTTAAAATACAAGGAGCCATGGGTATAGTTCAGTGACAAAAGTACATGCCTGGCATGAGTAAGGCTTCAAGTTCAATCCCCAGCAACATAAACCCCTGCCCAACCGACACACAGATTATATTGACAGCTGGGCATGTAGATTCACAGGAGCTCACTTACCTAGCATGTGCAAGGCCCTGAGTTTGATCCCAAGTACTGAAAAAAATATTATAATTGACATTTTTCAAACACACTAAATTGTAGATAATAGTATCATAATCTCACTCCAAAGCCTGGGAATGCCTTGCCTGGTTTCAACCATCACTTACACAGAGTCAATTTTATTTCATCTATACGCCCCCTCATAGACCCCTCTACTGAAGTATATATTTTTTCTTTTAAATTCTTGATTTTGTGGCAATTTAATTTTTGATATGTAAAAATTATATATGAGATACATAATGTGATATTTTGATATACATTATGAAATGACCACATTTCAGCTAATTAACATATCTACTACTTCTCCACAGTTACCATTTTTATACCCTTTGACTAACATCACCACATTCCCTTCTGCCATCAGTCCCTGGTAACTATCATCCTATTCTCTGCTTCTATGAGTCTGACTTTTATTTATTTTTTAAAAATTTGGCCAGGTGGTTCATTACCAACTACAACCAGGACTAGGACCAGGACTGTACTTTCCACAAAACCTCCCAAAGGATGAAGGAGTGGGAGACACAACATCTCTACCATGCACCCATGTTGGGCAGCTGGCAACACTCCAAGTTTGACTCATTTAGATTCCACATGTAATTGAGATCATGCATTATCTCTTTTTGTGTATTTCACTTAGCATAATGTCTTCCAAGTTTATCAATTGTCCTAAATGACAGAATTTCCTTTTTTATTAAAGCTGAATAATATTCCATTGTGTATATACCATATTTTCCCTATCCACTCATCTTTTGAAGGACATTTAGGTTTCTGTAT
Source organism: Ictidomys tridecemlineatus (assembly GCF_052094955.1). NCBI lineage: Eukaryota > Metazoa > Chordata > Mammalia > Rodentia > Sciuridae > Ictidomys > Ictidomys tridecemlineatus. The sequence goes on along the minus strand of NC_135477.1, from coordinate 27,010,726 downwards.
CTTGGCTATTGTGAATAATGTTTGCAGTGTACACAGATGTTCAGATCTCTTCATAATCCTTTTTCATTTCCTCTTGATATCCAGAAGTAGGAATACTAGATCATATGATAGTTTTATTTTTAATTTTTTGGAAAGCTTTCATACTGTCTCCCATAATGTCAGTATAATTTATATTCCCATCAACAGTGTACAAGGGTTCTCTTTCACCATCTCTTTGCCAACACTCGCTACCTGTTAGATTTGGATTTGGAATGTCCCCCAAAGGCTCATGTGTTAAAGGCACGGTTCCCAATAAAACAATGTTCAAGGTAGGGCCTTGGGGAAGTGATTAGATCATGGGGGCTCAAATCTCATAATGGACTAATCTATTAATAGATTCATAGCTGAATGAATTATTGGGTTTAGTGTAAACTATAGGAAGTGGAACCTACTTGAAGGGAGTGGGTCCTTGGGGGTGTGCCTTGGGGATTATATCTTGTTTTGGGCCTTTTCCTCCCCTGACTTCCTGGCCACTATGATGAGAATTTACTCCATCATGCTTTCTCCACCATGATGCTTGGACTCACCACAGGCCCACAGCAATGGAGCCAGCTGACCCTGGATTAAAACCTCTGAAACCATAAGCCAAAATAAATCTTTGTTCCTTTAAATTATTTTTCACAGGTATTCTGCCACAGTAAGAGAAAGCTAACATACTACCATTTGTCTTTTTTATAATAGCCATCCTAATAGGAGCAACGTGACATCTCATTATAGTTTTTTTTTTTTGAGGGGGGAGGGGTTGGTTTTCTTGTAGCATAGGGGATTGAACCCAGGGCCTTGAACATGGTAGACAAGTATAAAACCACTGAGCTACATTCCCACCCAAAATGCATTTCCCTAATAATTAGCATTGTTGAGCACCTTTTCAAATGCCTGTTGACCATCAGAATTTCTTCTTCTAACAAGTGTGTATTTAGCTCATTTATCCACTTTTTAATCAGGTTATTTGTAATTGGCTTATTCAGTTGTATAGGTCCCTTGCCAAATTTAGGTATTTACCCCATATCAGACAAGTTTTGCAAATATTTTTTCCTATTTTAAAAGTTGCCTTTCCATTTTATTTAATATTTCCTTTGTTGTGCAGAATTTTTAAAATTTGAAGTGCATTATTATTTCTATTTACAAATCCTGACACTGATGCTTAAGTGGTGCTAAAGAAATAACAAACTGCTTTTATAACCTAAAATTGATCTTTTTAATGTAAATTCCAAATGTCATAACAAAATTGTCAATATTTCTCTTAGCATAACATTAAGAGACTTTCCTTTAATATATAATAAACTTTAATGTTTTAAAATTAATTATCTCTTGTTTATTCTTTAAAATCACCCTATTATTATATTTAGGAAGTGTCCCTGAAACCTTCTGTATTATCATGAATAATACTCAATACTTATACTGCACAACTTCACAATAATATTGATCCTTTGAAGATATTACTATTCTCCAAATAAAGAGAAAGTAAATATCTGCTCAGATTCATAGACAGGTAAGTAGTGGTGATGCAAACATAACTAAGTCTATAGGCGCACAAACCCCATAATGAGAAATCTTTCTCCATGCTCTATGACAAACATGCTCACAGACAAGTAGGAATGATGCCATAATTACTATCACAAATCTAAAAAAGGAAAATGAGTGGTGCACAACCAAAACTTTCAAAGGCAACATAAAGCTAAAGGCCTCACCAAGCCAAGCTTTGTTAACACACTGAGGAATGAAACCAAATCAAGAAGCCAGCTACTTTTTCAGCGTTAATCAAGAACAACATGAACATGCCCTCAAATTCACATTTAATCAAGTATTCCAAGATTAGATTAAAGCCTTACGTGAATATGAATTCTCATTTTAATGTTAGAAAGCCTGTATACTATTGGCACTCAATACATACAGAAAGACTGCAAATGAGGGTTGTTTCTGGGTATACAATATAAAAGATCTACACTGGGGCTGGGGTTGTAGCTCAGAGGTACAGCACTCGCCTAGCTTGCATGAGGCTCTGGGTTCAATTCTCAGCACCACATAAAAATAAAGATATTGAAAAAAAAAGAGATCTACACCTCTCATTCGTATCAATGAATAATTACTGAGAACCTGATACATACCTGTAACAGAATGCCATGATAGAAATGGAGTCAGGTTAGGGTGAGTGATTGTTAATAAAAGTAGTAAAACCAACCAATTGAAGAAGAAAATCTAAGTGGAGAAGCATGAGTAGAAGATAAGAAATAATTAAAGAATATATAAAATAGGATTAAGTGACAAACTGTGTTGCAGAGACCATTGGGGGAAAAAAAAAGCAAGTTTAAGATATGCCTGTGTAGGTAAGGATACGTGTACAGACAGAGATCATATTGTAGAGAATAACATTCATCAAAGTGCAAAAATACACAAGGGGTTTGATGGCATGACACAGTGACCAGTGACTACCTCTGAGTGAGGTAAAGGTTGAGAAAATCAGGAAAAGACACATACTTGATTGGGGTGAACCTACATTAGGAAGCCCCAAAAAACCCAGGAAGATCAGTTTAGATATGTCTTAGTAAGCAAAAACAATTGTTTTGATTTCATGGATAGAAGAATACAAAAGCATTTTCAGAAGATGAGGGGTAGTTCATGTGGGATAGACTACAGGATGGATAGTAAATATAAAGAATTAAAAGCCAGGAAGGAACCTTCCTCACCAAACCAAATCCAGTAGAATTAAACCTAAATGAATGAAGTAATAAATGACACCAATACAGGAATGGAAAAATCCAAAAGAAATTTCAAACGAATAATCAGCAAAGGCCACTTAGATGCAGACTGAAAAATCTTGCTAAAGAAATGAAGCATCAGTTCTAAGAATATAATTTGCCTTTTCAAATAAATATCAGGAAAAGACTACTAAAATACATTTATGTTCATTTTTCCAAGTAAAATTATTAACTTCATAGTAGGTTATATGAAATACACTCCATAAAACTAACCTTCAAATTCAGAATGTGATCCATTAATAGGAAACATCTTGGTTGCTTCAAAGTAAGATCAATGGGTCCCCCTCTCTGCTGTGGGTCCCAATTCAACATCAACTGTAGCCAGTTTTCCATGGGCTCCACTATTAAACTAGAAAATGTACAAAATATGATGAATATCATTATTTTCCATTTTCTTTAGTATTACTAAAAAAATAATTTAGTAGGTTGTCTATTTCCTTTCTTATCACTTATCCATACCATTCTATATCTTACTTTCAAATAAGTCACAAAACTTCAGGGGATATACTTTCTAATCTATCTCACAGAGGACTTAATAAAATAGTGATAATAAAGATGTACAGAGACTTCCTTGATCAACATCTTTAGCATATTCTAGATCCCCAAACCCACATATGTAAATTTGTTATTGGCAGATTCAACAGGTGAGTCCGATTCTACTCTCCAGTGACCATTTACTTCTTAATCCTAGGATCTTCTCAGTACTTAAGCCAATCAAATTGAGTGGCAATAATTCTCAGTTCCCCTCCAACTGTGTTGTCGATTACTATTTACTTAAAATTCAGTTCTTCAATCACATTAGCCATCTTTCTTTTTCTTCTTCTTCTTCTTTTTTTGGTAGTACTGGAAATCAAATCCAGGGCCTCATGCATGCTAAAAAAGTACTCTAACACTGAGCTCTACTCCCACAGTCCCTAGCCATCTTGCAAGTGCTCAAAAGCTCAATAAGCCTCACGTGGCTAAAACTAATATGGAATATTTACCTTGACAGAAAGTTCTACTGGATAACACTACTTGAAACAAACAACTACACTACTGTTCTTTTACAACCCTGGAGAAACTGAGGCACACCTCCTCAAATAAAGTACACTTACCTACAAAGGCTATTTGGTTGAGGTAAATGGCTACTAAATCGAACTTCCCCTGTCATCTCTTCACATGCAAATATACACTTTGAATCCTTCTTCTTAATCTTCTCATGCCTATAAAAACAAAAGATACCTCAGCTGACAACCTGACTCTTTTACTATTTCTTGCCACTTATTTTATTCAATTCTGCATTTAAAAAGCAACGATACCAATAACAAAAGTAGGAAACAACCAAAAAATTTCCATTCCCATTAAATATGACAAAGTTCTCATCCATGTCTTACCAGGTAAATGGCTGCAGATGATGCAAAAAAGGCCTATATCCAGCAATACATTCAAACACCATGGTCCCAAAGCTCCAATAATCAACCGTGGCTGTGTAAGGCTTATTCTCAAAGAGCTCTGGGGCCTTAAAAAGAGAAAATGCTTTAAATGCCAAAACTGTAAGGCATTTTTGTACTACTGTATTCATGACCTTCAGAAATAAGAATAAGAATTTTATACATTTAAATTCAAAGATATAGTACATATCTCACCAGATACTGCAGTGTTCCCACAAAAGATGTACAGAGACTTCCTTGATCAACATCTTTGGCATATCCTAAATCAATTATTTTATGTATTACCTGCAAAAGAAAATGGTTGAAATATTTGAAAGGGAAAGACAATAATATCCTTAGGCTGTGGGGATGGTGGTGGTAATGACCTTGCAATTTGAAATAATACAAATATATTTTAGGTCTGAGCTCCACCACTTAACTAGCCATGTGATCTTGATCAAGTTATTTAACTTCTCAGTTTCTTATATAATTAGATTCTAATTGGCTCTATTTTACAGATTTATTAGGACTTAATAAAATAGTCATAATAAAAAACTTAATACAGGGCTTGGGTTGTGGCTCAGTGACAGACCACTTGCCTCGCATGTATGAGGCACTGGGTATCAATCTTCAGCATCACTTAAAAATAAATAAACAAAATAAAGATACTGTGTCCCTGTATAACTAAAAATAAATAAATAAATAAAATTAAAAATTAATACAATGCCTGATACATAGTGAAAAATTAAATACAGATTGGCTAATAATTTTTATTTTGGCATGTTAAGAATAAGATTTGTCCATTAAGCAAAAATAAGGGTGATTTTCAAACTTGAAGAAGCATCACATGACTGTAGAGCACCTTAAATGTAACTCAACACCTACCTAAATTAAAAAATGTCCTTAAGTTTTTAGCTACAACAAAACAAAACCACAGAGATAATTAAGCATACATGAAAGGCTCCTTTGAGAAGAAGTATAATCAAAGTTCCATCAATGGACCAATTGTGATCTACATATATTAACATAATCCAATGCAAGGTTAATAAGGCTAGGTGAAGTCATTTGAGTACCTATGATTTCTAACTTTTTGACGTTCCTTTTGTAATGCAGAAAAAATTAAGAGAAGAGAAAAATGTTTAAAATATCAAGGTCAGTAGAGGAGGGAAAATCATGATGCTGAACAGTAGACTGAGTCAGGAAAAATGCAGTAAAATAAAGTGTTGTAGAAATATAAAAAAAAAGTAAAGTAATTACATCATAAAATATCCATTGAAATAATTCACAAATTGTAAAATTCTGCTCAAAACGTAAGAGATGTAACAATGGTTTATTTTGTGTTAAATATGTCCTGGTGTGAAAGTATTTAACACAAGAATAATATTTTCTATACCTATCAGTAAGACAGAAAGATAAAGTTCCTTTCTTTGCTTTTTTTTTTTAAGTCATACATTTTTTGTTTGTTTGTTTAAAGACTTTTTTTTAATTTTAGAGACTATTTAAACTTCTGCATGGCTGACATTTGAAAGAATTAGCTGAATGTAATTATTTGTCTAATTGAGGGGTACTTTTTAATAGAATATAAGAAAGAATTGTGGCTAGAACATTTCTGATATGGATACTTTAGAGTTTGTATAAAATTGATGTGGGCCAGGTGTGGTGGTAACATGCCTGTAATCCCAGTGGCTAGGAAGACTAAGGCAGGAGGATCAGGAGTTCAAAGCCAACCTCAGCAATTTAGCAAGGCCCTAAGCAACTTAGTGAGACCCTGTCTCTAAATAAAAAATACAAAGGGCTGGGGATGTGGCTCAGAGGTTAGAAAACTCCTGGGTTCAATCCCTGGAACAAAAAAAAAGAAAAATATGAGTGCTCTTATCATCAGTCATAAATGCATACTCAAGGCATTCTTTTAATGTGAGAGCAGTACTGTTGCCATCCCCATGGAGTTTCCTTTGTTTACACATATAAAGAAGAGAGCAGGTATTTTTACCAGTCTTTTTTGTTAGATATATTAACTTATTTCAAGATCTTAAGAACAACAAGGAAATTTGTAATCAACATTTCTCCTCTTATAATTTTCTGATTTCTAATCACAAATGTAATTTATATATGAAACCATGAACCCCATTATTATGTATAATTATAAATCACCAATGAAATGATGAAATAAATAAATTAAAGTCATCTACATACAAAACTGTAATTTATAGCAGCAAATTTTTAAAAAGAAATTAAAGATTTCTTTTAAATGCTTGTTTGGACATCCAAAAACTATAGAAAAAAATAATAAATAAAAGCCAAAATTGAAAAAAAAAAAAACAAGGCCAGGTGAAGTGGTGCATGCTTGTAATCCCAGTGATTAGTGAGGCTGAGGCAGGAGGACTGCAAGTTTGAGGCCAGACTCAGCAACTTAGCAAGGCTCTAAGTAACTAAGCAAGACCCCATATCAAAGGAAAAAAAAAAAAAAGGCAAGTACCAAAAACAAACAAACAAAAAACCAATGCAAGGTTCGTATTCATAGCTTTAAGTCTTTACGGGAATGTAATTTGGATGCTTGAAACAAGAAAACTGTTCAAATTATTCTGAGGAAAATGAAACATTATAGGAGTCAATAAACAATTTCTGGATCTTCTCAAGATGACTCATTTAAGAATCTGGGAAACCAAGGTTTTACTTTTTTCTTTGATTCTTTTTTTTTTTTTTTAGTTTTAAAATTTAAATACAGAATTTAGGATCTGTGGAAAGGAGATGAGTTTTTTTAAAAATAAATACTTTTTTTTCTTAAAGTAAAGCAGACTAGGATGTATATATATGTGTTTTGGATGTGCTTCTCAAGAATAAAATAGTGATGAGAATTAATAAATTATACAGTCTCTACCAACTATCTCTGCTAGAAAAACAGGCATCAACAAGACAGGTGCACCTCCTTCTTTGAAACCACTGTTTAACAGAGGAGGAAAAAAAAACCCACAAAACTACAGTTTAGTGTGGTAAGGACTGAAATAGTAAAAGTATAGAGTGCTATGGGTAAACAGCAAGGACACTAAAGTTCAAAGACTAACTACATAAAGGAGACTGTATGCAAATCATGGAACATTTCTTCAGATTTCACCTACCTTGCCACCAACATCCTGAAGAACTATATTTTCAGGTTTTAGATCTCGATGTATAATTTTGTTTTCATGCAAATATCGGATCCCAGACCCTAAATAAAGTTTAGAATGTATTTTAAAGTAAGAGAAAATACTGAGTTAAAAAATAAAAACTTCACACAGCTCTGATCTGATGTTCAAAATTATATGCACCATCATAGCTGTATCAGAGCACTTCAGATTTTTTTCCACAGAAAATATAGACACATTAAACAAATGATTTAATCATAATAAATTATAATATGTGCTCATTTAACTTATTAAAATTAACATTAAAAGAAATGAAATAATCAATTGAGAAAATTCCTACAACCTGCATGGCCCTTTCTCCCACCTAAGTCACCCTTTTCACCTAGACTTTGGTCTCCCTGGCCTAGGAAAAGAAGTAAAACCAAAACATATAGAAAACTTAATCTTGGCTTTTGTACTTCCTCTAATAGCATAGGTACTATTATTTTAGGGATTTTTCAGGAGTAATTCTGATTAAACAGAGAATTTCAATCTAAGACTAACTTGAGGATATATAGTTCCTAAAGAGTTGCAATTCCACTGTGAACAAAATTACTATGTCAATTGGGAATGGAGACAGTAAAAATGAATAAGGTCATTTCACACAATATTTTGTCAGCAATTAGAACATCTATGAGCCAAGAAAAGATTCTTAGATAAAAACAATAGTAACAAAATATCCCTAGTTTTAATTTAGTACTAATAGTAACAGTTTTTTGACAAATTCTTATAGACATTAAAAAGCCATATGTTTTGTATAGTGTATCAACAATTCTTAATTCCAAAGCAGTATACATAATCTTTTATGGACCCAGAGGTACTAAATTACAATGATATTTTAATATTGATTACATACCTATATCACTCAGTAAAGAAAGTATTTGGCTTTCTTTAAGTCCACAACAATTTTCTGGTTTGTTGAGTAGCTTTAAAAAAAAAAAAAGTCTAAAATTGTGTACCGCAAATTGCTGGGCAACAACAGCAACACATATTAGTCAACATACTCTGAAGAGAATATTGAAATGAGAAAATAAGACATGATAAAGAAAGTGAAAGAAGGAAAAAAAAAATCATCAAACATAGTAAGGATATGTTTCATTTATGTGGACAAGGCTCATTAAAGTAAAGATAAAGGTCCAAAAGTATGTAAAATTGAAAAAGGTTGACAAATGTCTCTCTTATATATACACTATACACACACACACACACACACACACACACACACACACATTCTCTCCCATGAGAGTGTGTGTGTGTGTATATATGTATGTATATCATATATATACACACACACGTATATATATTCATAAGGACATATTTTAAAATGAGATAGGAAATAAAGATTGTAATAGAAAAAATATTTTATAAGCACTTTAAACATTTAACACTAACACTATTGACATAGTCTCATCTTGCAAACAACAACAAAAATTCATGTTCTACAGAAGTTCATTGGACTAGACAAAGGGGAATGAAAGGAAGGGAGAGGGGATAGGCATAGTAAAGACAGTAGAATGAATCAGATACAACCTTTCTATGTTCATATGAATACATGACCAGTGTAACTCCATATCATCTTCAAACACAAGAATGGAATCCTAATTAGAATAAGTTATACTCCATTTATGTATGTCAAAATACACTCTACTGTTATGTATAAAAAGAACAACAACAAATAAAAAAATCCATGTTCTAAACCTAGAGTGAGCAAATATTTTCTGTAAAGGGACAGATAGTAAGCACTTTAGTCGTTGCAAGCCATATGGTTTCTGTCACAACTACTTAAAATTCTGCAGCTGCAAGAAAGAAGCCATAGACATGAGCATGGTTCCAATAAATTTTATTTACAAAACAGGTAACAGGCCATAGTTCTCTGTTCCTTATTCTAGATTACCATATTGAATATGATTCAAACAATCCTCAAATTTGTGACTTACAATCTCATCATCTCAAAATATCCATACTACCTTCCGAAGATCTCCTCCAGAACAGTATTCCATTGCTAGAAGAGGTACATCATTTATTAAAAAATTCAATTCCTCGGGAACATCACAGGCCTTTACAACATTGGGATGGTTCAACCTAAAAGAAAGGAAAAATACTAAAATCAAAACAATTTTTCTAATGAATAGAAACTAGATTTGAAGTGGTAATTAGAGATGGGAATGAGATAAGGAAGGAAGACTGGCATTGTGTATAAAATTCTTTTTTTTTTTTTTAAAGAGAGAGTGAGAGAGGAGGGAGAGAGAGAGAGAGAGAGAGAGAGAGAGAGAGAGAGAGAGAGAAAGAGAGAGAGAGAGAATTTTTAATGTTTATTTTTTAGTTCTTGGCGGACACAACATCTTTGTTGGTATGTGGTGCTGAGGATCAAACCCAGGCCACACGCATGCCAGGCGAGCGCGCTACCACTTGAGCCACATCCCCAGCCCCATAAAATTCTAATTTATGATTTATGTAATTAAAAATTAGTAATCTTTAGGAGAAAAAATATACATGAAGATACTATCACTGTTATTATTAGATTTATGTGTGTCAAGCAGTAAGCACTTTACATATAATTAATTCATTTGCTTGTCAAAATAATCCTAATAAGAGTAGATGTATTAAAAGTTTTATCACACAGAAGAAAAATTGAAACACAAATTGGTTAAGTAATGTAAGATTACATAGCAAGTTCTCAATAAGGATTCAAAATCTGGCAGTTCAGGCTCCAAGGCCTATTTCATACTGCCTTTCCCATAATCACTTACAGTGTCACCCAAAAATAAATACTAATAAATTTGGGCATATTTCCTTACATTTCTAAATCTGTGCACAAACACAAGACTTTCAGTAAGTTCAGAATCACAATGTCTTCCATTGGCTTTTTAAAAAAAATTTATTTATCACCATTCCTTTCATCATCATCATCATCATCATCATCATCATCATGCAATGGATTCCTGTCTTAGGACCTAAAGAAATAGAATCTCCATATGTAGGCTTAAGAATTCATATTATTAAGCATTCCTGGTGATTTTGCCACATAGTCAATTTTGAAAATCATAAAAATGAAAAAAGCAAAACACTAGTCAGAAAATACTTGTTTCAAATTCAGAATACCACTAGTGTGACTACACGGAGTTCAACTTCCTCATCTATAAAACATGGATAAGATATTAGGGATCCAAGATGGTGGGCCAGAGGGAGGCAGCATTCTGTGTTGCTCTGTGACCTGGGGCTCAAATAGTGAGAATACTGCTTCTCTGTGAGTGATATTCCTGTTCCCGGCGCAAGAATCATGGCTAACATGCGGTCCAGGGCTCCAGGGCTCAGTATCAGAGTAGGTCTCGCAACTGCTCACCCAGGACTACCAGGTACCCGAGTGGGAACATCAACATCAGCACCCTCACAGAACTTTTGGCCACCCGAGCAGAAATCACAAACGCCACTCCCACGCAGGACACCCGGCAGCTTCCCACACACTGGAACTCCAGCCGCCATTCCTATGTGGACCCCATCTACCAATGTGGGGCTCCCCCATCACCTCTATCTTGGGACTCTGCAGCAGCAATGATAGTCCCATACGCACAGTAGCCTGCCTGCACTCAAGAACTTCACACGGGCTATGAAGTTAGCAGACAGACACACAGCAAGTCACGGAGCTCGTCTCTGAACTGATCATCCAATGCCATCACCTGGCTCCCTCCACTCGATCTGACACCCCATCTCTGAAAGCAACCACTTCCATCTTGGGACCTTCATCACCATCTTTAGTGGGGGCAACTCCCAGTTTGGAACTCCAGCTGGCCAGTTTCTAACTCCCTGCTCTCCCCAGTATCGGCTAACCTGGTACAGTGAATGTCCAACACAAAACAGTTATCAGCAAGTACAGAGTGCACCCAAAGCAACACACTCAAGAGCCTGGAAGAGAAAGGTCCCTCATTAGGAAGTAGTAAAGAAGAGGGTAAGTGTGATCCAGTTTAGAGACTAACACAGAGACCAGGAACTTGGCGATCTTCAGGTGAGAAAAGAAGAAGGACCAGGTGCTCACATCACAGGAGTAGGCCCAAAAAGAGATCCTTGAGGTGTAGTCTCCCTTTGGGGATTGGCAGGTCACACACCCCACTTCCAGGGATCATCCAACCAGGACCAACCCTCCCACCCTGGTTACCTTCACCATCCTGACAGTGGAGACTCCAGCTAACAAAAGACAACCCCCACCTACTGGATGAGAAGGGAAGCAGGAAAGACACTGATGGAAAACCAAAACAATCCCTGTTTCTTTCTTCAAGATTTTTTTTCTTCTCCCTCTCTATTCTCCTGCTCTCACATCCCCAGTATATGTGAAACCAAGTACTTTGCATGAATTAGGATTTTGAGGACTGGGATGTCTGAATAGTATATTACAGATGTGTTGTATATTCTTTGTTTGTTCATTTTCTTTTCTCCCACCAATTTTTACTATTTTAACATTTTTTATTTTTCTTAATATTTATGTGTGTTTGTTTTAGGTACTCTACTGTCTTCTCACTTACTTGTCTACCCAAATTACTTCCTCTCTCTTCTGCTACTAATCTTCCTCTTTAGATTTCTCTTTTATACTTTCTAAGATATAAGAACTCTATAGCCTCACCTCCTACCTCCTCAGCATATCATCCTACTCCTCACCCCGGTTCTTTGTCCACCATCAGAAACTGTAAACCCTTTTACAAACCTACTGAGTATATTGTAGATAATACTTGAATTCACCATTTCTGTACATTGTGACCAAACTATAAATGTCTTAATAGCAAATATTTACTTTTAGGGTGTATATTGTTTATATTGGGAGCTGTTAACATTGTCCTTCACCTCAAAGGAGAGGTACTGGAACCCTACAGGGGCACTATAAGCCTATAGGGTAAAACAGTAACACCTGGGATCCACAGAGGTAGCAGGAAAGACACACAAGCAATATGCAAAGACAAAGGAAGAAAGTGCCCCAAACAAATCAAGATATCACATTATTAGAATTCATGGCCAGCACAATAAAAGAAATGACAGAGAAGGAGTTCAGGATGTATATAACTAAAATGTTCTGTAAACTAAAGTATGAGTAAATACATGAAGCAAAAGATCATTTTGACAAACGAGTTACACAAATACAGGAAGCAAAAGATTACTTCAATAGGGAGATAGAGGTTCTAAAAAAAAAACCAAACAGAAATCCTTGAATTGAAAGAAACAATAAAGCAAATTAAAAGTTCAAATGAAAGCATCACCAACAGATTAGACCATATTATTAGACCATAATAACCCTGAATGTTAATGGCCTAAACTCACAAATCAAAAGACACAGAATGGCAGATGGGATTTAAAAAAAATAAATAAATAAAAGACCCGACAACATGCTATCTACAAGAGATTCATCTCATGGGAAAAGACATCCACAGAATGAAGGTGAGAGGTGGAGGAAAATCATACCACTCACATAGACTGCGGAAGCAAGCAGGGGTTTCCATCCTCATATCAAATAAAGTAGACTTCAAGCCAAAGTTAATCAAAAGGCATAAAGAAAGATATGTCATACTGCTTAAGGGAACCATTCATTAATAAGCCGTAACAATAATAAATTTATATGCCCCAAACAGTGAAGCATCTATGTTAATCAAACTCTTCTCAAATGCAAGAGTCAAACAGACCACAACACAATAATTCTGGGGGACTTTAACATACCTCTTTCACCACTAGATAGATCATCCAAACAAAAGCTGAACAAAAAAACTACAGAATTGAAAAATGAATCAATAACTTAACTGACATATACAGAATATTTCATCTTTCAATGAACGGAAAATACACTTACTTCTCAGCAGCACATGGATTCTTCTCTAAAATAGACCATATACTATGCCACAAAGCAACTCTTAGCAAATATAAAAAAGTAGAGATATTATCCTGCATTCTATCAAATCATAATGTAATGAAATTAGAAATCAATAAAATAAAAACTACTCCATCACCTGGAGACTAAATAATATGCTACTGAATGAACAATGGGTTGCAAAAGACATCAAGGAGGAGATTAAAAAATTCTTAGAGAGAATGAGAACAGATACAATGTATAGAAATCTCTGGGACACAATGAAGGCAGTTCTAAGAGGAAAGTTCATTGCATGGAGTTCATTCCTTAAAAGAAGAAAAAGTCAACAAATAAATTACTTAACTTTACTTCTCAAAGCCCTAGAAAAAGAATAAATTAACACCAAAAGCAGTAGAAAACAGGAAATAATTAAAATCAGAGCTGAAATCAATGAAATTGAAACAAAAGAAACAAGTGAAAAAATTGACAAAACAAAAAGTCGATTCTTTAGAAAAATAAATAAAATTCACAAATCCTTAGCCATGCTATTGAAGAAGAGACAGAAAACTCAAATTACTAACATACATGATGAAAAAGGAAATATCACAACAGACACTACAGAAATATAGAAGATAATTAGAAATTATTTTGAAAACTTTTATTCCAATAAAATAGAAAACATCTAAGACATTGACAAATTTCTAGAGTCATATGATTTCCCCAAATTGAATCAGGATGATATGTACAATTTAATCAGATCAATTTCAAGCAATGAAACAGAAGATGCCATCAGAAGCCTACTGAAAATCGAGGGAACAGATGGATAAACAGCTGAGTTGTACAAGACCTTTAAAGAAGAACTAATACCAATACTCTTCAATTTACTTCAGGAACAGAAAAAGAGGGAGCACTTCCAAACTCATTCTATGAGGCCAATATCACCCTGATTCCAAAACTAGGCAAAGACATATCAAAGAAAGAAAACTTCAGACCAATATCTCTTATGAACATAGATGTAAAGATTTTTAATAAAATTCTGGCAAATTGTACACAAAAAAATATCAAAAAGTAGTGCACCACGATCAAGTGGGGTTCATCCCAGGGATGCAAGGTTGGTTCAACATACAGAAATCAATAAATGTAATTCATCACATCAAAAGACCTAAAGATAAGAACCATATGATCAGCTCAATAGATGCAGAAAAAGCTTTTGACAAAATACAGCACCCCTTCATGTTCAGAACTCTAGAAAAACTAAGGATAACAGGTACATATCTTGACATTGTGAAGCCCCAGACTAACATCATTCTAAATGGAGAAAAATTAAAAACATTCCCTTTAAAAAGTGGAACAAGACAGAGATGCCCTCTTTCACCACTTCTATTTAACATAGTTCTTGAAACACTGGCCAGAGCAATTAGATGCAAGAAATTAAAGGGATTCAGATAAGAAAAGAACTCAAATTAGTACTATTTGCTAACAATCGATTCTATACCTAGAAGATCCAAAAAATTCCACCAGAAAACTTCTAGAACTAGTAAATGAATTCAGCAAAGTAGCAGGATACAAAATTAACACCCATAAATCAAGGAATTTTTGTATATCCGTGACAAATCCCGTGAAAGGGAAACAAGGAAAACTACCCCATTTACAATAGCCTGAAAAAAAAAACCAACCAAACAAACAAACAAACAAAAACCCCCAAATACTTGGGACTCAATCTAAGAAAAGAGGTCAAAGACCTCTATAACAAAAACTACAGAATGCTAAAGAAAGAAATTAAAGAAGACTTTAGAAGATGGAAAGATCTCCCTTGTTCTTAGATAGGCAGAATTAATATTGTCAAAATGACCATACTACCAAAAGCATCATACAGATTTAATGTAATTTCAATCTAAACTCCAATGACATTCCTCATAGAAATAGAAAAAGCAGTCTGAAATTCATCTGGAAAAATAAGAGACCCAGAATAGCAAAAGCAATCCTTAGCAAGAAGACTGAAGCAGGTGGCATCATCAGACCAATAGTAACAAAAACAGCATGGTATTGACACCAAAACAGACTGGTAGACCAATGGTACAGAATAGAGGACACAGAGACTAACCCACGTAATTACAGTTATCTTATATTAGACAAAGGCATCAAAAAACACACATTGGAGAAAAGATAGCCTCTCCAACAAATGGTGCTGGGAAAACTGGAAATCCATATGCAACAAAATGAAATTAAACCCCTATCTCTCACCATGCACAAATCTGAACTCAAAGTGGATCAAGGACCTAGGAATTAAACCAGATACCTATGTGTAATAGAAGAAACAGAAGGTCTAAATCTCCATCATATTGAATTAGGCCCCTACTTCCTTAATAAGACTCCTATAGCGCAAGATTTTAAATCAAGAATCAATAAATGGGATGGATTCAAACTAAAAAGCTTCTTTTCAGTAAAAGAAACAATCAGTGAGGTGAACAGAGAGCCCACAGCTTGGGAGCAAATTTTTACCACTTATACATTAGATCAAGCACTAATCTCTGGGGTATTAAAAAAACTCAAAAAGCTAAACACCAAAATAACAAATAACCCAATTAATAAATGGCCAAGGAACTGAACAGACACTTCTCAGAATGTGATATACAATCAATCAACAAATTTATGAAAAAATGTTCAACGCTTCTAGCTATTAGAGAAACGCAAATCAAAATTACTCTTAAGATTTCATCTCACTCCAGTCAGAATGGCAGCTATTAAGAATACAAACAACAATAAGTGTTGGCGAGGATGTTGGGAAAAAAGGCACACTCATACATTGCTGGTGGGACTGGACTGCAAAATGGTGCAGCCAAAATGAAAAGCAGTATGGAGATTCCTTGGAAAACTGGGAATGGAACCACCATTTCACCCAACTATTCCATTCCTCAGTCTATACCCAAAGGACTTAAAAACAGCATACTACAGGGGCACAGTCACATCAATGTTTACTGCAGCACAATTCACAATAGCTAAACTGTGGAACCAACCTAGAAGCCCTTCAGTAGATGAATGAATAAAGAAACTGTGGTATATATACACACAATGGAATATTAGCAATAAAAGAGAATTAAAATTGTGACATTTGCAGGTAAATGGACAGAGGTAGGGAATATAATGCTAAGTAAAGCTAGCCAATCCCAAAAAAACAAATGCTGAATGTTTTCTCTGTTATAAGGAGGCTGATTCTTAGTGAGTTGGGAGGAGGAGCATGGGAGGATTAGAAAAACTCTAGATAGGGCAAAGGGGTGGAAGAGGAAAGGTGGGGGCATGAAGGTAGAAAAGATGGTGGAGTGAGGTGGTCATCATTACCCTAAGTACATATATGAAGAACAAATGGTATGACTCTACTTTGTGTACAATTAGAGATATGAAAAATTGTGCTCTATATGTGTAATATGAATTGTAATGAATTCTGCTGTCATATATAACAAATTAGAATAAAAAATTTAAAAATATATGGATAATACCTAAATCCAGGGTTATGGTGATAACTATTGGAATGATCTAAAGCACACTACCTGGAGAAGTTTAAAATATGTCCACTTTTCCCTTTAAGAGCTTAATTCTCCTCTCCTTATATATATACTATCCTTAGTGACTCATTTCTAACAAACAATGCAGTGGAAAGAATAAACTGTAACTTCCAAGGAGATTTCATAAAAGATATGCCAACTTTCATTTTGTTCTCTCTCACTGAGCACTTGCTCTGGAGAAGTTAGTTGCCATGTTAGGAAGATGTTAATTCTTCCCTATGGAGAGGCCTACGGTAAGAAATTGATGCTTCTGGCCAATAGTTACATAAGTGAGCTTGGCAGCAATTACTTTAGCCCTAGTCAAGCCTTTGGATGATACAGCTCCAGTCAACATTTTGAGGTCTCTCAGGACAGATCCTGACCTAGAACCACAGCGCTAAGCCACAGAAACTGAAAATACTAAATGTTTATAGTTTTAAATCACTAAATTTGGGGATAATTTTTTTTTTTACAAAGCAATACATATACTATTTAACAAAAGTAGGTATAAAAGAAATGAGGACAGTGAAAGTTAATATATGAGCATTGCCCAAGGCCCACAAGAAAAAAACTCTACCTTCAGAGAGCTGAATGTGATACCTAACTTACTTTTTAAACTTAAGCTTTCTTAATCATAACATACTATTGTCTGAAATAGAACACATATATTTAATGACAGAGAGAAAAATGTGTTCCCAAAAAGATCCTGAGAAGAGTAGATCCTTAGCCTCCTTCCTTATAATAACAATGATTGGGCTGCAGAATGAAGAAATAGAAATCATTGAGTACACTTACTTCTTCATGATCTGGATTTCATGGCACCACCGTTCTCTGTTTTTTGTACTTAGTTCTAGGCGGCAAGACTTAATTGCTATTTTGTGATCAAGATCCTGGAAAATAAAAAATAACAGACAAAATAAATTAGGTTCTTTTGAAGATTTGTCTGTATCAAAGAAATGCCAACCCAGGGAAACAACACTCTTTTTAACTTCACTAATTAAACATATTACATTCACAGCTCCGTTGAGCCAACACTTTGGTGAGATAAACCATGAGACTACTTACTAATCAATGCTTTCAGACCCTCAAATACATTACAGCACATAAACAAAAATTGAGGCTGATCCTATGATAGATCTTTTCAGGATACAGTCTCATACATACTGCTAGAAAAATACAAGGATACTGTCTCTCCAACAAACCCTTTTTCTGACCTCAGTCAAGACAACTCTGGGATAAACAGGATAATTGAGAGCTCCCTGGTCTCAAAATAGAAAGAAACAGTTTTAACATGACTAAGCCTAATGAACAAAAACTCCAAAATTAGATCCTAATCTATGCATTTCAAAAGACATGGGAAAATATCCTAATAATGATTAAACTTCTGTTTCCATGCCTATAAAATAAACTGAAAATCTCTTGCTTATAAATAACTTAGCCAATTCTGACTGAAATTAAGCCCACTGTATTGTACATTAAAGGAAATAGTCTGACCTCATCATACTGTGGTAACACTAATAATATAACCCAGAATCAGCAATCAGGGCCAAACATGTTACAATATGTTTCAGATATTGGTGAGAAGAGTTCAAAAAACTCCCCAAATCTGTAATCTCTGAGTTGTACTATAAGGTGTGCATGAATAGAGAGAACTCCCAGGGACTAGGAAGATAGAAAAACTTTAAAGGCAGGGAAGCAAGACATAGCTTGGATGGGACAGTCTGAATTGGGAGCTTGGTAGGGGAAAAAGGCTAACATGATAGCTGATAATGTATAGAGAAAGAAGAAAGGAAATAGGACACATTATAAGTCAGCTTAACCACAATACTCATTTCCTTCAACCTTTCATTATAAGCAGGGACCTGGTGGTAAAGTTTTACTACCACGAAGACTATCTGGCACAGCCATGAACAACATTAAGCCCTGAATTTTCTTATGAATAAGGCAGGAAGTTATTTTATTTCAAGAAGAGCCCACCACATAAGTTCTTTCAACTCCTATTTATAGTTCACCTAATCAGTGAAATTCTACCTCTTCACAAAAAAATATTCTTTGGAAAGTTTACACATGCTGAGCCAAAAAGGAAAAAAAGAAAAAAAAAAAACTTCTGTGTTTAAAAAAACTGGAATAGCCAGGTATGGTAGCACACACCTGTAATCCAAGTGTCTTTGGAGGCTGAAGCAGGAGGATCACGAGTTTAAGGCCAGCCTCGGCAACTTAGCGAGGCCCTAAGCAGCTTAGCAAGACCTTGTCTCAAAATTACAAAAATAAATAAATAAATATATACATATATATAAATAAATAAGGCAGTGGGGGGGAGGGCATGGATATGGCTCAGTGGTTAAGTACCACTGGGTTCAATCCCTGGTACCCTCCAAAATGTACAAATCAAAAACAACTTTGAAACAACAAGTGGAATAAGTGAGTGTGCACCTCTAGTCTGAGCTACTTGGGAATCTGAGGCAAGAGGATCATGGTTCAAGACCAGTTAAGGCAGCACAAGACAGAAACTATATTTAAAAAAAAAAAAAAAAACTTGGAATATTGTGAGGGATAGCAGTGATGGTAATATAATATAAATGTACTTAATACAACAGAACTATACTTTTTTTTTACTCTAGACATTTTTATTTGGCATATGAGAACTATATTCTTAAAAATGGTTAAACTAAATTTTACACTATATATATTTTTATAATAAAAAATTAGAAAATACTAATCCAAAATTGTTTCTTTAATTTTTGGAGCTTTTAATATGCTAATTTGATTTTGAAACTCAAAGAAATATTGCATTTACCCAATGTATTTAAACAAAGCAAAGTCATCCTCCATGTGTGAAAGATTGGTTCCAGGAGTTCCAAAGGATACCAAAATCTGTAGAATGTAGTATATAAAAAAACATAGTATTTGTGTATAACCTATGTACATCCTCCTGTATACTTTGTATTAGGTTTCATAAGTAATCTCTAGATTACTTATGAAACCTAATACAATGTAAATCCTATGTAGCTGCTATATTGTATTATTTGGGTAATAGGGACAAGAAAAATGTCCACATGTGTTCAGTATGAATGCATTTTTTTCAAGTATTTTTAATCTGTGGATGGTTGAATCTGTGAATGAAGAATTCATGGAGGGTCAACAACCGTTCCTTTGTTTTCTTTCTTTCTTTCATTTTTCTCCCTGCATTGCTAGGCATCAAATCCCAGGGCCCTACACATGCTGCACAAGTGCTCTACCACTGAGCTGTATTCCCACCCACTGTATCCTTTATCTTTTTTCTGTATCCTTTCTTCAAAGTATCCCATTGAATTAGATTTTCCAAGCATACTTTGAGAAATGCTATCCTGTTCCCTAGAAAGAATTCTCTGGTTCCTCAATTCTTTTGTTCCTCATTCATTTGTAAATATTCTCATTATATAAGGTACCACATTGTACTTTGTTTCTATGACCATCTCTCTCATTAGACTTGAAATCTCCTTGTTGATCTTGAAACTATCAGCACCCAGTACAGTAATTACCTAAATAAACCATCTCCTATCCTTTCTTATTCCTCATGGAGCTTTGACAGGTATGGATGAAATCTTGGACATAGTTTCCACTAAAAGATGAGTATACTGAAAGCTGTAAATGCAAACCCTAAGTCAAGCTTAGAAGAGAAAGGATCCTGTTTCCAAGTCTTACAGATTATTGCTTTTCTCCTTACTACAGGTCTATTGTCAAATGTCCTAGTTTGAGGGAAGAGCACTCTGATCAATTGGAAAGGCCCTGAGAGATTTCTAAGAGTTTAGGGAGCCCAAATCTCTTCCATTTAAAAAGTGATAGATTTCATAGAGATGAAAAGTAGAATGTTGTTGCCAGGGGCTGGGTAAGGGGAAAATGAGGAGTTATTGTTTAACCGGTATGAAGTTTCAGTCTGGGAAGGTAAAAAGGTTCTGGAAATGGATGATGATGTAATGGATGCACATCAATGTGAAGTACTTAATGCTACTGAACTATACACTTGAAATGGTTAAAATGATAAATTTTATGTTAAGTATTCTTTACCACAATAATTTTTTTTAAATGATAAATTTGTCCATCCATTCTCAGCCAGGGGCCAGGAGAAGCAGTCACCAAAACATGTCAGCAAGCATACTTTTTTCCCTTATGACCAGGCTGATGGGCATACTTAGATAACACATGTAACATTATATTTGAAGTATATGTCTCTCCTTTTTTAAATTAATTTTCTTTTGAGTGCACTATATTTCTTAAATCTACTACTTTACTGAAACAGTATTTAATGCCTTAGTCCTTCCAGTTTTTCTCCAAGATTGCCTCCTATACTTGATCTTGAAACCTGCTTCACAAAGTTTCCTCAGTTTTGTCATTCTAATTGCCTCAAAAACATGCCTATTCTCCCAATGTGGACTTCTATCTCCTCTCCAGCCTACCCCAAATGGGAGTCTCTACCCACACCCATGTTCCTTAAAAAAAAAAAAAAATTATAATCTCTCCTTTTGGATTCACTTCTCTATTTGTAAGCCAAATAGAAGCATTTCAGTAGTACCTTAACTGCCAACCTTATCCCATGTTTTTCCAATCAAATTTATCCTTTACAAAGTGAATTTTCCTAGAACACAATTTTTACTTGGACATTTCCTTTTAAAGGTTAGTTAATGATTATGAAAAGTATTATAATCAACAATAAAGCAGCATCAAGAACCAACCGATGAATGTTCCATGGGCCAAATATTTAGCTTTACATATATTAATATTATATTTAACTTTTAAACAGACCCAGGATGTATAAATGTCATCATACCCGTTTTACAGATAAAGCAAAAGCTATACTGCACACATTATTAGTTCAGGATCTATTAACCTAAAATGTACTTTAGGAAAGCACAAACCCTTCAAGTGGTCATGCATCAAGTTGTGCAGATGTGCCTCGTTGCATTTTTTTTCTGAGGAAAGGGTTCATAACTTTTATTGATACATCAAATGAGACTCAAACATGATTAACTGCTGTTACAATGGTTAAACATTTTCAATTAAGTCAAAGTATATTTCCTGACTCTAATGTTAGCTGTCTCCCACAGAATAGTGTCTCCCTCCTCCCTGCTTTCAATCTGTCTTCTCTTTGAGACCATAATCATTTTCACCAGCTTACCCTCATACCTTTCCCAACCTGGAATGCACGATTCCAAAGTCTACCAATGGCTTCCAATGTTTAACTCTAGACTCACAGGAAGCCTTCCTTGTATTGCAGTCTCCACTGTTAGTACAGCTTTCAACCACTGGCACGCACATGCACACACACACACACACACACACACACACACACACACACACTGCAACAGGCAGCCTGCCCCCATCTTCAGTCCCACTTTTTCACCCATTCATGCTCACATATACACACTCTGACGTTCATCTGCCTCACACGCCCTGAGACTCTACATTCACATACAGACATAAGCATTTGTCACACTCACGAAACAGCCGGTCACATCTTGACACTCAGAGCAAAGTTCTTCCTAATGGCTCTAGCTCGCCACATTGCCCCAGAACCTCAGATAACAACCTTGGACTCAGTCACCCAGGCTCAAAAGCACAGTATCTCACACTCACAAACCCTGGCTCACAAATACTGGCCAAGGTCTCACCGACAATCTCACACATTGACAGCCCTGAGCTCCACAGACGCTATGACAAAACCACCGCCACTCCCTCTCGCGCCCCGCCTCACCCGATGCTGGTACAGACAAACATTTCCGAAGCCGCCGGTGCCAAGCCGCTCCCGCATCTCCCAGGGCCCGCCCGCGCCCGGCCGCAGCCCCGGGGGCCGCTCCATGGGGCGGGAGGGCAAGCGGCCTCAGGCTCCGCCGCCGTTCCAAGGCCGGTTCCGGGCCGCCGAGGCTCGCGCGTCTTTCTCCTCGCGAGACCTATGCGTCACTTCCGGTAACTGCCGCGGGAAAAGCCCCGCCCCAGCTATGCCTGGATACCAAGGGTGCCCTGCTGGCTAAAGAGTGCGGAGATCGGCAGGGCGCTTCCAGTCGGCCCTCTTTAGTGTCCTGGGCATTTTTTCTAGTCGAGAGGACCCACTTGTGTTCTAGACTCAAAAGTATAGGATCTGTCTAGACCCTACATTCCCTTCAACTCACATCCCAAACCAGTCTCTTCAGTATTTTCTAAACTTCGCATTGTCTCCACCCCTGTGTACATTTCTCCTTTATTTAAATACCTGCCATCTATTCTCCAATCCCATCACCCGCTGAGCCGGCACTAGCAAATGCTACCAATGATTGTATAGTGCAGAATCCAAAGAATACTGTGCTAAAAGGACCACTGATTGATGCGTTAGACTTAATAACTTTCTATACACCAGTTGCAGGAGCTCCCCTATAATCCCAAACAACTCAAATGTGTGACGTTATTCCGGAGTAAAGAATGTTCTTCCGGACTTTGTGAACTTCCCTAAATGTCTCACGGAGCTTGCTGTCAGGAAGTCCTTCCGTTATGGGTTTGCCACAGTGATGGCTCATTGTGGGAATTGTTTCTGCAAAGATAAGCTTTAGGAATGCCCTTGGTGCAACAGGAAGTACTTCTAAGTGGCAGATTGCATAGGGGAGCCAGCTCTGTTCTTCATTTGAGTTCAGTCATCTGCTTCAGGGAAACTAGGGATCTCAATTTACTGGTATAAGAAACAGGAAATCAAATTCTCAAAAGAAAAGTCAGTGCAACCAGAATGTTAAAACACCGCATGATACATAGCAAGCTGATGTGGAATATCCATCACAGTTGGTATGGGAGATGCTGGTTTCCATGCTTGGGCAGTTTACATGGAACTGGAATAAAATAGAATCTCTCAGAACACTTCCCTTAAAGCTGGGCAGACCATAAAGAGGATTATGGTGCAGACTGTCATGACACTATGAAGGCCTCTCCTTTGTTGTGTGTACAGCCTAGTGGTGCTAGAGTGTTTCCAGTCTTCATAAGTCAACCCCATAAAGTCTTATTCAGAAGAGCTGGGACCCCAGTCAGGATATTGATGATCACTGACTTTAAAGTGGTCATCTTTGCAGAAATCAGGTTGGTTCCTATAATTCACTTTTTAAAACATTCCCATTATCAGAACATGGAACAGTTCAAGTTTTTTAAAAAATCCTAGACTGATTGACCCCAAGCTCAATGATCTTCAGATTTGCAAGCTTCATTTTTTCAGTGTAAGTAGAGGTGATGAATATTTCAGAGATTTTATGAGGATTATCAAGTAAAGCTTTCTAAGTAATAAATGTCAGAAATATAGGAATGATTATTTTTCTTTTGGCTTCCAAGATGCTATATCCTGTGATCTCTCTGCTCCAACCCCATGTACTGTTGGATCACTGTTTCTAAACACTTCTTAAATTGTGGTCATCTTTAGCTAAGAACTGTATTCATCTTATCTTATTTTCATCCATACTCATGATTTCACTATGGCCTATATCCTGGTGATCCCCAAAGCCCTATCACTCAACCCAGATCTCCATGAATTTAGAATTTTACAAGAGTACAGTGAACACATTCATTAGACATTTCAAATATCTGAAATAGCATATTCAAAGCAGAATTCATTTTTTCATAAATCTGCTCATTCTCCTCCCAGTTAGACTGTAAATTCTGGATAACAGGCACCATATTGAGATACGATTATACTCTTAAGAGTCCAGAAAAATGCCTGGCACATAGGATTCAATTATCTGAAGTGAAGGCTTCAAATGTTATGTAAGAAAAATAGCACAGGACATGACAGTGGTGCAAGCCTTAATACCAGTAACTCTGGAGGCTGAGGCAGGAGAATCACAAGTTCAAGCAAATTAGTGAGATCTTGTCTCAAAAAATAAAAAGGGCTGGAGATATAGTTTAGTGGTGGAGTACACCGTGGTACAATCTTCAGTACTAGGGGGTGGCGGGGTGGAGAGCAAGGCCCATGAGACCCTTCTCTACCCTGAATTGCTCAGGAAGAAACCACCCTGTATGATTGTAGATTAACAGCTGGGCCTAAAGCTCTGCCTTTTCTATTGCACATACTACTTTGTTTCATTTCAATGGTCATAGGCAACATAAACACAAGACCCTTCTCAACCAGGGAAGATTTTATTTAATAGTTTAAGTTTTTGAAAATGTAGATAAACATAAGCTGTTCTTAGAGCTGGATAATAGATATGCTTTTAACATAGAATTTTAATCCTAGAATGATTTTTCTAAAACAAACAAAAAAAGAAAAGAGAAACAACCTCATTCCTAGGCCTCTTGCTGTAGGCAGGTTCCATGGGAATGCACAAAAGAGGCAGGGAAACAGTCCTTATGGAAGACTGTGAAAATTTCCTATGAGGTTCATAAAGTGCCCTTCTCTTCCCTTTGCTTATTCATCCAGAGTAAAGTCAAAGGGTTCAAAGTCTTTCCGGAAGCGACGAGCCAGAATCTCCTCTTCTTCCTTGCTTATTTGACACTGCCTCCAGTCAGACTTGTTAGGAATATTAAGAATAGCTTCACTGGCCAATACTTCCCTACAGAAAGAACAAAAAGAGGTCAAAATCAGAAATATTTGCCCTAAGCCCCCTCCTCCTTCCTTGGTCTTTCTCCAGTCAGACCCAACATCACCTAAAGAAACTATACATATTTCTCTGTCTGCTCATACTGTTCTCTGCCATCTTGTCTATCAAAATAATACCTATTTTAAGTGATCAGCTCAAGTCCTACCTCTTTCCTGATCCCTCATATCTCATTTACTTTTCCTTCTCTGGAACAACTTGAACTATAATATTGGTACTTAGAGAGGCAACATGGAATAGTAGGAAGAGGGCAGGCACTGATGTCAGAAAGATCAGAGACTGGATTCCATTTCTAGCTCTGCCACTATAACCTGAACAGACTACTTCATCTCCTTAAGTCTTGATTTCCTCACCTATGAGAGGCAAAAAAAAGTACCTACCTTACAGGATTTTATGATGTACAAAGGGGACAATCAAAATACTACATTATCTATGATCCTGCTTTAAACTGTAGTTTGGTCATCCCAACTAGAACATGAGTTTTCCGAGGCAGGTGCAGTCAGGTGTCATAACTATTCTGACTTAAAATGCTTCTGCATCTTATTATAGGGGAGTCACACCTATATAGGCACACCAACACAAGTTCAATGAAGAAAACAACTTATTTTGGTTCTCAAGACCAAAGATACATATACACAAGTTCCTTCTAATTTCTGTTGCTTTATATTTTTATTTATTTTTACTTATTTTTATACATTAGAAATAATTTTATGTTTCTACTTGGTTCATTTTCTACTGTGAAACTATAATAGAAGAGTTGGAAATAAATGATATGAGTCTTCTAAAAGTCAAAAGACCTGAGCTCAAGTTCTAGCTTCCTGAGCAAACCTCGTGCCTACTTCTTCATATGCAAAATGAAGACAGAACCACTATTCTTACACAGCTGAGGGGGATAAAATGGCTTTTCAAGGCACACACAAACATTATTGGTGGGACTGAAAATCGGTGCAACCACTCTGGAAAACAGTATGGAGATTGCTTAAAAACCTTGGAATAGAACCACCACTTGACCCAGCTATCCCACTCCTTGGTCTATACCCAAAGGACTTTAAAACAGCATACTACAGTGATGCAGTCACATCAATGTTCATAGCATCACAATTCACAATAGCCAAACTGTGGAACAAACCTTCTATAGATGAATGGATAATGAAACTGTAGTATGTATACACAATGGAATATTACTCAGCAATAAAAGAGAAAAAAATTATAATATCTGCAGGTAAATGGAGTTGAAGAATATCATGCTAAGCAAAGTAAGCCAATCCCCCCAAACCAAAGGCTGAATATTTTCTATGATAAGTGGATGCTAATCCACAATGGGGAAGGGGCATGGGACAAGTGTATGAACTTTGGATTGTTGAAGGGGAGGGAGGGAAGAGGAGGAGGCATGGGGGTAGGAAAGATGGTGGAATGAAATGGATAAGTTAACCTAGGTACATGTAAATTTCCCCAATCGTGTGAACCTACTTTGTATACAACCAGAGAAGTAAAAAATTGTGCTCCATTTGTGTACAATGAACCGAAGATCATCCTGCTGTCATGTATAACGATTAGAACAACAACAACAATAACAAAAAATGGCTTTTCAAGTATTTTGTTAAGTATAAAATGCTATTAACTACAAATCAGCATTTGGAAAAACAATGTTGAAATATCAGTGACTATCATAAGCACAAAACCATTCAAAGGATCTTCCTTTTGTTGGCTTTACATGTCTGTGGGCTTTATATGTCTGCTTATATCATCACTGTATATTGCATCTGTTGTCAAGGCAACAACAAAAAGATCAAGTCAGATGTTTGGAGTGTATAACACTTTTATTCTCATTTTCAATTATCTCTTTGAAAATGTAGACGACTACATTTATTGGATTTATCCAATGGAATAAATGAATGAATTTATCATTCCAAATGAATACAGGAAGGGTTCAAGGTTCACTCTCAACCCAGTCTTAAAATATAGCTGCAATTCACTAACAAGAGTATTATATAATTCATTCTATACATTTTTTACTCCCTTCCATATTCTTGTCTTTTCTTGTCAACCACTTTCTGTCTTTGATCTTTGTATAACTGATTCTATTCCCTGTACGATCTTGCACTCATGTTTTGCCTAATATGAGAAGCACAAATGAAGTCTCATTGAGACTCTTAGAACTACAGAATAATGAGGTTAAGACCTCACATTTGGGTCTACCAGACCTGGGTTTGAATCACTGTGTGATCATGGGCATGCAAATCAACCAGGCTATCCAAAAAAATTGCTACTAGCCAGATGTAGCTGTTTGAATTTAAACTCTAATTAATTAAAATTAAATAAAATAAAAAATTTAGTCCCTCAGACATTTAGCTACATTTTCAAGTGTCTACTAGCTAATGATTACTATACTGGATAGTGTAGCTTTATAGAACATTTCCATCTTTGTGGAGAGTTCATTTGGTACTGCTTTAGAGTCTCATTCTCTATATTGGTAAATTGGGATGACAGTTCCTACTTTATGGAGTTGTAAAGATTAAATAAGACATGAAAAAATGTATGTAGTGTTTTTGGCATAGTGTCTGACCCACTGTATATGCTCAATGGGTAGCACTTCACGCTTCTAGCTGAAATGTCCTCACACCAATCTCTGCCCTCTAAGTCTCTCTCTAAAGTTCAACTTTGACCATTTCTTAAAGCTTTATGCTTCATAGAAACGAACTCTTCTCTCCTATGAATTTCTAAAGGACAGTGCTCTCCAAAACTCTGTCATGGTGCCCTTCACATTTTGTATCACATGACTGTCATATATGTAAATACCTGTGTTGCCCTAAAATTATAAGTTCCTTCTGAAAAGGACTATTTCCTCTTTGGCTTTTTATTAATTATTCATGCACACTACCACTATGTTTATAGTAGATCTAGTGAAAATACACTGAAATGAAGGAAAACATACAAACCTTCCAAACTGCAACGGAAAATTCTTCTTAATTCTGTGGAAAAGCTTCTCTCCTGTGTCAAGTTCAACATAAAAATATGCCGCACCAGGCTGTGCAATCTAAAGTAAACAGAGTTGTATGAGGACATACAATAGTGATTTGAAAACCTAAAATCCTAACTCATTTCTTATAAGTTCTGATTTGGCAAAGAATTCTAGAAGGAAAGAAAACAGATATTCGAGTAGCTGCAGATCCCAAACTACTTAGTGGAACTATAGTTTAAAAAGCCATCACCATCACCATCCTCTTTTGTTTCACCTGCTTGATGTCAGAGTGCTCTGGGATTTCCAACAGCTCTATCTGTTGCTCTTGAGCCTGGGTAATGAAGGCATCTTTAATGTCATCAGTAGCACAGCAGCTGAGTGGCACAGGAATGACCTGGGCAGAGGTGTGGGGAATAATGGGAATTCTTTGTACACTTTCCAGAGAGGTTGTGTCTGCATAGTCTCAGAGAAATAGCAAATCCATCACAGGGGTAGAGAAACACCCCTCAGCACAGACTCTCCTCAGGCCAGACAGGCCTTTGTCAGCCCGTCTGTAGGACTTAAACTTATGAGCTAGACTGCCACTTGTGGGAGCCAATCTCTGACGCAGGAAAAACTTAAGAAAGATCTCTCTGTTTTTAAGTCAGTGCCAGCTCCTATATAATGTATGTGGCAGAATCAGGCCTATTTGAAAACTTAACAAATGAGCCAGAAAGAAACCACCACAATTACAAATTATCCATAAACAATTGCCAAATTTCTAAGCTGCTAGCCCCATGCCAGCTGTGAGATTACATCCTACCTCTAAGGCTTCACTCATGCAGGACTTCCACACAAAATATCCAAACCTTTCTAAACTCTTACCCGTAAGGCCCGTGTCTTCCTTGGAACCTTCCCATACCTTTTCTAAACAAGATATCATCTTGCTATTCATTTACATCCATCATGTACTTTCCTATGAAATCTCTGGGGTAATCATTAGATACTTCAGCCTTTTAAATGAACATTATTTAAAAATTGTTATGAAAATTCATATTAAACACTTTAAATATTAAACTAAAATTAAATAATATAGTTAGCCATTATTTAAATATTTATTTATCAATATCAAGATTACCAGAGTGTCCTTCCAAATTTCTAATAGATACCACCTACCTGTAGCTGGAGATGTTGGCTTTTATAATTTCTCTCAAAAAGAACACATCGCTTCCCTCGATTCTTAAAGAAGCGTCTCAGTGTAGCTTTATACTTCTCCACTTCCTCCACCACCTCTGCTGAAAGCTCCACTACTGACTGGTAGTGTCCAATAGGCAGAATGAGGACATGGTCATCAGATAAGCCTCCTTTAGCCAGGGCAAGGTAGCACTAAAGAACAGTTGAGAACAATATTGCATATGTATGATCCAGGGAGCAAAGCTTATGCAAAGAGTAACCTTATGCCAGGCATGGTGGTGCACATCTATAATCCCAGCTACTGGTAAGGTTGAGGTACGAATATCACAGGTAAGGCCAGTTTGGGCAACTTAGTAAGACCCTATCTCAAAATAAAATAAAAAGGGATGGGGATGTAGCTCAGTGGTAGAGTACTTGCTAGAATGCACAAGGCCCTATGTTCAGGCCCCAGAACAATAAGTAAATAAACAGTGAGACTGAGGATGTAGAGAAAAGTGCTTAAAAACACTATTAACAGATATTCTTGAACTTTTTAAAAATCTGGTTTTGGATGTAACAAACTTTTATGTAAGAATCAAATAAACTGGGAATATACAAGAAGTCTTTTGGCTTCACAGACCAGAGTTGAAAATTGTAATAAACACCAATTGGGTTGTTCCTCCCAGGCTCTAAACTTAAAACCAAAATTTCAGTTATCATCACTTGCCCTTTAACTACAGAAAAGTACCACTTCTGATTTTAAAATGACCACTATCTGCCTCCCTGATAATATCCAGTTCTCATATCTCACCCCCAAATACACACAAAAAAGACAAAGGTTACATGATTAGCATCCAATGTCCTTCCAGCTTTAAGCTGCTGATTAAATTGTACAAAGTTAAGGGAAACACAACCTAATAGGGTGGAAAGAAGGAGTTGAACTCAGATACATTAAAAGAGGTAGAAAACTATGGTTTCTAACAATGAATCTCAGTCTTCAAAAGTAACTAAAACATTTCTGTCAAAATAAAAACATGCAAGACTGTTCTATTGTCAGACACTCTGAAAGACAGACACTCTGAGTGAATAGACAAGGGTCCAATTAATACCAATGCAGACAAATATAGAATTCAAAATTAAAGCTCAAGAAAGGTGTCATTTATTTCTATTTACAATGAGAAAAATCCAACACAATGACAGGATATGTATTGAAAACAAACTAAAACATAAGCCTCCTTGATTTATTTGGTAAAGAGGACCAAGCAAATCTACAGTTAGTTTACCATATGACTAAGTTCATCAAAACCTCACAGGCACTAAATTTTTTATTTTACAATAACCGTTTTTACTGTGTTTTAAAAGGTTACTCCAGAAGTCTGTCTTCTGGCCTTCTCTTTGTCACAGGATCACTGTCATAAACATCAACTTGTATTCTGTGATATGAATTCTTTGTTTATTAAAATCTAAACTAAATAGCTTCCCACCTCTAATGCATACTTCCAGTTCCTGTGAACAGTTTCACACCTGCAAAATATCCTCCTACCCTTTCAAGTGCTCTTTCTAATCTCTTCCATGCTTAGGTTATCTCAAATAATATATAAATAGAACCTGAATGAATGTTTTCCCCAGCAATAAAATGCAATTTAAAAACTAATTTTGCAATAATATGTTTGGACTCTAAGCAGACTTTTTCCCCTTTTTATCAATTTGTGGCTAAGGGCCATTAGCATACATCCTTCGAGGAAGACTCAACCAACACAGGCAGAGAAAGCTAGAGGGGAAAGCCTAATAAAAGGTGAACAAGAAGAATGGCTTGAGGGGGGGATTCTAAACCCTTTGCCAGAGACACAAAGGTCATTAGAAGTTTTCAAGGGAGTTCTACCAGACAAAGGACAGTACAGGCAAATAAAACTTGACTACTATGTCTAGGCTCTAGGCCAAAATGTTCATGTGGCCTCCTACTTGAGGTGTTAACTGAGTCACAAACAAGACCTGAGATGCTCCTTATAACAGAATAACTTCCTATGAGACATGAAGAGTTTATCAGGGCTCTTTTCAGCCTGAATAAAACCATACACTTGCATGCAAATTTTACACAGGTGTATTATTCTAATAGCCATAAAGTGAAAAAAACTCAAACATCCCATAAGTGGTGAATGGATAAATAAAATGTGGTACATTCATACAAGGAATACTATTTGACAATAAAAATGAATAAAATACTGATACATTCTATAACATGGATGAACCTCAAGAAAATATAATGCTAGTAAAAGAAGGCCGACCACATATTATATAATTCTAGTTATATTAGTTATATTAAATGTCCAAAATCCCCCACAAACCTATAAAGACAGAAAGTACACTAGTAGTTATCTGGGGCTGAGGGTAGGAACAAAAATTAACTGCAAATGGGCACATGAAATTTTATTGGAGTGATGGAAATGTTTTAAAACTGTATTACATGATGGATGCATGACTCAGTAAGCTTACTGAATATCGCTGAACTGTATATTTAAAATGCATATGTTTTGTATGTGGATCTTGCCTTAATAAAGTTAATAAAAAAAACAAATAAGCAGGTGTCTTCTCTGTAAAAGGTAAAAGTCCATGGAAGTAACTCACATGTGTGCCAATGTTGACCACCAAATGCTTTTCCACTTCAGGGCTGGCAAGGCAAAACCAGCATGGTCCTGGAGGCTGAGCTTTAAGTGGAAGAAAGCCAAGTGTTACTATGGTCTAAGCACTATAACATATAATCACCATATAGAATTCAGCCTTGTTTGATATTTATATACTGCAAAGACTGCATACAGCACTGCAGCAATGGGCTGGACATGTGCTCCTCAATATAGCTATAGCCACGCAGCACCATTTTCAATGAAACTAAACCTCTTTTAGAAAAGTTCTGAATTGATAACTAATCCACAGGTAGGTGATCCACAAACAGATAATCACATATTGACTAAAGTAGCACATACTGGCAAAAGGCTGCAATGAAAGAACTCTGGACTGGGTGCAGGTATACTACTTCTAGTCTCAGCTGTGCCAGTGTCAAATCTCAAGATCCTGGGTAACATTTTATACTTCCAATAAAATGGCCTTAAAGTCCTTCCTCTCAGTTTGATTATTCTATAATTTTATTAACCTAGAGGTTTTGTATGTACTTTTTACTTCATCATGTTATTGACACATTTTATTTTTACTTTTCCTCTTAATGACTCTCTACAATTTCCTTCTGCCAAAAGATGATCTCTTTATAATACTGCTTTCCAAAAACTCCAAAATAATAGGAAACCTCTGAAACCAAGGTACTTACGAGGTTTACGAGGCTGCTTTGAGTGAGGAGATTTGCTATCTCTGCTTGTGGATGAACGCTTCCTTCCCTGCTTTTCATTTAAATCAAAGAAGAACTGACAGGCTGAATCTTCCTGGAATGACCAAAGAGAGAAAAGTATATTATTCAACTAACTTTTAAACAAAAAGTCAGTTATTCACACACAAGGGAACATTCCAACCACATCTAGTCTGTTTCCTATAGCCCTTCCTGCCAATTCTAGGGAACAAAAATATTTTCCAAGCCTGGTGCCAGGATTCTCAGTCATATATCTCAACATACCATGCTACCAACTTCATTTCTTAGGAAAAACAAGTTAAAATTAAGGCTATAGAGCAATTGTTACCCAAAACAGAACAATATGAACCTACCCAAAATTCCTTTTCCTTTCTCAATAGGGAGAAAGGAATAGTCCCACAGTTTCACAGGTTGAACAAATCTAATTAAACTTTAATTAAAGAGATGAGAAATCAAAGCCATTAGAAACAACAGTAAAAAGAGAAGACAAAAAAGCCTTTTTGAAAAGATAGAAATGTCCGAGAAAGCATACCATGAATCCTAATAAGGAAACTTGATATTTGTTGCTTTAGTGGGAGAAAAAATTATTTCAGAAAAATCTATAATTAGGAAAATTTATTCACAGTGAATCTTATTCCCTTATAGCAATCATGCTAAAATTATTATAGATTATATTGCTACCAAGCTAGATCTCTGCTTTAAAAGCTAAGACTAGATAATCAACTTTTAAACAAGGGAAAACTTAACATATGAAAAACCCTAATATATGAAACAAATTTAGACAAAGACTTAACATGAAACTGTGAGCCTCAAATTACAATAAAAAAATACTAACTTAGTCGAAATCTACTTATACTTCCTAAACACTACCATAATTTCCCAAGAAAAAACAAGATTTTTATTCTGAGGATTAAATGTGTCTTATGTACTAAACTATACCCAGGAAAAATACAACTGGCACCAGGCATGGTGGCTCACACCTGTATTCCTAATGACTTGGGAGGCTGAGGCAAGAGGATTGCAAGTTCAAGACCAGCCTCAGTAAATTAGTAAAGCCCAAATTAGTAAAGCCCAAAGCAACTTAGTGAGATCTTTTCTCAAAATAAAAAAAGGCTGGGGTTGTAGCTCAGAGGAAAAGCACTCTTGGGTTCAATTCCCAGTACAAAAAAAAAAAAAAATACATCTAGCAATCCTGGCAACCCAGAAAATACCACCCCTCAACCAGAATGTACCTCAGGGATAGGAATTTGCTTTCCTATGGATGCTTCCTTTCCAGATTTTCTGTAAGGATTTTCAGTGACATCTGGAGGCTGTTTTACCAGTTCTGCTGTATCCATTAGTTTCATGGGAATAATACTGAATGCATAAAGATACTTCAGAGAAAAAACAAACAAACATAACATTAAGGGAAATACTGTATATCCAAATGTAGTAAGCCTATATTAC
Organism: Ictidomys tridecemlineatus; assembly: GCF_052094955.1. Taxonomy (NCBI): domain Eukaryota; kingdom Metazoa; phylum Chordata; class Mammalia; order Rodentia; family Sciuridae; genus Ictidomys; species Ictidomys tridecemlineatus. The sequence goes on along the minus strand of NC_135477.1, from coordinate 26,976,498 downwards.
TGTGAAGATTTCACAGAAAGAACCTGAAATTGATTAAAAGCCTGCCTGAGGCTCAGAGAATATACAGTGATAAATCAAAAGCCAATTCAGTGGCCTCTGTAGAGGCAGCCAAGCACTGATGAAATAATAAGCAACAAATCAAAATCCAGCCCTTACACCAATCAAGGGCCCTTACTTAGATTAAGGAGCAGAATCAACTGTCCAGAGGGACTAGCTCCATAACCTTTGAAGACAAGCTGCTTCTATCTATGAGTCCTTCATCTTTATGAATAGATTCTATCAACACTATCATTCTTTTTTCCTAATGAAACTTACAATTGGAAAACTCAAGGTTTCCCTCTAATACTATACAAATTCTGCTATATATGCTGATAAAATTTTCTTAAGAACTAGTAGCAAAGAAGTAAATAGTCATATATAAATATCTAGAATCTTTGACTTATAGAGATTGAAAACTTTAGATGTGAATAGATGCTTAACCTTATCATGATCGGGGAAATGCAACCAAGTAAATCTATCAGATTGGCAAAAGCTTCAATAAAAATCTGATACTATCCAGTGAGTGTGGAGAGGAAAAGAAAAAAAAGAAAAGAAAAGAAAAGAAAACTATACTGCTAGTAGCAGTACAGATTGGAACAAAGTTTTGAGATGAATGCCTGCCTAACTTTAAAACGTGCATAGTCTTTGGCTGAAATGTGAGTCGCTTACATGTCTCTGAGAGTAAAGCTATAGACTGAAAATACTTAAGAGTACTACTTAGTTTAAAAAGTCAATTAAAAATAATTACAACGGGGTGAGGTGGCACTCTCCTGTAATCCCAGCTACTTGGGAGGCTGAGGCAGGGGGATTGCAAGTTCAAGGCCAACCTGAGCAACTTAGAGGGACTCTATTTCTTTTTTTTTTTTTAAAGAGAGAGTGAGGGGGGAGAGAGAGAGAGAGAGAGAGAGAGAGAGAGAGAGAGAGAGAGAGAGAGAGAGAAACTTTAATATTTATTTTTTAATCATTGGCGGACACAACATCTTTGTTGGTATGTGGTGCTGAGGATCGAACCCGGGCCGCACGCATGCCAGGCGAGCGCACTACCGCTTGAGCCACATCCCCAGCCCCAAGAGGGACTCTATTTCAAAATAAAAACTACAAAGGGTTGGGGATATAGTTCAGTGATAGACTCCTTGAGTCCTTGCCTGGTATGTGCAAGGCCCTGGATTTGACCCCCAGCACCTCAAACAAACAAATAAACAACTACAAATCTAAACTTGCTAAGAAAGAATTGAGCTTAGAAGCTTAAAATATGAAAAAGAATTAAATATGTTTTGCTTATCTTTTGTACGTACATTTTCTGTGGCATATTATATAGGAATAAGCTTTAGATAATTCAGGCAGATGATTTTGCCTATTTTCCCACTGGACCAATTCTGATTTTAGCTCTCTCAATCCACAACAAACTGTTTTTGGCCTAGGAAATCAGAAATGCTCTCAGGGATGTGAGAAAAGCAACCTACTCTTCTGGTATCTTCTTCTGTATCATCTGAACTATTTTCTAATACAAATGAACTATTTTCTAATTCAAGGATGAATTTCAGACATCACTAATAATTTCCAAAGTCAAAGAAGACGTAGGTAAATCCTTTGGAAAATTTTATTATTTCAGCTAAAGGAAGTTGTTAAGAGAAGCAAAGAAGATTGCCATCTAAGGGCAAAGTCACAAATACCCATAGAGAAAACCACATGGATGTTTAAGGAAAGGAATACCGTTCATTTGATAGTTTGCTTTTATTCCACTGAACCTATTTTTTCCCAAACCTTTCTCTAAAATATCCTAAAAAAAAAAAAAAAAAAAATCCAAGGAAATCTAACCTTTCATCACTTTAACTCTACAAAGGAATCTGAAGCTGGTGGGATTTTTTAATTGAGGAGATGGGAAGTTCTGAATGCTACATGGACAAGAGAAACAAACAATGAACAAGAAGACAATGAACATTAACCTACTGCCAAATACTCAAATCTTTACCTTTTTCTTTTCTGGATTCCCAACATTTGCCAGGGCTATGAACCGGGTGGCATGCTGTGCATTTTCTTGTAGAACGACATGGTTTCTAGAATATATTTGAGTGATAATAGGTTACCAGCACTTTACTTTTGATTTTTAACTATGAAATATGACCATGGAAAGAGCAGAGGTCCTAAATCCACCACCACAAATCATATAATCTCGGAGAAGTTACCTATCTATCTTGCAGGATTTATCTATCCATCTGGTAGTTTAAAAATTCCTAATTCACAGGGTTGTTGTTATAAAGACATGAGATCATGTCTCTGAAAATAACCAAAATTCCAATGTTTGGTTTCAAGAAAAGAGTTGTGAGATTGTCAAAATGTTAATAATTGCTGAAGCTAGCTGGTGGGAACATGATGCTTCATTTTATTATTCTTTCTTCTTTTGTGTAATAAGCTGAAATAGCAAAACTAAAAAAAAAAAAAAAAAGAGTGCTCTAAGTGGAAAAAACATGCCTCTAATAGTAACATTTACTATGATTTTTTTTTCTCCCAGGTAAAAATATAAATATACCAAAGTATCTATATAATATAGAAAAAAAATAACTAAAACTATATATATAACAAAATACTTTTTGAGCTCTTCTATGTTTTAAATGTTTATTTCACTAAGCAACAATTATTTTAATTAAAAGAAAAAAAGTAAGTTAAGTTCAAACAAACAAAAAGCAGGGGGTAGAAGGAGACCTGATGCAAGTACTTGATTTCTAAACTGAAATAATTCCACAGTTACTATACTGAGAGTTGAACTTCCAATACTATACAAAAAAATTGGTTTGATCCAATGATAACAGGACCTAATGTGCGATAAAGGACTACAATGATTATACAGTAGTATAACCTCAGACCCTCAAACTTAAAGGGACCTTAAAGTACAATTCCTTTTATTTAGGGAATTGTTAGGGAACAAACTCAGAGAAGACAAATGACTTGAGGGTAAATTGTTCCAGTGCCAAAAGGAACCAAGATGATATAAAACTAAAAATGAGCAAGATACATGTCTATACACAGAAGATTCAAGACAAATTCTTCAAAAAGTCAAAAAAGAAGGAAATGTTATTCACCGATATGGAAGTCTCTCATAATATGACTTTTCCAAGGCAGCGAAATGATATCTTGGTTTTAAGCTTGTGGCAAGACTGGAGACCAAGGCAGAGCCACATTTTTTGGTATCCACTTCTCCCTGAAAAATGAAAACTTAGTCATCCATATAGACTTAGAAATTATCAGGAAATAAGATTCTTTGAAACATCTTTGAAATTTGTACATGGATACAAATGTAAGCAGCAGAATTTGTTCAGTGAATTTCATACCTATGGAAATCAGAGAAAAATCAAACACAAAGCTACTGGACTATTATGAATGGAGAAATAGGAATAATTATTAGAAACCAGAGGTTAAAAAGCAAGGTAACTGCTCCATACTAACAACCAAAACACATATTATTAAAACCTTTTTTAGAAAGTAAGGTCTTTCTCTGGAGCCCACAAAAATTTACCTCCATAATGTGCTTTGTAGTGCAACTATGTATCTGTCAATGCAGAAAATAAAATTTAAAAGCTAGCCTTCATATCTCTAAGGATCCAACAGAATATTAAAGGATCTCATCACATAGGCATATAATCCTTTATTTTGCTACAGTTAAGGAAATGGCAGTTTGCACCAACACCCTTGCTAAAAGGCTTCTAAGTAACACAGTTTTTCAAAAGTTAGGCCTGTTCCCAGAATATCCCTAGCTTCTGTTAATAACCAACTACATGATCTCTCAAAGAAATTATTAGCTGGAAATAAATTAGCAAAGTTTATTTTCTACTAAGTAAGGCAGGGACTTCCTTTTGTCTTATTCTTGCCTCCTTTAAGTTTCTGCTGAGAGTCAGGGAATTGTTCTTGAAGTTAGTCATAATTTCTTAGGGACTGGTGGATTCTATGGTTTCTTCCCCATAAATATCCTGTAGTTATTATAAACTTTAATCAAAGTCCTTTTTTAGTACCCCCACACACACACACACCAAATGAAGGGGCTTAATTTTCCCATCTTTCCTTACAGAGCACTACACATCTTTCTCCTTTCTATAGTCACTTTGGTACCCCTTCTCTGAATCTTCCCTAGCTTTACTATACCATCATGCTGCAACTAGCATTAATCTTTATATTCTAGGTGAAACATAACCATGGGTTGGTAAAGGAAGAGAGCTTTGTCCCTTCTCCTGTTAACATTTTCCCTGATAATCTCTGCTACTTTGAGTGCTAAAGTTGGCCCTGGTCTACAGGTCACTATTCTAGCTCATCAATGATAATTATAAACCCATTCATAGAATTTTGTCCCCAAATGCATTCATTCTTCAATGAGGCTCAGTTGATGCTTTCTGCCCTCACATATAATCTTTCTTTCCTCCTTCCATCATGTTGGGATTGAACTCAGAGTTAGGCAAGTACTCTACCACTGAGCTACAACCCCAGCCCACACACATTTACAAGATATTTCTTAGGCTGATGTCCACCAGTATAGTATTTCATTCTCCACAATAGCTGTTACTCCTGGTATATATCCTTGAGATTACTCACAAATTAAAATCAAATGCAATAATGAGCTCTAATGCATTCTAATACTAAAGTATTTCTAACAGAGAAGCACAAAATTTAAAAAATCTTTTCCACATTTTTAGATTACTAAACTCAATCCCATAATTATTCAATTTTTAAAAATACTTTGATAGCCAAAAAGCAGTAATCTAGACTAGAAAGAGGAAAATACAACTATAGAACTGTCAATCGTAAATCTTTTCATTAAAAGTAAATTCTCAAACCATATTAAGAGAAAGTTTGAGAGAAATAAAGCAGAGATTAAATTTAAAGAACCACTCATTTATAATTAAGATTTCAGTAATCTCATTTGTGAACCACATTTTTATGAGATCAACTTTTGTTTTGGTCAGTTTATATAGCTTTAAGAATTCTTAAAAACTTTACAAATGATTTATTGTGAAAGGTATCAAGAGTTAATACTATTCAATATAAAGAGAAATTATTTTTTAAATGAAAAAGTCAACTTAAGCCAGTGCAATTTACTTTTAGAAATTCCAACAAGCACTACTCACAGAAGAATTCCCAAAGTTCCCCACATACTTGGGCCATGGAGATGTGAGCAAGATATCAACACCCTTAAACTGGGATGTTGAACACAGTATTGTTCTCAGGGAAGACACATCCTTAGGACTAAAACTGTAACCTGGAACTGGCTCAGTTAATGACTCTGTCCCACTGAGATATACAATCTGCAGGCCCGAGCTTCCAGTGAAGACACCTTTCCGACCTGGTTCAAAAAAAAAAATGGACAAGTTTTCATCAAAACTGCAGGAATAGGAAAAATAAGACAATGAATCTTTCTTTTCATGCCACAACTCTTCTATATCCCTGCCATTCTATATGCCTGAAGGAGTGTAAACTCCTGTAGCCTTTCCCTGGCTGCTGCATATCAATGCTGCCTGACTCCAACAGTTCACTCTGAGCAGCCCTTACATGGAGATTGCTGGTATGCATGGGTAAGTCTGTTCACACCAGCTGTGATACAAATATTATTAATAAAAGTTTGGAAGGAGTGATGAAGAAGAAAAAGGCTTTCTGCTCTTTAGAGAAGACTATACATAGACTAAAAGAAACCTAGACTTAAAAATAGGAGGAGGCAATAAGAAGAAAAACTAATTGCTCTGAGAAAGCTATAGTCTACAAAAGGCTGCAACTTCTAACAAAAGGAAAATATATGGAAAGAGCAACTGTTTGAGAAAATTAGACTCTACTCTCCTCTAAAATTATATTCCCAGCTTGTCACCTTGATGCCATTCCTTCTGTTGTCTCCCAGATCTTGTCCTATCAATTTTTTACCTCCCTTTTTGAGTTTCTTCTCAACTGGTTCTATTTAGAAAACAACACAATACACTCAACCATCCCCATCCAAAAACACATTCTAAGGAACTTTCTCTTCTTCATTTTCAAATTTTTTGAATACCACCTGCTCTCTAAGTGCCTTACCTCTTAGTTTCTTAACCCATTGCTATATAGTTTCCCTCTCTCACACCTCTCTTAAAGGCCAATAATCACCCTAGAGATTCTATGAACTTGACAATATCTTTATTACTCCAAACAGTACTATGAGCACCTCCCTTAGCCTACCCACTAGCTGAAGATATCTCCCTACAAAGTACATCTACCTACTTCCCTTCTCACTATATTTCTTCCTTAATAACTCGGTCCTCTTCTCAGCTTTATTCTTCATCTTCCTCCACAAAGTCTAGACTATTTAACACTGACCCTGTTTATATACTCTAGAAAAAAGCTATTACTTCCAACTATATATTGGGTATTCTGCCAACACTTAAATCATATCATATGTTCACCATCAAACTACTGCTTGGAAGCTGGGGATGTGACTCCATAAGAGAACTTCCCTAGCATACATGAGGCCCTGTGTGTGATCAGCATGACAATATAAATGCATAAATACACAAATAACTACCTACTCTTCTTGTTATGGGTCAGGCTGTTCGGGCAATGACCAAACAAACTCCATTTTGCCCTCAGATTCCACATGATATAAAAATCAACAGTTGCTTAGCATAGCATGTTTGGCAACACAAAATGGCAATTCTTATACAATGTAAAATTGTTCTCTTTGGTTCCCATTTTTCTTGAACAATGTACCCTGTTAGAGATTGATTATCTAGAGGTTAGTAACCATTCTTTAACTTGAACTCAAGTAGAGACGTTTTTGACCCACTCCCTCTTCTGCTTATGATTTTAGATCTTATGATATTTGTTTATGGCTTTGAATCATAGCAACAGCCACTTATGATTAATATGGCTTTAGACTATAAAAGGTGTACTCAAACCCCAGAGCAGGGGGGTCGAAGAGTGTAGACCTGAAGCCTTCCCCTTGGCCTGCCAGCTGGTGGATCCTGACTGCCAGCTAATGAATAAAGGTTCCATCTCCTGCTCCAAGATGGACTTGGTGATTTATTGCAATCTTGCCATAACTCTCTCACTGGATCTCAAAACTCATTTCACAGAAATAAGCCAAGTATTTTGAAACTATTTGTCTGGAAAAATGACTGTCAAATATCTATAGTAGGTTTCTTACTCTAAATCTAAAAACTACACTGATAATTGCCACAAATCAGGCCTATCCTAAGAGCTACAAAAATGGGATTTCAAAATGTATATCTCAAAACTGTGGTTAAAAACAAGCAAAGATGCTGAGGACTTAGCTCAGTGGTAGAGCACAAGCTTGACAAATGTGAAGCCCTGGGTTCCACCACTAGCAATATAAAAACAAAATACAACAAATAAAACAAAAATAAAAGCAAAACCAAACCAAAACAAACAAAATAAATAAAAATAGAAAGTCTTTCCTCAGTTTTTTGTTTAAAGGAATCTCATATAATGGGAGCAAGACGAGATTGTTTACTGAAGGGTAACAATGAAATATAAACACTAAAGGCCAAGATGGACTATTGTGAGGAGGGAGAAAGAGGGCATTTATAGCAAAGGAAATACCTGCTTCTAGAGAAATAAGACAACAAAGAGGAAATGAAAACAACAGTGAAACCATTTTAGGTAAAATGAGTTGAATGATAAAAGAGGCAGAATAGTAAGCAGGTAGGGGAAGACAAAAGCAAAATTTGAGTGCTTTTTAAAGTGGCCAGATATTATCAGTGTAGTTTTTAGATTTAGAGTAAGAAACCTACTAAAGAACCAATACATACAATCCAGAGGGTTGTTGTGGGGGGCAGGGGCAGAGAGGGACTTTAACCTGGAATTGAAAAGTGGATCTGAAACTAGAAAAAGTATAAAGGGAATAAAAAGATCAGCACTAAAAACTTGCAAGTTGCCAAAACCTTAGAATGAAATCTAGAGCTAATTAGGAGCCTAACTCACAAGAAAGCAGTATATATCCAGCAAGGTTTAAGGTAAGACCACAAAGTAGAATTTCCTTTATTTGGACATAATTTATACTGTAAGTACTCCATACCCCATAGGCAAGGACTTTATCCCATTAGTTGGCTGAAAGAGTCTATACTGGGTTATGGAAACATAAGGAGACTGAGGGAAAGTGGGGGAGATAACAAAGGGAAAAAAAACAAAACAAAACACTGCCTTAAGAGCACAGACACAAACTTTGGGAACCTGCTTCCCTGCAACCAAGTCACCATTTTCTCAGGTAGTAATGTCAGAAGAAATCAGCCAAAAATACTTTATTATTGTTCATTACAAACACAAAAAAATATCACCTTACCCAGATAAGTAATGTTTTCAGCTAATTCACACCCATCAGCATCTTGGAAATATTTTACTGTTTCCTGGTTATTGGCACCAAGCACATATGTCTGAATAGGAGCTGGTAAGAGGAACAGACATGACACCATATGGTTACTAGATCTGCTTTGGAACTAAAGAAATGCTTCTCTGCAGGAAAAATACCCATAGTAAATATAGTCTATACACTACCCCAAAGAAATCCTAAATGTAGAACCTGCTCTCCACTAAGGATATCCTATACTCAACCTTGTGGCTTGACTATTAAATGATATCATTAGGCAAATTAAGTGACATTTAAAGTGGATGCTCAACGTATAAGAAGGAAACACAGACCCTAAAAAAGCTTACCAAACACTAAAACTGGAAAAAGCAGAGGACACATTTGATTGCATATTATTCAGTTCTGTCAACTTAGACAAGTATAATTTTTATGGAATTAAATTGAAGCAAATTCAAAATGTGCACAGGTGAATTATGCATGTACACTCTTCCAGCACAAAATAAAGCTCAAGAGGGAAATTCTTAAATAACTAATTTGTGAAATACAACACAGTAATAACTGTAGCTCCCAAAATTTTGTAGAAATCATGTTAAATAAAAATAGATTCTATACCTTTCTTGATGCCAGTCTTGTACTCCTCCCATTCAGCATCTGGGGTGGAGCCAAAGAAATTTCCTACACATAACAGCAGCTAAAATGAGTTTTTTAAACAGACATATGAGATTTTTAAATATTAAATAATACATTATTGATAGCAACATTCAGCTAATTATCCTACTTAATGGTCTCTCAGACCAGGTTTTTACTCCTTATCAATTTGAAGAATTTCAATACACAGTTCACAGTCATTGTCATAGTTATTAATTCCATGAATTATTAAACTTTGGCTCATGGACTGTCAAATTCAAGGTGGGGAAAGGGAAGAGGGAGTCAGGGAACTAAACTTCCAAAAGAAATGAGAATTCAGGTGTTCCTCAAATATTCCCAGTCCTACACCACCATTCCACCGTCTTTCTTCTTCCTTAAAATATACGGCGATAGAAACGTGGATCTCTAAAGAATCCCTTGTGAAATATAAAACTTAAAATATCAGATACCTTGAGAGATATAGGGCATAAAAACCACATTTCCTGCCTGTTGTTTTTATTTGACCTTTAACCTAATGAAAAATTATCTCCATGCCTAGAATACTTTTCTGTATTCTAGTTTACAGTCTAATTGTAACCATACATAACATTGATTTGGAGCTCTTTAGTTTGTGAAGCATCTTGTAGATAGATTATCTGATTTAACCCATATCACGCACTTGTGAAACAGATCTGTGCTTTCCAAACCCAGTTTTGTTTTTTTTTTTTAAATTGGGGGTTGAACCCAGGGCTTTGCAAACGCAAGGAAGACACTTTGCCACTGAGCTACATCCCAGCCCCCAAATCCAGTTTTTTTGTGGAATAATAAAGTAATAAGATTCAAATGCAAGAAGTATAAAAGGTTCTATAGTATGTAGGTCTCTCTTCCCCATCACATTATAGCTACTGAATTCTCATGTTCATACTCACAAAAGTAATTCAATCTAACAAAAGTGGAGAGTCTGCATTCAATCAAGAAATTAATAAAGGAGTCCAAATTTTATTTTAGTATGTTTGACCACAATGGTAAAATAAAATTCAGTAAAAAGGAATCTTACATCAAAGTTTCCACTTTTCTTCTGAATTGCTCGAACTCTATTGAATAAAACATCAAACTTTCCTTCAACATCTCCACAAGCCAAGCTGCAAACAAGAAATAAATATTATGGCAATTCAGCAAACACAAGTGGGTCTACCGGGGTGGGGGGGTGTAATATGTGTGACTATCTATATATATGTAAATGTTCACGTATACACACACACACACACACACACACACACACACACACACACACATCTTCTAGATTAGGAAGATATGTGATCCAGTCCCTCTGCAATTTACCTTAAGAGGTTTAATGCATACAAACTATTACTAACCATGAGGCAGCACCTCTTGAAGATGTCACCAATACCTTCAACTCTAAAATTTAGCTTTTCCTTTTCTCCAAGTTGAGTCAGCTTTTTCTTATTCCCAAGTTTTGTCCATATGTCTTGATGAACAAACATCAAAAATCCCCCACCAAGTAACGCAGCCCTTTTCCAAACATTTTTCACATTTTGAACTTTTTATTTCTCTTGTCTCCACCTTAACACAGGGGTTTGGTCACTCATTCAATAAACATGTTTTGGACACCTACACTATGCTAAGTGTAATATGTCAAGTACTATACTAAGAACATGTTAGAATGAGTATAAAGAGGAGAAAGACTCAAAGCCTCAAAAGGTTATAATCAGTGAAGGGAAGACATTCTAGTTATTATAAACATATGAAAAGGAGTGTGAAACAAATCTGTGCAAAATGTTATGGGGCGGGAGGTAGAAAATGGCAGAGGCTGAGGTTAGATGGACTAGTCCCAGGTTATGAAGTGACTTATTCTATATTCTCATTTCTGAGTTCTTCTGATTCTGACTTATATAATTTTTCCACTATTTATATCATTTCCTTACTGTCTTATAACTCCAAGTATTATAGTTCCTTTTGTTTTGTCAGTATGTCTTTCTGGTATCCTTTTATTATTCTTATCACTGAACATTTTCAAGCAGGGTAGTGACATGATCTTATATACCTTATAAAAAGATTGTTTTAATAACAGTGAAAGATGGACTGAAGGAAAAAGTAACCATAAGCAAATATATCAACAAAAAGGGCAATGTCTAATGAACATGAGGAAGAGAGAAAGGAAATAATTTAGAATTTAACCACAAATTAAAGTGGGAAGTAGGATGGGAAATGAGGAAGAAGAAGGAATGGAGAATAACTACAAGGCTGAACAATTCAGAGTCCTGTAATATGACAGAAACAATTTAGCATTGGACACAAAGTACAGAATACACTTATATTTCTCTAATACCTTCTCACAAAGTATAGAATACACTTATATTTCTCTAATATCTTCTCTTCTTCCTAATCATCTTATATAAAGCCATTAGTTTATGTTTCTTCCTAAAAAACATTAAATAAGAGATTTCCCTACTGCCTGTAGAAATATAGTTTTTCACAGGTCTTGCCTGTCTCTCCAGTGCTTGCTCCAAATTTTCCTAATATTATCAATTTGGTCACTCTGCCTCTGCCACTCCTAGGATAGTTACCTCTACTAATAGTGCCTCCTTATCCATCCTGAGTCTAAGTTTTCCCCTTCTTTCTAGGCCTAGCACATCTCTGAAGCCTTCCTGACAGTTTGGAAAGTCACTCCTTTCTCAAAATCTCAGAAACCCACATAGCATCTAGAACCAAGTTCCATCATAAACTATTAAGCATTTTTATTTATGTTCTGAGCACCACTTCCTCTAGGAAGCCTTCCAGTCCCTATTAGTAATCATTCCTGGTGCTCCCACAGGATTCTATACTTCTATCACAGTAGTTGTAACATGGAATTATAATTGTTTCTGGGAGACACACTGTGCAGTTTGTACATCATAATTCACTAGCTCCTCATCTGGGGCATTTTGTAGTGTTCCTTACCTAAGGAAGAAAGAGACATCAATGAGGGAACAGTGACAACTCCTAACTCACAACCAAATCATCACCAAGATTGATTTTACCTTCTTAATGAACATTCAAGCCTTAAACTTTTCCTCTGCCATATCATAACTCAACCTAATCTTAGCTGTCCTCTACTTTGGTTTTGATTTGTTTCCTATGCTGCAGTCAGAATCACTTTCCAAAATGAAAATTTGACCATACCATGGCGTTATTAAATGTTTCAATGGCTTCTCTAGATTAAACACAAAAAATTTTACCAGGGCTCCAGCCTCAATTCCTTGGGGGAAACAGTCCTTGATTCCCTCCATTAAGTTAAATACCACTATTATAATCCTCTGTGAAACTTTTTGCCTGACATTTACTATTTTCAAAATTTTACACTTATTTGTATTCTTTGATTACAGATTATACTCTCCATTAAAGCAGGAACTCCATCTTTGCAACGCCTAGCACTGTCCCTGGCACGACGAAGTTGTTAAATAAATACTTGTTGAATGCATCAAGGAACTTCTCTTTGCAACCCAACGTCCCCTTCTCTCCCGTTAAAAAGTGTGCCAGGACCGTGGCACTATCTATGTATCTTATCTGCCACTGCCCAGAACCCAGCAATGGGCTTAAGGTCTATAAGCATTTGGTTAACAAATAAATGGGGTAAAGAAAGAGATTAATGAGGGGATGATATATCTTAGGCCTGAACACTCTAAGACGGAGAAGACCAGAGTCCGGGTGCTTCCGTGAGTGTTGCCTAGAGAGTCCCCTCTCAGAGTGAACAGGACCCGGGAAAGGGGCCGACCCCAAGAGCCCAAAGATTTGACCGGTGTTTCCCAGCAGCCCTGCGACCCCTAGCCCTATTCCTTTTCCTTCCTGTCAAGGACCCCGGCCCGTCTCCATGCGTACATACACGTGCGCGCGCGTACACACACACACACACACACACCACACACACACACAGCCTTCTGATTCAGGGTAACTCACAGGCGCAGAGGTTTCTGAGCCATCTGTTCCAATAGCTTAGGTTGATAAGATCACCTAAAATTGGAATCCGAACCCGCGCTCCACGGAAAAATGTCAGCGCGCGACACAAAGAGACGTCGGCGGTCCCCAGCCAATGAGAGTTCAGTGACCTACGGAGAGCGCCCAGGGACAGAAGCCTCGCTCGGGTGGTTCCGCGCTATGGAAGAATTCAAGAAGGGAGGAGTGTGGTGGGAGGAAGGGGAAACCACCAACAGAATTTCCATCATAATTGCCCTCCCCTTCCCGAGGAGGTGAATTTAGTGAGCTGGTAGTAAGTTTCATGCACAATGTTAGGCCCTTGCTTAGAGTACTGGGGATTGAACCTAGTGGCACTCTCTCACTGAGCTACATGCCCAGCCCTTTTTATTTTTAATTTCGAGACAAGGTCTCCCTAGTTGCCCAGTTTGGCCTGGAATTTGTGATCCTCCTGCCTAGGTCTGGCGAGTTGCTGGGATTACAGGCACATGTCAGTGCGCCTGGCGTACACTTTATAAAGTTTTAACGTGAAAGAATAATGGTCATCACTTCAATTCTTTGTGTCAACATGTTGCCACAATTTGCTTGCCAGCTCTGTCTTTTTGTCAAGATGGCCAAGCACTTTTATTCCCATTGAATCATTTGAAAGTAAAGTGCAGAATTCAGAAATACCTCAGCATGCGTCTCCTAAGGATAGGAACATGCACATTGTCCTCTAACTGTACACATATTTAAGATTCTCCCAGTTGTCCTCCCAAATTGATTTTACCCTGGGGGCTTATTTTCACTAAGGAACCAATCAAGTTCACACTTCCATTTTGTTCTCTTAATCGACAAATGCCCACCTACCTTTTTAGCTTTCTATTTTACACATGGACTTTCTGAAGAGTTCAAGCCAATCAGGAGACAACAATATACAAGGAAAGGAAAACAGGAGAGTTCCTCACAACTGAGAGATACTCAAATAATTCAAAATTAAAATAAGTTTGGGCTGGGGATGTGGCTCAAGCGGTAGCGCGCTCGCCTGGCATGCGTGCAGCCCGGGTTCGATCCTCAGCACCACATACAAACAAAGATGTGTCCGCCGAGAACTAAAAAATAAATATTAAAAATTCTCTATATCTCTCTCTCTCCTCTCTCACTCTCTCTTTAAAAAAAAAAAATAAGTTTAAGGACACAAGGCTCTGGGTTTTCTCACAATTTTGTGTAAGCTGTGGGGAAATACCAAGTCTCTTGCCTCATAAATATTGATGCTCCTGCTTTATTGGCACACCAAACATGGATTTCCTCCCTACTTCTTGTTTTTTAGTTTTTGTTTTGGTACTAAGGATTGAACCCAGGGGCACTTAACTACTGAGTCATATCCCCAGTCCTTTTTATTTTTTACTTTGAGACAGGGTTTAGCTCAGTTGCTGAGGCTGCCTTTGAACTTCTGATCCTCCTGCCTCAACTCCCTGAGCTGCTAGGATTATAGGAGTATACCACCATGCCAGGTTCTCTACTTTTTGAATAATATAGCATTGCCCAGAGTGGCAGTCTTCAAGGGGCTGAGCTTGTGGCTCAGTGGCAGGGCACTTGCCTGGCATGTGTGAGGCACTGAGTTCAATCCTCAGTACCACATATAAATAAATAAATAATAAAGGTACATTAACAACTAAAAAATATTGAAAATAAAAACTACATCTTTAAGAAAGTAGTTTTCCAAACATGGATAGGTAATAATTCCAAGATGAGTAAATAACAGTAAGATATGAAAATTCATCCATGGAGTTCTATATTACCTTTGCAACTTTCCCATAGATCTAAATCTATTCTAAAAATTTTTGAAAATTTATTTACAATAGCTGGAGATATTCAAACACAGTGTAAGTGTAGGAGTAATAGGAAATAGAAAATTTTTTTAAAAAATAAGGGCCTTGTATACATGACAAGAAGTCCAGCTTTTTCAAAAAGGCCATGAGAAATCACTAAAGAATTCTAAGCAGGAATAATGTGGCTAAGTTTACATTTTAGAAAGACTGCTGTGGCAATCGTGGAGGGTGGGTTAGAAGGACGTTAAGAAGGGATTACAATAGTCCAGAAGAGCAGAGGATAAATGGTGGAGGTCTGAAACAAACAAAAATGGGGAAACAGGGACAGACATAAGTCCTTTTGCAAATTTAAGTGGGACTCTCAGGCACCTCACTAGCTGCTAATACCTTACTCTGGATAAGGTTGCCTTTCTTCCAAACTGAATTGGTCATTCAGTAACCCCTATCCCCTGGTATCTTTGGTGTGAAAGGATGACAATAAGGTTCCCAGAAACCTCCTTAGCCCCACAAACACAAGTGGGAAATATTTTAAAAGACTTCATTTTATGAATACAACCCCTCCCTCCTCCCCCAACACATACACATCTTGCCTTTATCACATTTTCAAAAGGGAACACACATCAAGATGTTCTGATAGGCTGAGGTTTGCCAGGGACCAAAAGGGTTCTCCTTCAAAGAATAGCCTGACAGTTACAAGAAACAGCCCCCTGGGAGACATCTTGCCTGGGAGACACCCTCCAGCCATCCATCTCCCTGAAACATCCTGCGTTATCTCACCTTGTGAAGACTTCTAGCAACTGCCTATAAGAGAGCTGGCCCATCCCCAGCCCATAAATACCCCTGTGTGAACAATAAAAGTTTGCAGCTTGATCAGAACTTTTGTCTTGCTGTCACCTTCCATGTCTCCTGTCCCTTCATTCCTCCCCATCTAGGTTCGCTGCCCACATTGATGTGTCCTGCCTGTCGGGACATTTGGAGCCCAGTGTGGGGCTCGATGACTCAGTAGATACGACCCAGAGGCAGATCCAGGAGGAGAGCGAGGACAACGCAAGGTGAGTGAACCACCATGGGACAAGCAGTTTCCTCACATGAGTTGTTTTTGTCAGGCCTCAAGGAGGCCCTCAAGACACGCCAGGGAGGGGGGGGGGAGGGGCGCATGTTAAGAAAAAGGACTTAAAATCATTCTTTTCATATGTAGGAGAATTGTGTCCATGGTTTCCCCTTGAAGGGACCATTGATGGTAAAAGATGGCTTAGAGTAGGAGAATGTTTAAAAGATTATTATGAATCCTTTGGCCCAGAAAAGGTGCCTGTTCCCACCTTTTCTTACTGGAACTTAATTAATGAACTTCTTAAATGTTCACCCTTTGACAATGGTACTTTAAAACTTGTCAGGATTGGGGAAGAGGCTATGCAAAAGACCTCTTGTCCCCCCTCTGCATACCCTTCAGTTATAGACACAGACCCTTCTCAGTCTCCCCAGGACCCTGGGAACCTTCCGGCCTGCTCAAAACCTAAGAAATAAGGCTCCAACAGTTACCAACCACCTTTATCCAGTTTTAAATCCTGGAGACACATTGACCCCTGGAGAGGAGGCTACCTTGGAGAAGGAAGCAGCTTGCTACCATTCAGAAGACCTGCCACCTCTCAGGACCCTGCCACAGTCTATAGGACTCACACACCCACCTCCCTCCTATATCCCTCCTGCCTTTTGTGCTCAGGCCCTTCAGGGGCCAACTGCCCCCTCAGATATTTTTTCTCCACTTCCCCTGCCTGACCTGGCTCCCTTGCCAGTCACTCCAACATAGACGGGAACAGATCCAACTTTTAAAAGAATTAAGATCCCTTGACTCTGAGCTTCCCTCATTAGCCTTAGGCATGGAGTCAACCCGAGCTGGCCCAAGGCAGCCTAATACAAAGGCTAAGCCGGCACCATCGGCCTGTTCTCGCCTTCCCAGTCACCCGCAGTCAGATAGATAAGCCCGCCAAGGCTGAGGACAAAGAGGAGAAAGCAGAGGAAACAGATCTAGAGGAGGAAGCCAAGGAAAGGGATCAAGGGGATGAAGCCGGGGGAGGGCAAGAGGAAGATCAGGACGCAGAGGATGAGGAGTTCATCCCTAGGCAGGAAGGAACCCAGAGTGTTTACAAAAAATTAAGCCTGCGCTTTCTTGAAAAACTTAAAAAGGCTTGTGCTCACTCTCACTATGGACCCACTGCGCCCTACACATTGGCTTTACTAGAGAGTCACAGTGCACAATGGCTTACTCCTAATGATTGGAAATTTTTAGCCCGAGTTACCCTCAGTGCCAGAGACTTCCTGTTATGAAATGCAGATTTCAAAGAGCACTGTTGGGAAATTGCTCAAAAAAATTTAACTAAGGCCTCCTCTAAATCCTGGACTTATGTTAAGCTAGTGGGCAATGCGCCTTTTGACACTAACCCTAAACAGGCGCGTTTCCCTGCTAGACTTTTGGCGCAGATTCAGATGGCTGGCTTACAGGCTTGGAGACGCCTCCCTCAAAAGGGCTCAGCTACCACTTCCCTAGCAAAAATTCCACAAGGGCCTGATAGCGACTTTGTTGTCCGGCTTAACCTAGCCAGGGAACGCCTGCTTGCACCAAGCGAAAGCGAAAGCACCTTTGTAAAACATCTTGCCTTTGAAAACGCCAACCCGGGCATGTCAGGATGTTCTTTGACCAAGTAAGGATAAAGGGAAACTTTCTGACTTTTATTAGACTCTGTGCCGGGGTGGGTGCAGCCCATGCCTTGGTTCTGGCCATAGGTGCTGCCTTTACCAAGGCCTTTCGCAATCCTGGCTCACATACTTGCTTTACTTGTAAACAACCTGGCCATATTGCACGCCAGTGACCGACAGGCAAACAAAGCCTAGGGATAGCATCTCCTCAAACTGGGGCTAAACCGCCCCCAGCCACCCTTTGCCCTAGATGTGGTAAAGGTCGTCACTGGGCCAGTGAGTGTAGATCTAAGGCAAATGCCCTTGGACAGCCTACTTCTTCCCGCTTCTTGGGAAACTCCCTGCGGGGCCAGCCCCTGGCCCTGACCTCCCCCAGGACAAACCCAGGGGCAATAAGGTTTGTTCCCTCCCAAACCCCCAACCTACCTCAAAATCCTTCTCCACGATTGCCTCCCTCCAACGAGCCACCCCAGGCAGCACAGGATTGGACCTCTGTGCCACCACCAATACAATATTAGACTCCATGCAAGGGCCCCAGATAATACCCACTGGAATTATGGGTCCCCCTCCATCTCATACGTGTGCCCTTATTCTTGGAAGAGCCTCTACTACCTTACAAGGTGTTCAGGTCTTCCCTGGTATTATTGATAATGATTTCACTGGAGAAATAAAAATACTGGCCACAGCTATTAATGGAGTTGCGGCCATCTCAACAGGAACAAGACTTGCACAATTAATACTCCTTCCCTTAGATTCAGGAGGCACTTCCACCACCCAAACCCTACCGCGGGGGACTGCCTCCTTGGGCTCCTCTGATGTGTATTGGGTTCAGCCCATTTCTCACGATAGACCCACCCTTACTCTACTTATTGAAGGAAAGGACTTCCAAGGAATTCTAGATACTGGGGCTTATACCACAGTTATCTCTCAAATATACTGGCCATCAGGTTGGCCCCTCACCCCATCCTTGACTGACCTTAAAGGGACACGACAGTCAAAAAATCCTCTGGTCAGCTCTAGCTAAACTGATAAAGAGGGTAATAAGGGAACTGTCACTCCTTTTGTTGTTCCTGACCTCTCTGTTAACCTATGGGGCCAAGATATTTTGAGTCAAATGGAAGTTATTCTTGCCAGTTCCAATTCCATGGTGACTCATCAAATGCCTCGTATGAATTTTGTTCCTGGTATAGGCCTTGGGAGACTGAGACAAGGACTGGTTGAGCCCATACAACCCATACCAAAAACAGATACATATGGACTTGGGTATTCGGATTTTTAGTGTCAGTCCCTGACCCTCCTGTACCCCATGCAGATAAGATTATTTAGGAGACTCAGACTCCTGTGTGGGTGGATCAGTGGCCCCTTACCCAAGAAAAATTGGAGGCTGCCTCCATGTTAGTGCAGGAACAGCTGGCAGCCAGCCATGTAGAGCCCTCAACCTCACCATGGAATACTCCTATTTTTGTTATCAAGAAAAAAATCAGGCAAGTGGCGCCTTTTACAAGATTCACGTGCCATTAATAAAGTTATGCACCCGATGGGAGCACTACAGCCAGGCATTCCCACACCAGTGGCTATTCCCAAAAACTATTGTAAAATGGTTATTGACTTAAAAGATTGCTTTTTACCATTGCTTTACATCCTGAGGATAGACCCTATTTTGCCTTTAGTCTCCCTCGCATTAATTTTCAGGGCCCTATGCAGAGGTTCAATGGAAGGTTCTTCCCCAAGGTATGGCTAACAGCCCTAGTCTTTGCCAAAAATACGTGGCTCAAGCAGTAGACCCTGTGAGAGAGCGATGCCCACAAATTTATATTTTACATTATATGGATGATTTGTTAATTGCTGCACCTAATACCCATGACCTTAATAATTGTTACTTGGACCTTTACAAAGCCCTCACTACTTTGGGACTACAGATAGCTCCTGATAAGATTCAAACACAGGACCTTTATACCTATTTGGGGCTTAAACTTCAAGATAATCAGATCCAAATTCCTAAAATGCAACTACGTGTAGACCATCTTCACACCCTTAATGATTTTCAAAAATTACTGGGGGATATTCAATGGCTAAGACCATATTTAAAATTACCCACTTGTGTACTTCTGCCCCTTAATGATATTTTGAGAGGTGATTCCCACCCCTCCTCCCCTTGAAAGCTTACTCCTGAGGCACGACAGGCATTAAACCAAGTTACAGAAGCAATTGCCCAACAGTTTGTTACACAAATTTCTTATAACCTTCCTCTGGTTCTGGTTAATTTATACATTCCTCATACACCCACAGGAATATTTTGGCAGTGAGATCCACATTTTAAAAATAAAGGCTGCCCCTTGCTTTGGGTCCATCTACCTACCACATCCTCCAAGGTTATTACTGTTTATCCTGCTCAGGTAGCTTCTATTATTATCAAAGGCCGCTTGCTTTCTCGACAACATTTTGGCAAAGACCCTGATAATATTTTAATTCCATACACTAAGGACCAAACCCAGTTTTTACTGCAGACAGGGGATGAATGGGGTATTGCCCTATCAGGCTTCTTGGGAACAATTGATAACCACCTCCCCAATGACCCCCTTTTACATTTTGCCCAATTACATCCATTTATTTTTCCCCAAATTACTCAAAAGGCTCCCATTCCTCAAGCCCTTACTGTCTTTACAGATGGTTCCAGTAATGGCCGTGCGCTCTTTGTTGTCAATAACCAGCCTACTACCTTTGATACTGTCTATCAGTCAGCACAGCTCATGGAATTGTTGCCATAACACAAGTTTTTATAACATTTTTTGATAAGCCTGTTAATATTTATACAGACAGTGCCTACATTGCTCACTCTGTGCCCCTGCTGGAGATTTCACCTGCCATTAAGGCTTCTTCCAATGCGGCTTTTCTGTTTCACCAGCTTCAGCAGCTAATTCAGGCCAGACAACACCCATTTTTCTTAGGACACATCAGGGCACACTCTGATCTTCCTGGCCCTCTAACACAAGGTAATGCCCAAGCTGATGCAGCAACTCGTTCCATCTTTCCAATTTTTGTTGGCTCCGTTCAAAAGGCCATGGAATTACACAATCTTCACCATCTAAATTCCCAGAGCCTTCGATTACTTTGTAAAATTACCAGGCAGCAGGCACGAGAAATAGTAAAAGCATGTCCTGCTTGCACTCTCTCCCTCCCCATTCAACACTTGGGAGTTAACCCCCGAGGATTGCTGCCCAATCAGATTTGGCAAATGGATGTCACTCATTTTCCTGAGTTTGGAAAAAACAAATATATACACATTTCTTTAGATACCTTCAGTGGCTTTATTTTCGCATCACCACATTCCGGAGAGGCTACCAAAGATGTCCTTTCTCATCTTGTTTCAGCCTTTTCCATAATGGGTAAACCAATACATATTAAAACAGATAATGGTCCTGCATATACCAGTGCCAAGTTTAAACAGTTTTGTGCCACCTTCCAAATTTGTCATACTACCGGAATTCCATACAACCCTCAGGGCCAAGGCATTGTGGAACATGCCAACCTTACCTTAAAGACTTGGCTAACCCACCTTAAGGCTTCAGCCCTTGTATTTACCACTCCCAGGGACCGCCTTAACCATGCATTATTTGCCCTTAATTTTCTTACCCTAGACAGTGAAGGCCATTCGGCCGTAGATAGACACTGGCATCCCTCGTCCAATTCTGTTCGCCCACCTGTTATGTGGCGCGATCCCCTTACAAATAAATGGAAAGGCCCAGATCCTGTCCTCATCTGGAGACAAGGCTCAGCTTGTGTTTTGGACCAAAAGCAAGCAGCCCCAAGATGGTTACCAGAATGCCTGGTTAAACAGGTTAATGACTTACCTCAACCAGGGATGGAGACCCTCCCCCTGAGGACAGATTTTCCTCTTTTTCAGATGCAGCCAATAATCTGTGTGAGGATCCTGCTTAAGGCACTTCTGTTGAACAGGTTTGTACACGGAGGCCTTGGCCCTCCACCTTCCAACATCAGGGAGTACCTTTTTGGCCCCCCCTGCGAATGCAGGGGAGGATCTTGGACTCAGGCTCCCACTAGCTGGACCCAGACTGCTGACTGCTTGACTAAGGTGGCTTACCTCCATGCTGAGGTTGACCATAAACTCGGAGGATTTCATCAGCCTAAATGGGTATGTGTTAACAAGCCAAAGATTATTCCCCCCAGTACAAGCAAAGCTCTCCAAAGTTGTTCTGCAACTTGTACGCATACCCAGGTGATGCATGTCTCTTGTTATGCGTCAGCCTCAATTTGTGTTAACAAGCAGGGAGAACAATTTTTTGAAGCCACCCTAACTAAAACTCATGCAGCAGGGGGGACCACTATTCATTATACTCCCATTCTCTTTGACCGGGGAGGAGAAGGCATATACACCAAGTTACAGTCAGCTGGATGCCAAGGCACTGTTGGTAAACCCTCCTGTTGGCCCATTAAGGCCCCTACAGGGGTCTCTGATGGTGGAGGACCCACTGATGCTGTCAAGCATCTTCAAATAATCAAACTTTTGAAACCACAAATCCCTGAGCTCACATATCATCCCTTAGTGCTGCCTAAATCCCAGCTCCCAGATTTAGATACCAATACATTAGATATTTTGGGAACTACCTTCTCCTTGCTTAATAATTCCAACCCCACCCTTGCTGGTGATTGCTGGCTCTGCATGACAACAGGGGCAGTCATGCCTATGGCGGTTCCTATCAATTCTATCATAGACAATGATAATACATGCCAACCTGGATTTCCTTTTAAAGTACAGCCTATAGGCACTTTTACATTATGTCTTTTTGGTGCCATGCAAAATAATACCTATGATATTGATGTTGGAGTTACTTCCTTTGGAAATTGCTCAACAGTAAAAAATTATTCCTCACCCACCCCATCTCTTTGTCCCCCCAATGGCACAGTTTTTATGTGTGGAGGAAACTCAGCCTTTCCCAGGCTTCCAGCGAATTGGACCGGTGGCTGTGTTCTTGCCTTATTACTCCCTGATATAACTATTGTCCCAGGAGATGAACCTCTACCCATTCCTAGCCTAGACACCTTAGTCAAAAGACACAGGAGGGCAATACAGGCCTTACCACTTACCAGCCTTGGAATAACAGCTGCTGTGGGCACAGGTACAGCTGGCTTAGGCACGGCTATACACTCTTACCATCGCCTATCTCAGCAACTTATAGATGATGTACAAACTCTATCAGGAACCAATAAGGATTTACAGGACCAGATAGACTCCCTGGCAGACGTGGTCCTTCAAAACAGACGAGGCTTAGATTTGCTGACAGCTAACCAGGGAGGTATTTGCTTGGCCTTAGGGGAACGATGCTGCTTTTATGCCAATAAATCAGGCATAGTACGGACTAAAATTAAGCAGCTTCAAGAAGATTTAGAAAAGAGACGAAGGGAACTATTTGAAAACCCGCTCTGGACTGGGCTTAATGGATTTTTACCCTACCTTCTTCCACTTTTAGGCCCTTTGTTGGGTTTACTTTTAATGATGTCCATAGGACCCTGCATTATAAACAGGCTGGTAGGGCTGGGGATGTGGCTCAAGCGGTAGCGCGCTCGCCTGGCTTGCGTGCGGCCTGGGTTCGATCCTCAGCACCACATACAAACAAAGATGTTGTGTCCGCTGAAAACTAAAAAATAAAATATTAAAAAAAATTCTCTCTCTCTCTCTCCCTCCCTCTCTTAAAAAAAAACAGGCTGGTACAATTTATTAAAGAACAGATTAATATTTTAGCCTCTAAGCCCATACAGGTTCACTATCATCGTCTGGAGATGGAAGACCGCGCTGCCAACATTTAATAGGATGTTCTACCCTTCTCACAGGCTTATTTCTTAAGTTTACATCCCCACAGATCTCCCTTTCTTAAAGTGTCCTTTTACCTGAACTCAAACAAGACCAAACCAAAAAGTAAATTGTATGGTATTTACTAATTACTGGCCAGTCATTTTGACTCTTGTTTTTTCCTTAGATTCTGTATTTTTTTTTGAGCTCATGGTTTTGATCCTATAGACAAGTTAATGTTTTCTGATCAGTTCTATTTTTGATCAACTGTGGAGTTTTTAAACATTGCAATGGAGATTTAAAAAAAAATTACAAGGCCTTGTGTATGTGTTACACTCGTGTTATGTGTTGTATGTCGGTATGTCTGTACGTGTGTATGTCCATATATCATGCAGTTATATGACAATTGGCAGATATACAAAGAGCGCTCAAAAAAAAAAAACACAATGGATCCAAATATCTTTGATTCACGTGATTCAAATGGTTCAATTTAAATTGGGTAAACAGATAAAAATAAAGATGTCTTTTAAATTAAGCTTATAAGTTTTTCTAGGTGTTCAAAAATAAAACCTAATAAAATGTTGATGTCTATGAAATAATTGCTTAAATTCAGAAATTTACAAGTATTGTTTCAAAATGTGAACAAAAAGAAGGTTAACAGACGAAAAAGAAAAACTAAAAGGTTCTGGATATGGATTTAATAGAGGGAAAATGTATTTCTGGATAAAAGGTCTATATGATTAAGTTAACAAAAGGGTTTAAGCAAGTGATAAAAAAGGTCTGTATAAATTGGTTATATGTGTAAGTTTTTAAAAATTATACAACTATGGTTAAACAACAACTGTTATTTTTCAATATTGTAATGTTATTTTTTTAAAAGCTAAACTTGGTTAATATAAAATCATCAATGTCATTATGGTGCTATTAATTCATATCTTCCAGGTATACAAGTCTGTAAGGTAGAAGCTTCAAAAGAGCATTATATCAAGCTGGTGTTCTGAAGTTGTATGGTAATTTTAGGCTTAAAAGAAAAACATGTTGGAGATTTATTTATATCATTTGTGTTCTCTAACTGGATTTGTTATCAATAAGATATGTAAAGTTCCATGTTACTTTACACTGAGATACAATTTAAATGTATTTTTAAGTTAATGGGAGCCTAATCTGTGTGAAGGTTTTATTGTACAACACAAAAGTACTTTGCTACTTTTCTACAAGAGGTTAAAAGCTTCCAGCCTTTCTTTAATTCATGTTTTAGATATGATATTATGTTGTGTTAGCTAATGTTCATGTAAACTTGAGCAACAATTTATGTAGGCTTTGTAAAATGATGTCTAAAAGACAAAGATTAGCTTCAGAATTATAGTACTTAAGATTTATAGAGTTCTGCTTTTCCTGAAATAAGGCTCTATGTCCCATCTCACTACATGTGAGAGCGACTATGAAAGAAGCAGACCAGATTTCAGTACATTTAAAAGTTGTGTCCAAAAGTTGGTTCTTGTCACGATTACCAGGATCTCAAACAGGGGATTATAATGTATAACTCTGCCAGAATTCAAGGTAGCTATTACATAAACTAAATATGTTTTTACCCTAGTTAATTTTAGTTTGTAGTTTGCTTATAGGTGGTCTAAGGATTGCTTGTTAATGTTTTACAGAGGTACTGATTTAAGAACACACAACCTGGGTTAATTTAAGATAAGGAGTTATCACCTACAGGATAGAGAGATAGACATTAAAGCCCAGTACTTTTAATATAAGGCTGTTAAAACTTATTTGCTGGATGTTTAAGATTAAGTTCTAAAATTAAAGTTAAATTAAAAGGGCCAAGAAAACCAATATTTGGCTCTTGCCCTCAGAGTCAGTCTGAGTCAGGGAATAGGGGACTTCTCCAAAGGACTCTGCAACTCTAGGCCACATAACCTCCTGAACAGGGAGATTAATGAGACCAGTGGAGGACAGAAAGCCAATCAGTGCATTTGCTGTGAAGAGGAGGGTCATCAGAAAAGGGAGACATCCCTGATGCTTCCGAGGGAAGCCATATCGTCAAGCAAGGCCTGGACCCATCCTAGCGCAAATGGCACTAGCAGAACTGAGAAGCTGCTGTAAGCTCCCCGAGGACTCCCAGGGAAACTCAGCTGACTGTTAACAATAGATAGAAACAAAAGTCAGTTTGACTTGCTTCATCTTAAACACTTAGCAAAGACAGTCAAAGCCAAAACACTGCTATTCCTGGGTATTTTAAATGATAATAATAGTTAAATGTAACTTCCAAAAATAAGTAAACTGGAGGCTGCAAAAGAGATTCTCAGACAGGAATGCCTGATAACCATCAAAAGGGACTGCCAGAATGGTTTTTAGTTTAAGGCCTTTATTTCTAACCTACACAGGTAGGCTTAATGTTTGCTAGAATGGTTATCCAGCCCTAAGTAACAGAATTAAAGATTTCTCTATCAGACATAGGCCGGTAAGGTATGGTCATATATTTTATATAAGGGGGAGATGCCAGGGACCAAAAGGGAGTTCTCCTTGAAAGAATAGCCTGACAGTTACAAGAAACAGCCCCCTGGGAGACATCGTGCCTGGGAGACACCCTGCAGCCATCCATCTCCCTGAGACATCCTGCGGCCATCTGTCTTCCTGAAACATCCTGTGTTGTTATCTCACCTTGTGAAGACTTCCAGCAACTGCCTATAAGAGAGCTTCCCCATCCCTAGCCCATAAATACCCCTGTGTGAACAATAAAAGTTTGCAGCTTCATCAGAACTTTTGTCTTGCTGTCACCTTCTGTGTCTCTTGTCCCTTCATTCCTCCCCATCTAGGTTCGCTGCCCACATTGATGTGTCCTGCCGGTTGGGACAGAGGTTTTAGCTCAGTGGTGGAGCACTTGCCTCACATATATAAGGCACTGGGTTTGAGTCTCAGCACCACATAAAAATAAATAAAAGTATTGTGTCCAAAAAAAAAAAAAAAAGATGTCATCTGACTCATAAAGGAAAAAGAGATAAGTGAGGCCCATCCCATATACTAAGCTATTGAAACTCCTTTTACTAGTTCTGTTTGGTCTATAAGATTTGACTGTTTTTAAGATTTTGTTATTGCAATGTTATGGAAAACTAAGTTACTAACATTCAGAAAGTAATAAACTGCAAAGAACATGTTTTTTTTTCCTTTTTTTTAATTTAGAATCTTGTTAACAATACATTAGCATCATTAATTAAAAAAAAACAACCATTTACACAGTAACTCAAAAACCAGTCATTTAAGAAAATATTGTGTACTTAACCACTATCAGAGAAACAGGTCCTCTCATTTGATTCCACTGGAAAGCCCACGTTTTTCCTGAACTTTGAGAGTCTCAGTCCTGAATAGATAATGAAGCATTCAAGTAAACAGTAAGGAGCTGTGTGAGTTTCTGAGGGACACTGCCTCAAAGGAGGTTCAGGAGCAGCCACAGTCCTCCAGTTTACCCAACATTGGGATGTTCCTGGGATGACCAGCATAGTTGCCTTTTCAAGAGCTTTGACAATTCATCAGCCTCAGGATTCGAGTGTTATGAAACATTCTTCCACATTAAAAAGACTTTATCCCATAGGAATTCATTCTTCATCGCTTCTCCAGCTTCTTGTACTTGGCTTCTATGTAAAGGAGAGGAGGGCATTACAGCTTTTAACAGTGGTTCTCAAAGATACTTTTTTCCTTTCTTTTTTTTTTCTTTAGCATTTCAAAGTAAATTCAGATATGCCTATTATATTTTTTTAATTCATTACTTTCATCTGTCCAAATATACAGATTATCAATTTATACAATTTGAAATAACAAGTCAAACATATGCACCCAGAATTGAGAGCCCAAAACAAGTTCACTAAGTTCTGTCAACAGCAGCTGCTTGGACAGCACCATTAGAATTAAGCAGAACTTGATCTATCAGAAAACCTTAATTAAGCACTGGAAACTGCCTTTCCAGATCCTATCCCAGGTGCCCTCTGCAGACTGGAATCCTGAGGAAGTATAAATATATTTTTCACCTTTTATATTCTTGGCCTTACTTTTCACTCCAGGAAAGCAATTTGGAAAGATATGGAGATTTAAGAGGTCATAAAATAAGCCTATTGCTGTGACATTTTCTTTTTCTTTTAAAAACTCAGAAGCACCTAATTCTACCTCATGCCTTCTACATGGTAAGGTTCACAGTGAAAATTTTCCAAATGTAATTGTAGGCAATGAAACTGATTGTTGATCACTACCCATGTCAAATCTCAGCCTGCACAAACTACTTTCTTGAAGTAGTCAACAATTATCAATGATGAAAATAAAATAATCTGTAACTGTTACCTAGGCTAAAAACAAACTCACTGTTTTTCACCAGGGATATAACAGACAGAGCCAGTGAGCAATAATAAAATACGAATTCTATCCTTAAGGGAATTAGTCTTTCAAGTAAACCTTTGGTTGACTATTCCATTTTTTACAGACGTACATATCTACATTATTAAAGATGACTCAGCATACTAGCCCACAAAAAGATTGACCATTGTAGTCAAACAGACTGGATTTGGAATATGGCTCATTCATATGCTTTACTAATTTTGTGTCCTTAAACAGGTTTCTTAACCTCTTAAACCATGTTTTTCTCCCCTGTGGAATAGGAAAAAATAAAAAATTATGTACTTACCTCACATATAAAAGATAAAAAACATAATACATACATGTAAAGAACTAAGAACAGTGCCTAGTAGAGTATTAAAATCATTAAGAATAGGAGCGGTTCTTTTTATTAATAATAATGATAAGGCTTTAAAGGAGGATTATAAGTACTCTATAAATGTTAAATATTGTATTAGTTAAGGGCAAACTGGTAAGAGATACTCCTTATTAAATCAAAACAGAAATAAAAATGGTTACCCAGTTTTTTTGAATATGCATCCAGCTTGTAGGCTGCCTGCTCAAGAGCTGCTACTTGCTCCTCAATTACATTGATCTGATCCAGATAAGGCTGTAGTCCAGCATCTTTAAAACAAATCACATATTTATACATCTTCAACAACAAGAAGTTTAGAAAAAGAGGGGGAAAGTAAGAATGTTAGTGTCTCTCTAGATATGCCTCAGATAGACTAGGTGGAGACACATGGTTCTCATCATTAACTAGGTAGATGCTTTAGAGGATTATGCCTAACTAATCAAGCACAATCATGACCTAGCCAAAATAAGTCATTCTCATCTATTAATTTTCCTTTCTTATTAATTTATTGTTCTCAAACAATCTGTTAATGATTCAGTTTCTTGGGCACTCCCACACTAAGCAAGGATGACCTACTGACAAAAACACAAATATAAGTCAATGAAAAAATATATTTGACCACTCTAAATTAGCATTTTCCATTTATAGATTTTTTTGTTTTCTATTTATAGAACAATCCTTTATGGATTTCAATGTTAAATCAGTTCACTAATATCTGATTACCCCTTTGTTGCCCCTTCCCCTTCCAGGAATAAACTTACAAAATCAAAATTTGGAAGCACATATAACCATCCCACTAAAGCATGGTGATCTTCAGAATGAAAGAAATTCACCTTGACTCGGTAATTCATTTTTAGAAAACAAGCTTCCAAAAGATAGGGATGCCATGTTTACTCTCTCCTTCTTCTAGGTCCCAAACATAAAAGAACATTAAATACAAACATGTTTAATTATAAAAATTATTACTTACACTTCTGGTTTAAGTCCTTTAAGTTTCTACTAATGTTTATAGCAATATCTTTCATTTCAAGATACTTCAAGCTGGTTAGTTTATTCATATTTTCCAGGAGTTTATAGTCTTCACTGGTGGCTTTAAAATAAATAGAAAATGTGATGCCTTTAAAAATCTGTCTTATATCTTTGAAATGTGGAATTTTAGGCCAAATGTTAGTTCAAGGCAGAACCTAAAAAATGTCAAAGGAGTAGCCCACTTTTCCCTTCTTTTTCTTTTTTAGGAAAGAATTATTACCCAAAGCAAATTTTATTACAAGGCTCAAAGAATACAATGTGAAAGACCACTGAGCTTGAACTAGACCCCAATTCCTTAAAAAAAAAAAAAAAAAGCAGTCTTTTGTTGTGAAGCTGCAGAGTGCAACCATAGTCATCACTCACAAATTTTGAGCAGCTCACTTTAGAGCTATGACACTTATACTCAGCCTATATACTCTGAATATCTAAGTAGAAACTCAGGCAGTAATCGGTAAACTGTTTAAATCAAACAAGATCTAAAAGGTGAAAGTTGGGGCTATAGCTTAGTGGTAGAGTATGAGCGTGCACACTCGTGCACATGCACATACACAAAGACCCAGAAGGTTCAGGTTCGTGGTTAGAAAGGGAAATGATAAATTCATGTACTAAGAAGCGGGAGGTGATATAATACTGGTATAGCATGAAAATATACCTCTTAGTAACTTGTTCATTACTATGTATAATTCTTTCATTTTATGCAGTGACTTTTCCAAATCATTTGTTTCCCATATTCTCAATTCTCTTCCCGTTCCCCACCCAAAATAACCATTCCTCTGCTCCAATTTTCCCAAAAGCCAAATTCACTAACAAAGTGCTTCAATCCCTCTGCTTTACTCTTAAATTTCTCTGTACCTTCTCAAGAAGCAAAAGATCCTATTCTAAGACATCTCCTCTTGTGCTTTCGAACCCAAACCCTTCTACTTCTTCAGGCCTCTCTCACAATCATCTTCTCTAACTTACATTTCCAAACTCTTTCTCCATCCTGGCACCTTTCTCTCTATCTAGAAATATATTTAGGTTTCCTCCAGTTCAAAAGCACACCTTCTTTCCCCTCACATTTACATTATTTGCTCAGTAAAGTAATGAGGCTGTACTGTTAAAACATTTTAAATAGTAGCCAATACTCACTATTCTTTCCTCACCATTCACTTATGTAAACCCATGTAATCTGGTCTCTGCCCCCACCATCCAAAGAAATTACAAGCACTAAGGTCACTGGTGTCCTAACCACCAAATTCATGGCATTTCTTAGGTCTGATACTCCTAAACCTTTCCATTTTATCTGATGCTACCACTCTCACACACTTTGGAATAGTATCAACAAGGCAACTGTTGCCTTGGTATTTTACTATGCTGACTCTTAAAAAAATTTTTTAAACATTTTTTAGTGTCGATATACCTTTATTGTATTTATTTATACGCAGTGCTAAGAATCAAACCCAGTGCTTCACACATACTAGGCAAGCACACTACCAGTGAGCTACAAACCCCAGCCCCTCATTCAACCTCTTTAAGTATCACTTCTCAACTTTTTCTCAGCTATTACACATAACTGATGTTTACATGGGTAGCACATTCCCAGAGCTAAAATAGTTTCCTTTCTAACTCAAAAAAGCATTTGCGCAAGTAATGACAATAATGGGGAAACAATAATATCCTTAAAATTAGTTTTGTAATAAATAAATCATTTGGAATCTTTGGTACTTTAAGTACTGTTATTAAAAACAAACTAATTGCCTCATACAGACATTCCCTGAGATTTTAGTCTATGTCCTTAAGAAGGGTATCTCTAAGCTCTTTCTTGGTGATCTCACAGCTTCTACTCACATCACTATGCAGGTGACTCTTTAATCTGTTGCTTCTGCTCTGATCAATTTCTAAGCTTTGGCCTCACATGTGCAAGTCACCTGAGTGTCTTGAGAGAAGTCACCTGAATGTTCTGTAATATCTACAAGCAGTCAAACCAAAACTGAAAACAGTTTTCACACTAAACATGTTTCCTCTTTCTGGCTTCTCTATTTTGGTTGATGACACTACTTAGGCTTACAAACCTCAGAAACATCCTAGGCTGCTAAATACCTACTTCAACAAGTCCTATAAAGTCTACTTCTGTGATATTCTTGCATCTGCACTCTTTTCCATTCCTTTTACCATCACTTTGCCTCAGACCATCATTACTTAATTTTCTGACTCTCCTCCACACGCATGTCATGTGTCCTCCTAGAAACACACACAGGACCAAAAATTAACTACGTCTCAAAGTATGAATTACCCAATTCTCCGACCAACCTAACAGGTCCTTAAACCTACAGGTCACTCCCCATTCCCCAATTTTATTTCTGCTAAATACATCTTCTGTTTTAGTCAAACTGCTTGCTTATTCCACTTCATACAATAATTGAATCATTTCCCCACTTTCCACCACTCATTCCCTTCAGCATCCTGTTCAAAGTACACCTCTCCCAGGGAAATACTTCTTGATTAATATCGCTGGATGTTAACCTCACCCCCACCCCGTCACTGTAACACTACAGGATGCATCAGAGTTGTATTAACAGGTATTGCATGTGTTTTTGAAAGTGGTTTGTAAGTTTCTCCAGGGAAGGAATGAAGTTCTTTCCCTCCCATTCATGACCTCCCCAGACTTCCAACTGGCAGGTCTTAGTGCATTGCAGGTAAGAAAGGCAGCCACCGACTGTGGCTGCTAAAACACTTCCCAGGTCTCTGCAAAGCCAAACCCAGCCCCAGTGGGTGGTGCACAACACCACCTCAGTCAACCCGGTCCGCGCCTCACCCGTCAGTTCTCCAGTCAGGTAAGTGGCCATTTTGGAGAACATGTCCCGGCAAAGCTCGGTGATGTCAGCCTCGGCGGGCTCCTTTGCTTCCTCAGCTGTCTCCACGGCGGCATCGTCTGGGCCAAAGGAGAATGATTAAGTGGCTTGCCCCACACCGCGTCCTAATCCAGACAAGCAGCATCTTCCCACATCCCTCCGCACCTATCTTCCATCAAGTCGGCCTCACTCTCCACCTGCCACATTTCCCCCTCGCTTCGTCCTTGCACCAGTGACATGCCAACTCTGCTCCTCTGCACCGACCCCTCCCCCATACTGGATCCTCGGACTAAAACAACTCAGTGGCTCTGACAGGACCTGTGCACCCCTCCGCCCTGCCCACCCCTGCGACTGCACAGCAGCCCCGTCATCTCGGGGCTCCCGGCAGGACGCTTCACTCCTGGACTCCCACCGGACACTTCATTTCCATCTACGCCGGGTACTGTTTCCATCTCGCCGGATACCTCGAGTGGGCTCCTCGCGTCTCGGCGCTGTGACAGCCTCAGCCGCCGCCGCCATGCCGGCCCAGCGCTGCTTCCGGTTCTGGGTGTCTGCGCGTGCGCACCGGGCGTGCCCCGCCCCGGCAGCCCTGCCCTTCTGAGTCACTCCTTGAATAAATGACTCTTAGCAAAGCATCTGCAGGAAAACCAGAATTGAAGCCAAGATTGCCTGTCTTGAATCGATCTGCTGCCGAGAGTCTGGACGTCTGGGACTGAGGATGCACTCATCCCTAACACCGCACTCTGGAGCGCTCACTTGGCTTGTACTGGGGGTAGTCCATGCCGAGTGGCTTACTGACCCTGTCACTGGAGACTCCTTACTTCCTCCCCAGAGGCTCTGCACCCTGGCAGGTGTTAGCGACCAAAATATTGCTTGTGCAGGGAGTCTTATTCAGGCTTTGGAAAACCTTCAAGTCTTGATCCCTGACCCTAAATACTCACCTTCTCAGTGTCCTGGATTAATACCAATTCAATGATCCCAGTTTCTTTTAAGTGCAGGCTGGCACCTGCTTCTCTTTTGATACACACTTTGTGTGTGTGTAGGGGGGTGGGGGCTTTCTTATTCTGAGACAGGGTCTCGAAAGTTGTTTAGGGTCATGCTGATTTGCTGAGCCTTTTATTTTGCGATCCCCCTGCTTCAACCTCCTGAGGCTCTGGGATTACAGGCCTATAGGCCACAGCACCTGGCAGATACAACCTTTTTTGAAGAGAGCTTGAAACGTAACTTTTTAGGGTTGAGGATATACTCTGGTTGTTTTAATTGCATTTAACAATTTCATGAGTTTCCTAGGTGTATAGAGTACTTAGTGGGATGGGAGAACAGAGATGGGGGGGGGATTGAATGAGAAAAAGTGACTGGGAAGCAATGCAAGGTGTAAAATGAATAAGGGTAAAGGTCGCAAGAAAGGGAAGAGTTACAAGTGTCAGGATATAGGGTCATGGTCACTCAGAATCTTAGTGTAGGTGTTTCTTGCCTTATCCCTAGTCATTGTCCCTCTGCATGCACAAACATACATGCAAGCTACCCCCACCTCCAACCCCTCTTAATCTGACTTTTTCCCCCACTGAGAACTGGGTCTCCCTAAGTCATCTGTCTCAATTCTTCCATATGGAACAATCATAATACCCTCCATTTCAAACCATTGCTACAAGCCAAAAGTTCTTATTTCAGGACTCCTGAGGCAGCCCATCTCCTTCATGTTGTCACTGCTCCTACCCCATACTTTCAAGAGAGTATGAACATATCCCAGACCAAGCATATAATGGCTTGCAGTTCCATACTCTTTTCTTACTGCTATAGTCCCAGAAGCAAATACAAAACCTGGTTTTCTGAAAGAGTTTTATTGATAATCACCTGGGAAACCCACATTATCCTATGGAAAAATAGAATCAGAGTCTAACACATATTCCAAAGATGTCTGAATCCTGAGGTCATTTTCTTGCCTAATTCCCTTCAGGCTCCATTTCATCTTCTGAATTACAGCCCCCTCAATTCCTAGTGTTAAGTGGAACTCCAAGAGGCAGAATTCTCCGGAAAAGCCTTTGTTGACTTTGCTATGGCAGAGCACCACTCTAACAACTCTGCAATTTTGGAATATTACCTCATCAGAATCTACTCACCTCTAAGGCTCCCCCTTCTCTTTTACATGGAATCTCTATAGGCGAATACAAGAAACCCATGGATGCTAGCAATAGAGATCTAGATGCACAAATAAGAGTAAGATTTACTAGCAAGTACAGCTAGACACAACCTACTCTCTTGGCTTCTATCTTTTTCACAAATCATGTCTGTCTAGGTGCTTAGGGAGAGTCCTTACCCTCCATTCCTTTATCCTGTTTGTTATTGACATGGTTTTATTACTATTGCAGAGCGAAGTGTACATGCAGTAAGAAGCCCAGTTGGAAATGTCATTTCACAAAGCTATGTGGCTACACACAGAAACACTGAATCCAAAACCTAAACATGATGCCCAGCTACACACAGTAACATTGGCTGAAGAGGCCAGGTAAAGGGTGGGACTAAGCAGCATCCATGTGGGAACTACTGCCCTAGAAGTGGAGAGCATGTAGAGAAGAAGCCTCTGCGGAGACAGAGAGAGAGAGGAGCCTGCTACTGATGCTTTAGGACCCCTCCTCCATTCTCCTGGACTTCCTATGGGGCTGGAGTCACAGCTGAAGCTAGCTGCAGGTGTTCCCAAATTGCTTGATCCTCCTGTTGGAATAAAAAAAAATAAATTATCTTAAGGAACAATATGTTTCCCACCTTTCTTTTCTCTGGATCTGATTACAGATAATCCAGACTGCTAGAGACTGAATGTTTTTGTTTCACAAATTCATATATTGAAATACTAGCCCCTAATGTGATGGTATTAGGAGGTGAGACCTTTGGTAAATGATTAATGTGGAACCCTCATGAAGGGGATTAGTGCCCTTATAAAAGAGAGTTCCCAGCTGGGTGCAGTGGGGCACAACTGTAATTCCAGGGCTTGGGAGGATAAGGCAGAAGGTTTGCAAGATCAAAATCAGCCTCAGCAACTTATCAAGGTCCTAAGCAATTTAACAAGGCCCTGCCTCAAAGTTTAAAAATAAATAAATAAGGACTAGGGATATGGCTCCATGGTTAAGCAACCCTGTGTTCAGTCCCTGATACTGAAAAAAAAAGGGTGGGGGGAGAGTTTCTCTTGTTCCTTCTACCATGTGAGGGCACAGCAATCTATGAACCAAGAAGCAAGCCCTCACCAGATACTAAATCTGCTACCACCTTAATCTTAGACTTCTTGGCCTCCCAAATTGTGGGAAATATATTTCTGTTGTTTGCAAGCCACCTAGTCTATGATTGTTACCACAAGCAAAACAGACTTAAACACAGACCTTGCTTAGAGGCCAAGGCAGGCCTTAGGCCAGGGCAACAACTTGCAAACCTTTCCTACATCATCACCTCCACTGATATGCTGACAACTATGAACATGTTTCCCTAGGACCCTGAAAACATAGGTCTTTCAAAAATGTTCTACTCTTTCCACCACTGAGGAGCTGGGTGTGGTGGCCCATGTCTGTAATCTCAGTGTTTGGGAAAGCTGAAGCAAAAGGATCCCAAATTTAAGACCAGTTTGGAAAACTGAATAAGACCCTGTCTCAAAATAAAATTTAAAAAATGTCTGGGGATGTAGCTCTGTAGTAAAACACCCCTGGGTTCAATCCCCAGTGTCACAGACAGACATACACATACACAAAAAATCTCCCGGCCCCTAAATGAGTGGGAAAAGATAGTAGCATTCATCTCTGGAGAACTTAGAGGACCCAGATCATGGGCCACTCACCACTGCTGGGGAGGAAGTCAGACACCCCTTCTTCTCCAGCATCTTCAGCTTTGAGCCTACAGCATCAACCTGAGACACAACTCCCTCCAGAACAGTCTCCAGCTGCAGAACTCTCCTTGTGAGCCTGTGAAGAATTGAAGAGTGACCAAGGGAGCAGATCATTGGGGAGATGGGTGTCTATAGGGACAGAAATAACAGAATGATGTATTTGAATGGGAATAAGGAAGGTGTTACCCAACCTTGTAGGGAGAATCACAGGGAAGCAAAAGTTCTCCCTGGACTAGGACAGGGAATTGGAAGTTGTGGAAAGAAACTCAATATAGGATATTACAGACACAGCTACCCTGGGCTCCTGGATTCACGTACAAGTAGAATTCTTCTCCGCAAACCCAGCCTTCTGCTCTGGCAGCCTCTGGGCCCAACTTGCTCATTGGGCTCTG
The DNA here is from genome assembly GCF_052094955.1 of Ictidomys tridecemlineatus. Taxonomy (NCBI): domain Eukaryota; kingdom Metazoa; phylum Chordata; class Mammalia; order Rodentia; family Sciuridae; genus Ictidomys; species Ictidomys tridecemlineatus. Next base: position 26,940,356 of record NC_135477.1, on the reverse strand, counting down.
CACAGTTGCCTGACCCAGGTTTTCAATCTCAGCACTGAGGGCCACCTGATCAGGAAGTCAGAGGTTAGAGGGGATAAGATGATTCTGGGAAGGCATCAGCTCCTATTCTATTACCTGCTCTAATGAGCTCTGGGCTTCAGTTCTTTCTATCCCTCTTCCCTCCCAAACTGGAGACAATAGGGTCAGGATGGTGCTGGATTAATTTCTGGAGAGGGAGTCACTTCCCAAAGAAACAAAATGTGAGCTCTTCAAAATCTTAATTGAGGTGTTCACTGGAATCCAACTCCATTCCGGAGAGGAGAGACAGTACCAAAATTTTTCATCCTTTCTCTCTGGGCTGCTATCACCCTGGCCTTGATTTTTTTAGTCTATAGTGGATACGGATGGAGCAGGCTGAGTAGGAACAGCTGAGGAACTGAAAATCCCAAGGAAGAAGCAGATCTTCAGAGGGAATTGTCAGGGCAACTGGTCCATTTTTCCTAAGTCTTTGTTTTACAGTACTTGTTCTCAACCTTGGTTATGCATTGGAATCACCTAGAAAGCTCTAGAAAGTATTGAAGTACGGGCCTCACTCCCACAGCCTCTGATCTAATTGGTCTAGAACGTGTGGCCTGAGTATAAGGATTTTTAAAGGTTCCTCGGGATATATAATGTGCAACAGTATGAGAATCACTATTCTCGAGAGCTCTTTCCTGCTCATCTATGGGTACATTTTCAGTTTGGGTTTGTGATCCAGGCATGTTGGGGAGAGAGGAAGGGGAGCAACATCCTTATACTGAGTCCCCACCAGCCAGCCCTGCTCACTCTCTCCTCCTCCAGGTCCTGTCGCATTTGTTCCTGCTCCTTCTCATCCAGAATGTGATTCCCATCCTGGTCGAACCTGGCGAAGGCAGCTGTGAGCTCAGTGATCTCATGCTCTGCATGCCCCAGCCTGAGGAGAACAGGATCATGAAATGACTTCTGTCTTGTTGAGGGTGTGATCACTCAACTATGGATTCCTTACCCTTTTATTAGCCTCTAGTTAGAGTCTTGATCTCTAAGGCTGGGGTTGTGTGGCTCAGTGATAGAGCATTTGCCTAGCATTGTGAGGCCCTGGTTTCCATCCCCAGCACCGCTACCACCACCACCACCCAAAGCAAAAGGAGAGTCTTGACTGAGTCTTGCTTTCTGGGAATGAAGAGGATCACACAGGAAAGCCAGAATCCCTCAAATCTAGCAATTTTACCTCCAATAAATTGCTTGAATCGATTTCTTTTTCCTGCCCTGACTCCTGATGACTAGATTTAGGGCCTCATGATCTCCTATGGGGGTTATTGCCACATCTCTTTGCCTCTAAACAATCGGCTATTCCCTACGCCCAGCTACCCTTTACTTCCTGCTCCTGAAATCCATCATCCTTCAATATACAACTAGAGTAACTAACATTTTAAAACACAGGTCTAATAGCTATCTATGGTGGCTCATGCCTATAGTCCCAGATACTTGTGAAGCTGAAGTAGGAGGATTACTTGAGTCCACAAGTTTGATAGGAGTCTAGGCAACATAGTGAGACTCTGTCTCAAAAAAATAAGTAAAATAAAATGCAAGTCTAGATATACCCCTTCCCCGCTTAAAAATGTCTCCTGGGCATCCTAGTGTGTGGATAGATTTGATGTTCAAGGCCTTTCCCAAAGTGGCCCTTGCCCATTTCTCTGACCTCATCTCCTGCTATAACCCATCTTTTATTTGAAACCTTAGCAATGCTCAGCTACTTATTTCTCTTCTATGAATTCTTAGTTTCACACTCCTATGCCTGTGTATATGACTTAATGTCTCAGAAGGCCTTCCTCTTCTTGTCCACTCACAAGCTATTCATCCTCCAAACTTTAAGAAATAACCTCTTCCAGGAAGCCAACCCTTAAGCCTAAATAGAATTGGTAACTCTCTTTTTTCCATGTGCCCTCTCTTTTCATGTCACTTCTGTGATTTGATTTATGTTCCTATGTGTCTATTAGCTCCTACAGGACAAAGGCTTTGTCTCGTTTAATTGTGTTGTCCCCTACTCAGTTCCTGGTCCACAACTGTTATTCCCAATGTGTTTGTTCAATGTTTTGTGGACTGAGGCATTTATACAATAATGAGGAATTATGTTGTTTTACACCAAGAGTTGTTCAGAAAGGTCCAGGATGTTATAGACTATGGCCAGATACCTTGGTCTCTGAAAGAAAACAATTCTGAAGGTAAGGATAAAAACCCATGGGCAAAGGTCAGAGGCCCACAGACCAAGGCTAAAAGCTTATAGACAAAAGATGTATAGTTGATAATCAAGAACTTATTGACCAAAATAAAGAAAATTGAATGCCTGGTTGCTCACTCCATCAAGGTTTTGGTGAAATCCTCAAACTGGATCTCCTGCTCTCCACCCTGCAGAACCTTCTGTACATCGGAAACCCGTTCCTTCTTCAGATGCAGCCGTAGGAGGGTCTTGTTGTAGCTCTGAAAGGGAAAGGAAACAGGCAAAATTCCCCATAGACATCTCATCATCCTTGGATTCCTCCTCCACCCAAAATATGTCAGGCTTTCAGGGAAAAGTCAAAAGGGCAGCATAGGCTTCTATGACCGCCAGAAATAGATCGTTCACAGAGGCAGATGCAGAGAGGAACTCAAGGAGACTGCATAGTCACCTGTTTTAGGAGGTCAGAAAGTTGCAACTCATCCTTCTGTCCAGCCAACTCCTCCTTGACCTCTGAGTATGTGTCATTGATGATAGCTAGGAACATGTTCTGGAGGATAAAGTGGGGACATGGGTCCTCACCCTCAGACCCATTAAAAACATTGAACTCATGCCACAGACACATGTTCTAAAGGGCCCAATGGTCCCAACCTCAGCTTTGTAGCCCACCCTGCCTCTCAGGGTCGGAGAGCCCAGCCTTTCAGCACATTTCTGTTAGGGATGGATCTTGCTGCCTCATCAACCCAGCATTCTCATTCTCAGTTGCTGCATAATCTTTCTGACACAGATACTCCAACATGCCACTTGTTGAAGCTAGGAACTTCTTCTCAAGATGAGAGTAGAACTGTGCTCTCTTTACCATCTATTCCCCAGTTGGTGTCTGTATCCCCAGTGATTGATCGAACAAAGAAACTTCTTGGGCTTAGGACACAGTTCAGAGGCAGACCACTTGCCTAGCATGTACAATGCCCTGGGTTTTATCCCTAGAAATGAAAGAAAAAGAAGGAGGAGAAGGAGAAGGGGAGGAAAAGAAGGGAAGAAGGAGGGAGGAGGAGGAGGTTGGAAGGTGGAGTGAGAAGAAGAAGTAGTAGAGGAGGAAGAAGAGAGTTAGTGGGGAGAAAGAGAGAGAGAGAGAGAGACAGACAGACAGACAGACAGACAGACAGACAGACTTGCTGACCATGTTAATAAAAATCAAATCTAGATCCCAGATATTTCCCAGTTGGCAGGGAGAGAAAACAACCACCAAATCATGACAGTAGAAATCAGTAAAAGCAATAAAAGGTCTCCAAAGGAAGGATCATCTTGGGAAAATAGGCATAGAAGCTTCTAGGGGCAGCTACTTCTCAGGAGGCAATTCCCTGTCCTTTTCCATCCTTGGAGGGTAGGAGTTTGATTTTCCTTCAGGGAAGAAAACCTCCTGACTATGTTGGACATGCTGACCACATTAGCCAGCTCTGGGAAGGTTCAAAGGAATGTCCCCCACCACATGCACACATGCACTCTCTGTCCTTGATTAAAGTAATAACCCATCATAATCCTGAGTAGGGTACAGAAGGGGTCAAAACTCTACCCTGGATGCTCCCTACGTTACCACCCGTATCCCCCAGGGGGATCCTCAGCAAGAGCACAAAGAAGACGAAGAAGACGTAGGTGACAAAGTAGGCAGGGCCCAGGATGCGGTTGGCATTGTTGATAGCATTGTAGTCAAAGTCCCCAAGAATTATCCGAAACTGAGTGAAACTGAGAGACCAAGTCTGGGCTTCACCCAGAGCCTAAACAAACTCTAGCCCCAATCCATCTCCTATCCCACTTAACTAACTTCAGACAGACCCATCACTCCACCTCTGACCCAATCTGATACAAAATAGGTTAGTAAATTACTTGAGCATTCACCTGGGCTTCTTGAGACTTTAACCCAGACACCTTAAGGAGAGACATGCCCACATGTGTCCCCCATTTTCCCCAAGGAGCTGGAAGGTGAAGGGCAGAGGGTAAAGAGTGGGATACACACATGCACTTGATGAAAGTGCTAAAGTTTTCCACTTGAGTCCCAAAAAGCAGGTAGCCAAGCTGGGCATAAGCAAAGAAAACAATGAAGAACATGACGGCAAAGCCCAGGATGTCCTTGGCACAACGGGCTAGTGTAGATGAGAGCTGGGTCATGGTTTTGTTGAAGCTGATGTACTTGAATATCTGCAAAAGCCATGACAAATGCAGTGGTGAAGAAAAAGTGAAAAATGTAAAAAAAAAAAAAAAAGCCCATCCCAGGGGAACTATGGAGGCCACAGAAATTAACAAATGAGATAGGTCTGAAGGAGGGGAGAGTAAGTGCCCTAAGGCAGGTCTGGGAGAGGAGAGCCCCATGTACCTTGATCCAAGCAAAGAAAAGATTGACAGCATTCATGTTGTTGTACTGTGTCTGCCAGAAGGCCAGGAACTCAAAGTCAGCATATGTGTTTGGCTGCTGCAGGAGCTTACCCATCAGCCGATTCACCTCCAGGGTTCGGAACATGTGGAAACCCATGGCCATAATGGAAAGCTGTCACACAGGGATCAAGGGGTTGTCAGGGAGTCTCAAGGGAAGTTCAAAGGTGAGGTCCCACAAGAGAGATGGGGCAGTTAAGACAGGTGGGCTAGAAACACCCCTCCCTGCTGAGGTGTTCACTAGCTCAGGTTTAGATAAAGCCAGAGAGGGTGATTGAGAGCAATTTGAGTGTTCTAAAGCCCAAGAGAAGGCTTTAGGGCCAGTGGCAAATGTATAAGGCCACAGGGAACCAGAGTCAAGAAAAATATTTCTCCCACCCCCACCACTTTCAAACCTTGATCAGTTTATAGATGAAAATGAAGGAGCAGAATATTTGAACAGAAAAGAAAAGGCAGGGCTTTCAGGGGGACAGGTCATAAGGGCAAAAAACAGGAGAGGAAAGAATATCAAGTGTGTAAAAAGCAGAGGCCTAGACCACAGGAGAGGAGAGGACATGTAGGAGATAGGGTCCCCCAAGGGCTGAGTCAGGGAACCTCACCCTCTCACCCAGGGAGCTGTGGCACAGTGATTTGACCCGAACTCAGAAGGAGGGCTCAGTCTTCAAAAGGAAAAACTTGGAGCTCCCACCAAGATGGATGCCCCTCCTTCCCCAGTATGTTCCATATCCCAAACATTTGTCCCTCACCAAAATGACCACAAGGTCCAGTACATTCCAGATGCTGCTGAGGTAGTGAAGCCGGTGCATGTGGAGCTCCAGGATCTCCTCCACCACATAGTATAAGATGAAGATGCAGAAGATGATCTCACAGCCAACGATGAAGAAGTCCCAGTTGCTCACATAGCGAATCAGCTTAACTGTGCGAATTTGCCAGGATGGAATGGCACCTCCTGTGGCTGGGAACTCTACCACTAGTCTGTAGGGGAGCAGAGACTGGGGGTAGACTGGGAAAATTCCTCCTATATCCCCTCCTTCCCACATCTATCCAAGGCCTATATTTAGGGAAGGATCTCAAGCATAGCACCCAGGGATCAGCAGCCAGGCAAAAGGGCCCACCTCAGAACACAGAAAAGATTGATGTTGGCATTGTAGACAGAGAAGTCAATGAAGACCACCCGAGTGCCTCTGTCCAGCCACAGCCCCTCCTGAAGGTTCCGAAGTGCCTCTGCACTAGCCTGTCGAGACACTGGAAGGTCCAAGTAGTAGCCACCTCCGCTGTAGGTTGTGAGCCTCCCCCAGTGGGAGGAGCCCCCCAACTCCTCCTGGGAGTGGTATGTCCACCTGCCATAGAAAAAGCCATCTGAGCAAAAAGAGTCTGAGCCAGCCCAAAAGCTCATCTCCAAGATGATGGTAACACTTTATGATTTTCCGGGCCTTACACTTCCATATACATCATATATCTATGCACACACTATGTGTGTACATATGTATATGTGTATGCATGTATATATAACATGATATATATACATTATACAATATGTATTTCACACATATTATTTTGGTTGATTCTAGTAACAACAAGAAGTGAGAAGGGAGTAAGTATTATCCACATTTTACAGAAGAGGAAACTGAGATTCAGAGTTTTCCAAGATAAGTCGCTATATAGTGACAGAATGGAAACTCAAATGTAAATCTCCTCATTTTCCACTATTTTTTTCAATGACAAAGACAAGTTCCACTTTTGCCCAAACCAGAGCAGTCTCCATAAGGGAAGCACCTTGACTGTAAATACAGAAAAGATTCTTACTGCTCTCATGGCTGTTTCACCCACAGATTCCCCGTTCTACCACGTCAAATTTCTAAGCTGGACCCCTATTTCCTCCCCATTCTGTCCTGTCCATCCCCTTCTTCTACTTCCTTCATCTCATTCATCTGAAACCTCTTGTTTCTCCCCCATGAGTCTCAAGGGCTGGGTTCTCCAGCCACGACTTTTGTGACAGTGTCAACTTCACCCCTTCATCACACTCCAAGGGACTTCTGCACTGAGATGCATTCCCTGTTGGGACTACCTGCAGAAAAGGGTCAGTGTAATTGTGACCTGTCTGTGGAAAGAGGTTCAGAGGCTACAGACTCTCTGCTAGCCTGTCTCCTCTATGCCTGAGTGACATACGCCAATGTCCTTACAGTTTGCACTTGGGACTCAGGGAGACGCCCATCAAGTCCCCTGAAGTGTAAACCCCTAAGGCTCTTGAAGCCTTGGCAGAAGTGGTTCCCTTCCTTGAGATGATGTCAGGTTCAGAGGGGCAGCCCTATGGCCTTGGTTGGGGGCTCACTCACGCTGTGCCATTGAGGAGCCCAAAGGGGAGTTGCTCTTCTTTGTCTGGAGAGTAGACATCATAGCAGCTCAAAATGTCGTCAAGGAAGTCCTCATGCACCACACAGGAATCATTGCGGACCCGCAGCTGCCGCAGCCTTGGGACCCCCAGGAGCAGGTTCTCATAGTAGATGAAGGAGTGCGAACCGTGGCCCAGGCTCTGGTTGTTGTACCACTTGGTCCAGTACAGACTGTCGAGGAGTGGGCCCTGGGCAAACTGGACCACAGGCTAGGTTGGGCTGACCCAGCCTTCTCCTGATTACTGATTTTCATCCTGACTCTCTGGTCACCAGTTAGTCTCTGGTGTCTTTTGTTTGAGCCCTCAACTGACCAGTTGATCCAGGGACCTTGACCAGATCCTGAGTTGACTCTATGTGTAAAATGCATTTTGAGGTTCAGCCCACCCTCTCTCCCCCAATTCTGGTCTAACCTCTGATTCGTTCCCTTAATAACATGCCGATCCCTCACTCACCTCCACCTCAACTCCAGCCTAACTCATGACTCAGCCTGATTCCTGATTGACCTTATCTTTGAGCATATGGTCCATTGTCTGGTGTCTGGCATCCCCATGCTCTGGCCTGTGATTTCAGGCCATTGAAAAGCAGAAGATAGACAGGAGGCAATTTCATACTCACATCCCAGAAGTCTGCCATGCTGCTGATGTCCTGGAAGGAGACGCCAGTAGCTGACGGGGTATGTAGGAAGAGATCAGACATCACTTTGGTGTAGTAATAGGCACTGGAGCTTGTCATCCCATAGGTCACTAGAAAACAACCCCAGAGAATGTGTCATTCTCATAGTTCCCATCTTCATTCCCCAGAGGTGACAGGAAAGCCCACTGCCCTTGGAACAGAGGTGCAACCTACCTACACTTAGAGATAGCTGGGGAGGCTGATGGTGGCTCTGGGGGAAACTAGGGAATGCATTAGGGAAGGGTAAGGCCACAAGGCTCCTCTTCTCCTCCCAACTCACCTCAGAGAGACTGAACTCCACTCAGTAACTCTCTCTTGATATTGCCATCTTAGAATTTCACTTTTCTCTCCTGATTCAATTTAATTCCTAATATTTACTCCCCAGAGGCAAGATATTTCTGTCATCTGCTTTGGATGGTGCTTCCTTTTATTTTTCTTCTCTTTATGCCTTTTCGAAGTGCCTCCAAATTCTAGATCACTCCAAAACTCTGGCCAAACACTTTAAAATACAACACTTTTTTCCCTTAAGTTTACAATACAGGGGCTGGGGATGTGGCTCAAGCGGTAGCGCGCTCGCCTGGCATGCGTGCGGCCCGGGTTCGGTCCTCAGCACCACATACCAACAAAGATGTTGTGTCCGCCGAGAACTAAAAAATAAATATTAAAAATTCTCTCTCTCTCTCCTCTCTCACTCTCTTTTTTTTAAAAAAAAGGTTATAATACAGATGTGGTCTCCTGGCTTCTTGAGTCAGTGACTCTGCAATCATGGGAGTAGCAGCCATGGCTAGTGCATCCTGATGGGCACATTTGTCTCCTGAGAGAGGGACTCAGAACATCCCAGATTAAAAAGACCTGGATCTCCCTCAACTGCTCATAAGCACACACCCAGTCCCATGTGCCTAAAGTAGATCTCTCAAGGGACCCTCCCCAGGATTTCTGGTTAAAAGAGAGGATTTGAAGAGAATATATCACTTATTTCACAGATTGTCTCTCAATTTTGGTTTGTTTGGCACTTCCTTATGATTAAATTTAACTTACACATTTTAAGGAGGAGTGTCATACAGGTAATATTGTGTCCTTCTCAGAGCATCACATCAGGAGGGACGTGTTATTTGTTTGTCTCCTTACTGGGGAAGTTAACTTTGATCCCTTTTTAAGATAGGGTCTACCAGGTTTCTCCAGTGGCAAATTATGATTTTTCATTTTATGGTTAATATGCATTTTGTGGATATACCATGTAGATATCCTCTTACTCACCAATATTATACCTACTAGATGAAAGTCTATTGATAACTTTATTATTAATATGATTACCAAATAGTAACTTTTTTCAATCCATTATTCCTTCTGAATTAATTAGTTGGTATTATTTTGAGAAAGAATTTCCCTTGCTCCTTATTCATTTATGCGTATCAGTTTGAACTCATGAATTCTTGGCTTCCCCTCACCATGGGTTGTAATTTGTTATTGTTGTTTATTTTGTTACTCAAAATTTGAGGGCTAGGTCATGAAAGACACAGAAAGGGTAAGGACTTCTCAACCTTAAAAGGGGATAAACAACAATAAAAATTAAATGTAATATGAGTTCCTATAATGGATCTTGGACTATAATTTTTTCTTTTGCTTTAATAGCTATTAATTAGTGAAACTGCAATAAGTTCTATTCATTAGATAACAATGATGGATAAATGATAATTTCCTGTCTTTGATAAGAGGATAGTCTCAGTTTTTTAAAAGTATTTTTTAGTTACACATGGACACAAGATCTTTATTTTGTTTATTCATTTGTATGTGATGCTGAGGATTGAACCCAGTGCCTCACATGAGAGAGGCAAGCACTCTGCCACTGAGCCATAACCCCAGCCCGAGCACTCTCGGTTTTAATAATATACTTTAAGGTATTTAAGAATAATGGAACATTTTAGCTGCAATTTACTCTTTTTGATGGTGGTGGGTACCGGGGATTAAATTCAGAGGCATTTAACCACTGAATCACATCTCAGCCCTATTTTGTATTGTATTTAGAGACAGGGTCTCACTGAGTTGCTTAGTGCCTCACTTTTGCTCTGGCTTTGAACTCATGATCCTCCTGTCTCAGCCTCTCGAGCCACTGGGATTACAAGCATGCACAAGTATGTCGGGCTGCAATTTACTCTTAAAAGTAATGGTGTGTGTGTGTGTGTGTGTGTGTGTGTGTGTGTAAAATACTCATATCTGGGAAATCTGGGTGAAGAGTAGGAAATATATATATATGAATCAGAGATGAAAAAAGGTTATCACAATGAATACCATCTATTGGTCATTCATGAGGTTTAATCAGCCTGTGTCATTAGGAAAAGTTCAGTTCAGTTCATAATTGCTGTGTGATCTCTCAGCAGACAGAAGTTAAGTTTCCTGTGGGAATCCACTTTTCAAATCCAGAAAACCACCATTTTCCAGATACTAAGGCCAGTTGTGAGTTAGAGAGAAGAGAAGTGAAGGTGGTATGTCTGAACTTTGTTAACATATAACATATTTTATATATTTTTTTATATATATACATGAAAATGTTTAATATAGTATTTATCTGCCTCTTGTGAGCAATTCCCTTCAAGAATTTTCTTTATCAGATCTTGGGCCATATTTTCTGTCACCATCCCATTGGAAAGGGAACAACTGGGGTGGATAGGAGTTTGTCTATAGTCTTGGAGGAAATGCGGGGGGCAACGAATGAACCCTGATTTGGTACTTAACGTCATACTTCTTGCAGGCTGGGGGTCCAGGGAATCAACAAAGAAGAAAGCACTATTTCACATTTCCCCACTCTACTCTGTTAACAAAGTTCAGACATACCACCTTCACTTCTCTCTAACTCACATCTGGCCTTAGGATCTGGAAAATGGTGTTTTCTGGATCTGAAAAGTGGGTTCCCACAGGAAATTTAACTTCTGTCTGCTGAGAGATCACACAGCAACTATGAACTGAACTGAAGTTTTCCTAATGACATAGGCTGATTAAACCTCGTGAATGACCAATAGATGGTATTCATTGTGATAGCCTTTTTTCATCTCTGATTCCAAGTTAAATGTCCAGAATTAACATTGCTCTGGAGGGCTATCAATAATTTATGGAGGCATAATATCTACAATCATTACTCAAGACAGTAAAGATTATGGTTTCTAAGATAATTGGCCTTCTAAGATAAATTTACCTGGTCAAATGCTTCTTGACTCATGGAAATTCAGTATTCATACTTCTTTGTAACTCTGATTAAAATACATTGAATTGGTAAGATCAAGAAGGAAACTTAAAACCCTTTAAAGTGAAGGTCTAAACTTGGTTTAGTACTTATTTAACACCTTCTTTCTATCTAAATACCCTCTCTTCCTTGTTAATTCTTATTTTTGCAAATTTTGTACTTTGTGCAAAGGTACACCTTAAGGTATTTAGGAATAATGAAGCATTATGTCTGTAATTTATGCTGAAACAGTAATTATATGTAGGTGGGAGTGAACATAAATGAGAGATGCTTTCCATCACTATTTTGTGAAGCCCAAACTATTTCAAATACTCCACATTTTGATATGTAATAGACAAAATTATCAGTTTATGAATGTGAATTATTACAGACTTCTTATATATGTTAAACAGACATTGTTCAAAATCTACAATTGTACAAAATACCTTGCTATGTATCATGATTTCTATCCTCAAAAAGTTCTATTGAGGAAGATGGCCCCAAATGAACTTGGTGTCATCAAATGAGCATAAATTTCAAGCCAGACAGAACCTAGGTTCAAATCCCAGCTCTGCCACTTACAATATAAACTTAGCCTCTGAGTTTCAGCTTTCTCAGCTATAAGGAAAGAAATATAGTAACTTTCTTACAACTTGTGAAGTTAAAGATGATATCTTTAAATTGTACGGAAAACAGCAGATGCTCAAAACCTGCCAGTAATCCTGTTGTGTGCTCCTCAGGGATAAGGACTGTGCTTTGTTCATTTTGCATAGTGCCTGGTGTTTAATAACAACTTCTTATTTTTCTTCTTATTATTAATTCAGTCCCACTAGGGACTGAACCCAGGGGCACATATCCCCAGCCCTTTTTATTTTATTTTATTTTTTTTTTTTTGAGGCAGGGTCTTGCAAAGTTGCTTAGGGCCTTGCTAAGTTGCTGAGGCTGGCTTTGAATTTGCAGTCCTCCTGCTTTGGCCTCTTGAGCTGCTGGGATTACAGGTGTCTCTTGTGTGTGAGCCCCACACCCCGTGTTACTGTGAAGATACTTTGAATGGCAGCCATCCTGCTCACGTTAACCACACGTCTCAAGCAAACATGGCCCTCTCAAGGTAATTTATTTTATGCATTTACTGTTTACCGAACAAACGTCTGACTGTACTGAGTGTATTTGGCAGCATTGTCGACGGCGCCCCCCTGTGTTTGCCTGAGATACTGCGCTCAAGGTAGAGGTTCCACTCTGCTCATCACTGCAATTTGCACATTGCTCCATGGACGCTCAGAGGCCTGTGTCCTGTCCTTGTTAATGGAAGCGTGCTCTGAACCTGTCTGCCTCCCTCCGCTACTCCTTGCCTTCGGTCTCAGCCCCCAGAGGGTGTCCACAACCACTTGGGACAGAAGGCAAAAGTGGAATTCAGACAGAAGCTTGATTGGCTCTTCAGTGACAAGCTTGGCCTTGCTGTGGCCCAGACATCAGCCTGCCCAGAATTGCCAGGAGGCTTTGGCAGACTCACGGTGCCACAGCACAGTCCTTCCTTTGCTGAGTTCAGTGGACCCAGACAGACTGGCGTGTGGCCAGAGGGGTGCCACAGTACAGCTGCCCTCAGATGCCTACCTTCCACCTTCCTTTGGAAATCACAGACAACTCACTGAAGTGTCTCCAAGGAGAACAAGTTTTACCAAAATGAATCCTTCTGCATTGAACTGATCAAATGGATGAATCTGACCCTCTAGGTTTCTTTCCCCAGCGGGAAGCTGGTCTGAGTGTTGACTGTTGGCTTCACTGAAGCATCTTACCCTGAAGGCCTGAGAAGAAGCACAGTGGCCAAGCTGGGCTTAACTAGTAAGCCGCGGTTGGCCATGGCTGCTGGAGGCTTCCTGCTCAGAGAAGGAGACAGGGAACTGAAGGAATAGTCGGGGTCAGAGAGACTAGGTTGAGTCTGGTTTTCCAGATGAATGAGAAGGAAAGGATTGGTGGAGGGTTTGGTGCTACAGTCGGAAGATTTGCAAATGCTGACACATTCCTGTGTGAGGCACATCACTATTTGTCAGTTATTGTGAATATGTGTATTTTAAGCAATAAGATTCAGCTGGTCAGATTTTTTCTGGGCAGTCTCAGTGACGCATTTCCTGTGCTGTGATTGTTCTGAAGACAGAGTGACTCTAACCACTGTGAGAAGCCCAAACAAAAATTCATCCCCCGCCCCCCCCCCCAAAAAAAGGGCTACGGATGTAGCTCAGTGGTACAGCACTTGCCCAGTATATGCGATCCCTAGATTTGAAGTGGGGGATAAAGGGGGAAGAAAGACAATTTTATTCCAATCTCTAAGATTGCTTCATCCTCTCCAAATAATGAAGGATTCTACCAAACTGTGGATAGAACCTTGAAACCCACTGAAAGGAAGCAGATGGAATCAAGGTAGGCTTTTCTTCACAGCCAGCAATGGGTAAAAAATATCCAGTTAACATTAGTTGTTGGGCAGACATGAGTCACCAAAGGCCAAAGGTTTCTGCCCTCTTCCCCACTCCATAGTAATCAGACCCAGTCTTGTTCTGACTCAGAGCATCTCTTACAAGGTGAACCTTTGAGATAACAACCTTTGAGATATCTCCTAAAACAAGTAGCCATTGTTTCTATACAAAAAACCTTCAATGTCTCCTTCCTCAGCAAAAGATCATAGCCATTCTTCTTTCCAAAAAGACAAAGAAAGAGCTGGAAACCCTTACATATCATGGTGGTGGTGTGGGGGGCAGGCAGTAGAGACATGCAGGAAGATCCTTCATTCTCTAGCACTTTCCTTGCTGAGCAATACTGGGACAGGATGGACTCCACGACTCAGGAACTCTATTTGTAATGACATTTTCCTAATCTTCAGAATAGAAATAATAACATCTATCCCTTGCAGGATTGCTGTCAGGGTGCAATGAGATCCTAGGTGTGAAAGCTCTTTGTGAGGCTTCAAGGGCTGCACAGGTGATATTGTTATGGTGAGAAGATTGATGTATCCCCCACATTGCCTGCATAAAAAAGATAGCTCTGTTCAGTCAGATCAGTCTCTTTAATAGCCACTAAATTCCTGGGTTAAAGCATAGTGGGGAAGAGATGTGGTGAGCTAGGCTACTAGGGCCCATCCTAGGCCAGATTGCTACCCAGGTGATGTGTAAATGTGTTGTTTTTTCTTTTAGCTCCCAAGAACCAGGTGCTGGAAATGAGAGCCCTGGTGCTTGGTTCCCTACCCAGGGTCTAGAGGTCCAGCTTCTCCATGATCCCTCCCTTCTCCTTTTCCTTCTTAAAGAGTGTCTTATGCAATTTACACAAAATAAGTGTTATACTCTAAAACATAAGGAAACTATCCACCCTCATTAGTAATCAAACCCAAGAAAATTAAGGCAATTGTACCATTTTATACCTATTTAATTCTAAAAGGTATGAATGAGAGAATCCAATTTTCATGAGGTTAAGATGAAATTGATGTGATCTTATAGCAGTAGTGGCCTAGAGACAAAATGATAGCATTTTGTCTCTAGTACCAAGGAAACAATCCTATCTATTGGTCTAATATTTTGACTCTTTGGAAGTTCCCAAGGAAACAATCAACAAAAGTGAAAAAAGAACTGTGTGTGTATGTATGTATGTGTGTGTATACCCATAAAAGGTAGATATTGAAATAATAATGTAAATGTTTTATTTAATTGCAGTATAACTATAATTATTAAAATGAAAATTTATAAAATACTCAGAAACATGAGAACATATTTAAGATGGATTTCTAAATGAAGGTGTGTGACATAATACAACTAGGTAACTTTGATCCTTATTGAGAATGTATCACCTAATTGCAGATGGCAGCGTTCAGGGAGGCTAACAGAACAGGGAGCAGACGCTAGGATGTTGAAGCCAGCATATTGGAGAGTGCAAAAATAGACTTATTGAGACCATAAACGAGGTCCATAATGCCCCAAAATTTACCTGAAAGACGGAAGAGTCAGGGAAAGGATGGAATTAGCATGAATATTATTTTACTATTTGTTGGAAGACGCTCAGAATATGAAGTTTTCCAAGTTTCACAGCATTCTTGGGAGTCTAGTATTTTGAGGGTGAAGACTTTAATTCTCAAGGTCAAAGGCAGTTCAATGGCACATCTTCAGGTCATATAATGAATGAAATGACTTCAAGGAGTACTAAGATCCCAACTCCAGAGAAGCTGAAGGTTTTCAGAGATTTAAAGGTTTCAGGTTATTTCTCCTTCCTTTAACCTCCATTGCTCCCTGGGCTCATGATGCTGCAGTACAGATTTATAGTCTGCACAGTAGACCTCACTTATCATGTGCCAGAGAGACAGACAGACATGCTAAATTCTTAGCACAATATTGGGGGGCTATTTCATTCCACCATCACAGCCATCTTATCAGGTGGACGTGATCGCTACCCAAGGCTAAGAGAAATTAGCAAACTTGCTCAGATCACACTTGGAAGTGCCAGGCCTTGAACCCAGACAGTCTGACTTCAGAGCTCCAGTGCTTAACCAGAATGCTAAATCAACTAAACTGACTCAGTGACCCTGGTAAGAATGCTGTGAGGGTTAAATAAAATATACCGCTGATGTGCTCAGCACAGGACCATCACCTTTCCTGCTCAAATTTCCCAGACACCTCTCTGCTCAGGACTTTCTTGTCCCTCCAGAATTAGGAGAACTCAAATGTATCATGTCACTCCTATGCTTTGAACCCTTCAGTGGCCCCTTCAGTGTCTCTTCCATGTCCCTTCCATGTCATGCCCAAACAGGCCCTTGCTGGCCTTCCCTGCTTACACAGCAGCCTTGATCTCTTCACCTCTCTGCTCCTCCCCATCTCTGCTCCAGCCACAATGATGCACCTTCACTAAACTGTGCCCTCTGTCCCTACTGGGCCTTGGAACATGCCAACCTCTCTTCCTAGAAACTTCTTATCTCTTCATTTTCCTTTCAAGAGGCTAAATCCTCTTTCTCAATTCTCAACTTGAATATTCACTTCCTTGAATGTTCACCAGAAGTAATAGCATCCCAGGTTTTAGCTGTCAGATTGCCCAAGGAGTATTTTGTCCAATAATGGGCATCAAATTGATCAGGTCTGGAGACAGGCAAACCAGCATGGTGAACACTCTGAAATGGGTTTTAATATATGTCAGGCACGGAGTCTCAGCCTTCATGGAGAGTAGCCCACATAATACTCACACAATCATATTGGATCAAGTAATTACTGGTGAGGAAATTGACAATCAAAGGAATTAGACAACTTGCTCAAGTTTTCTCAAATGGTAAATGGCAGAGTGTGGTGTTTGAAGCCAAATCTGTGCAGATTCAGAGCCCACACCTTCAATCTCTGCATAATACCACCCTGGACACCATGTTATGATGACTGCTTTCTTGAGAAAACAGACATTATTTAAGCTGGAGAACAGATGACTAAGGAGAAATATGGTCACTATGTTCATTCCAACGGTTGAAAGGCTATTTCTTCAGAAAGTAAATTGAAAGTAGATGGCTCGATTGAAGAAAATCCTATAAAGGAGAAGGTGAAGCCCTCTGGGTAAAGGCTCAAGTATCAGTCATCTCTGTCCCTCAGTTCAATGTCTGGCACAGCAGAAGGAGCTCCATAAATGGAAAGAAAGAGAGCTGCCCACAGCAAAGTGGGTTCCCTGTGAGACTGTGAAATCCCCATGGACCCTCCCCAGGCTGTGCCCGCTTGGACATCAGCAAAGCCACGCAGGAGGGGTAATAGGGAAAGAGTTCTCTGCTGATTCTATAACCTCACTCCAAGATTCTATAGTTATTAGACTGGGCCTTTGATTTAGACTTTGGCAAGTCACAGACCATCTGGCACTCACAAGTGCATTGAGCTTTTAGGAAGAGGAGACCATAGGCTGATGGGACTTCTGGGCTTCAGGACTCTAGCTTCCACCTAGATGTCTTGGTCATCTGCAGAAAAAGGCTCTGTTTGTGTATTTCAGCTGCAGTCATGGGATGTGAGGAAGGAGAGGGTTAGAATGGAAAATCAGTACATCAACAAATGAGTCTCTGACAGTCATGTTCTGAAAGGAATCCAATGGCCCCACAATGTGAATCCTGGCCTGACCACTGTCCCTACACAGACTCCTCTGCACTGTGCTGTGTGTAGGAGGAAAGCCCCCAGAGCAGACCCCTCTGCCCAGCACAGTGAGTCCCCACAGCACACAGCAGAAGCAAGTACATCTGTCCAGCCCCCAGGGGTCCCACACAGTGGGGATGATTCACAGAGATGATGACATTTACTATCAACACCTCTGTTATGAGAACTTTACATCTCACTTTCCAAGGATTTGTGCACCCTCAAATCACAGGGCCTGCTGAGGATGAGTAAGTAAGGAGGCACCACAGCCGGGTTGAGCGTCAGTCACCACACACACACACACACACACACACACACACACACACACACAACTACATAGGCACCACCATCAAGCAGGTAAAACCCCTTTTGCCATGCAACTTTTAAAGGAAGGAAGGAACTGAATATAAAGGTTTTACCCTCATCTGTACAGCCTAGGAGCCTCTGCATTGCTCAACTTCATTATCACCTACAGTCCTTTGAGTTTATCTGTCATAGGCTTCCCTGTGATCTTTCCACTTGCTTCTCTGAGTTCAGACGCCAAACCTCCCCAGCTCGGGTGCACAGCTAGAGCTTCATAGAAGCTGCCCCAGCTGCCTGTGGGTGATAGGCTCTCCCCTGGGACCCCATCTCACCCTTCATCCTCACTCTCTTCTCAGGGATCTGAGCTTGAAGGCCACATTGTCTTCTTCCTGCCCCTAAAGAGTCATGGTCCAAATGTAGCACAGTAACTAACCACATGAAAACCACAAACAGAAAGGAGTTTGGAGTGATCTTCCATTCTTTCCAGAAAGGTAAAAAACTTCCACCTTC
The DNA here is from genome assembly GCF_052094955.1 of Ictidomys tridecemlineatus. Lineage (NCBI taxonomy): Eukaryota > Metazoa > Chordata > Mammalia > Rodentia > Sciuridae > Ictidomys > Ictidomys tridecemlineatus. The sequence continues at coordinate 26,922,500 of NC_135477.1, read as the reverse complement.
CAGCAGAAAACAGTGCTGCTGAGTCAGTATCAGGAATTTGCATTTAAAACCTGGGTTCCCCTTGTTATTCTGTACAAAACCACTTTCATGAACCGACCTTCTTTCACTGATTGCAGTGACAAGTTTTTTTTTTTTTTGTCAGAGAAATGCCTTAGGCTGAAAAGGCAGTAAACAGGAGCTGAATGTTGATATACATAGCTCCCAGGGTGCAGTCTGCTCACACAGGTGGACACGGCCCTACAGGCATCACCTACACACATGTGCATGCAGATGTGGCACATACTGCCCACTGACAGACGTCCACGGAGGCAGACGCTACTTACACAGACAGATGTCCAGCAGGAACACTGTGTACACCAGAAGCTCCCGCAGGGTGGTCTTGACATACAGTTCTCGGTTCTCCGCCGTGTTCTCAGTCAGGGTTGTTCCCCAGAGTCCTAAGAGTATTGGAGGGATGCCAACATGTTTCCCCCAGTACCCCTCCCGCCTGTCCTTGGACTTCACCCCGTCTCCTTACCCATCCCTTGTCCCCTGACAGAATTGGTTCCTCTTCCCACACCAGGCCAGCCCTGTTCCCATCTCCCTCAAGCAGATGGGCAGAGAGCCAAGTCATGAAAGTTAGGCACCTGTTCCAGGTGGGGAGGTCTAGGGCCTCATCCCAGCTGTGTCCTCCCTCAACCTGATTCCCATGCACCCCAATGGGCCCCCAGAGGAATGACTGTTCCAGGTGCCCCCTGGCAGATCATAAGACTGGCCTGTGTGTCCTGGGGCCAGGCTCCAACACAGGCAAGTTACAAAGGGACACTGAGAATTCACCTCTTCTTCAGTACCTTTTCACTCCTCAAAATTTCTAGCTCCAATACCCCAGAGAAGCCCTCCCCACACACCCAGTACCTCTGATTCTGTGACAGATATGGAGACAGCAGCTGGACACCAGGGCCCCTTGTGTCTTCTCTTGGGGTCCATCTTCAGGCTTCTTGGGTTGTGCCCGTGGGAGCCCCACACTGGAGATGGTGCAGATTCTCAGCGTCCCATGTGGAGAAGGGGGACCACTGTAAGCAGGGTTGTCCCAAGCTCTGTTCCCCAGCTTCTGTATCTCCTGCCCTTCAGGACTTTCCATGGCATTCATGTGGATGGAGGTGGGATCCTGGCACTCCAGGTGCCCACTGTCTCCTGGAGAAATGGACAAAGGCACAGCCTGGCCTACCCCACAGAGGGCCAGGTAAAGGGATTCTGAGAGCAATTGCTTTCACCCAGCCTCTGCCTCCTGCCTTGGGAGGAGTCTGTGACTGGCTAGGGGAGGGAGCAAGGAAGGACAGAGCGTGGAGCTGACCATCAATCCTGTCAGGGATTCTCTCTCTCTTTCTCTCTCTGCAAGTCTCAGGGCACAAAAGAAAGGGGCTTTGAGGGAAATGGGAGTCAGGGTTTAAAGAAGAGAAAGAGGGGAAGGGGAAGGTGATGTGCAGGTAGAGCAGAAGTGGGATGGATGACAGAGGTGAGTGCTGGGGGAGCAGATGGTACCTGGGGAGGGATGTCTGAGTCCCAGTGGAAGAGATGATGAAAGGGGAGTAAGGGGAGCTGAGGGAAGAGAGAAGCTGCCAGACTCCACTGCAGGTTGGAGCTGATTTCCACTAAAAGCACCTCAAAGGGCCAACATGGATCGGGGTGGGGACCAAAGCCAGGGATGGAGACTGAGAGGTGCTGCCTCCCTACCAGGCTCAGCCAATGGGCTCTTCAAGGTCTCCCCTTGAACTGTGTGTCCCCTAGTGAGTGGAGAAGGGCATTTCTCTTCCTTACCCACCCCCATAGCCACAGGAAAGAATAATGGCAGGAGAAGCCCCTGCCTCGGATCTTAGGGGACAGATTCTTTGACCCCTGATAGGGATTGAAAAAGGACTGAAGAGGTTATTGGATTAATCTAATAATCCAGATTATTGGATTCTTTTCTGAGGTTTGCCCTCCTTGGCTCATGGATGAGGCACACCCATATAAGGGTGTTTTGGGGGTATTGGATTCAATTTAGGAGAAGTCTGTGTCCTGCTGGAAAGAATGGATGAGAGTTAAGGGGCAAGGACAATATCACCTGGGACTCCTTATGGAGGTGGTGGGTGGAGTGGGTATCTGGACCCAGCCTAAAACTCTAATACTGGGCCTAGAACTGCAGTCAAGAGCACAAAATGGCAATACAAAAGATACTGGGATTGGTCTGCTTTCTTTCTACCTCAGGTCTCTGCTTGAAACCTGGCTTGGACCCTGAGCACATCCCTGTCTGTGCCTGGTGCTGGCCTCTGATCACCAGCCCTGGCTCACCTACAGTCAAGTTCTATATGTGGACCCCACAATGCTCCTGGCCATCCTGCAGTTCCTCTTCCTAGATGGCTGCAGGGAACTGCCCTTAACTCCTGGCTCCCTGCTTAGGGCTGCTTTGTAGCTGCACTTCCCTGAAGTTCACCTCCAAGTTCAACAAAGTGTCAGTCTGGTGGTGGTCTTCAGCCTTGATTGTCTCCTCCTCCTCCTCCTCCTCCTCCTCCTCCTCCTCCTCCTCCTCCTCCTCGGGATTGAACTCAGGGTCTTACAGAGTTTAATGCCTTGCCATTGCTGAGACTGGCTTTGAACTCACGATCCTTTGTCTCAGCCTCCTGAGCCACTGGGATTAAAGGCGTGTGCCACCATGCCTAGCAGTCTTAAGTGTTTCTATAAGGAGATCTTGCTCCCAGAAAACCCAGAATTGGGCTGAGCCATTGGATAACGCAGTGTGCCCCTTCTAATTGCGCAGCTCTAAGACTGGTTTGAAACCTTGCTGTTTTTCCTGAGTCAGCTGCATGAATCTCTCGTCCGAGGTCCAGACATTAGGAAGGAGGTGAACTTCCTGGTTGGACTGGAATGAGTCGTGACTGTCAGTGAGTCTTCCTGGATACCCAATGCCCATCTCTTCTCCGTACCAAACACTGACTGACATGCACTCTGAGGTGACTGTTTTCTCCGGGGAAAAAAGGTCAGGGAACTGCACTAGTGCTGAACACCTTATATTAGAATAGCTGAGTGGGAAGCTGGTGAAACTACACAGCAATCAACAGTTTCCTGAACGTGAATTCAGAAGCAAGAGCTCCTTTCCTTCATTCCCTCAAACCCATAATCCCAATCTAAGAATCTATTCTGATATTCCCATCAGCATCATTGATAACAGTTTTTTAAAACAGAAAAATGTGATCCTAAAGTTTCAACATTAGAAAAAAGTTCCATAAATTATAATACTTCACATCAGAACAATCATGCAGAAATTAACATTTAACTATATTTAATGTCAAGAGAAACTCCTCTTCACATATTGTGTGAAAAATCTGGAACACACGCCTATAATATAGCAATTTTAAGTGTATCTTATACTTACTTTGATGCACAGAGTAAAATTGAATTAAAAATTATCAGGGGTCATTTCTGGATGGTGTAATTACAGATGGTTTTTTAAAATTTTTATTTATTTTATTTTTTGTAGTTGTAGATGGGCAGTATTCCTTTATTTTATTTGTTTATTTTTTTGCTAAGGTTTGAATCCAGTGCCTCACACATGTTAAGCAAGTGCTCTGCCACTGAGTTACAGCCCCAGCCCTACAGGGGATTTTTATCTTCATTTGTTTTTCCTGTACTGATCATGAGTGCTGTCATATTCAGAAAAACAATTATTTTTGGAAAGGTAGTAGTCAGTACTAGAAGATTTGTTGCTCATTTTGATCCCAGACTCAGATAAAGTCCTGGCTGCTGGTCTTCACAGCACCAGCTCTCCACTTCAGCAGGAATCACAGTAGTGGAGTTTTAAAATTTTTAATTTTTTATTCATTTTTATTGGGGTTATAAACCAGAGGCACTCTACCACAAAACTGCATTCCCATCATTTTTTAAAATTTTCTGAGTTAGGGACTTGCTTAGTTTCCTAGGCTGACCTCCAACTTGTAATCCTCCTCACTGAGTCACAGATATTATAGGTGTGTACCACTGCACCCCACAATGACAGTCTATTCTTGATGTGGAAGCCAGACCTGTGGCAGGTTTGCCTATTACCTCTTTGCAACAAGACACCATACTGATGGCCACTTCCATGGAGATCCCAGCTGGGAGGAGTACGAGTGGACTGTGTGACAAGTGTGGGAACAGCAGCTTGAGGGACAGAGGCTCAGAGTGGTGCAGAGGAAGGTGAGTAATTGGGACAGGAAGGAAATTTGGAAGGAAATGGCCATTGAGGTGGACTCTGAAGAATGGATAATGTATGAAGAGAGAAATAAAGAATTAACTACCATTTGTTAACCATGCAGAAGTCAGGCATTTTATAGTATAAGAGATTAGTTAATTTTCACAGAATCTTCTGGGGTGGGTTTTTATTATCTCTTTTTACAGGTGAAGAAACCCAGGACCAGAGAGACAACTGCTGGTGATAGGCTTCAGAATCTGGATTGTCATGGTCAAGATATTGACTTCCTCTCTGTTTGCATCCAGGGAAGGCAGCGTGAGCAAGGGCAGGAAGTGAGGAAAACTACAGGCCCTTGTGGAAGAATACACATTCAGGGAAGTTAGGATTCCTCTAATGTCTGCTGTACACAGGGGAGAGAGGACCCAAACACCAGAGCAAATTCTCTACTTCTTCCCTCTCCAGCTCAATCACAGCACAGCAGAGGCCACAAAAATGCTTTTCCTGAAATGGCCATCAGATGACAGCAGAAACATCACCCTGTCTCTTTTCTGAGGAAAAGCAGACAAACACAGAGTCCCTGTCCTGGAACCATTTCTCTCCCCAACTCTTTCCTGTTACTTTTTCCTCTGAATAACACTGTAGGCTCATGTCTGCCTCTGCCAACAGGCTCTTACCCATAGGAATTCATCATTCCAGAGGCCTGGTGGAAATCTGCGTGAAGCTTGGTCCTCTGAGAAGCAGACCTGAGAATGGACAACTGGCATGGCTTTCAGTGAGGGAAACACCGTCAGAGAACAGAGGGAGGGGGCCCAGTTAGGCCCAGGGCTGTCAGGCATGATGTGTGTCTGACCCTTAGAGAGCTAGATGGGGGTGGCAGGGAGGAGAGATTGGGTGAATGACTGCAGTACAGCCCAAGAAAGGGTTTGTGACACCTTGAGGGAAACAAAATAGGCCACCAGGGAGATCCTGTGTCTCCCAGGGACGGGCTTGTCCAACTTCATTATTCTAGCTGATTCTGTCTGGCCTGGGAGAGAATCAATCCCTGGGAAATTTTGACCCAATGAATGCTCTTGGTCAATGACTTGCCCTGTAGCCGGTGGTCTGTGAAGCCCATCCTCACGGCCCCCTTGCCCTCCTTTGGAGAAGGAGCATCCTCCATCCTCAGGACTCTTTACTAAGTGCCATGTCTGCTCCAACCTCGGGGAGAGATAATTCACCCCTCACCTCTCACCTCCTGTACTGATCTCACACCCTTCTCTCAATCCTTCCCCAGTGACTTGTTCATAGTATCCTCCCACCCCTGAATGGGACTGTGTTCCTGCTCTCCTGGATGAATCCAGATACACTCTCGCACCAAACAAATCCTAGGTCTGTCTCACCTTTGCCTTTGACTTCTTCACGTTTAATAGTCCTAAATCACGAAGGGGTAATGGGATTACCTGGCTGTTGGCTTCAGCTCCAGGTACCAGCCTGCCCTGGCAGGAAGCTAATTGGCTGTCATCAGGTCCTATCTCTTTTCTGGGGTTTCTGTTTCTCAGGTGGCCCTCCCCTGACACCAGAGTCAGCAGTGTGGGTGTGGTCTCAGCCAAGGCCAAGCTATGTCATTGGGCACTTGACGCTTGGCCAAAAGGCCCAAAGGCTCAGGTAGCTGTTGGGCATCAGGAAGAAGACATGGGCACTTGTCTGTAGAAAGAAGAAGTTTGGTGAAAAGAATGTTAAGAGATGAGAATGCTGGGTGTCTGGCATGTTCTGGGCACTGACAGTTCTCTAGCTTCCTTTGGGCCTCTGTGAGGTTCTTGAGGCTGGAAGATTTTAGGAGGGCTTGATGCTGCTCCATGTCGGGCTCTTGGACTTGGTTCCTCCCCCTCTTGCTGGTCCTCTGCTGTGGGTGACTCTCTAGGCCACTACTTGAAAGGAAAACATGGGAAAATCAAGAGTTCCCCAAGAGCACATCTGGGTCAGATGATATTGCAAATTCAAAGTTCCCATGGGAAACAAAAGGATTGCTCTGAAAGTGATGGAGCCAAGCCCTGGGGGGAGAGCAGCAGAGAGAAGCCTGGCAGTCCACCAGGATTACAATCACTTAAACCTTGGATGCCAAGCACAAAGGCAGGCTCTACCCAGGTTTTTAACTCAAAACTATGGCAGGTGAGGCAAGGGGGATGGTTGGAGGCTAAGTGTGTGCCCTTCCAAGTGTGAAAAGGTCCCAGACACCTGAAGGAAAGGGAAGACTGGATGGAGTTGAGTGGTAGGCCCCACGTTGGCTTCCCCACACTTTCCTATGCAACTGCCCCAATGCCCAGCAATTCACCTTGAAACCAGGGCCTGCCTAGGCCTGGACACAACCCTCATTGCTGAACTAGGCCTTCAAGCTCCTCCAGAAAGAAATCTTCAGAACACCCCTGAGGCCCCATGTACTGGGCAGAATCCAACAACTGCTGGAAGAGAAGCCAAGAAGGTGAAAAAACAGAAGAAAATCAAGGAGCTGGTGACAAGGGAACATCAGATTGTGCTGAGCCAATGATAATGGTAGGATGAGGAGGCACCAAAGTTTCTTTGGCTAGTGAGGTGCCAGAGTTGACATAAGGGTCATTAGCATTGTTATTGTTTGTAGCCTCCAGTCACTCTAACTAGACCCTGCCTGCCTTTGCTTTCTGTCCCTTCCCCTCCCCTCCCCTCCAATTAGGGCTGCCTAAGCCACACAGCTTCTGTGAACCTTGCCCCTTATTGGCTGCAGATAAAAGATAGAGGAAATATGGGACATTTCAACCACTGCTAGCTGTAGTCTTTAAATCTTCATCTCAGGGAGATAACACACAGGGCAAGGCCCAGCGTGGACAGCATCACTCCTGTGAGGTTAGAGAAGCATTCAGAGCACAGCACAGAATTGCTGCTCTACAAGCAAACCCTGGAGTAGAAGTCCACCTTCTATCCTGGCAGTACGGAACTCCACTTGGCAACCTCAGCCTTGAGAAAATCATCGCAGCATCCGAGAGCCAAAATGGCAGCGTGCTTGCTGCAAGAGAAAGTGAGTTTCCGAGCAATCCATGTTTGTGGGCTCACATTGGGCCACTAGGTAACTAATTGGTGAGGAAGACAGTTGAAGTTAATATATTATAATATTAAATAATATTATAATATTAAATAATCATATATACATGTGTGTGTATATATATATATATATATATTCATATACATACACATACATACATAGAGAAAGAGAGAGAGAATATGCTCCTTAGGGTACACATGAACCAGATCAGATAAAATCAAATAGATCAAAGAATGAGCTAGGAACCTACTTGTCAACCAAGAAATGTGTTTCTTAAATTTTGTACAAGTGAGTTCCTGTGATGCCTGATGTGTTTATCCATGGGTAACAAGAAATGTTAGCGACTGCACAGACTCCTTCCTGTTCATCTGTCACCAGAGAAGACATGTCTCCAAAAGGGTCCAGGGAGTTCCCAGAGAGAAGGGAGAATTTAGAACCAGCAGGGATTTTGGAATATGTGATGGAAAAGAATTTCAGTACATGCCAGTCAAAGGCATAGATGGAGGTGTATTTAGGAAAGTAGATACACATTCAAGGGAGATTTGGGCCATCTCAAGAGAGAGGTGCCTTTGAGGTAAATAAGGCAAGAAATTTGCATTCAAGGGACAATTCAGACCAGGTGCCATGGCGACCCCGGTCATCCTAGCACCTTGGGAGGCTGAGGCAGGAGGACTGCAGGTTCAAAGCAAGCCTCAACAACTTAGTGAGACCCTATCTCAAAATTTGTACAAAAGGGAGAGTGCTAGAGGTATGGCACAGAGGTCAAGCACATCTAGAATAATCCCCAGTACCAATAAAAGAAAAAATAAAGAGTTGGTGAGGGGTGAAGATCTATCTTCTAGGGCTGTTTCAGATTGGCAAGGGACAAAGACTCTGTCTAGTCAGGGATCAAAAGTCTCACCTTGAGCTGGATGCAGTGTACACACTTATAATCTTGTGACTTGAAGACTGAGACAAAAAGATAACAAGTTTGAGACTAGCCTCAGCAACTTAGTGAGAGCCTGTCTCAAAATAAAATATAAAAGAGGCTGGATATGTAGCTCAGTGGTTAAGCATCACTGGGTTCTAGTTCAAGTATAAAAAAAAGTCTCATCTTGATTGATCTAAAGAAGATAGACACTGGTCACGGTTGTGGGAATGGATTGGAAATATTGTGTTGCCATCCTCTTAATGTAGGATTTTTAATATGGAAAATAGAAACTTTATTAGGAGTGGGGCTGTAAATTGGTCCAGCCAATATGGAAAGCAGTATGGAGATTCCTTAGAAAATTGGGAATGGAACCACCATTTGACTATCCCAGTCCTTGGACTATCCCAGAGGACTTAAAAACAGCATTCTACAGGGACACAGCCACATCAATGTTCATAGCAGCATAATTCACAATAGCTAAACTGTGGAGCCAACCTAGATGCCCTTCAATAGATGAATGGATTAAAAATATGGCATATATATACAATGGAATATTACTCAGTAATAAAAGAGAATAAAATCATGACATTTTCAGGTAAATGGATGGAGTTAGAGAGGATAATGCTAAGTGAAGTTAGCCAATCCCCAAAAAACAAATGCTGAATGTTTTCTCTGATATAAGGAGGCTGATTCGTAGTGGGGTAGGGAGGGGGAGTGTGGGAGGAATAGACAAACTCTAGATAGAGGCAGAGAGATGGGAGAGGAAGGGGGGGTTATAGGGTTAGAGATGATGGTGGAATTATCCAAAGTACATGTATAAAGACACAAATTGGTGTAAATATACTTTGTATACAACCAGAGATATGATATACTATGCTCTATATGTGTAATAAGAATTGTAATGCATTCTACTGTCATATATAAATAAAAAAATTAATTAAAAAAGAAAATTTATTAGGAGATTACAATGGTATTGGCTGAGGGATAGGAGCTGAAGTATGGTTACGAGAGGTCCTAATATCAGTAACAGTCAGATAAGGCTAAGTAAGCTTTAATATTTTTTGCCTGTATACATCTCAGGATCTGAATTTTTTTTTCAAAAATATGTCTGTCAAATCAGACTTAAATTAACTCTGAGTAAACATGATTTTAACAGCCTCTTTTGATAGTTATTATCAGACAAAAACCCCTTTTTCCATAACCTCTCAAATTTGATTGCTTTTGGTAGGGCTGACACAAGCATGTATCTCAAGTTATAGTAAAAGAAATATTGTCTTACTTTTTTTTTGTACAGAGGATTAAACCCAAAGGCTCTTAACCACTGAGCCACAACCAGCCCCTTTCATTTTTTATTTGGAGATAGGATTTCACTAAATTGCTTAGGACTCACTAAGTTGCTGAGGCTGGTCTTAAACTTGGGATCCTCCTGCCTCTGCCTCCCAAGTCACTGGGATCACAGGCAATGTGCTACCATACCTGGCTGTCTTACCTTTGAAATGTCCATGTATGACTGTATTTGGGTTATATTTACTGCCAGGTATTTAAAATCAAGTTGTCAAAAATTGACCATGTTTCTATCTACTATTAGGGTTAGCTCAGATTCCTCAGGGGTTACTCTTGGAACTTGTGAAAAGCCTCTTGGATTCTTTAACTTTCTCTACCAGTTGTTCCATCTGCCAGGATGAGTCAAGGCCTTGCTGACCATACATTTTCCTCTCTTGGAAAAATGTACATTTTGGCTTCTGATCTCTAAGGTCCTCACAATTCCCCTTATTGGCAGGTCAGGTGACTCAACCAGGGTTGCAGGGCCATTAGAGATGAGTCCTGACTGACCTGAGAGGGCAAGGGCCAAAATATTGGCTGTTTTTTTCTCCATTAGCCCCTTTACTTCCTTGGCTTTTGACTCCTAGTTTTGGTATTAGACATTGAACCCTGGGATACTCTACCACTGAGCTACAGTGTTTAGAGCCTCACTAAATTTTGAAGCTGGCCTTGAACCTGTGATCCTTCTTCCTTGCCCGAGTCACTGGGATTATAGACATGAGCCATCATGTCAAAGGGCTCCAAGCTTTGTTTTTAAACATCTAGCAGGACAGATATTAATATTCACCAATATTAAAGTGAGAGTAATGGGTTTTAACTTTAATATGTATAATTTTTTCAGTTATCCCTTTTATTTAATTAAGGTCAGTATTAGTACTGGGAGGTGACATTATCTCATATCTATCCTGTAGGTGATGGTTTAGTATTTAAATTAACTCAGGTTGTTTTGTTTTAACTCAGGTTGTTTTGTTGTAGTGTATTCTGCAAAATACTAACACGAAATGGTTCTAAGGCTTCAAAGAAAATACAAAATGAAATTAATAAGTGCAAAAACATATTAAACTTGTATAATAGTGTTGAACCAAGAAACATAATTTTTATAATACTAGTGTGTCTTTGGTATCTATTTAGCCCCTTCAAAAAACCATAAATGTATCCCACCCAATCACATGTGAAATCCTTTACAAGTTTTTACTTTCTTTTAAATTTTTTTTGCAACCTTTAAATACTTTTTATAACTTATGCAAAATTTTAGTTTTGTATTTCAGTCCTTTTTATTCTGAGATCACAGAAATCTTTACAACAAAAAACTATCTTTTAAACAATAATTTTAAACGAGTTTAATTTTAGCCAACTTTGGAGCCATGAGAGTCAGAGCTTTATTTCTGGTGAGGCTGGCCTTTTGACAAATCTTAAAGTATGTATGTATGTATGTATGTATGTATGTATTTTTTTGTTTATTGGTACCAGGGATTGAACCCAGAGGTGCTTAACCACTGAGCAACATCCCCAGTCATTTTAAATTTTCATTTTGAGACAAGGTCTTACTAAGTTGCTTAAGGTTTCACTAAATTGCTCAGGCTGGTCTCAAGCTTGAAATCCTCTTATCTCATCCTCCAGAGTCACTAGGATTACAGGCATGTGCCTCCAAGCACAGCTGCTGGTTAAAATTTTAACTCTTAGTAAACTTGTCTTTAGTTTAGTCCCAGAAGCAAAACAAATCTTACACTGTTTTATCATTTATCAACAATTCATATAAAACACACATGCCCAAATACATGTCTTATAAAATTCAAGAAGTTGAGTACTTGAATTTATTTTTAGCAGTTGAGTTTTAGTGCTTTAAGCTGAAAATTAATCAGATATCTTCTCTAATACATTCATAAACTCCACTTACAACAAACCTAATGTACATTTTTTAACAGTTAATTTTAGGTTACTCATATAAACCAAGATATCAGATGAATATGGTTAACATTTTTCACATATATTTTCTTAGTTGTAGTTGATCACAATACTTTTATTTTATTTATTTATTTTATGCACTGCTGAGGATGGAACCCAGTGCCTCGCTCATGCTAGGCGAGCGCTCTACCCCTGAGCCACAACGCCAGCCCCCATGGTTAACATTTTAAGCCATCTTTTTTTCTGCCAAAGAAAAATCTTAAAAGCAACAGACATTGTACTTCAAACATTTTATAGAAAACAGCACTCTCTTCATTGGCTGATCATCTAGAAAAACATGTACATTAGTAATTTTAAAGACATCTTTACTCTCATTTTTGTAACCAATTTAAATTTACCTTTTTGTTAAAGGTTACTTAAGTCACATGAACTAAAAGGCATTTGGATCTATTCTTTTTTTAAATTTATGAGTGCTGACTTATCCATAAGCCAACTTGATACCATGTAGACATAATATACAATATGCACATGTATTGTGTAAACATTAAAATATAAACAGAAAACAAAGATTTCTATAGCTTTTATCTAGATTTACCATTTGTCAAGATTTAAAAAAAATAACTTGTTGATATGATTACCATGGTCCAGCTAGGTGTGGTGTCACATGCCTGTAATGTCAGCCACTTTGGGAGGCTGAGACAAGAGGATCATAAATTCAAGGCCCATCTCAGCAATTTAGTGAGACCATAAGCAACTTATTGGAACTGTCTGAAAAAAAATTACTTCTCAAAGACATAAAACTTAATTTAAACATTACTGAGAAGGGTTTGGGTAAGTGAAAGTCTAAGTTTTAAAGGTAGGGCATGTTATGTAGATTTAATATCTTTTCCTTACTTAAGAACGAGTCAATACATGGAGATATCCTTACAAATGGAAATTTCTTTTGAAAAAGTTAGGGAAATCACCAGTGGGCCAGATATCCTCTTTAACCAAGAAACAGAAAAGAAAGTGTCTCTCAAGACAAGCAAAAGAAATAAAGAAAGGGCTCTTCTTTTTAGAGCTTGCTTAGTCCAGGTATTGGACACCTATAGGTAAGGGATAAGAAAGTTAAAGCTGAAAATTAAACAGAGTGTAGGTCAGATTTCAAAATTTCAAAAACCAAACAGCATGGCACAGATGTCTTCTGTGACACAGAAACAGGGGACACAGATCTGGGGGAGGCCTGTAGAATTGGGGGTGGCTGGGACAGGGTCTACCAAGCATGCCTGGACATTGGATCAATGGTTCAAGTGGTCACCTGTCCATCCATGAAGTTGATCCATGTCAACTATCATCATTGTTTATTCTCCTTTTTGGGATCTTTTATAGGGGAAGATCTTTTTTTTTTCCCCAATGTATTTGAGAGTTAGTCCTTGAATAATTGCTTAATATAACAGCACTTGAATCAGACATTTTAAAAAGACAGCAGTGGGGGTAAGGTGGAGGGATCCAGATAGTCGTATCTTTGACCATTTTCCTCCCCAATTATAGAACAAGCTTCCATTCTCTAATTTATATTGAGACCAAGCTATGTTACAAGGAAAACAATCATTTCTTTTTTCCTTTTAAAAGTTCTCTGCCTTAAGGGTTGGGGTTGTAGCTCAGTGGTAGAGAGAGCACTTGCCTCGCACATATGAGGCACTGGGTTTGATGCTCAGCACAACATAAAAATAAATAAATAAATATATTGTGTTCATCTACAACAACAAAAAAATTTTAAAAAGTTCTCTTCCTTAAAAGAATTTTAATTATTTAGTACGTACCTAAGTGGTGAGTTTTCAAGGATAAACAATGAATTATCCATAATCTTTAATGGTTTTTTGAAAAACATAGGCCTTGGGGTACTCTGAGTTCCCACCAGGGATAGAATTTTTAAATCTGTTCCATACTATATCTTCAGGGTAATCTGCTTTTTTTCTTGGAACGTGACCTTTAGTCAGACTCATAATACTGGGGTACTCTTATAAGTTCCCAGAAGGATAGGACTTTTAAGCTTGTCCCAAATTGTCTGCAAATTATTGGCAATACAATTGTCCTTGTCCCCATTATGCAGTTGTCCTAGTTAGGAGCTAACTAGGACTCAAGAAAAGAAATATTTTATGGAAAATAATCCTAAAAACAATATCCCTAAGATCTCAAGTAATCTAGATGCATTTAAGAACTTATAACTTTTTGGTTCTAATTTTTAAAAAGTGAGAACACAAAAACCTCAGTTTTGAGGAATGTTAGCATAAGACAACAATATCAGGTAACTTTTAATGGAAAGAGATTTGTTTATAGTTAACATTTTATCTCATGTCCAAGAAGGATAAATGCCTCATTGCAATAATGTCTCTTCAGGCAAGATCTGATTAAAAGAAAATATGTCTTAAGTTTAGCAGTTGTTGTCCCAGCTATCTGAAGGTGAGGTTCTCATTCTTTCAGTGAGATAGTACTTATAGGGTGACCATTATGTTGACTGATAATAAGAGAACAGAGAAAGAGAACACTTTCTTTCAGAGCTGCTACTATTAAAAGTCAGATCAAGAGTGGAAAATATATCAAGCACAGAGAATGTGAAGATAAACACAAGGATCAGCATGACTTTAGATAAAGCAAGTTTTGAGAATGTTTTCTAGCTGACAGTAACTGCATAGGAAGAGAATAATTTAGCTGGAAAATAAGATAAGATGGCAAAGAGATAGTTTAGAGACTAGATCAAGGGAAGACAGAACAAGAGTACATCCACAGAACCTAATTAGTTCTCTTTGTTTCCACCCATTAATCTTCAGATTTTGTATACCTATTGTTTTACAAGTTACTTGATTGTTCATTAAAGGCAATTCAAAGAAACTCCAAGACCCTGCTTGGCCATTGGTTCACATTTCACTGATCCTTACTAACTAGTACCTACCACTTAAAATTTGTATGTTTTGAGACAGGGTCTCCCTAATTGCTGAGGATATTACTAAGTTGTTGAGGCTGCCCTAAAATTTGCAATCCTCCTGTTTCAGCCTCCCAAGTTGCTGGGATTATAGGCATGTGCCACTGTGCCTGGCCCCAGAATCTTTTGAGTTCCTTCAGACCAAAGATTTGCTCATTGCCAGAAGGTGTTACTATGTCCTGAACCAACTTATTCTTTCATGGCATTCTCATTTTTAGCTGGTGAGTAATCTGATAGCCCTTAAATATTCAATCCATACCCACTAGTTAAGTTGTGACTTGGCTTTGAGATCCCCTTGACAACTTAGGGATCTTCCCCACTCAAGCTCAAGAAAAAGGAACTATGAAGATAGAGAAAAAATCCCTGTGAATTTCCGGAAATTGGAATTGACACTCCTGCCGTACAGTGGGCCCGCTTATCTATGATTTAATTTTCTGTGGTTTCAATTGCCATTGGTCAACCATGGTTCAAAAATATTAAATGGGAAATTCCAGAAATAAACAATTGATAAGTTTAATATTATATACCATTCTTGGTAGTGTGATGAAAGAGTGCTGTTCTAATCCATCCTGTGTGGGTTCCTTTGTGCAATAAACTCATATTGAACAACCTATGCAACAGTCACTTAGCCAACTTGGTAATCAAATCAACTGTGGCAGTGGCATGGTACTAGTGCATAGTGTCTGTTACTCTCTGTACCTTCAGACATCCACTGGGATTTTGGAACATGGCCCTACAATTGCCATTAAATGCTAGTTTCTGACATAGTGAGATACCTACAATCTCCCTATAGGACCCAGTCTTATTTCTGTCATGACTGCTATTCCTTCCAGTGACTCCTCAGCCTCTGTAAACCCCACAATGTCACATGATTTTTTAACATACATACTAGCCCTCTGTCTGCAGCCCTGAATTCATATGCCTTCTCTCACACAGTTCACTTACTCTGAATTCAAAAGCCAAAAGATTAAAGGGAAAATGTAAAAAGAACAGAGTTCAATCTGAGATGGACTTACAACACTTGAGGCTCCCTAAGAAGACAGGGGATCTTAAAAGGAATCAGCAGCACCTCTCCTGTGTTCTTCAAGTCCCTTTATAAATTGCCAAAACTGTTGAAGACAAAATCATCACAAATTTACTCATGGATCTTATTGGTTGTTAATTGGGAGTCAGGTTCTAATTGCCTTAATTCTACAAAGTGACAATGAGACCTCCCATTGGACAATATCAGAACAGTGGACAGGTAAGGTAGGAACAAGGAAACAGAACAATAAGGAAACCTTGACTACTTTGGTTACTTTTCTATGAGAGTTAAATCCACAGAACTTTCTTATCATGCCAATTCAGGTACATGGAAACCTCCTCTTTCCATGAAAAACTTGCCTTTTAGGGAAATTATCTACTTCTCTAAAGCTTCAGTTTGATTTTGTGGCACTCACAGAATGAGTGACACCATTTTGGGTTATTCTGGTCTGTTAAGGTCTGTTAGTATAGGAATTTAGGCCAAAACACTGATCTCCTACAATTTTTTTTTTACAATGGCCCCCAAATTCTGAACTCCATGCTATCCTTTGAGCTTCTAGATGACTTGTTGGTAAGGGAGAAGGTTGAGATCTCCAGAGAGAATTTGGTCACCTCTCCCAACTAACCTACCCTAGTTAACCTGGACTCTGGGGCAGGGTAAGAACCTATACTGCACCCTTCCCCCGTTCCTATTGGAGAGCAAAATAACCCTGCTGCACACAAGCCTCTTTTTCATCTGACTCTCCACTTACTCTCCTTCTAGCTCTCCAGCTCCTACACCACCACCACCACTACCACCATCACAGCACCTCCCAATGGGTGCCCGAAGAATGGAGGAGAAAATTTGGAGAAGGACCTTCTCTACTTGGCAGAAGAAATCCGCCCTGAAATAAAAGATGACATACACGACCCCAGCTATCAGGATGCAGAGGGCCCCAGGCCCAAAACTGAGTTTGTCTGGAGAAACATCATCCTCATGGGTCTGCTGCACCTGGGAGCCCTGTATGGGGTCACACTGGTTCCCACTTCCAAGTTCTACACTTGCCTCTGGGGTAAGCAGGTTTCCTTGTCCTGAGCCAGTCCCCCAGGTTTCTCATTGCTTCTTCATAAGGTGGGTTGCTCCACAGAGTGGGCCCCTCTCTGTCCAGGTTTTGCCAGTTATGTGTCTTTGGTTGCTTGAGATACTGAATGGGCTGGGGAAAGAGCCTAGGGAGTTTGAAAGACAGGAATGTCAGTTCTGGGGGTCTCTTAATGTGGTATTGGGGAAAAAGCCCTAAGACCATGTGCAGAAGTTGGAGGAGTAGACAAATGGCCTTTAGAAAGGCACGTGTCCCAGAGAGTTTCTGTTTGCGTCATTTGTGTGGCGGCTTGTCAAAGCTTACTTGCCACTAGATAACCCAGAGGAAAGATGGTAGAAAAAGGAAGAGGTAATTCAGAAAAATACTTTGACCTGACTCCTTGGCTAGTCCAGATTCTTTTGTCACACAGGAAGAATAACAAGGCTCCTGTCTGATGTAAGTTGCTCAGATGTGTTGCTGTGTTATCTTGGAAGGTCTCCAGGGCATAGCAAATGCCAGACGACAAAAGGCTCTTAGAATGAAATAAAGTTGCATAAATTCTGTTTAACTTCTTGACATGCCAGCTCCTTCCCTCTCTCCAGATGCCATGAAGTGCCAAAGATCCAGTATCTTCTAACTCTAGTAGTGCCCCCTACCCGTCTTCCAGGGGCTACTGTAGTGAGAAAGAGAAGGTTTCCAGTTTCTGTCTGATCCACCCTTATTTCAGGGACCCATCAGGACTCCTGATGACCTTCCCCCCTGGATCTATGCCTTTGCAGGTAGATTCACCTCTGTCCCTGAAGCTGAGCTGGGAAGGGCGAACAGGGAGCGCTAGAGATTCAGGTGCCAAATTGCGGCTCTATGAGGAGTAGGGAGCCAGTATGCCCTCTCCAGAAGACAATCAGAGATTTCTTGGAACAACCTCAGGTGTGGGGGACTTTCTGGCAGATCTTTTGGAGGGCAGTGGGTCAGAAGGACTGGTCAGTCAGGAGATAGCTGGACCCTCTATATCTCTTAGGTCACATAGGTGGTAAGATGTGCTCCCTTGAGCACTGACTTGACAAATCTTCCTGATGTCACAGAAAAATGCAACTGAGAAGATCTCTTTTCTCAGGCAAAAGACCAGAGACCAACTGGGGACAAACTCATATTTTTAGGACAGGAAATTATGTTCCCTACCCCAGAGGCACTTGGTGGGAGCAGGTCAGACAGGAGGTCACACCATCTGCATACCAGGAAAGGTTGCTATGTGTGTGAGGGGAGGTGACTTCAGTTTTCCTATCAGTGTGACCCTCCATACTTAACCTCTGACACTTAACCTCTACAGAATCTATTTCCTTATTTGCTTAGCCGTCAACTGCAAACAATAACACTTCTTTGACAGAACAAATCTAACTGACTGAGTCTACTATTTGACAGACAAATAGGTGTGGATTGAACAGGCATAAAAGTGCCTGCGTTCTTGTCCCAGTACTCCTGTTAAGATGGGAGGCATGTGCTTTGGGATTCAATTCCCAGGGCCATCGCACCATTGAAACAGAAGCTCTGTTTTGTCCAGAGTCCTTTCTTTCCTCCTGGTGACTACAGGGCTCTGGTTCCACTGTGGTTTGTCCAAATAGAGGTGGATTTAGACAGTGAATCAGAGAAGAAGATCTCAATCACTACATGGCCAGAGGCCACATATCACTTGGGACTTCAGTCTGGCTCAGAGAGAATGTAACTAGAACTTTCCTTGAGACAGACCCTGGCTCTGTGGCTCTTCTGGGAATCCTGTAGGAGGAACAGGTTAGTGTTCAGGAGGTAGGAAAGGGAGAGGAGGATGCCTGCTGTTTAGGAAACTATCTCCAGTTGCAGGACACAGGGCAATTGGTTACAGCATGTGGTATCTCCAATTGCAATTAAGTAATTGGCCCCTGAGGATCCACTGTTTCTAGCTGCCCCAGGAATGAAATATTGTTAACAGTTTCTCCCAAGGCCTCAGCCTCTGTCTCCTAGTGCTGCCTACAGAGGAAGACTCAGGCTTAGGAGGTCCCACATATATTGTCCTGCCCCATGACCTCAAGGCCCACACTCAGCAGAGCTTCCTAATTAGAGATACATGTGGCACCTCCTGAGCCTGTAGGCCTTGAAGACAGTGGGACAGGACAACATTGGGGTGCTCCATCGTCAGAAACTGGATGGTAGAGGTGGAACAATCACTGCTTATTGTCAGAATACTTTGCTAACCCTGGCTTCAGTTTTCCTACCAGTGTGACCCTCGATAATTAACCTCTGACACTTAACCTCTACAGCATCTATTTCCTCAACTGCAAGATGTGGTATTAATAGCACCTATCTTTTTCAATATGAGAATATTAACATCCATAATAAAGCTTGAGTCTCTGTGCAAATATGACTGCGTGCGGAGCTGACTAGAGTTGCACTAGCTACTGCAATACTAAAACACTTTTGTAGCAGCTGGTTGATAAATATCCACTGCTCTGCATATCCTAGGTGGATCCTGTACCATACAGCTTCTTCAATTGGTCAGTGCCCAGATTACTTTAGAGAAGGTCTACTGAATTGTCCCTGGAGATAGGACCTTGAATACAGTCCCTTCAGGTTGCCAATGATGGTGACCCAGTAGTGAGAGTCTTATTCCCTTTCCCTCTCTGCCCCCTTATTTCCTGGAGCCACTTATCCCATCTCCATCCCTGGGTGGAGAGCGAAGGGGTGATGTTATTTATTTATTTATTTGGTACCAGGGATTGAAATCAGAGGCACTTGACCATTGAGCAACATTGCCAGCTCTATTTTGTATTTTATTTAGAGACAAGGTCTCACTGAGTTACTTAATGCCTCACTTTTTGCTGAGCTTGGCTTTAAACTTGCAGTCCTCCTGCCTCAGCCTCCCAAGCTGCTGGGATTACAGGCATGTGCCTCTGTTCCCAGTGGTGATGGTATTTTTTAAAGTGATAAAATACAAGGCCTCAGAGACCAAGGCATCCTAGGGTTCAGGGGTAAAAGATCTTCACTCAAAGTCTAAAGATGACCAAAGTGTGTCATCAGGAGACTGTACTTGATATCCTTCCTCTGATGGGAATCACACTGGTTGGGACTCTCATTGTCTTGTTTTGGCAGCATATTTCTGCTATTGGGCCAGTATAGAGGGCATCGGTGCAGGAGCTCATCGCCTGTGGAGCCACCGAACTTACAAAGCGCGTCTGCCCCTCCGGCTCTTCCTGATCATTGCCAACACCATGGCGTTCCAGGTAAGAGGAGGACATTAACTTTTGTGTCTTTACCCTGTCAATGACCCAGGGAAAAATGGAGGGGATCTGAGCCTGGACGGCAGCTCCACCAGGACATTTGTTGCCATTTCCAGTTTCCTGTGGTCACCTGAAGGACAGGCTTGGTGCTTAGGTCCATTGAGCATGGGATACTTGAGAGTCAATGGAAAGGGAAATAGGAGGCAAAGAGGAAGGGTTCTCAAGAAATGGGGTTATTTTTCATTCCAAGTCACTGGGTTGACAGTCTAGCTGTTGTGATCCTCCAGCAAGAGGCCATAGCCCATGCTCTAGGTCCTAACCCTGGTTTGCTCCATAGTTATTGAACAATAAACTCATGCTTTAAGGAGACTATTTTGAGATCCCACCACAATGGGATAGAAGGAAATGTGCCACAGACTCATGAAATATGTTTCTTTAGATAAGAGCAAACACTTCAGAGCCCCCTCTTTGTGCCAGGCACCATGCTGGGCACGTGACATAGATTACCTCATTAAATCCTTACACCATCTTAGGACCTAGGGCTTATTATTACCCCCAGTTTAAAAGATGAGGAAACTGAGCTGCTGAGAGGGTAGATCGACCAACCTTGGGGTTCTGTCTTGGGCTGCCATGCTGGCTAATTCAACTATGAGGCTGGTTGAGGCACGAGTTCATAACAGAGAAGGAATGGAGAAAATCAGGGAAGGGGACTCTCATTAAGTTATAGCAATGGGCGCAAGAAGGCTTATGGTGTGGGCTTACCTTACAGCAAGAGGAAAACAGAAACCAAATTGATCCCCTGTGTCTTGACAATATCTGAGGTGTTTACCACATATGAGTAATCAACTTGGCCCTAGGAACTTACACCTCAAGGTTGCTGATGTTATGTTTGTGAGGCAAAGGCAAAAATGAGAAATTGGTTCTTTCTTTTTTCGGAGGGTGTGTGGGGGTGGGTACCAGGGATTGAACCTGGAGGCACTCATCCACTGAGCCACATCTCTGATCCTTTTTATTTTTGTATTTTGAGTCAGGGTCTTGCTGAGTTGCTCAGGGTCTCGATAAGTTGCTGAGGCTGGCTGTGAACTTGCAATCCTCCTGCTTCAGCCTCCCAAGTTGCTGGGATTAAAGGTGGGCCCAGTGTGAGAAATTGGTAGTCTCTTGAAGGGATGGAAACAGTACCAGACCATCCCAGATGTCCTCTGCAAATGTGCTCGTGGTCACAAGTTTCATGCTGCCCTTATATTGGGTTGTTAGCTGTCACTTGTGAAAGCATGAGCATCCATCTACCCATCCATCTACACAGACCAGTGTCAGGAGTGGAAAATGAATCACAGTTTTCTTGGAACCATCCCAAGGTAGAGGTAATGTTCTTTTGAGAATCCTAGGTGGAAATGCGCTGATTAAGTCTGCTTAGTTGCTGGTGACACTCTGTTCAAAGGGGGTTCTGTGCCTCACAGAGTTTATTGATTCAATAGCCTTGAGTTCAAATGTCAGATGCCCAGAGGTAGAAGAGATATAGGGGCAAGCTGATAAGCTTTTAATGGTGCTAATCCTGTTCTCATTTTTGTTTATCTTGAAGAAACTTTCTCACAATAAATCCTTCTGATGTTTAAACCTATAAAATAAACACATGGAGCCTGTTCGTGGCCAGTCTTTCCCCACGAGGAATTTGTTTGGTCCACCGAGTCCCACTTTTCTCTATATTTGTGTTTGTTTGTCTTATTTCTAATCCTCTCACCGCCTACATTCAGAGAACTGATCAGACCTCATGCTGGTTTGCAACAGCCCAGGACCCCAGGCCCCAAGACTCTGTTTAAACTCTCTGTGCCCAGGGATTAGGCACCTTAAAAGAACCTTGTTCTACATAACTAGCTTGAAGAATTAAAATGTTCTTCCATAGTGAAATTATCTGAGCATTGTGGTTTACCTACATTCTTCTCACCATATAACCTTCAGGGAGCAGCAATGCTGTTCCTGTGGTCTGGGACTGTAAGTCACTTTTCTGCACAAGCTTCAGAGTATGTATGCAGAAGAGGACAAGCCCCTTCATGCCTCCTTTGGAGCCAGACTCTTGGGGACTCTGTGAGGTTAGGCTGAGAGCCTTGGGCCCTTGCAGACATCCAGGCATTGGACTTTTCCCAGGAGGGCATCTCTCCTCAGGCCTGTGTTCCTCTTCTCTGTCCCTCCAGAATGATGTTTATGAATGGGCCCGAGATCACCGCGCCCACCACAAGTTCTCAGAAACAGATGCAGACCCTCACAACTCCCGCCGCGGCTTCTTCTTCTCTCACGTGGGTTGGCTGCTGGTGCGCAAACACCCAGCTGTCAAAGAGAAGGGGGCGACCCTGGACCTGTCTGACCTAAAAGCTGAGAAGCTGGTGATGTTCCAGAGGAGGTGAGTGAAGGGAAGATGGAGCTAGGGATGTGACTCTGGACACCTGAAGCTTAGGGAACCCTTTTTTTCTATTAGGTCTTAGAAAATAATGGTCAAGAATTTACAGTAAGTTCAAACTCATTTAAAACTCCAGTATTTTAACATTCCACAGGCCCCCAGTCTGTAGCTTACTGCTCTGTTCCTTCCTCTCCAAGCTATCTTTATGAAACCCATTAAATTAACAAACTGACCTGGGATAATCATGGATACAAAAAATAAATGTAACTGAGAACTTACCTTCAAGAACTTTCTACTCTACTGGGGTTATAGGAGTAATCCAAGTATCCAAATAACCATGACATAAAGCAGAATATTGTGTGTACCTGAGAGGTAGAAAGAGGAGGGAGATTATTGAGGGGGGGAACTGCTGGGAAGGTATAATGAACAGAGAACAATCACAATCCACCTATAGATAGAGACTTTCATATATATGGGAGCAAGGACAGTGGAACATAATGAGCCAAAGCCTCAAAGAAGTTCCAGGAAGGATGTCCTTCTGCTTGGAATATAGGGTGGGACAGGAAAAGGAGCACAGTGACAGTTTCTGCAGATTCCTTTATGCAAATTTAAGATTTTATGCACTTGGAAACAGGAAACTACTATTGGTTTCCTCTGCAGTAACAGGGCACAGAGGTGTGCTTCAGAGTGGCTGCTCTTGGGTAGGTAATCACTGAGCCAGAGAGATGAGAGGCAGGGACACAGGTTGGATAGTAGGGAGCACCCTGCTGGAGAGGCAGTGGCAAGAATGTAAAGGTGTTGGAGGCAGGGAATGCCGGTGACATAGGAAATCAAAGATATGTCTGCTCAAGGGAAGGAGTCGGACAGTCAGCTCCCTTCAAGTATCAATGGCCTGGTCTATATGGGAGCAAAAAGTGGGACAGGGCCTCTGCAGGGACAGAGACTTGCAGGTGATCAAGGACACTCACTGTGCCTCCTGACAGAAAAGCAGAGCAAACAATTAGGGGAGGTAGTAGGAAATGGAGGTGTTATACGAAACACGTTCTGTACCAAAAGAGCATGATTGGAGAAAGAATGCAACCCTAAGGCAGATGGACAACAGCCCAGGCAGCAGAACTAGGCTGGTAACTTTGTGATTGACCCTTACTTGTTGACCAACTCTTCTTTATGGTCTTATCAAATAAGCAGTTTGAGCAGGAGCCAAGTGTTCCAATCCTTGCTGCACTGGTTCCTAGTGTTATCTTAGAAAGTCATTTAAGCCTCATCTAAAAAGTGATACTATATACTCAGAAGATTTCCCACCCATTCCCCCAGGCTGCTTTTTGCCTAACTGTACTCATTGTGTAGGAGGAAAGTCATTTCACAGCTTAGCCCAGTGAGAGTGGACAATCCAGATTAAGTGTGTGAGTCCTTGAACCACTGACTAAATGTGTGATGTTTCAATGTAGGTACTACAACATTGCTGCCCTGGTGATGTGCTTCATCGTGCCCACTCTAGTACCCTGGTTTTGTTGGAGTGAAACTTTTGTACACAGCTTGTATGTGGCCACATTCCTGCGATATGCTGTAGTGCTCAATGCCACCTGGCTGGTGAACAGTGCTGCCCATCTCTATGGATACCGCCCCTACGATAAGAACATTGAACCACGTGAGAGTATCCTGGTTTCACTGGGAACTATGGGTAAGACAACAGTACACAACCATATCTAGGGATCAGCTGATGACAGTATTCAGCTTGGAGCCAGAAACACCAGTTACATTTGTTCTTATGACCTTTTTTGTATCTTAGTTCTTCCACTGAAAAATTAGGAGTCACTTTTGGGAAACACATAGGTGAGTCAGGCAAACAAGGTTTTTGTAAAAGGATGCTTAAAAATAATAGTGCCTTTTATTCCAGGTCCCCCAAGCCATCTCCAAATCCTACTTATATTGAGTCCTTTTCAAACTTTCCTTTCTCCTGTCACCTCTGACCTGGCTGTAGGCATACTTGGGGCAGAAGAAGCATAAATAGAACATCAGGGTCAGTGGACAGGCCAGGAAGCCATGTGTTTTATATTTAATCATGTTGTATAAAATGTGGAAAAAGTAATTATTACAATTTAAAAAAGGATAATGCTCTGAAAGCATTTTTTATCCCTTTACTATAGTCTCATGAATCCCCCCACCTCCTTTCAGGCATCTTCTACCATTGTGCATATTTTTACCTTGACCTATGCTGTGCAAGTTTGACATTTTCCATAGAAACAGAATAATCCAGTTTATTTATCTTCATTTGTTTATTGTTCATATCATTACTACTGGCATGTGTCCTGTATTGTAAACAGAGCTAGGGTGAACTTGCCTGACTCCAGTCTTCTTATGACTAACAGTTCAAAGTGGCTGCCAGCCTTACCATTATCACTGGTGTCATCCACTTCTGTATACCTGCCCTTCCCTCCCTCTCTCCATCCTTTGCTCTCCTCCAGCTCAGGTTCCTGCCATTCTAATTTTTTCCCTTTTTGAAAGACCTCCCCTCACAGTCAAAAGTGCACTCTCTCTCTCTGAAAGAGCTGACCTTCCCCATGAGCCTTCCTGGAGCTGTCTCTGGCTACCCCAGTTACCAGCTGTGACCTTCTTCTTCACTTTTCTCTTGTGTCTAGGTATGCATCTTATTTTATCTTAAATGGGATGTTGATAGGTCAAGTGAGTGCTTATTCAGAGCCTAAGAAACCAGTCATGGAAGTGAGTGGTCCTTTTTCAGCACCCGTAAGGCCTTCGTGTTGCCACACACCATTCTCTCAGTTCCCATTCCAGACAACCCAGTGTACGGAGGGACATGCACTTTTAGAAGCCCTGATTAGGGTCATTTCTTTTGCTTATTGTTCTCCACGTGTTTATTGTTCATATCATTACTACTCTAACTGGGGACATTTTTATCCTCAAGAGTCCAACAAATTCTTTTATTAGCTTTTATCCCAACTTGATAAGGCTCAATTTTGCTAATATTGGAAGCTGTTCAGAAAAAGAGAGTCCTGCCAAGGGTTGGCAAAATATCCGTGGAGTTTCCAAACATTTGTCCTCCATTGAGAGTACCTGTAGTTTCCTCTCAAAGTGAAAAGCTAAACTCAAAGAGTTCTCAATCTCAAAGTTTAGAGGGAAGCACTCAGAATTTTCAGACTGGTTCTGTTTTATCAGTGTGTCCCCAATCCCAGGGTCAAAGTTCAGAGAATTAGAAGTCAGAGTAGCCCACTATGAACCAGCAGTGGCTGAGAAATCTCTAGCCTGTGGCTAGGCCTCTTTACCTCTAACTTTTCCAGTCAGTCTGTTGGAACCTCTCACCCTTACAGGAGGCATCAGGACAGTAAAGAAAAGGTGTGTTTCCTTACTCACCTTTGTAACAGAACCATCTTCTCTATCATCCTCCTATCCCTTGAGAGAAACTTCCCTCAAAGGATCAAAGGATCCCAGACAGAAACGGTTGACCAGAGCCTCTGGACTTGTTGGTTAAGATGTCTCTGGGGTATCTATTTGCTTCACAGTTGAACACTGAGTTCATTCATTCATTCAGTAACAGCCAGTTTCTCCAGGGCTCAAGGTACCCTGCTAGGTAGGAAGTGTGCAAAGATCAGGAAGAAAGCAATCTACTGAGCTCCCTAACTTCTCTCTTTGCTTTTGTTCCAGGTGAGGGCTTCCACAATTATCACCATGCCTTCCCCTATGACTACTCTACCAGTGAGTACCGCTGGCACATCAACTTCACTACATTCTTCATTGACTGCATGGCCGCCCTCGGTCTAGCTTATGACCGAAAGAAAGTATCCAAGGCTGCCATCTTGGCCAGGGTTAAAAGAACTGGAGATGGAAGCTACAAGAGTGGCTGAATTTGGGGCTTACCAGGATCCTGTTCCAAAAGCCAGCTGAATAAAAGTTTAATGTTCTGTTAATTCACTACTTCTTAATGCTACCAGGATGCTAAATGATGACCTTAACCCATCCCAGAATGGTATTCTTGTAAAATGCATAACTATTGAAAGGCAACAACTCTCCTTTACTCTGTTAAGCAGATATTCTTTTCTTCCCTCTCTTTTCATCCTATTGGTTTTTTCATTGCTTTGTTCCTATCACCTTTCTCTTCTCCCTCATTGCTTCCCAGGCAAGGTGCTGGTCAGCTGTACTATGTGTCTTGCTTTCAAACCCTATCACCTTTTCTAGAGTCTAAAAGTAAAGGTATTTACTCCAGAAAACTCTCTTTTCTTGAGCTGTCATGAGCTTAAAGATAGGTGGCTAAAACTAGAGATGCAACATCTGGGATGTTACTAAGTATCATCAGCACATTTGCTCCATGGATGAAAAAATAACTTTATTTGGCACAGATCTTACAAAGCAGATAAACTATCAAGAGAAAGTTAGCATGCAGGGTATGACTCATAAGTAAGGTTAATGATGAATTGGAAATGAGGTGCAAGGAAAGTTTCTGTGATCAGACCCATTTGCTTACCATTCAGAGACATGGAGTCGTTCTCTGTCTGACAGTGAAAAGGAATTGCCTTGGAGCTTGGCAATGCCAGAACCCAACACTGAATCTTACTGTCTCCATGTAATTTAGCCTGAAAATACAGAAGAAGCACTTACTTAGTAGGAAAAGGGGTCTTTGCTGGAGAACAATTTTATTTTTCTTAAGATTTCTTGTTTCATAATACAAGAAATCTTCAGGTTGGCTATGTCCAGACTTGATATATAAAATCACTTATAGAGTTTTGGGCATTCCGTGAGCTGCTCCTCCAACTTCTTTCACTATTCTCTGCTCCCATATTTATGATATTAATTGCACCTCTCAAAATAATAAGATGACTGTGTAATTTCCAAACAGTCATATCAAAAAGGGCTTTAGAAAGTGGAGGTGTAGGGGCTGGGGATATGGCTCAAGTGGTAGCGCACTGGCCTGGCATGCATGCGGCCCGGGTTCGATCCTCAGCACCACATACAAACAAAGATGTTGTGTCCGCCGAAAACTAACTAAATAAATAAATAAATAAATAAATTCTCTCTCTCTCTCTCTCTCTTTAAAAAAAAAGAAAGAAAGTGGAGGTGTGTCAACCAGAACATACGTAGACATGGATACTTTGCTTGGATCTTCAAAATATTTTAGAGTATTTACTTCTGAAAGAGGATGTTGAAGAAGTTTGAAGTAGAAGGGAAATTATACAACTTGCCTAATCCTCCCATTGCTGGACAGGTGATGGAGAAGTTGAGGGACAGCATCTGTAGACAGCTTCTGCAAAGAAACTTTCCAAAGGGCTCTGAGAACACAACCAGGAGATTCAAAAGTTGCTAAGTAAGTTATTAGGTGTCATAATGAAACAAGCTCCATGCTAGGTCCGTTTATTTGTCCAAATTGCTCCTTAGATTGAGTAGAAACTAAGTTTTTCTCCTCGGTGTTGTGCCCTTCAGTCATTTCTTGGTCTGTGACCATCCAGCCTATAGCATAGGATTGCCTGGGGAAGAGGATTAAATCTCTTATCTGCTGTGATTCTGGATTCCTGGCTCTACCTACTGTCCCTTTTCTCTCGTTTTCCTTCTTTCCCTGGATGGGCAATTGCCTGTGGGTATTCAGGGCATTGAGGAATTGCTGCCCAGGAAACTCCCTCTCTTGCAGTCACAATGCTCTTTGGCTCTGCAGCGCTGTGTCTCTTTAACAAGTAGAGCTGATGCCACTTTTTTTGTGGCCTCCAGATCCTCTTCACCTCCCTGTGTGTCCCTGCCATACTGATAACCCCATACAAGTCTGAAAAATTCTTCTAGAAGACTGGTTGGCTCAGAGAGGCTCTGTCTCATGAGTCTCAGCTGATCTCAATGCTCACTTTTTTGCCAGTGAGCCAGCCACTGAGCAGGAGTTTGTTGTTATCCCCTCGATATGGTGAGAACATAGAGTGCCCCCTGAGTGTTCAACAGAGTGGCTTGGGCTGATCAGCACTTTACAGCTGACAGTACAATGCTTTGGGGAGGAGGAGGAGGAAACCTAGTCCACCGGAGAACACAAGAAATAAGGATAAGTTCCTAAGTGCTTCACATTGAAAGGAGGCCCCTACCTGGAGCCAGGGTCTGCTGGAAAGCTGGGGCTAAGACATGCCAGAAACTTTGCTGAAAATAATGTGTTTAGTAAACTGACAACCCCTGCCACATAGCCTAAGGCAGATAATAGGGTAGAAGAAATCTGGAAAAACATGGAACATCAGTGTTTGTTGACTATGGACCTCACCTGCCCTGTGCTTCTGTCATCAATGCAGAAGCCTGGCTCCTCTCTTTTACATTTGGAGTGTGCAATATGAAATGCTGTATCTATTGTTGAGGCCCAGTAGTGGGAGAGAGCAGGTCCTTCCTTCCTGTATCAGTTGTAGAGAGGTTGCAAGCACCAGCCTGCACTAAGGCAGCTTTGTCTGTAAGCTCTTGATTTAGTTGAAAGAACCTCTTGGAATATCACAATAAATGAGATCTACTGACCTATGTGTCTATCCCTGGGAATGTCCCTTATGTGGTTTTAAAATTCTATAAGTCTTCAGATATCTTCTTTATAATATGTGAATAATAAATTCATCGTTCTCTTCTAGTACGGTTCCATGTATCTGATCATGCCATGTCCTTACACAAGTGGGGACCATGTGAATGTGGTGTGTAGGGAGGGGCATGTTGGCTCAGTAAAAACTCTATTTTCAAAATTCTAAAGATCAATTCAAGTGACACATTAATGAGAAACTCTGATCTGATCAAAAGTGAATTTCTAACAGTCCTTGCCTTGTGTACTGCTGACTACTTTTTTGGGTACCTAATGTCTCCTCTCATGTGTGTTGCATGTGAGCCTCCACTCACTCTCTCTGCAAAGTTCCTTTACATATGAGAGCCTACAGATCTGCCCAGGATAAAGGAGAATTATCAGCACATTGATTTCACTGTAGGTTTCATTCTGGATATTTGCCTTAGGACTATTTTTCTTAAATGCCTATATTTGATGGAAGATAGAAATAATTTAAGTGTATTTGATTTATTAATTTTTGATATTAGAAGATGTTTATATCTTTTAAAGTAGAAGTTTTTTCCTTCTTGGCTGGCTAGTATCCCTATTACAATTGTATTTGGAATGGCAAATGTAAAAAAATAAAGAAAGGAAAGAGACTAATGTTATTCTAGTGGTGAAAATCTCAGTTTTTCTTTAATTAAGATGGGGTAATATTCTGGCCAATGTCAAGGGCAATTCTGAGACATGACTAATATTTTTTATAAAGCATTTTGGGATCCTCAACAGAGAAATACGTCCTCTGTGTTTGTATAAAAGCAGTGTCTTCCATGAACTTGACATGTTCATATATCCCAGATAATATCATTAGTTTACGTGGTTCTCTTGAGAGAAGAAGTGAATGAATTCTATCACTTGTGGGCAACTAGAAGGATAAAATTTGATAACATATAATCATTGCTATGAACATATATACAGGATATCTTTTCTCTTTTGGTGGGATTTTTTTCTTTCTTATGTGAAGTAGTAGTCATTTGTAACCTAATAATGACTTTGGAATAATATTCTTTAATATCAACTCTGAAGCTAGTTGTAATGATCTGACATGATGTTTGTTGCTGATAAAAGTGAAGTGAATCTGATTGCACTGTGTCTGGGAGCTTTTTGCCTGTGATTGTCTCTTAAGACCTTTATTTATGGCCCAATAACCTATCCATGTCCAGCATCTTTTGAAATAAAAGGTATGTAGAAGTGACCAGGTTGTTAAATAACCCAGTAACCTTCCCTGCCCTTCCTACGTGTAACTTTATTTAAACACTAGGCATCAGGAATGGAGGTATCCGCTCCTATTAAATCAAACTTTCACTAACAGTTGGCACCTTAGCCTGGGGAAATACCAGATATCCACGTGTCACATGGTCACATGGACCCAAAACAGAGATGCTAGGAGGGGCCTAGAGCAGCAGCAGAAGCTCTGCCTGGGAAAGCAATACTTTACACAGCTTTGCAGACCTTAAGTTGATGGTGACATTTATGTCATCAATTAATATCTGGTTTTCTACTGTGACCCCTTTCCCTCTTTATTTTGTTCAAATGATCTGGCCAGCATATTCTTTTTCAGTTGTTCTACAATTGGACTCATCTTACTAATTCCCTACCTCCCTTCTACAGGATCTGGTGTCCAATATAAACATCACTGGGCTTTTTTTTTTTTAATTTCCTTCTAATTCTACATCTGCTTGTCCTCCCTTGGATTAAACATATCTTAATCATTTTTCCAAAAAAAAATATATTTTGATATCTGTTATCTCATCCTGAGACTGTTTTTTTATTCCTGTCTGTAAATTTTTCAAGAAGGAAGAAGAGCCAGGCATAGGTAATGTGTGTCTGTAGTCCCAGTTACTCAGGTGTTTATGGCAGGAGGATGACTTGAACCCAGGAGTTTGAGATCAACTTGGGAAACAGTGAGATGTCCTCTCAAGACACAACAGCCAGTGGCTCAAGAGGCTGAAGCAGGAGAATTGCAAGTTCAAAACCAGCCTCAACAACTTAGAGTCCCTGAGCAACTTAGTGACACCCTGTTTCAAAATAAAAAATAAAAAGAGTTGGGGATAAATCTCAGTGGTAGAATGCATACCTCGCATGGGTTAGGCCCTGGAGTCAATCTCCAGAACCAAAGCATAAATATATTAACTACTTAGTTAATTAATTAAATATAAGTAAAATTAACAAAAGTACATGAGAATGATAAATTGAAAATTATAAAAAGCTACTGAAAAATTAAAGGAGACCTAAATATATGGAAAGGAAACACATGTTCATTATGTTCACAAATTAGAAAACTCAGTATTAAGATGGTAATACTCCATGAATTGATTTATAGATTCAAAACAGTCCACATCAAATTTCATCTCTTTGTATATAGGAAATTGGCAGGGTGATCCCAATATTCATAAGAAATTAAAGAGATCTAGAATATGTACAGAATAAAATGGTTTTGCAAAAGAAGCATAAAGTTGGAAGATTCACACTTCTTGCTTTCAAAAGAGAATGAAGGGTCCATGATAAAAGTGGTATTGGCAGAAAGACAGATACGTAAGTCAGTGACATGTAATAGATGGTGTAGAAATACACTCCATACATACAAGATAAATTAATGTTTTATGTTCTTCCTCTTCCTTTCTTCCTTCCTTTGCCCACCCTCTAGCCCTGCTAGGAAGTAGTGAACAGGGGCTAGAGGTAGGGAGAAGAGGCAGGTGTGGGACTTTGGGCAGCACTGAATGTCAGATCACTCAATTTATAAAAGGGCATCTAGACAATTTTATGAGAAATTTTTTTTTTCAAAAAATATTACTGGGTAAAAAATTACTTCCAAGCTATAAGTTCTCTATTCACTTCACTGATTGTTCCTTTTGCTGAGAAGAAGTTTTTAGTTTGAATCCATCCCATTTATAAACTCTTGATTTTAATTCTTTTGCTATAGGAATCTTATAAGGAAGTAGGGGCCTAATCCAATATGATGGAGATTTGGGCCTACTTTTTCTTCTAATAGACACAGGGTGTCTGGTTTAATTCCTAGGTCCTTGATCCACTTTGATTTGAGTTTTGTGCATGATGAAAGATAGGGGTTTAATTTCAGTTTGTTGAGTGTGGATTTCCAGTTTTCCCAGCACCATTTGTTGAAGAGGCTATCTTTTCTCCAATGTGTGTTTTTGGCGCCTTTGTCTAACATAAGATAATTGTAATTATTTGGATTAGCCTCTGTGTCCTCTATCTGTACCATTGGCCTACCAGTCTATTTTGGTGCCAATATTGTTTTGTTACTATTGCTCTGTAGTATAGTTTAAGGTCTGGTATAGCAATACCACCTGCTTCACTCTTCTTGCTAAGGATTGCTTTAGCTATTCTGGGTCTCTTATTTTTCCAGATGAATTTCATGATTGCTTTTTATATTTCTATGAGAAATGTCATTGTGATTTTGATGGGAATTGCATTAAATCTGTATAATGCTTTTGGTAGTATGGTCATTTTGACAATATTAATTCTGCCTATCCAAGAACAAAGGAGATCTTTCCATCTTCTAAAGCCTTCTTTAATTTTTTTCTTTAGCATTCTGTACTTTTTATTTTAGAGGTTTTTCACCTCTTTTGTTAAGTTGATTCCCAAGTATTTTATTTATTTATTTATTTATTTATTTATTTTTAGGCTATTGTAAATGGGGTAGTTTTCCTCATTTCCCTTTCAGAGGATTTATCATTGGTACACAGAAATGCCTTTGATTTATGGGCATTGATTTTTGTATCCTGCTACTTTGCTGAATTCATTTACTAGTTCTAGAAGTTTTCTGGTGGAATGTTTTGGGTCTTCTGAGTATAGAATCACATTGACAGCAAATAGTGCTAATTTGAGTTCTTTTCCTTTCTGTATCTCCTTAATTTCTTGCATCTGTCTAATTGCTCTGGCCAGTGTTTCAAGAACTATGTTAAATAGAAGTGGTAAAAGAAGGCATCTCTGTCGTGTTCCACTTTTTAGAGGGAATGCTTTTAATTTTTTTCACTTAAAATGATGTTGGCGGGCTGGGGATGTGGCTCAAGCGGTAGCGTGCTCGCTTGGCATGCGTGCGGCCCGGGTTCGATCCTCAGCACCACATACCAACAAAGATGTTGTGTCTGCCGAGAACTAAAAAATAAATATTAAAAATTCTCTCTCTCTCTCTCCCCCTCTCTCTCTCTCTCTCTCTCTCTCTCTCTCTCTCTCTCTCTCTCTCTCTCTCTCTCTCTCACTCTCTCTTTAAAAAAAAAATAATAAAATAAAATAAAATGATGTTGGCCTGGGGCTTAGCATAGATAGCTTTTACAATGTCGAGATATGTTCCTGTTATCCCATGTTGGCCTTATGTGCCCAGATGTGTTTAAATGCAGTGGTCGATGCAGCTTAGACTATAGGTAGGATCCCCTTCTCTCTATCCCACTCATGTTTTTACAAAAGCAAAAGTTTTGAGAATGAATCTCAGAATTCAATGTTTCCTGCTCAACATCTGGGACTTTCATCCTAGGGTGCTGGTTTTGCCTCTCTGCACTTTCCCAAGCCTTTGAGTGACATTCTTTGCTTCATTAATCACATCTCTCAAAGTTCAACAAAAAGTTTGGGGATCATCAGGCTCCAATTGCCTCCTTCAGGAGCCACCATAGGGTTTCTGTAAGTTTATGGTGGCCCAGAACAGAGGAGATGAGTGGGAAGTGAAATTGGCCTGCAGATCTCACCTGGAGACCAGCACATGGGGACTTCAGGAAAGAAGGGACAGAGAAGTCCGGGGAGGATCCAGAGCAGGGAAGCTGCCTGGGGGTCCAGTTAAAAGGTCTCCTGGGGCAACTTTCTCTCAGAATGAATCTCCAGGAGCAGGTTTTCACTCTATAGAAACCGCAATGTCCCTAGGACTGGGGAGAACCTAAGCCAACTTCTCTGAGCAAGGCCCCTTGTGACTCTATCACCCATGACACTCATGAGCACGCATGCAAGGGCACACAGGTATGTGTACATGCACACAAGGACACAGGCTGCAGGTCTCACTAATAACTATGGAATCAGATTCTTTCCTATATATAATGAGAAAGGGTACTTAAGCTAGGAACGATCTATTCTACAATGAGGAGTTAAGTTTAAAAGGCAAACTTTTCCCCCCAAGAATGCATGGGATGATTGAGTCTTTTTATTTTTAACACAAATATTTTTAGTTATAGATGGACACAATACCTTCATTTTATTTATTTATTTTAATGTGTTGCTGAGGATTGAACCCAGTGCCTCACATGTGCTAGGCAATCACTCCACCACAGAGCTACATCCCTAGCCCCAGATATCTGATTCATATCCACTGTAAAGCATAGATTGAAAGTGACCCTGATGTAGATGCAGGCAGGGAGTAGAAAGTAAAAGGCACAGGCCCTTGATGTCTTGCAGAGAAGAGAAGTATTAAGCATTTCAAAGATCGATTTCTTCCTACTTAGAAATGTGGCAGGTCAGACAAAGCCAGCATCAGCAGAGAACTCATTCAGGAGGCCAGGAGGGAAGCCAGATTTCAGAGTGGAGGGTCCTGAAGTGAAAGCAGCTAGTGTGGCCCTTGTAGGGCTGTGTCCTTGGAAGGGAAGAGAGGAAGGAGAAAGGGTTATAGTGGAGACTGGGGCCAAGGGAAGAGTTTCTAAGATGAGCACAGCTTTGGGTCATGTTCCCATATCTATTTCCATCTCCTTCTTCAAAGAGAATTCAGTCCTGTAAATAATCTGAAAAGTATATTTATAAATGTGAATTTTCTATATAATATTGCAGTGTGCTTCAATTAAAAAAAACCTATAAACCAAGGGATGAAATAAACAAACAAAAAAACTATGTCCATTTCAGTCCTTATGTTAAATGGATATTAAATCCCACATTATCTCAAATTCATCTGCTTTCCAAAAAAAAAAAAAAATATATATATATATATATATATATATATATATATATATATATATATTAACATAGGCCAAGGAATAGCCCCTGGACAAATCTGTACTGCGAATCTCCAAGGCAAAGAAATCTCAAGCAGATTCCTTCCCAAGCAAATCACAAGTTTTCAAGAGATGGTTTTCTTTTTTTTTTTTTTTTGCCCTGAAAGGGACTCATCATCTGTATTCCAGGTATTTTATAGGGTCCTAGGCTGTCTTTCCTTGTCCTAATTTCCTTCCTTTATGTATTGTAGCAAGCTCTGCTGAGAAAGGCTGAGCTACAGAAAAGCACTTCAGCACTTAGCATTTAAATGAGGACTCTAACAGGGAGTAGGCGGGCTCACCCCCTCTCCTTGGTCTCTAAGTGAAAGCTGCTTAGGAAATGACCCAGCCACTGTTCCCAGAAGCCTAGCAGCACAGGAACTTTTTCTGCAGTCACTATAGAGGCATAGAATTTTATTTTATTTCCTGATCTAGTTACTTTGATCCCTGTAGTCTAGATTTTTTAAAATATTCATGTACTCCCTTGTCCTGCTGGATGCAATATCAGTGGACATGGAAACCTTAAGAATTTATTTTTCTAAACAATTAGCTGTATAATAGTTAAAAGTAGCCAAATCAAAAGAGTTTGGCACTTGAGTACTATTTTTACTACCTAATACTAATGAAACTGAATCTAAGTGGATATTAAAAATTTTCTCAAACTGCTCCAACCATCTATTTCTATTGCCTTTACCAACCAGCACTGCTCAAGCAGAAATAAACTCAAACTATATTTGAACAACTTACCTCCTTTTACTAATTTTTATTCTTTACTTTTCTCCCTAAGAGCAATTGCATTTGTACAAGGTTCTCCAAGATTCATTCTAATTATTGGCTCTGTATCTCTTAGACATAAAATAAGAAATTTCTTTTCCTTTTCTTCATCTTCCTATTTTGGAGTGTGGTAATGTTTGAAAGATTTAGACTAAGAGAAAGACATACACCTGAAAATGGTATAGAAAGTATAGGTGGAGCTTAATTGGGAGGTCATATGGGGATACTGGAACATCACCTCTTCATGTGCTACTATCAGAGGATAATAAAGTTGGGAATACAACCTCTTCAAAAATTGAATTTGGAGTTGTCAGACACTGGTGAATTTAACCGACCCTGTGGGAGGCCAACCTTACACATGACTGAGTTACACTCCCCAGCTGGGTGCTGAGGCTCTCAGTCACAGAAATGTGGCACCCTTCTTGGGTGTGAGGGTCGGTGTTTTGTGCAGGGGTGTGTCTTGCTACAGCCCCATGGGTGAAGCTATGCTCACCTGTTCCTTTGTAATATAACCCCTTGCCCTGTTTAGGATAGATCTTCCATGGAAGTGTCTTGTGTATGTCCCCTTCTTTTACTGTGCCCTTGGGTGTGGCCTACCCAGGTGTCAGTCAACCTGCTGACAGTGGACATCATGAAGACAGACTCAGCCCCCTGAAACCTGACCCCTTGCCTCATTTAAATAACTTCTCCTCAATAAAAGGGGTCAGCGCCTGCTCTCGCGCTCTCTCTCTTTTTAAGGTCAGAGGAGCCATCACAGCGACCCCAAAGAAAAAGGTAGTCTCTTGTGTGGTTATTTTGTGCAGCCCCGTTAGCCCAGTTTAACTGGAGTGACCCCTGAGAACAGAACAGAAACTTTAGTCGCGAGAACAGAAACTCGGCACGACCCCCTTCTGATCTGACTTTCTTGGGCTGAAAAACTTTAACCTAAAAACCATACAAAAAATGATTATCATTAATAACAAGGGCTTACAATAAAGATTGAAAAAAATGAACCATAGAAGGGTCTTTCCATAGTAGATACTTTTTTTTTTTTTGAGAGGTTCTCAAACTCTAGGTATATTTCAAATGTGAATCAGTGGGAATGTTATTGATATGAACAGAAAAAGAAAGCCCAAAGGTCTGTAAAATAAGAATGGAATCCTCTCCTCTCCCCCTTCCCATTCTCCAGAGGTATTTACTGTTAGAGTTAGGTATACATTTTTCCAAGAATTTTTCTATCCTTTTATTACATATGCATTTTTCTATCACTTTATTATCTACATTTTTATTGCAATTTTGTTTTTGCACTTACCAGTAACAACAGAGGTACTGGGGTATCTCTAAGGACTAATATAATCTGATAGTTTCAATTATTGATCAGTTATTAGGTGGATACAAAGTGCTTCCAATTGCTTTGAAATAAAACTTTACCCAATGTGTAGGTTCTTCACAAGCACTCGAAGTTGTTGGCTTTAGTCTGAAAGACTTTGGCTCTTTGGACATGGAAAGAAGACTTTGGCTTGGAACTCCAGGATGCTTTGCTTTATGAAAATCCTGTTCAGGGAGTAGTCGAGGTAAAGAAATCCTATGGTCTGGGATTTTTCTGTGATGCTTTTGCTTTTCCCCAGCCAGGTATGGGGTTTAGTCTTGGGCCAATGAAGGAGGCTGTTGGGCTCCATCAGGAGACTGGAAAGGGGCAGGGCAACCAGGGACTCAATGGGAGGCTCTGGGCTCTGCTCCACCATAGTAAGTGATACTGAGCAAGCCCCTTTCTCTCTCTGGGCTCAGAAACAAATTTTATTTGCATAGACAATAGTTTCAAAATGCATTTAAATTAGGTTTCAAACAGGTAAAGAAAATATACAGGCAGATTTCTCCCAGCTCTATTTGGAAAGTTCAGTTCCTTTTTCCCTACACCCTGTCCCTTCACATCTGTGCATTGTCTGCTTGGGCCCTGGAAGCCTGCGCGTGCATACCCTGGGACTAGGCAATTTTATAGGCTATATTTCTGCTAGTATGACCTAGGGAGTTGTTAGATTGGAGATGCCCAGGCTCCACACCAGGTGAACTTAATCAGACTCTCACAGGCCCATCTAGGAAGCACTTTCATCTGCTCCCATTTTAACATGAGTGTTGCTGCCCACCAACATTTGACAGCTCCTGCTGAGGTCAGGTCCAGGATATCATTTTGACAGAGCAACGGGCAAGAAAGGAGAAGGAAGGATGGAAAAAGATGCTTATGTTCTGCACCTGCCTTGATTCTGGGGAGGAAGGACACTTTCTTTGCTTTCCTTTCTGTACAGTTTATTGGAGGCAAGGCCAAGCATCTGTCCTTAAAGTAGGGCATTAGGACCCAGAAAGAACATGTGCACAGAGGGTCAGATCACCAAGACCAGAAAGAAAGTTGTAGAGACCAAGGCAGCAGAAAGAGTGAAAGGCCATCCTCACTACTATTATGAACGGGCACTTGTTGACTACTCTGTGCCAACCAGGATCCTCAGGATGTCACAGGATGTCATTTGAGTCTTACAACAGCCTCCAGAGGCAGGTGTGCTTCTCTCCTAGTGGATTCAGAAAGATTAGGGAATGTTTTATTGTCCCAGGTGAATGAGTGGTTGAGTTAGGGTTCAAACCCAGTATGAATGTTGCTGAAGACAGATCCCAGGTTCCCTTGCTGGGATGCTTGGCACACAGAAGGGAGCCAGTGGGTTCTATTCTAGGGAACCTGGATCTGTTGGGTCTTAGCCTTTGCACAAACTGGGCTGCAAAAAACACTGAACAGAGTCCATTCAGCAGGCAGTTTCCTAAAGGAGACGAACAGCTTACTTAACAAACTGTGCACCTGTTTCCTAGAGAATCACTGGAACAGTCAATTCTTGTAAGCTTGTTATTACTAAACTGAGAAATAAAAGCTGCATTCAGAGTCCTTAAAATAGCTTCTTCCCTTCCACTTTTGGTACAAATGATACATCGATGATCTTCTTAAAAGGTTTTTGTAAGGGAGAGTTTCCCCCCACCCCAAATTTATTGATCAGTTTCTTGGGATAAAATCTGAGATTCTGTATCTTTGAAAATTCTCCTAGGTGATTCTATTGGTAAGCCAGGTTTGGGACTATTGGAACAAAACATCCCAGAGTGGATTACTAGGAGTAACTTTCCTAATTGAAATGGGTCAGCGGGGTGATGGGGAAGCCCCATCTGGCAGAAAGCCTGCTAACTATCTTCCTTAACCTCTCCCTCCTACTTTCCTGGCGTCCTCACCCATCCCTTCTCATTCTTGCTGTCAGGCAGTTTTTCCCAGGCTAAGCAAGCTGGACCGTGGTACTTCGCACAGCAGCGCCACATGGTGGGGAGAAACTACAGCTCTACGGAAAGCGCAGGCTGGATTCCAGATAGATCTCTGGGGCTGCAGGAAGGAGCATGTACTACAAGGGGAGCACATCTGTGGTTCTTGCATGAAGACATTCCTTCCCCTGCTGCGGGAATGATCCTAGTAGACAGCATCTGGAGAAGGCCTGGAGTGGAGCATCAGTGCCAGATCAGAAATTAGAAACCTCCACGTTATAAACTAGAATCAATCTAAAGAGACTAAATGCAGAAGATGTGCTGAGGTTAAAGCCAACCTCTATAGGGCTGTCTTTGTCAGGGTGAAATTATGGGGAACCCCAAGATACTAGTGAATTTATAAGCACTTGTATTTCTGAGATGGTACCCCAGAATTTCAGACATGTTTTGGAAAGAGTTCTTTTTTATATGGTACACATGAGCCAGACATTAAATAAATTGGACCTCTTGTCTGGTGCTATTTTTACCTGATAACATGTATTGGTGGAACAGGGTTACTCTAGAGTTGTTCTAATTATGTAGCTTTTGATTAATTTCTACCTGGCAAGGTCTCTCTCTCTCTCTCTCTCTCTCTCTCTCTCTCTCTCTCTCTCTCTCTCTCTCTCTCTTCCCCCCCCTCCCTCTCTCTCTCTCTCTCTCTCTCTCTCACACACACACACACACATACATACACACACTTCTGATATTTATACCTAATTAAATCTTCTTTTACTGATTCATACTTTGTTATACCTCAGAAAATTACTCTGAACATAATAAGTAATTCTATACTACACTGTAGTTACAGAAGATATAGGAGGTTAGCATGACATTTCTTTTTTAAAAAAAAAAACAGAAACAAAAACCTGACTGGTGGTGTATTTCAGTGGTAGAGTTCTTGCCTGTATGAGTGAGGTTTGTGGTTTGATCCCCCAAACCACAAAAATAAACAAATGAATGAATGAGTGAATGAATAGATCTGTGATCTATGCCTTTTGTTGCATACACATTTATATAATTTAGTAAGTAAATGCCTGTTATGTGTCATTGAATAATGCACTGTTCCATCATTCAATCCATAAGGGCCTTTGAGATTATTAAATTTAATACCATTATTTAACAGAGGTGAAAATTTGAACCAAAAAACAGCAAGGAATATTTGGATAGCTAGGACTATCACCATGTTTCCTGACCTGCAAATCAGTGGCCCTTTAAGAACAAAACACTGCAACTTTCCAATAGTGTACATTCTTGCCATTTGTTTCCTTTTCCCATAAGAAGTTCTTTCTCCAAATAGGTTTCTTACAATTTTGATTAAATTAATATAAATTTCATTAAAACATCAATTCCATAGGGACAGAAACTTTTTTTTCTTCACTGATATATTCTTAACCCCCTGAACACCCTATTCCTTAGATAAATGTTTGTTAGATGGAATAATGAAATAAAGATTAAATATTTATTAAATCCAAGATATCTTGATTTTGAGCTCATGGTCTACATAGAGCTCTTCATTAACCTACTGGAATCCACTTAGAGTAACGATATGAACATTACTGGTTAAAATCATAGTCTAAACTTTGGGGGCAGAATTAGAAAATGAAAGAAAAAAAATAAATGTTAAATCATTGTTGTGAAAAAAACATCTTGAACTTTTGTCTCACTTTGGGTGGGTGTCTCAGTTTCAAGCACCAACTATTTTTAGTTAGGAACCCAGATAATAAACAGTTAAACACACTTTCAATAGTGCCATGGAGCAACAAAGAGAGAATGTCAAAACCCAACTCATAAAGTTGTTTTTCAGTATGAATTCTACAGAATAATTCAGTGCATGGCTCTTTAAATGGGGTGAAAAAAGTCATCAAAATGAGAGGGAACACAAAATTTTTCTACACTGTAGTCTGCCCTTATTATCAAATGTGCCCTTTGACTCTACATTGGTGAGCATGCTTAAATTATTGGGTAAATCCTTCAATACTAAAAAATACATCAGAAACAAACTCAAGAAAAAATCCATTGCAAAAGCTCTTTCCTTGAGGATCAGCCGAAAATTTAACAGCATAATCATCCAAGGTTTTCTGTGTTCACAGGTGTATTGAACTCTTGGCTTCAATATCAGAATCAGAAGATGGCACTCAGCTAGCAAGGACACTCATGTGCAATCACTCTAATATTCCAGAAAAGCTTTGAATCTCTAGAATCCTTTGAATTTCTTCTCCTTTAATCTTCACTAAAACAGAAGTTCTTTGAAGTCAAGGATCTTATCGAATTTACATCCATAGCTGCAGTGCTTGGTGCAATGTTAGAAAGTAAAAGAAACAGTAAGAATTTGTTGAATAAATGTATTTCAGGGTCAGACTTAAGGGGCCTTCTGGTAGATCATAATGATAAATGGAAGTGTTCACAGAAGGATTTTATGGTGTCCTGAAAAAACTTTCCTGGGTAGAATACATGGATAAAGATGAAGAGAAATGAAGACTTAACTTTTTGGAATCTTGGGTATATTTGAGCTTATCTCTAAGTCCCTTAATCATCATTATCACAAAAATCCACTGGGAGCAGAGCTTTATGAGAAACACAGACACATAAAAACATGTTTCCAGTTATGAAAGCACATGCGTGAAAGGACAGCTTTCCTATCATTTCTTTCTCCTTCATTTGGCCTGATTTCTGAACCAACACACCTATCACCAAGAGCCTTTGGGCCATGGAGAATGCTGCTCTCTGGGTAGAAATTTGGCTGTATGCTCTCTTGAGCTAGGAATGCCACTCAAATCAACTTTAACCTCTTCTGAGCCAGCAGTTTGATGGCAGGGCTGATTGCAAGGTGGTGAAAATGGTAGAACATAGAGCATGCAGGGAAGAAGGGACTCTTCCCATCCCCTTAGACTAGAGAGATGTGGCCTTCAGGAAGCATGGAGCTGAGAACCAGCTGCCAGGAAAAGTAGTGGAGTGTGCAGGCTCCAGACTGCAGGGCTGTCAGGATCCAAGGTCACTCAAAAGATTAGTTTGAGACATCAAAGCTCAGGGTGATTTGAGGATTTGTTGGGTACCAAAGACTTGGAAAGGCATTTT
Source organism: Ictidomys tridecemlineatus (assembly GCF_052094955.1). NCBI lineage: Eukaryota > Metazoa > Chordata > Mammalia > Rodentia > Sciuridae > Ictidomys > Ictidomys tridecemlineatus. The sequence continues at coordinate 26,880,773 of NC_135477.1, read as the reverse complement.
TCATGCCAACTTTTCCTGATCATATAATTCTAGAAGTTTGAGAGCAGGAAGAAATTTTATACTTTATCCTTCCATTTTCCATAGAGATCCTCCTTAGCAATGAGCTGAATGTACAACTCTGTGGTGGTAATGGCCTTGTGCATTAATGTTTAACATTATCAACAGTTAGGAAAGGAAGTGTCACCCTGTAATTTTTCAATAGGGTTTGAGGTTTTAAGCATCTCACACAAAAAGTTTTTAATTCTCCCACCATCCCTATAATTAGATAAGGGGACACACACCAATCACATCCCTGAGCCAAAAAGAGCTGAGCTCTTCATTTCAATTTCTCAGCTGATAGAGGTGTGGCTGTTTAAAATATTTTTTGCTCTCTCCATTGGATAAATTTGCAGAGGAAAGGTTGAGAAGCTTACAGATGTGCTGAAATATCTCAAGAGAACTTTATCTTCTTTCTGTTTGCATAAGGACCTTACCAGGATTTGTGTGTGGCATTTCTTGGTTGACTAGGTCCTGAGAGTAAGCCCTGTGGCCTTCTTTGAAGGTGAGGAGTAGGCTGAGCTGAGTTAAATGATGTAATAAGCAGAGTTACCTTGGGATTTCCTCCCAATTTTGGCCCCTCTCTTGCCCTGAGCTTCCATGTTTTCTGCTCATAAAGGGCTTGACATCCCTTACTCTTTTTTAAAAATTCAAAAGGCTTATGTCATTCTCTCTGAATAAAACCTTTTAAAATGACATTGAAGGCTGGGGTGGGGGGTGTAGTTCAGGGGTAGAGTTCTTGCATAGCATGCCTGGGGCCCTGGATTCTATCCCAGCACTGCATGGGATGAAGTTTAGCTAATTTGATCAATTAATGGATGATAAATACATTTCTCTCCTTCCACTTTAATTCAACTCTGGATTTTGCCCACACTGTATTGAAATTGGCTACCCATACCTTCCATTGTTTGAGGCCTCAAAAGCAAAGGAAACTGTTGACTTCTCTTTTCTTTTATGCAATTCTTCTCTTAAGCGTCAGGACTTCATTTTCTCCTGTTTTTTTCTCCAACCCAGAGAAATTCTGGCCACCCCTTTTCAGTCTCCTGTGTTGGCTGCTTCTCTGCACAACCCTCAATCGTTACTTCCTGGTGAGTCTCCGAGGGCCTCTTCTCTTCACACGCTAGCCGGCCTTCTCAATATGCTCCATGGCTTGCGTTGCCTTCTCTGTGCTCAGGACTCTCACATCTGCCTGCCCACCTCACAACTCTGAGTTTTAGACTTGCATTTCCTGTTGCTTCCAAAACATTTCTACATGGATGTCTCAAAGGTGCTGCCATGTGGCAGTACCTAAATTTACTGTTTATTCTATCCAAACTTCTCCTTTGTCCTTCCCCTCTCCCCAACTCAATGAATGAAACCATCATAATTTCAGTTGTTCATGACCAAAAACATAATTTAACTAACAAGGTGTTCTTAAACACCACTATGTGCCATACTTTGTAGTAGCGTGTATTAAGGGGTAAGGAGTTTCAAGTAAGTCCCTGCCCTTGGGTTGCTTATAATTCTGTGGGAGGCAGACATTGAATAAATGATTGCACAAATCGTGATAGTTGTTGTAAGCACTACCAACAAAAAGGTAATGTATCATCCTACACTCTTCCTCCTTCCTATATTGAATTACCAAATACTAGCAACTCCAGCTTCTAAATTACTCTTCCATTTGTCCTCCTCTCTGAATCACACTGCCAATAGAATCTGCCACTTAGACCACTAAAATCACTTCCTCACTGGTTGGTCCTTGTCCCTATGGTCCATTGACCATACTACTTCCATAGAAATCTTTTAAAAATGCAAATCTGCAGGTCTTCATCTTAAAAACATTTTATTCATTTCTGTGGTGCTTGGCATGAAGTCTATTCTTACTAAGTAGCTCTCTAGGACCCTGCTTAAGTCCCTCTCATATCTGGACACCGTCCATTTTTATTTTCTCTGTGCCCATGATAGTCTACTGTTTGAACCTGAGAATGTCCCTTTCCTCTGCTTAGAGAACTCCACTTTCCTCTGCTTCTTCTCCCACTAATCTTTCACTTAGCTATTTCATGTTTTCTGCAAGTGTCCGGAAGGTTTACCAAGCCAATTCCCCACATCATCCCTCTCCTTCCCTGTGCTTTCTGTTTTCATAATATTCATGCTAGTATGCTCCCTGAGAACAGGGCCATGTCTATCTACTTCATTAGCAGTACCTGACCCAAGGAGGGATTTTCAAAAGGGATTTGTCCATTGAACTTGTTGGATAAGGATCATCAATAGGAGATGTTTAAAGGACTCTCTTTAAGGACCATTGTCTTTCAGGCAATAGATGCCCATTATAATAATGACTTGATGGGGCTGTTTCCATTAGTGTGGTTTGTTTATTTACATCCCACAATGGGGAATCAGAGGGATTTCAGAGTATGCAGAAAGCAGAGTGGAGACAAGGCAAATCAATGGGGAATAGTTTATCTGGCAGATATGTAGAACCCTCAAATAACTGTGTGGGTGCAGCCTCTACCTATCATTTCTAAACCAGAAACAGGAGCTCCCCAGGCAAAGAAGAAATGGCCACAGATTTGACCCTTTCATCCTAGCTTAGCATTCCATTTGTCATAGGTCCTAATCAAACTTCTTTCTCAGCTTTTCCATGTTAAAAGATTATTACAGTATGATCTTATCTTCCAATGAAGAAAAAGAATAAGATGCTGGGCACAGTGGCACACACCTGTAATTCCAGCAGCTCAGGAGGCTGAGACAGTAGGATAGCATGTTCAAAGCCAGCCTCAGCAATTTAGCAAAACCCTAAGCAACTTAGTGAGACCCTGTCTTAAAATAAAAACAAAAAGGGTTAGAGATGCAGCTCAGTGGTAAAGTGTCCCTGGAGTCAATCCCTAGTACCAAAAAGAAAAAGAGTCAGTCACTGTGAACAGATTTACTCATAATTTTCAAATTCTAAGGAAGTGTTTTCTAATGTGGCGTTATTATTATTTCTGACTATACTCACATTCTTCATAATGAAAAATAAATAAATATTGCTCTTTCTCTTCCCTTCCTCTTTTTCTACTTCTGTCCTCTCCTTTCTCCTTTCCTACCTCCCCTTCATGAACACTTGCAATCCAAATGACATTAAATGAATAGAATAGATGTCTTCATGTCAATTGGGTTGGAGGAAGAGATGCCCAGAATGGGTGTTCCAGTCTAAGCAGATGAGAGGGTCACAGTCAGGGGGCTGCCAGGCTCTGAGTTCTGGAGCATGAGTGGGGTAAGGAGAACCCCCATGTGGAGGAGGCAGCTTGGTGTGCAATGTGAGGAAGTCATCCATTTGGTAAAGGACGGGAGACTTCAACAGTCTCAAAGAAATTTTGAAAATTCTAAATCCAGATCCAGCCTTCAAGATTAGGAAGGTATACAAGGTAAGGTCAAAGGAAAGACTATAACTTTATCTGTTTTTGTTTGTTTGTAGCTTTTTTTTAAGTCATAGATGAACACAATACCTTTATTTGATTGATTGATTTTTATGTGATACTGAGGATTGAATCCAGTGCAGGTGTTCTACCATTGAGCCCCAGCAAGAGCCCTATAGCTTGTTTTATAAACCCAATCTCTCTCTCTCTCTCTCTCTCTCACTGCTGGGGATTGAACCCAGGACCTTCTGCACACAAGGCAAGCACTCTACCAACTGAGCTGTATCCCCAGCCCCCTTACTTTCTTCTCTTGCTGGGTCCTTGCAAAGGCTAGGGAAGGCCTGCTGAGAATCCTCCTGGTAACTGTTTACCATCTTATTTTTCCAAAAACAGAAATTAGGAAAGTAAGCATTTAAAAAGCCCTCCGGGCCTGTTTGTGCCTTTCATCACAGTACCGTAAATTGCTGGTAAACATTTCACAAGCCAAGTTGGCACAGGAATAATTAAGCTACAGGAACAACTAGCACATGCCAAGCAGTCACTTCAGAGCCAAATGTCAGCCACTGGAGAGGCCTGACCTGGTTAGAGCAGCCCAGGTCCCCTCCACGTCTCAGGATGGGCATGTCACTGTCTCAGCTCTATCTAGACTGACCCTCAGTGCTCTGAATGAACCTCATCTTCCAAGAGATTTCCCTTGCTCTACAAAAACTAAGATTCATGTTCAGTTTACTGATGGTTCGTACTTCCAAACTGGCTACAGTTTTGGTTTTTCTCAAAAACAAATTTGAAAACACTCTGAATCTCTCTCTCTCTCCTTCCCTCCCTTCATTTCTTCTCTTCTTCCTTCCTCTTTCCTTCGTGAAAAAATCTGCAGGAAAAAAAAATCACAGAATTCACAGGAAAAAGAAATTTAATGGGAATTTCTTCTGTCCTGGAAAGTAAACAAGCTTGTTAAAGAAGGAAGCAGACTACTGTATGCACCTAGAGTCCAGGGCTTGTGCCTGCCAGCTCAGAACTAAGGGGGTCCCATCCTATGCTTCAGCAAGCTCAGCACTAACCACCTACAGCAGACGCTTCTTTGATGGTACAATGGAAGTAGTTCTCAGCAGAAGCTGAATAAAGGAAAAGTACAAGATGTCATGTGACTATGTTTTATTCATGAGAAACAGCAGGAGAGCAGTGCAGGGTTAGGAAAGAGCTGTTGGTCACCGGGAGTAATTTTTCCAGCCACACCCACGAACTCAGAACAATCTCAGGCTGTTGGGATACAAAGAGGCAACCCAAAACATTTTGGCTTTACCCAGGGCCAGTATGATTGACTTCATATAAAAGGGACAATTTTGAAGGTCAATCTCATGGATGGCAGAACTGAGGGACAGTCACACAGACAAAGGTCCCTTCCAGTTCAAAGATTCTAAGATTTTAATATTTTGAGACTTTAGGAGGAGGCATGCTCAGCTGAACTCAGGAAGCATTTCACTGTTACTTATCAGGGTTGAAATCTTGGCATAGCCCAGTCTGGCTGAGATTAAATTGGATACTTTATTTGAATTTGGGCTTAGTTGTGGTCAAACAGCTGATAAATATGGGTTTTTTCTTAGCTTTTTTTAGATGAATACAAAAGATTAGAAAGTATGACTTTCAACTGATATTGAAAAAGTATCAGAGGACCAATATCTTTTATTTTTATTATTGTTGTTGATGATAATCATCATCATTCATTTAATTACCAGGAAGAGGAAAGAGAAATAGCAAAGATTCTGAAGCCAAAATACATGAATGCAAGCCCTTCAGTTTATAGCAAGTGCAGGACTATGAGGGGCCTGGTGTCCACTTCTTCCCAGAGAGAGTGTGGAGGGGAGCGAGTATGCAGAGACTGACAGCGAAGACCAAATCTTGTCACATGTAAAGAAGGAGCTTCTGACAGCAGAGAGTCAGCTCCCATCCATTCGTGCTCTAAGCTGTGCTTCTGCCCCTTGAACAGTACCAGCTGAACCCCACTGGCTAGGGACATTCCCCATCCTCAGCCAAAAATGTCATCTGGCCCTTCACCTTCCCTCCAAGTCCTGTGGCTCAGAAGTGTGATCCTCATCTGGAGTATAGGTCCTCATCCCAGGAGCCAAGCAAGTCAGCTCCTCCATGTTTCCTTCCCAATCTCCCAGCAACTAAACCTTTAATTATGAACAATGTTTTTGTGCATTTTTGAAGAAGTTTTTAAAATCATTTCAGATGCTATTCTACTGTCTTCAGGAAGAGAATCATCTCTGCCCCCTCCCCCCAGCTTGGTCCTAAGACTAGAGGCAAATGGAATTCCCTCATGAAGGAAATCAAAACATTCTTCCTAGGATGTGCAAATCCTGGCCTATTTTCCTTCTTAATAAAGGTTACTCTTTGAAGAGGCTTCCCAGGTGGACCTGTTAGTGAACTTTGATCCCAAACCCAACTTCCACAGGTATGTTCAGGTAACTAGGGTGACAGGGGGCAACACAGACTATAAGGGATGTCTTCAGTGTCTGCTTTACTTTTTACCAAGCTTATACCTGGGAAGGCTGGTTTTTAAAACAGGAGATGTTTAAACCAATGTGGAGAGGCTGTCTCCAAAGCTTCTGTTGCTTTCTATTTTTACCTTTATAGGTAATGTCATATGAAAGCTATGGATGAGGAGAACCCCATGCAGATCCAGAGCTATGAGCTAGCATATATTTCTCACAGAACTCTGGAACAGAATCAAAACCCCCTGTTTTCATATGCGGTGGGAACTTAGTTTGGAAAACTTTTTGACTGTAGTAGGTACCCCGTAACTGTCCCCTGAATAGTCAATGAATAGCCACTGCCCTGTTAACTGCTAAGTCCTTTGCTCAGACTCCCAAAGGCCAAAGATAAGCTGTGACATTTCTCCCTCAAGTTTGATTCTAAGAAACTTGAGTTTATTTGTCAATACCTTATTAAGTTTAAAAAAATGCAGATGTTAAAACACTCAAGTAGGATGACACTTGATTACCTTCTACTACTAGGAAGAAGAAGAATCATTCTGTTATGACCTTGGTGGGTTTTTGTGCTCTCCATCAGCAGAACCAAATAAAGTCACGAGTGGGACAGGAAGAAGATTCTTATTGGGACTTCTTGCTGGAACATAAGGAAGACACTGCAATGACCAAGACAGTGTGGATTTGGCTCTCAGGACAAAAGCGAGAACTAGATTTATATATGAAAGGGTGGTGGAGGTGGGCTAGAATTTAGAAATGTTAATTGGCTTTAGGGACATTTCAAAAAGGTATTTTTCTTTTCCTGGGCAGGCATTTTAACCTTGAAGGAGGGGTATAGCTGGTTATCCTCCTGCCAAAATTGTGTCCCTCATATTTACCCACATTCTTTTTCTGGAGATGAAAATGAATTGCTGTAGCTGTTAAAAGAATACATGGGTAAGGAGTGGAAGAAAACAAAAATCATGTAAAGTAGGGCCCCAGGAATTTGCTATTTCTATGACCCCTCCAAGTTTGATCCTTTATTTTGTTTGTCCCTGGAGAATCATGGCAATGGGATCCTGGCTTTGATGATATGCCCGTTTTTGAGACTGAGAGTTAGTAAGTGAGAAGGTCAGGAAAAGCACAGATCATACTCTTAATAGCTAACAAGTAAGGGAAAATCACATGCCCTGCTTTTGGTAGCTAATAAGTTATGAGTTAAGGCTCAGGAATGCATTTGCCCTTTATCTCTATAGTGGTTCCTGACTGTCTCAAAGTAAGGAAATCACCGGTTTACTGAGTTGCTTCCTACCTTCTTCCCCTGCTGCAGTAGGAAGGTGTGCTAAGGTTTTGACTCTGCTGATGGGTGCAGTGGTTCTGCATTAATGTTGGCTAGAATTTTGATAATGAGAATGCAGAATTTATTAAATAAGCAGGAAACAGAATATTAGACCTGGTTCATGGATTGGCTGGAGATTAAAACATTATAAAACATGTTTATTGCACTAAGGGATTAGGGAAGATGACTTTAAGAAGAGCTGTTGTTTAAAAGTTTTTCTGTTTATTGTGGCAACAGTTAAATAGCAGTCCAATTTAGCAATTGCTTAAATGTTTGAAGAGTCAAGCATCTGGAGAATGGGAAGCAATAATGCAGCCCCTTCTGCTCTGCTTTAATCTTTCATTCAACAAGCACTATGAGCAGCCATATTCTAGGCTATGTGGGAGACATGAAGTTGTATAAGAGGGCAGCACTTCCCATTAATGAGTTTAAAATTTAATAGAAGAGGTTGGCTATACACATATCTGCAATGTGACATAATACAATAGGAGACAGGGCATAAGAAAAGTACAAAGTGTGTTCCTGAAATGACTGGGACATTAGGTGGGGAGCTGGCCTTTGAGCTGAGCAGGAACAGGACAGATGAGAGGGTAGGATCTTCCAGGCAGAGGCAACTGCAGGGGTGAGAGGAGAGTCCAACTTCCTCCTCTGTAAAGTCTTCTCTGACTCTCTCCCCTCTTGTCCTCCCTCCTGTCCCCATCAGACAATCTGTGGTTTGAACATGCTATCATTTTGAAAGTGACATTGTAACTAGTGTTTGCAAGTCTGTTGCTCCAGAAAACTATAAACTATTTTAGGGCAGGGGTATGTCTTCTCATCTTTGTTTTTCTAAAATTTAGCATATTTTCTGACAGGGGTACTGCTCAGTAAATTCTGAGGGAGAAGGGAAATCAAGTACTGACATCAGGAACCAGTGAGAATGACAATTTAGCAGAAATAAGAGGTTCATACAATGAACAGTGGGAATTGAAGCTCCTACAGAAGGTTAGCAAGTGTGTATGATGGTATCAAGCATTGGTAAGGAAGTGGAGCTGTGGATGCTCCTGTATGCTGCTGGTGAGACTGCAAGTTGGTGGGACTGTTTGGAGAAAAATTTATCAACATCTCATAGAGTCATAGATATTTGTGTCCTGTGCTCCAGAAATTCCAATTCTGTAATTGGAATTGGAATTGGATATTTATTTGAGGAGATGTAAAATATTCATAGCAAATATTGGAAATAGCTGGGCACTGTGGCATATGCCTGTAATCCCAGTGGCTTGAGAGACTGAGGCAGGAGGATCACAAGTTCAAAGCCAGCCTCAGCAACTTAGTGAGGCCCTAAGCAACTCAGCAAGATCCTGTCTCAAAATTGAATGGGCTGAGGATGTGGCTCAGTGGCTAAGCACTCCTGGCTCAATCCCTGCTACCAAAAAAAAAGTTGGTAATACATTCAATGTCCATCAACAGGATAATTGAATTATAGGAATAGACTCATGAATCAGAGTGTGGAAATATTGTAAACATAATATTAAGTGGAAGAAAAAACCTAAGGCTATAAGTTTCCTGCTATATTTTCTTAAACTTGGTGGAGAATATATGGTTGTTCTGTTGTGTTGTTTATAAAACACTCTCAGTATCCTAGGTATTGTACAAAGTGTTCTTTTGTTGTTGTTGTTGTTGTTTTAGTTGTTGATAGACCTTTATTTTATTTATTTATATGTGGTGCTGAGAACTGAACTCAGTGTCTCACATATGCCAGGCAAGTGTGCAACCACTGAACCATAGCACCAGCCCACACAAATTGTTCTTTAAAAGTTAGTTAGGCCAATGATATGGTAGGATTAGAATACAATATTAAGGAGATGATGGGCTGGGGTTGTGGCTCAGTGGTAGAGTGCTCACCTAGCATGTGCGAGGCCCTGGGTTCGATCCTCAGAACCACTAAATAAATAAATAAATAAATAAATAAATAAATAAATAAATAAATAAAGATAATATTGTGTCCAACTAAAAAATAAATATTAAAAAAATTAAGGAGATGAGGTTCTCTTTGGTAGTTAACTAATAAGCTTCTTCAGATGCTCAGTCAGGTAAGGGATCTCCTGATAAGCGAGTTTCAAGTCAGCTTAGAAGAGAGCTGTGTAAATCAATGGGCAAATGCCAATGACACAGGAGGCAGAGGCAGGAGGATACCTGTCTCAAAATAACAAATGAAAAGGGCTGAAGCTCCAAGGCAGAGCACCCTGGGTTCAATCCCTAGCACCAAACCAACCAATCGCCAAATAAATGCCTACCACAAAGACACCTTATCACTAGAGGTGGACAAGAAACATCCCTCCCTGCTGAGGTGTTCACTAGCTCAGGTTCAGATGGAACTAGAGAGTGACTGGAAGCAGCTTAACTGTCCTAAAGACCAAAAGAAGGCTTTAGGGCCAGTGGTAAATGTGTAAGTTGCAAAGAGCCATGGGGAGGCAGAGCCAAGAAGCATGGTTTCTCCCCCAAGCCCACCACTTCCAAGCCTTTGTCAGAAAACCAGTGTCCTGTTTATAGAAAGAAGATGAAGATGAAGGACAGAGTATTTGAATAAAAGAGAAGAGAAAAGACAGGGATTTCCAAATGACAGGTCATAAATTCAAAAGAGAGAAGAACAGAATATCAAGTGCATAAAGAAAAGAGCAAGTTCTGGACCACAGGAGAGGAGGAGAGGACATGTGGAAGATAATGTTTCCCCAGGGCTGAGCCAGGGGAGCCTCAGCCTCTCTGGGAGCTTTGGCACAGTGATTCAACCCAAACGCAGGAGGCAGGACTAGACTGCATTCGCCTGTCTAGACACTGAAAAGTCCAGGTAGTCACTGCCTCCACTATAACTTGTGAGTCTGCCCTAGTGAGAAGCCCCCAATTCATGCTGTGAGTGGTATGTCTGCCTGCCACAGAAAAAGCCATCTGAGTAAAGAGAGTCTGAGCCAGCCCAAAAGCTCATCTCCAAGATGATGGTAACACTTTATAGTCCCCATTCATCACATATTTATATATGCTCATTACACATGTATAAGTATGTATATATTATATGTGATAATATAAATGTATATATCACATATAAACTATATTTCACATATATTATTTCTTGATGCTATATTATATTTTGTTTAGGAAGGGAGGAAAAATATTGTTCACATTTTGAAGAAGAGGAAACTGAAACTAAGAGATTTCCAAGTTATATAGTGATACTGAAACTCAAATGTAAATTACCTCATTTTTCCTCTCTGTCACTCAAGGCTATGGATGCCAAAGTCAAACTCCACTTTTGGCCCTAGCCAGAAGAAGCACCTTACCCATAAATCTAGAAAGGATTCTTTCTATTCTTGTGGACTTACAATTGGCAGTTTGACCCCATGATTCTCTGTAATAGCCCTCAAATTTCTACCTTGGCCCTTATCTTCTGTCCCTTCTTTCCTGTTCTGTCTACCCCTTTCCCTTTCTTCTCTTATCTCATGCATCCTTGCCCTCTTGCTTTACCCTCATCAGTTCCAAGGGCAAATTCTCTAGCCATGGCTCATGTGGCAGTGTCAACTTTGCCCATTCTCCACACTCCCAAGAGATTTCTGGGAAGAAATGTTTACCTTATGTGGACTGTCTGCCATGAAGGATTTTTGAAACTGTGACCTGTATGTGGGATAAGGTCAGGGTCTATGACCTCTCAACCTGCTTCTGTTGCTGAATGACACAAACACCAAAGTCCCTAAGGAGTGACAACTGGATTCAAGGAAATGCTTGCCAAGTTCCTTGACATACACACCCCTAAGGCTCATTAGGCTCGGTGGAAGTGTATCCTACACCTTCCGATGGTGTCATGCTCAGAGGGGCAGCTCTGTGGCCTAGCTGGTGGCTCACTCATGCTGTGCCATTAAGGAACTCAAAGAGTAGTTGCTCTTTTTGTCCAGAGCATAGACATCCATCATAGCGGCTCAAAATATCCTCATGCATAACACAAGAATCATTGCAGACCACAGCTGCTGTAACCTTGGAACCCCCAGCAGTAGGTTCTCATATAGATGAAGGAGTTTGAGCCATGGCCCAGGCTCTGGCTGTTGTACCACTTGGTCAAAATGGATTGTCTGGGAGTAGGCCCTGAGAAAACTGGACCATGAGCTGGATTGGGATGACCCAGCTTCCTCCTGACCCCTACCTGAGAATGATCTTCATCCTCACTCCCTGGCCACTAGCTTGTCTCTGGTCTCTTTTATTGGATCCCTCACAACTCACCCATAGACCTTGGCCAAATCCTCAGTTGACTCTGTAAAATACATTCTTCTGAGGTTCAGCCTACCCTTTTACTCCCAATTTTAACTCCTGGTTTGGTTCTCAGGTCCACATCCTGACCTCTTCCCACCTCCACTTAAACTCCAGCTTAACCTATGAATTCAACTTGACCCTTTGACTCAGCCTGACCTTATCTCTGGGCATTTGTCCTGACCCTTTGGAGGATGTCCCTGTTCTCTGGCTTGTGGTATTGGGCCATTGAACAGGAGAGGAGAGAGGGTAAAGGAGATCCCATACTCAGATCCCAGAAGTCTACCATGCTGCTGATACCTAGAAGGAGACTCCAGTATCTGATGGGGAATGTAGGAAGAGTTCAGGCATCACTTTGGTGTAGTAATAAACACTGGAGCTTGTCATCCCATAGGTCACTAGAAAGCAACCCCAGCAGCTGTGTCCTCACAGTTTCCATTTCTATTCCCCAGAGGAAACAGGAAAGCCCACTGCCCTGAGCCAGTGATACTACCTAGATAGGGAGCCCATGAGACTCCCTAGAGTATACACTGATGACTTTTGCCTGATTATAACTAATATGGCTAAAGAAAGGTGAATTTTTATTCCATCATCATTACTACAGTTAGTAGATGGCATTCTTTTTTAAGAATATTCCCTTTTTTCTCCATTTCTTCTTCTTCTTCTTCTTCTTCTTCTTCTTCTTCTTCTTCTTCTTCTTCTTCTTCTTCTTCTTCTTCTTCTTCTTCTTCTTCTTCTTCTCCTCCTCCTCCTCCTCCTCCTCCTCCCCCTCCTCCTCCTCCTCCTCCTCCTCCTCCTCCTCCTCCTCCTCCTCCTCCTCCTCCTCCTTCTCACCTTCCTTTATTAATTTATGTATATCAATTTGAACTCAGTCATTCCTGGATTTTTCCCCTATGGGTTAATATTTGTTTTATTATTTATTTTGTTACTCAAAATTTTTGGCCAGGTCATAAAAGACAAAGCATGACTAAAGAAATTTTCCATATTAAAAGAGATTTTTAAAGCATTCAATAAACATGCAATAATGTTTTAAAACATGCAATAATGGGTTGGAATGGTAGTAAGATCTGTTCATTAGATGATAGCTCTGTTGAGAAAAACATGTCCTGGCATGAACTTGGCATAGCCAAATGAGTATGAGGTTTGGAGTAAGAAAAGATTTGGACAAATCCCAGCTCTGTCACTTAATATATAAATTTGGGCTCTGAGTCACAACTTTCTCAGTTATAAGATGGGAAATATAATACCTTTCTTATAATGTTGTGAAGATTAAACATGACATCTTCAGAATGCATAGAAAACAGTGGGTGCCTAATAAGTAGTTACAGTCATCTTGTATGCTCCTCAGATCAAAGGCTATGTTTTATGCATTTTAAAATATTTAATTGATTCTCAGAAGCCTTTTATTGAGCTGAGAGCAGGGGAAAAATAAAAATAACTATCATACAGGGTGGAATGAAATAAGTGAATCATTTACAAATTGAGTAATATGTTATGATTCCCTATTTGCTCCTAATAGCAATGTCATCAGAATAGTCCAGGATAACTTCTATTTAACAGATGCTGGAAAGAGGCTGGAACATTTCTTAGGCCAAAGGGGAGAACAATAAATTCATACAAGTCTTGGGTAAGAGAAATGGAGCCAGTCTTTGGCTGACCTAAGGAGCACACACAGTTAGCCAATAACACTTACACAGGGTGAGATAGAAATGGTGCTGGTAAAACTCAATCTCTCCATAAGTCACCCATCCAGAGAATTAGGTGGGCATCAAGTTGAGAAGCTGCTGCAATCTGAACCCAAAGCAGGGCAGGGGGAGCCCAGACTTGCTAGGTGAGGTAATGAATCCAGCTCCTGTGGCTTTCTCTGCTTCCTTATCCCACTGATGAGCACTTGAGCATGTCACAGAATCACCTGGAAGGCTTGTTAAACCACACATTGCGGTAGGTTTGGGTGGAGCTCAACATCTGCTTTTCTAATAAGTTCCCTGATAATATTGGTGTTACCTGTTCAGTGACCGTACTTTGAGAATCATTTCCCTAACCCGTGCAATCAATCCCACTATTTGCATAGAGACATCAAGAGACAGTGGGCTTCCTGGTGTCCATTTCAGTGACTCTCAAGATTGGGAGTGGGAAAGAGGGAAACACACCTCTCCTGGGGGCTCTCAGAACCTCCCTGGATTGGGAGAGTTCAGGGAGCCATCTGTGAAATGTGCATGAACCAAATCGATGTGGAAGCCATTGGGCAGGAAAGCCTGGTATTGCGAACTCCCAGCAGCAACTCTGCTCGTTTGAGACTGCCCAGTTACATATGGCTTCCTACCTAGCTCCATCAACAACTCAGCATAGCACCTGAGATGGGGTGACCCTCTGGATCCACACAGCCTCTCGGAGATGGGTGTGGCTTGCCAAGATGCCAATTAACCTGTAAAATGCAAGACCCCTGCCACACCAAGAATCAAGACTCCTCCCACTGAAACCTTATCCCTACCTTTGATGCGCTCTTCCTTAAATAAAGAACCAGAGACATTTTTTAGTTGTTCAGTCCCAGCTAATAACAGAACTGGAAAACCTATATGACACTCCTCTTTATCTAATGTCTGAAATAATTACTTTTTACTAATTATTTCAGACTTTCTTTTTTTTTAAGCATCTCACACCTTCTGAGCCAGAAACTACCTTGGTGGGGTGCTGGCCACCCCACAATAAGGAGAGCTTCCAAAAACTACACAGTCCTCTTAGAACACATCCTCCCTGCCCCAGAGGAAAAGCACTGAATCCACTGTCCATCTAAACCAGTGGCAGTCACCGAAGGCATTATACCTTTCGGTACACTGTGGTAGAAGAAATATGAAAACCACTTGTTGGTCTTTCCTGATGTCTCCACACCCATAATTAGTTTCTATTCCGGTAATAAGAATCCTAGTTTGACTTTACTGAGAACCAGCTTGCCTAACTGAATGTGACAGGGACTCGACATACCCATACCACCATCATCCTTCTCCATATCAGGGAAATAAATGACCAGAGGAGGCATATATTGCTATGTGCCTGGGGGCTTTTCATTCAATCTGGCAACAACTGTATTTGGCATGAGCTATTATTATTCCTGTTTTATAGTCTCAGAGAGTTTAAGTCACTTGCACAAGGAAACAACTAATGGAGCCAGGATTGAATTCCAACTCTCCCTGCCTCCACAATGTACCAATTCTGTACTTCTCCAAGGACAGAACTATAGCCAAGGGACAGAAGTTACAGGGACAAAACTCAAGCTGCTTAAGATTCAGCCCTTTCCAGTCACTAGTCCTTTCAGCCATAAAATGGGCCACTTCATAAACAACCAATGTCCTGCTGGGAGTGTTGACAAGGAACATCTTCTGAGGGTTACAAAACCTGGTCAGGGCCTGGCCCTCCTGGTTTTTCCCTTAAGGTTCAGTGAAGAAATGAAATTTCTCTGTTCATTTAAAAAGGTGACACTGGTTCAGGGAATGAGTCAGAATTTGATTCATTGTATCATATGAAAAAATTCTGCTACACATGCTATATCATGTGTCTCAGTCTTGGTCTGGGATCAAATTCACAGTTGCCCAATCATAATAAAAACAAACATAAATGACACTTATTAGTCACCAGGCTTGTATGTATTTCTTCCACAATCCTAACAAGTCTATAAAGTAGGAATAATCTGGGCTGGGGGTGTGGCTCAAGCGGTAGCACGCTTGCCTGACATGCGTGCGGCCCAGGTTCGATCCTCAGCACCACATACAAACAAAGATGTTGTGTCCGCTGAGAACTAAAAAATAAATATTAAAAAATTCTCTAAAAAAAAAAGTAGGAATAATCATTTCCTTTTTATGCAGATAACTGAGATCCAGAACATTATTAACTTTCCTAAAGATAATACAAGTAGAACATACATTCAAACTCAAATCTGCCTTACTCCATAGACCATGGATTTACCTACCATTCTTCACTACACTAAAATATCACTTACTATCCTAAATCCTTCCAGTTTTGGACTTTGACCTTCCTTCCATATATAGATTCAAAGAGTTAGGATTGTACAAGTTTACATGGATCCTGTTAGCTAAACTCTATTTGAAGGATTTATTGTCCCAGTCTGAGTGAAAAAGTGCATTGTGAAAGCAGTTGGTAAACTCAAAACTCTTCATGATAAAAGGAGCTTCAAATGTCTTCATTCTGATGTCAAATGGATCACAGTATGCAAATCTGTATCAAGAACTGCACTCTGACATAGATGAGTCCCCCAAGAAGGAAAAATCACATATTTTACCTGGATCATTTATAATATCAAAAATTGCAAGCCACCTAAATGTCCTACAAAAGGGCATGGTTAGTAAATTGTGATCTCATTGAGCCACTTAATGGAGTATTATACACCTATTAGAATGATAACAAAAACAATGCAAAATTGTATCAATGCTATCATTACAATTAAATCTTTTTTTAAAATATTGACCTTGAGTTCACTGACAGAGCACTTGCCTAGTATGCACAAGACTTTAGATTTGATACTCAGCACATAAGTGGATTTTATTTCTTGTCATTCCCATGGAGTTCAATTAAAGCTGTAATAATAATAGAATATAAAATAATAACATTACTTAATATGGTCTTTCCAGTTGTATGTTTCCAAGTTACAGGAGGCTTTAATGTCCATATCTTCAATATTTCACTCTGAACTTTGTTACTGCTTCCCTACTATCATGACATTCTTTGAAATATCACACCTCTCCTGGATTATCTCACTCTTGTTGCCAGAAGCTACATCCAACCCTGACTCTAGGACTTGGTCAGGAAACTCAGGCCAAAGCAAATCCTCAAAAGCCCCTCCCTTGGCATCATTATAGGTTCAGGGTTAAGTATGCAACATATTTCAGTCCCAGCAGTCATAGAGAGTGAGTTCTGGAACTTTCTGGAATCTTCTCATACTAGATGTGCATGAGAAAGCCCCAGAAGAGTCAGTCTTAGAATGAAAGTCACTATGCAGCTGGTGGAAATGAATAGCAGAAGCAGACAGACAATCCATTGAGCTACTGAATTCATCAGCCTCGGACCCTGCTCTTCTTTGGACTTTTGTTACCTAGCTGGTAAATCCCCTAATGGCTTAAGCCAGTTTTCATTGGGTTTTATTTCATTGTAACATAGTTCTTGTCTATTGGAAACCTTGAAATTTAAAAAAAAAAAACAACTATTGCATTATTTCTGAGAAAAATAGAGCTAAAAAAATCAGTGAACAGATGATTTTCACATAAATCTGTGCCAGTGTCTACTTTTTTTTTTTTTTTTTTTTTTTTTTTTTTGGTGCTCGGTATCGAACTCAGGGCCTTGTGCTTGCCAGTGTCTACATTTATTAAAATATGTTCTTGTTCTCTATTAAAGAGGGTCTGCTAGGCTGGGGATATAACTCAGTTGGTAGAAAGCTTGCCTCACGGCCGATCCCCTCCTCCTTCGCCCAGCCGTCCTGACTTTCTTCCCTCCTTCCCTCAGAGGATGTCCGCCTTCCAGATCAACCTCAACCGGCTCAAGGAGCCGATGGGCTTCATCAAGGTCCTGCAGTGGATTGCTTCCATGTTTGCCTTTGCCACCTGTGGAGGTTTTAAGGGCAAAACAGAAATTCTAGCGAATTGTCCTCTTTTAAAAGTTAATGAAAATCATACTGTTGAAGCTACTTTCGGTTATCCATTCAGGTTGAATCAAGCATCATTTCGTTCACATCCTGTTGTAAATGTGTGCAATGGAAATTGGTCAAGTCATTTCCTCATAGGAGATTACTCCTCTTCTGCACAATTCTATGTTACATTTGCAGTCTTTGTATTCTTGTACTGCATTGCTGCCCTTGTGCTTTATGTTGGTTACACGAATCTATACCGGGATAGTCGTAAACTTCCCATGATTGACTTTGTTGTTACTCTGGTTGCCACTTTTTTGTGGTTGGTGAGCACATCAGCCTGGGCTACAGCCCTTACAGATATTAAAATAGCTACTGGTCATAATATTCTTCAGGAACTTTCTTCTGTAAACAGCCAGAAGTGATGTGTTATTTTCATTCTGTGACTAATATGGGACCCCTAAATGTATCTGTGATTTTTGGCTTTCTGAATATGATACTTTGGGGAGGAAATGCTTGGTTTGTGTACAAAGAGACAAGCTTACGTAGTCCATCAAATACTTCTGCTTCCCATAGCCAAGGAGGTGTGCCACCTCCTGCTGGACTATAATTGAAGGGAGAGAGAGATACACTGTATGAAGTATGTGTCTGTACTATGACCTTGTTGCCAACATCTTCAGAAGCTAATAAAATAAAAATAATAAAATAATACTTTTTAAAAAAGTATTTTATTAAAATAAAATACTTTCTAATAAAAGTAATGGCTTTTTCAATAAATTGATGGGTTTAAAGTTTTGCTGCTTTTTTTTAACATAAAACTTGTGCCTTTCCTAAGAATTTAAGATGTAAATGTATACTGACATGAAAATTTGAAAATTCAGGGGCCTATTATGAGATGATACACATTTGTAAATGAATAGTAATTTCTTCATTGTTTGCCTTCCAACATGTTTACACCTTAAGCCTTAATAGTTCTTTCAGAAAATGGTTATATTATCATATCATAATAGGAAAAAAATCTTTATTTGGAATAAACACTACTGTAAGTTTGTATAGATAATATACCTAAGACCTATGTTTAAGAAAACCTTGATTATATAAATCATATTTAGAAAAAAACATATTTAGTTCAAATTTTATATCTGAATATTCTTCATATTCTAAAACAATTTGTACTAGCAAAGATTAGGTATGTTTTATTTTTATTTTCCTAAATGACCTGCTGTACTTTATAGATGTACAAAAATTGTGTTAGGAGCAGAGATTTGGAAATTTCTAGCAGATGTGTGGTTAAGTACTTCTGTTGCATTATGTGTAAGCTTCCATTTTGCTGGTGGTTTAATAGGCTTGGCATATAAGTAGAACACGGTTCAGCTACATGGTGTTATATGTATAGGCATTACTCAATGATATTTGTTTGCTGTGTTTTGTTGCTCATGCCATCTAAGTGCAGGTTGAGACCTAGTCTCCTTGCAAGTAGAATAAATGATCTACCCTTTATTGCAGACCCTATGCAGGGGGTTAAAAAAATTAAGATTGTCTTATACTTTGGAAACATTTAACATTTGAGTTTAGTGTTGATGTTGTGAAGATAAATGATTCAAATTTTGCATTTTTTAATATTTGTTCTTTTTTCACAAGTGGATGATTAAGGAATTATGCATCATAAAGGAACCTAAGTAAGCTATATTATGAGTGTACTGTCTTTTCACATATATTTTGGGTATATTCCAAATATAGTACTTATTCATATTTTACTTCCTAATCTTTTTGTTGTACAGGGATCCAGACTTCCTATTCTTAAACATGATTGTTTATATGTGAAGCATATCTTGCTATTGCCTTATTTTTGTTGCTTTTATTCATGGCAAAAATTGTCAATATGAGAATGTATGTGTTTTATGCAACAAACTTAATAAAGAAGTTTAAAGAGTGCAAAAAAAAAAAAGAAAAAGAAAAAGAAAGCTTGCCTCACGTGCACAAGGCCCTGGGTTCAATCCCCAGCACCATACACACACACAAACATACACACACACACACACACACACACAGACACACACACACACGTACATATATATGTTGATACCTACACACATACACATATATTTCTTCTCCTTATAAAAATAGTACTTAATATGGACTTAAAAGGAAGTAAGTACAAGAAGTACTCCAAGGAGAACCTTGGGGCGTAGCACACTGACCAAGTGTATGCTTAGCATGTACAAGGTCTGAAGTTCTACTACTAGCGCCAATAAAATAAAGTAAAATAAAATGAAGAGTAAGTTTAATTTTTAACATTGCTTTTATTCTCATGATATTCCATGTCCTTTATATTAAAACCTACAAGATCAATTGTCATTCCCATAGCTCCCCTTTAACTGGTAAGCTTTTTACTTACTCACCAATGAGAAGCAGGCAACTTGTGTTTTCTGCTTCACTTTAGCTGCCAGGAACCTCATGCCTTTTTTCATGTGCAGTACTTTTTATCTTAAGATTTCTTGTACAAGTTATCTTTCATCACTATCTTTTCCCCCTTCTTTTGCTAAGTCTTTTTATTATACTTCCAATGGGTTATATTTTATTATAGCTATGCTTTTTAATGTATGCTGGCTCAGATCCCCTTTAGATATAGGTGGGGCATAAATTTGTTGTTATTAAAGAAGCATGACAGGTATAAATATTATTAATCATCATCATCATGAGCTTGGGTACTAGCCTGATTTTATCCATTCCTGTGCTGTGGTACAGGCTGAATATTCTTGTCCTCTCTTTTGAACTCCTGGCAGAACTTCCAGCTCAGAGCAATAACAAGCAGTCAGCACAGTGCCCTGAGCTTCTCCTTCCCCAGGTGATTGCCTTGCAGGCCTTCATGTGCTCTGCCCACCTTCCCTGCCCCCAGTTATTGTTTAATGCACAGCGTCCTTTTCCAGCAGCCTTCTCCTAGGCCAAGAAGGGGATTCTTTCCCTCAACTACCCACAAATAACCTCTGAGAGCTGGCATGCTTCTGCCAGAAGTGTCTCATTCCTTTATGCACTTGCATTACTCCAGTGTTGATAATTGTATGACCTCAGTTTTTAACACTCAAAAACCAACTGCTCCATTTCAAGCTAGATGACTCCAAGGAGAAATATTGAGGATGCTTCCTTCACAATCCTGAATCTCTTTCATCCACAGCCATTGTACAAATACTCACTCATCTGTCAGTTCACCAAATATTGAAGAGTTGATGTTCCTTGGCCTTTACCAATTCTATAAATTGACCATGCAGTGGCTCCTCTGAGAGCCATCTCTTCTTCTTCTTCTTCTTCTTCTTCTTCTTCTTCTTCTCCTTCTCCTTCTCCTTCTCCTTCTCCTTCTCCTTCTCCTTCTCCTTCTCCTTCTCCTTCTCCTTCTCCTTCTCCTTCTCCTCCTCCTCCTCCTCCTCCTCCTCCTCCTCCTCCTCCTCCTCCTCCTCCTCCTCCTCCTCCTCCTCCTCCTTCTCCTCCTCTTCTCCTCCTCCTCCTTCTTCCTTTGATATAGGGTCTCACTAAATTGCTTAGAGCCTCACTAAATTGCTGAGGCTGGCCTTAAACATGTGATCTTCTTGTCTGAGCCTCCTGGGATTACAGTTGTCCACCACCACACCTGTTTGAGAGCCCCTATCAGTACTTGGCTTGTTGAAATATCTCTATTTTTTGACACATTCTATCTTGCTTGGCTTTAGGCATCTAGTTTAGGCTCTTTATGCTTTCTTATGAAATATAATGCAATGTCATGCCTTCCCAATGCCCTCTGACAATAGTTTCACAGCAGCTTAGCTAACACTATAATGTCCTCTCCTGAT
The DNA here is from genome assembly GCF_052094955.1 of Ictidomys tridecemlineatus. NCBI lineage: Eukaryota > Metazoa > Chordata > Mammalia > Rodentia > Sciuridae > Ictidomys > Ictidomys tridecemlineatus. The sequence goes on along the minus strand of NC_135477.1, from coordinate 26,859,828 downwards.
AGAACAAAATCAGCTTTTATCAATTTTGTAATAATTTTGTCTTAGGAAGATTATTTGAGGTAATGCCTTGATTTCTCTGGATTCTCTTAACTCTCTCTTTCCCCAATGCCAAACTGTGGACAAGATTTCTCTCACTTTATCTGCAACAGACTTCTAGTTATTCCCTAATACAATTTCTTCCCTTCTTCACAATAATATCATTTTATCTGGGAATACATTTCTGTCTAGTTAAATGCCACATTACCCAGCCTCCCTTGCAGCTAGGTATGATGATCATTTCGTAAAGTTCTGGCCACTAGGAGGGGAGTGAAATGAAGTTTTATGCTCAAAATTTCTGTCTCATGTTCTTAAAAGGAAGGGACACATCTTCCTTTCTATTTTCCTACTTCCTGCTTCTGGGATATGGACATCAGGGCAGTATCTGGAGCATGAGATAGCAGCACTAGTATTTGAGGATGGAAAAGCACTAGGTGGAAGGAGCCTGACCCCCTGAATGTGGGGTGTCATATTAGTTCAAGGCTTCTGGTGCCCCAGACTGTCATGCAAGAGGGAAATAGACTTCTACTTATTTAAGCCACAGTTATTTTGTTTTTTTTTATTTTACTCCAACTGGAGATTTCACATGATGTATCCATGTCAGAGGAACTTTCTAAGAAAATCAGGAATAGGCAGAGAGAGGAAAAAAGTGGAACTGAAGTCCATAAACTGAAAACATAAAATTTCCATCTTGAGAAAAGTCAAATCTAATCATAAATGTTATGGTCAAAATAATTTATCGGGTATAAAAAGCCCTATTCCTTTTCTTGGTAGGAATCCCCTAATAAAAAAAAATTATTTCATTGTTACTGTTTTTATTCTAATTCTTCTTCTTGGGCATTTCCTCCTTTTAATCTCTTCTTTATTACTATCCCATGCACATCTTCTGGTTAATGCTATTGGGTTACAAATGACTCCTGTGACTTTGTATGGGCAATAGAGAGAGAAAAGTTGGAACCTGGAAATGAGGAAATGGCTACTTCCTCACAGTACACATTGAAGGATTATAAAAACCAGTGTATTTCACAACAGTGTATCCAACACAGACTACAGTTGAGAGAGTGAGGACATTCACACTTCCCTCAGCAACAGTCAATGAGTATTATCAAGCCTTTAGGGCTGAAATTCAGAAGATTCAAGTTCAAGAGAATCTATGACTATACATGGCTGGTTTCTTCTTAGGAATTCAGAATCAGGATCAAAGAGTTTTATGAGTTTCTGCTAAGGGTAATCCCATTAGGTTGATGGTGATCACTCTGGAAAGTGAAAAATGAACTCAGAAATTGGTTAATGATCTTCTTGAAGGTTCTAGTGGACCTGAGATATTAGCATAGCATGAATAGTAGATCTGTACATACTCATGCATTTTGAGTTGATGTACCTGAATCATTCAAAGGATGGAATACTGAAATCAGATACCTAGAAAATTAAAGCTAGGATCACAGAGCAAGGCAGGAGGATACACTTGTGATTAGCTGCCAAAACACTGTGTTCTATTCAATTCTAAATGCAAGTAGAAAGAGAATGCACATCAATTGACTTACAGAGGTAGTGTAGCCTTAGAAGGGAGCTTCTCCATTCTTACATGGTTCCAGAACTACCTGAAGAGATTATTAAGATAGCATGTCAAACCAGGAGGTCAAAGGCACTAAGGAAGTTCTTCATAGATATTCTGGAAGAATACTACCCTCCAAATAGCATGACTTCAGTCAAAGTCATGCGAGATACTTGAGATGTTTCTAGCTATGGTCTCTAGGAAGGAGGGCTCACTGTGTCTAGAGAGCTAAGGATTCTGACTGGAGCATAACATGAGAGACCTGAATGTGGGAATATCTTAGATTACAGAGTCAGTGCTATTTGTCCACATCACTATAAAAGGTCACAAAGGAAGACTTGTGCTTGTTCTTACCATATTCCTTGAACTATTTTTCCCAGGATCTCCCAGAGACTGACCATCTTGGAAAAGCTAAATCAACAGAGACTCACATTAAGCTGAAACCCAAAAACTTCACTATGCTGCTATATCTAGCTGAGCCCAAAACATGCTTAGTACTAGAAATGAAGGACTCATCAGAAGAGGAGTTGAGGTTAGAGGCTGCCAAGGACAGAGTCCTAGAAGTTGCAGACCCCTAAAGATATGGGAAATCAGGCAAGAAAATTAGTGACCACTTATATAGAGGATACCCTGTTTCAGAGCCACCATTTTATGCAATATCTTAAAAAATGATACAGGAGAAGTGACTAATTTAGTAGGGTGGGGTGATAGGTGAATTCACCATACAGAAGCCCTAGACTTTACCTGTACCCGTGCAGTCCAAGCAACACAGGTCAATAATGTTGCATGACAAACACAGGACATTAAATACCATAACCAGCCCATCAATCAATGCCATGAACTAATACTTTCTGGAGTTACTGGGTCTGTTCAGACCTTACCACTAATTAATTGGTAAAATGTTGCAAAATAAAATCAGTCCACTAATATCCTATTAAGACAACTTTGTTCACCTCAAAGAAATGCATCATCTTTTTTTCCCTATAGGTCTTGCTCACTCAAAGCTCACAAAGAGGCTCTTGAATGGATTCACAAGAATAGAAAACTATCTAAGTAATTAGGGCATTAGTTGATTTTAAAACAATTTAAGCAGAAATGATATCATTTCTATTTTGAAGGACATGAACTTCCTAAAACACCTTGCCAAACTTTCCTTGGGGTTCAATGACCAAAATTAGAAAATGTGTTTTCCTGGAGTTCCCAGCAGGGAGAGTATTTGAAAAATACTAGGCTTATGTCAAAAACAGGAGGACAGGGTAAAGGCTGTGAGGCAGGGGCCAAGGAGAAAAAAAGAAGACACCAAAGCTGCAGGCAGAGGTGGGTCAGAAGGAAACAAAATAGGCCAGTGCCTGGGGAGAGAGAAGAGGGAAGGAAGGGGGCGCTGGGAGAGCCAGCCCAGGACCCAGAAGTGTCCAGCAGAAACAGGCTCCTGATCCTGGCTTCTCTGCTAGCCAGCAGCTCTCTGTGGTTATTCAGAGGTGTGATTTATTCTCCACAAAGTGCACCAAGAGATCCTCTTTCACTGCCTCTGTTGCCATCAGCCAACAGGGCCTCCACACTGCTCTTGTCACCATCAGCAGACACTCAGGCTCACACAGGGTGTCCTGTTGACCTCACACACCTTCTGCTGCAAACAATCCCAGCTTATCTGTCTAAAGCCCGTGTAGACCTGGGTGTGTCTTGAAAGTGGCTGAGATGATACAGTGACTTTCCATGGTGACTGCAGGGAGGGCATTTGACACTCTGTATTATTTGACTTTTTAAAACAGGGACTATATTTTAGGTAAAAATTTAATAATAATGTACCCATTTTATTTTTATTATTTTGTAATAGTAAAATGATAGAGAAATATCAGTAGACATTCACCCCTTACTTGCCCTTTGATACTGACTATGGCAAAGCTCTCAATTATTCATCGCCCAAGGCCTTGGGTGGCTAATGCTTCCTCCTCCAACCCTGGCTCCTCCAAGCTGAGCGCCAACATTGTTCAAACAGCAAGGAAGCAAGCAAGTGGCAATAACCCTGGGCCTCCCTGACAATGACTCTGGGCCTCCTCATACTTCATGGACACCTGTTTGTGGCAGTGCAAGAGTTCCTTGATCTCCCTAGCCACTTGTCCCTACATCTCCCCAGAGTCCTGGAGCCCCCTTCCACTGTCGAACTCGTCACTGTTGTTTAAATGATGGTCTCCTTGGATCCTTGAAGGCAGTGGTTGTGTCTCATCCATTTCAAAGCCCTTAGCACTTGACCTAGGGCCTGGCACTGAGAATTCATGAATGTTTGAATGAATGAATGTGTGAATATCTGGGATCTCTTCCTGGTCTCACCTATTCTTTTCCTCCATGCTAAGAAATTATCTCATTTGACTAGCTCAGACTCAGTCTCTACACAATTGGTTCTGAAAAGTTTTATTCTCAGGACTCCTTTGTAACCCTTAAAAGTTTTGAGGTTCTCTCATACCCAATAACATATTTGTGTAAGGCCATATTTATTTTACTTCACCTACACTAACCAAAGCAACATATTGTAATACATTGAATGCAGAAGCAGACAGAAGAATATAGCCATCATCTATGAAGCCAGACATTGAGAAAAAAACATTTTGGTTTGGGGGTTATATCTATCAATCATTATCTGAGTAGAAATTAAAACTAGCCATGCCCAGTGGAGTATGCCTGTAATCTCAGCAACTCATGAGGCTGCAGTAGGAGGATCACAAGTTCCAAGTCAGCCTCAGCAACTTAGCAAAACCGTGTGTCAAAATAGAAAATATAACTGACTAGATATGTGATTCAGTGGGTTGAATCTCTAGTACCAAAAAAGAAAAAGAGAAGGGAGAGGGAGGGAGAGAAGGAGAAAGAGAAGGAGGAGGGGGGGAGGAGGAAGAGGAGGAGAGAAAGAAAGAAAGAAAGAAAGAAAGAAAGAAAGAAAGAAAGAAAGAAAGAAAGAAAGAAAGAAAGAAATGAAAACAGAGGAAATTTTAAAAATATTTATAAATTTTTTAATTCAAAAATGATGATTACAAACCCAATTCATGTAAAAACAACATTTCTATAAAAAACAACTATCCAGAAATAAAACAAAACAAAATTACTGAAAAATGAAGCAATGTGTCACATGTTTACAAGTCTGCTCAATGTTCAAGATTTGCTCAGGTCATTCATCCAGAAGAGGCAGAGCAGGGTTTCCACAATGTCAGAACTTATTGAATAACAATGAATTCACAAGCTACACCACTTTCATTGGTTGTGACCATGCTGTGTGGTATGTGCTCCCTGCTCTTTCTCTGGCCACTTAAACCAGCAGGGCCAGAGCCTGATCTCATCTATAGCATTCAGAGCACTGAGATGATGTTCAGTCCTTCCCTAATATGTACCTTGTGATGGAATGACCCCTGATATTTATGGAGAGCCTATCTTAGATTTCATGTGATATACCTTCTTTGTTTTCCACCAACCTCACTAAAGCAGTTATTATCCTCTCTTGAGAAGGAAATCAAGGCCTAGGGAGATTTAAGTATCTTGACCTATCTTGCTAAAGACCCCTGGCTAATCACTGGTATCACCATCATTTGAACCAAGTGGCCTTATTCAAGGCCCCCTGCTCTCTCCATTCTACCACTGTGCCTTCACTAATCATGGTTCTTTGTAACTAGTTATCTTCTGCCATCATTACAAATAGCAGATAGGAGCTCACCCACAGACAATACAAATTCTCCTTTCCTTGTAAGTTCTAGAAATGCTCAGTCAAGAAAGTCAAATTCTTCCTGATCTCACTTCATCAGGAAGAGGATGATCTCACTTCATCCTCTCTTGATAATGCAATTGTCATGAGCAAATATGCCATTAGCATAGACCAAATTTGTTTCTGGGTTTCCACAATGACAGAACTTATTGAACAACAATGAATTCACAAGCTACACCACTTTCACTGGCTATAATTCACTGAGCAGTCACAAGTTCTTTTATTCTATCATTCCTAACATCTATAACACATATCATAGTCACATATCACACTTCACACAATGATATGTATAGGTTGAAGAAAGACTTAGAAAGGATTAAAGTGGCTGCAGGGTTATAGGATGTCATGCTAAGAGCAAAGGCAAGAGAAGATAAGAATGCAGAGTCCCTATAGGTGTAGTAGAATTGAAGGCTAGGATCCAAAGAACAGCTGTGAATGGCAGTTTCACAATGTCATCTTGAAGCGTCAGACTGAGATGTCAGCTTGTCATGAGTCATGTATAGTCCTTATGGGCAGGAGAAACCACACTGAGCAGAAGCCTAGGGACAGAGAATTGGAGTCTTGTCCCTGGTTTTACTGGACAAGGCTCATGCTGTGTGACCAACTTGCAAGATCAGTATGTCACCACTTTCAGTCTTGGGAGATGGTCTTCCTTTTATGAGTCTTAGGTGAGGGGATTTTGTCTGGAGAGATTGATAAGCTTCTTTATGTGGTGTTTCTAGTATGATTTGGGTTTTCCATGTGTTAAGGCACTACTGATTTAGTTTGATAAGTTGGCACAAATAAGTTATTTATCAATTTGTGCCTTATGGTTGTACTGAACAGAGGCGTTTATTTATTTGTACAAACAAGGTGTAGAGTCATTCTGCATTGGCACTTGGACTCGAAATGGAGTAACTCGAGGCAAATTACTGTTTATGTAAATAGAGTAACTCAGGGTTAGGCACAGCCTGAAAACTATTGTTTTATGTATCATTGAGTAACTCAGAGCAGGGAACAGCCTGTTCTCCACAGCAAGGTTCTATCAAACTGTGGACAGTTTGGAACTCATTGAAAGAGACAGGCATTTCTTCACAGCCAGCAATGAGTAAAGAGCATCCATTGGCACTAACTGGCAGAGAAGATAGGCAGACAAGAATTACCAAAAGTCAAGGATCTCCGCTTTCCTCCCATCCATAGTGACCAGATTCAGCTTTGTCCTGCCTCAGAGCCCCTCATACACAAGGCTAGTCCCAGGTGCATCTTTGAGATAACAATATGTCTCCAAGAACAAGCAGCCCTTGTTTCTACACAAAGACCTTCAGTGTTTCCTCCCTCAACAAAAGGCCACAGCCATCCCTCCCTCCAAGAAGACAAAGGGCTGGGAGCCCTTTAGTCAATATCATGGAGATGGTGTGGGGGCAGGCAGGAGAGAGAAGCAGGAAGAGCCTTCATTTTCCAGCACTTTCCCTGCTGAGCAATAGCTGGGACAGGGTGGACTCCACCCCTTAGGAACTGTTTTGAAAGGCTGAACTATTTATAATGACAACAATGACATTTTCCTAATCTTCAGAATGGAAATAATAACATCTATCTCTTATAGGATTGCTGTCAGGGTGCAATGAGATCCTAGGTGTAAAAGCTCTTTGTGAGGCTTCAAGGCTGCACAGCCGATATTGTTATTATGAGAAGATTGATGGTTCCCCCACATTGCCTGCATAAAAAAGATAGCTCTGTTCAGCCAGATCAGTTTCTGAATAGCCACTAAGTTCCTGGGATAAAGCATAGGGGGGAAGAGATGTAGTCAGTAGGGCTGTCTACCCTAGGTTACCAGGGCCTACCCCACCAGATTGCTGCCCAGGAGTGTGCTACTGCGCTGGCTTTTCTTTCAGCTCCCAAGATCCAGATGCTGGAAATGACAGCCCTGGTGCTTGGTTCCCCACCAAAGGTGTAGTGGTCCAGATTCTCTATGATTCCCCCTTCTCTCCCTTGTCCCTCCTTCAAGCTTATCTTATCCAGTTTATCCAAAATAAGTCTTCTTCTGCAGTCCATCTTTAGCTTCTTGCATTGAGACTATGATGGTGCCATACTGGAGATGGTGCAGTTCCTCGGTGTCCATGTGGGATGGGGCCACATTGAGTGTGGTTTCTCCTAGCTTTGTCAACTCAGGGCCTCTCTGGACTTTCCCCATTTCTGTTCAAGGAGGTGGAGTCTTGGTACCTCAAGTAACCACTGTAAACTGAAGAAGCAGGGAACAAAGGCATAGCCCCTCCTACCCAGCAGAGGGCCAAGGAAAGGGAGTCTAAGAGCAGCAACTCCCACCCAGCTCTGCCTTCTGCCTTGCTAGGGAATATGGGGCTACTTGGGTGAGGAAGCAGGGAGTGAGTATAGGGCATCCATATGACCATCAATCCTGTCGGGGCTCTCTTACTGTGTGTGTGCATGTGAGTGTGTGTGCATGAGTGTGTGTGTGTGTGTGTGTGTGTGTGTGTGTGTGTCTGCAAGTCTCAGGGGACAAGATAGGGGCTGTGAGAGAACTGGGAGTTCAGGTTTGAAGAGGGGAGAGAGAGGAAGGGAAAGGTGATGTGCAGACAGTGCATAAACAAGGATAACGAAGAGGCGAATCTGGAGGAGGAGATGGTGCCTAGGGAGGGATGTCCTATATCCCAATGGAGGAGATGGTGAAAGGGTAGTAAGAGGAGCTAAGGGAAGAGGGAAGCTTCTAGACTCCACTATAGGTCGGAGCTGATTTCCACTAAAAGCACCTCAAAGGGCCCATATGGATTGGGGTGGAGATCAAGACCAGAGATGGAAACTGAGAAGTGCTGCCTCGCTACCAGGCTCAGCCAATGGTTTCGCGGGCTTCTTTGATATCTCCCCTTGAACTGTTCCCTAGTGAGTAGAGATAGACACATCCCCTCCCTCATTCACCTCCACAGCCATAAAAAAGGGTAATGGCTGGTATGCAACTTCTAAAACAGGATTGAAAAAGCAGCTATTATACCCTTGAGTTGGGCACATGAATCTCCTTCCTCAGGAGATGAACTTCTTGCTTAGACTTGAGTTGAGGGGCCGTCAGTGAGCCTTCCTACATGGGCCAGTGCCCAGGCTCTACATACCAGCCAACCAGATGTACTTCCAGGTGACTGTTTAGTTTGGGGAAATAGGATAAGGAACTATTCCAGTCTCAACCATCTTATTAGATCAGCTGTGTGGAAGGAGAAGGGGACCTGCAGCCTAATTTCCAATGATCTTTGGAATAACTGTAATAGGACCCCAGACTTGAAAAACTGGATCTCTGAACAGGAAGCCAATAGTGTGGTCCCAAGAAACAGGAGATGATTTCTGGTTCCCTTTGGACAATTTTGAATTCTGGAGGAAGCCTGTGATCAGAGGAAGTTTAAATGGATTCAAAGAGTTTCATCGTGTGACAAGTCTCCCCATCTGCAAGTTCAAGGACTATTTATTCCTGGTCATTTAGCTGAGACTCATTCTGTTGCTTTTCCCTGCTCAGTGTTGAATATTCCCCCAATGTGTGGATCTGCCACATTGCCCCAGGACACAAGTTATACAATGTGGCTTGAGAAATCTCAGCAGGTCCAGCATTCTGATATCTAACCTTACTCAATAAGTAAATTCAGTAATCAAGTTATATCTCCTGATAATTTTGTGTCTGGTACTTCTTCACTTCCTCTGGAATCTATAGGAACTTGTTTTTTCCTATCAAAATAAATAAAAGGTGTGTGTGTGTTGGTGGGAGATCTGCTTCTTAACCATATCAGCAAAACTTTGAGCCTTGAATTTGAATGCAACTCTTGGATTTAACTGTTATTTCAGCAACTTACTAGTGAAATAGTTCTAGGCAGGTTGCTTTTTGAGAGGAGTTGCAAAGTTTTTATTACAACACCTATCCTGAGGACCTGAAGATCTGTTTTAGGATATAAATAATAAAATGTACAAGTCTTTATGAATTGTTCTTTAAAGGATATTTTTTAAAATTATCTTCTCATGCCATCCTTTCTTGTGCTGTCCACTCACATAGCATTTCATAGTAAGGGACTTTGTTGACATTGTGTCTGAGAGACATGTCCAGAGCTGCCTGCATTCACACTGTTTCATTCCTTGCAGGTGGAACCACAGCAGAATGGAACAAAACCTCTGAGGCTGGAGAGTATTTGAAATGAATCTTTGAATAAGAACACAGCATTTGTGGCTCATCAGAACCAAAAGTACCCATTCAACAGGATGCCTGTTAGCCCACGTGATGAATTGGTCCCATTCCTAAACTAAGATAAATTTTAGCCACATGTTATCCTAGGGCACACGGGGAGAAGAACCACCCCATTTCTGCTGGCTTTGGCTCCCTTTTCACACTATAGCCATCCCAACCAGCTCCTTCAGGCCTACCAGCTCTACTAAACTCTGATAAGCAGCCCAGAGACAAAAGTCTCTAGGAGGGAAACTTATGACCCATCCTTCCATAAGTTCTCTAGAACCCCTGGGACAAGTTTCTTTCCATATTCCGGCAAAAGAAACACTGGGGTGATGCTCAGTCCAGCTTCTGCAGGAAGAGGCAAACTTCAAACTACCTCCTGTATTCTACGTATTCCTTCTTAAGCCTTTTCACCCCAATAAGCACAGACAATAGAACACACTCCCTGTTACCATGGCTCAGTATGACAGAGTATTAATGGAAGACTTGGGAAATCTCTTGTGTATAAGAAAGTACCCTGAGCATAAGACTGAGTTTCATCAACATACCATTAGTCTTCTATGTAGAAAGAAGACTAAAATTGGATTTCTAAGTTTGCAGCTCTGAACATGAACAAGAAGGTAGATTCTTACCAGATACCAAATCTGATGCTGTTGGCTTTGGTCTAGACTTCCAGCCTGAGTGAAATACATTTCTGTTGAAAAAGTCAACAGAAATGAAACAGTAACAACTGCAACTTAACTGCATAGCACTATACCAAACTTATCTTAGTGTATTATTAAGTATTTGAAGCAATCTTCCAAAATGAATAGTATTATCTCCATTTTACAGATGTGAACAATGAAGCTCACTGAATAAATTGTTAAAAGTTATCTGGAGTCTCAATTAATTTCAGAATATGGATCTCAGCCTAATACATCTGTTCCTTTCTACTTTCTATAATATTTTCTACATTGTTGAGCTCACATAAATATATATGATCACATCCACCTTTTAAACATCACTATAACATGAACAAATCTGCTGATGCCTCAATCGATAATTTCAGCCACCAGAATCATGGGAAATACATTTCTGTTGAAAAAGTCACCCAATCTATAGTAATTCATTTAGCAGTCTGGATTGGACCAGGACATAGTAAACCTGCAGTTGGCAAAGGAATTTCGCGGAGCACACATTGCTGAGAGAACCTGAAGAGGAGCAGCACTGGTGGACTTGGATTCCACACCCTGCACTTTGGAACCATCACCACATGAGCTTCCACCTTTGAGATCAGCTAGGCTCACTCAGCACCTTCCCACTGGCCAGGGAGCCAGGAATGAAATGGAGGTGCTTGGTCACTGGTTGGGGAGTTGGCTGTCCCTGAGACAAGATGGCAAGTTCTGTCCTGCTTCCAGACAATCCCAGGTGCTTCTCTTCCTGAGAAGCCAGTCATTACTCTGGAACCCTGCACAGAGCTCCTTAGCACCCCCTCTTCTCAGAAGAGGATGGGACAGCAATAGGGAGACCTGGAAATGGAAGCAGCCTGCCCATCTCCAAGCTCCCCTGGTAGGACTCTCACAAACCCAGAGATTATGTCCTGATGGCAAAGTCTGTGAGGTCAGAGCACTGCAGGGTTCCAGAGTAATAGAGTCCTGAGCAGAAGTTAAGAGCTTGAGTGCCAAAATGTTATTTCCCCCCCCACTCCTCTTCCTCCTCTTCCTCCTCCTCCTCCTCTTCTTCCTCCTCCTCCTCCTCCTCTTCCTCTTCCTCCTCATCCTCTTCTTCCTCCTCCTCCTCCTCTTCCTCCTCCTCCTCTTCCTCCTCTTCCTCCTCCTCCTCTTCCTCCTCCTCTTCCCCCTTCCTCCTCCTCCTCCCCCCTTCCTCTTCCTCTTCCCCCTTCCTCCTCCTCCTCCCCCCTTCCTCCTCCTCCTCCCCCCTTCCTCCTCCTCCTCCTCCTCCTCACTACTACTATAATAACTGATACTACTGCTACTTCTGGTACTGGAGATTAAATACAGGGCCTCACAAATGGGAGGTAAGGGCTTACTACTGAATCACACATCCTACCTTTAAATTTATTTAGTTTTTTGGTTTTTTTTGTTTTGTTTTGTTTTGTTTTTTGAGACAAGGTCTTGCAAACTTTCCCAGACCAGCCTCAAACTTTGATTTCTCCTGCCTCAACCTCCAGAGTAGCTGGGATAAAAAGGATAAACCACAGAATTTGACCAGTATCACATTTCTGAGCTCAACTCCTGACTCCACAACTTATGGGCAGCTGCCACTATGGTCAAGTTATTTGATCTCTACATATCCCACTTTTCTCTTCTTTAAAATGGAAGCATACAGTAAAACCTCAAAAAGTAGCAGTGAGGATTAAACAAAATGACTCTTGTGAATTGATTTGCAAGGTTTATTCAATATTTGATTGCTATTCTTATCCCACATACTAGTTCTTTGGCTTCCTGCTGTGTTGTGCTACCTGCCTTTTTCCATGTAGAAGACTCTACAATTACAATTTGCCAATTGGAAGTATCTCCGAACTTTCCTGCACACCTTTTGGAGGCAAGGGCATAGGGAAGGGAAGGGATTACCCCCTGGTGTCTGGCTATTCCCTGTAAAGCGTGCCCAGTGACTGATAGCTCCAGTGCAAAAGTGCCTTTGCCTGTTTGGCTAAAGCTGTGCGCTGTCTTGGATTAGCATCCTAGATGGGAGGGGGGCAGGGCAGATCCATTGTTTGTCCAATACCCAACCGTTATCCGTGAGCGGGAGACCATAACTGGATTTTTAACCAACTCCCACTGAAGGACCAAGTCCTCTCCCATTTCCAGAGAGAAGTCTCGCGGACGACTCCGCGGGATGCCAAGCAGAAGTTCAGCAGCCGGTAAAAGACAAGCGAAGGAGAAAAAGCAGAAAAAGAAGGGAGGGGAGCCAAGATCTGTCGGCAGAGGCAACAGCAGATTGAGCCCAGCCAATGGTAACCCCAGGACGAGGTGACATCAAATTCCCTTTGGCCAATGACAGGCCAGAATTTACAGGAGTCTCATTTGCATTTCGCAGAGGCAGGAGCTAGGGAGGCGCTCTGTAGGAGTCTGCAGCATCCCTGCGCTGTGATTCTTGTCGGTACTGCTTTCTGTCCCTTACCATCTCCTGCCATCATCTCCACGCAGAGCTGCCGCGTCCAGGCAGCTCTGCGCAGGCAGCTCTGCGCACTTTGCCCCTTGTTCAACGAATAAAAGGTGCCTGAGTTAATACCGGGCACCGTCATCCCCTGTCAGCTCTACCCCTTAAATTTCGCCCGGGGAGATCCGCGCACAGCGGGTGGGCCTGCACAGCCATCTCGCGTGCAACAGCATAGTATTACGAGCGCAGCTCCACCGATCGCTGAGCCGAAGTCCACCCTCAATCTCAGCTGTGCCAAATTCGCTCCGCAGCCTCAGCCCCGGGACCGTGATCCCAGCACCCGAGAGCCAGATGCCCGCCCACAGGCTGCAGGAGGTGAGCGTCCCAGAAGCCGCCCCCGCCCCGCGGCCCGAACTGAGGGTCTTTTAGGCTATTGGTTGGTGGGAAGACAGAGCTCCTGGACTGGCCTACATTTTCAGAGTTCTGCAGACCTCGGTTGATTGGGGGTGTGGATTGTAATGTGAAGGATGGATTCGCCAACGTTTTTTTCCTTTCTTAAGTTTTAAAGTAAAGAAAAATCTGATTGTGAAATTTCATTTTTGTGTTACTAGGTGAAAAGTGTTCTCTCTCTCTCTCTCTCTCTCTCTCTCTCTCTCTCTCTCTCTCTCTCTCTCTCGCTCTAGCTCTCTCGCCCTCTCCTGCTCCTTCACCTGCAGATTTCTCTTCCAATCTATCTGCACATTTTTTAGGGAAACTTCCCCCCTGTTCCTTCTTGGGGTACATACAACACTCGTGTATCCTGGGCACTGGGGCAGGGGCATGTGCTGTACACTCCCCCTCAGCTGCATTAGAGAGTAAAGTGCCCCTCCTGCCAACAAGCAATCTCCTCACTCTCCACTTCCTCTCCTTACAGATCTCTAGCTCCTATACCACTACCACCACCATCACAGCACCTCCCAAGGAGGAGAAGACACTTACATACCTAGAAGAAGACATTCGCCCTGAAATAAAAGATGACATATATGACCCCAGCTACCAGGATGCAGAGGGCCCTAGGCCCAAATTTGAGTATGTCTGGAGAAACATCATCCTCATGGGTCTGCTGCACCTGGGAGCCCTGTATGGGGTCACATTGGTTCCCACTTCCAAGTTCTACACTTGGCTCTGGGGTAAGCAGGGTCCCTTGTCCTGAGCAAGTACCTCAGGTTTCTCACTGGTCTTTGATAAGGTGGGGTCTCCACTGAGCAGCAACCACTCTTTATTCAGGTTTTGACAGCCATAAGTCTTTGGTTGCCTGAGAGACTGACTGGGCTGGGGATAGAGACCCTAGTAGGATTAAGATGCAAGAGAGACAGTTGTCTGGGTCCCTTCCTGGGAAGTAAACATTGAGACGAGATGCAAGGGGACTTTGGGGTGTAGATAAGTGAAAGAGAGTTTACTGTCCCAGAACCCAACATTTCTGTTAGTCATTTATTTGAATGCCTGTCTCTTTCCTGCTTCCCACAAGTCCACTACCTGAGAGTCATGGGAACCCTGGTTTTATTGGTTGCAGGTTGAACATAGACAGGAGATAAAGCCAAAGGAAACTGCTCAGGAGGAGAGATCATAATAAAGCATTGAACACCAAAGGTGGTTATCCACAAAACTATTTTAACTTGACCGTTTGACTAGACCAACATTTTCTATCATAGGGGTAGAATAACAAGGCTCCTATATGACCCAAGTTGCACGGATGTGTTGCTGTCAGGTAGGTCTCCTGGGGTCAGCAAATGTCAGTCAAAGAAATGTTCTTAGAATGACAGAGGTTGCAGAAAATTTTCTCAATTATGAGGCCTCAGATGTCAAATTATCCCTGTGGTTCAGGGGGAGCAGATCCTCACACAAAGCCTAAAGCACACACAGGCTCTAGCTTTAGGAGAGCAATTTGACATGCCTTTATGGACTTACCTGTTGGTGACTCCTGCACTGTCTTGTCCTGGCAGCCTATGCATACTATTTAGTGAGTGCCTTGGGCATCACAGCAGGAGCTCATCGCCTGTGGAGCCACCGAAGTTACAAAGCACGGCTTCCCCTGCGGCTCTTCCTGATCATTGCCAACACCATGGCGTTCCAGGTAAGAAGCTGGTGCTGCTCAGCTCTCAGTCCGTAGTTGATCCAAGGTGGAACGAAGGGGATCTGTGCCTGGAGAGGAAGCCCCAGCAGGCAGTCATTGACCTTTCCAGTCTTCTGAGGTCCTCTCAAATGAGACATTGCTTAGATTTTTCAAACATGGAACTCTTCAGAATCACTAGGAAGGGAAATAGCGGGAGTCACTATATAAATCTGTAAAGGTATAGGGTCATTATACACTCTAAGTTCCCTGTGTTCTCACACAGTGTGGCCAATCATAAAGGATGACAACTCATAAGCCAGGCATTGAGCCTTGTTTTCTGGCCAGACACTGGATAATAAACTTATGCTTCAAGGGCATTATCTTGGAATCTTGCTACGATTTCATTAAAATTAGTCTCATTGACTCAGGAACGCTGTTGTTTCAGGTAATAAGAGCAAACATCCCTATATCCTGACTGTAATAATCACTTCACATAGGTTAACTCATTAAGTCCTTACACACCTTAGGGGTAGGTCCTATTTTTATCCCAAATATGCAGATGAGGAAACTGAGTCATTGAGAGGTTGGATGGACTGACCTTCTGGTCCCATCTGGGGCTGCCATGCTAGCTGAGCCAACTAGCAAGGTCAATTGTAGCACAAATTTATAACAAACAGGATGGAAAGGAGGGGAATTTTATACCTATTAAGTTATAGCAATGGGCACAGGATAGCTGGTAGTATGGAGCTTAGTTTGCCACAAGAGGAAACTAGAAAACTGTTAAGCCCCTTTGTCTTGGCCATATCTGAGGTCTTAACTATATCTGCATAATCGTCTTTGCCCTAGCACCCTACCTGATGATGCTTATGGGGTCAAGGGAAGGAGGAGAATTTAGTATATTCTGGAAAAAAAGAAAGAGTCCCACACAAGCAAGAAGGCCTCTGGAAATGTGGTCATGGTCATGAGTTTCATGCTGCTCTTAGGTTAAATGAGCTATGACTTGTGAAGGCATCAGGACAGAGCTCTCCAGAACTTTATCTACAGAATAGGACCTAAGGCCACCTGCTTCATACTTCTCCATGCCCCTTGTGTGGGCACCCCTTGAGGACCTTGTCCCTCATTCTTTGATAGAAGAATTGCAATGTTCTTTCTTAAGGAAATAAGTGAACATTATGATTTACCTATATCCTCCCCACCATATAACATTCAGGAAGCAGCAGTGCTGTTCTTGTGTCTGGGACTGTAAGTCGCTTTTCTGCTCCGGCTCCAGGGAAGAGTGCAGAAGAGGGTAGGTCCCTTCATTTCTCTTCTGGAGCCAGACTTTTGGGGACTCTGTGAGGTTAGGCTGAGAGTCTTGGGCCCTTGCAGACATCCAGGCATTGGACTTTTCCCAGGAGGGTGTCCCTCCTCAGGCCTGTGTTCCTCTTCTCTGTCCCTCCAGAATGATGTTTATGAATGGGCCCGAGATCACCGTACCCACCACAAGTTCTCAGAAACAGATGCCGACCCTCATAACTCCCGCCGCGGCTTCTTCTTCTCTCATGTGGGTTGGCTGCTGGTGCGCAAACACCCAGCTATCAAAGAGAAGGGGGGATCTCTGGACCTGTCTGACCTAAAAGCTGAGAAGTTGGTGATGTTCCAGAGGAGGTGAGCTAAGGGAAGATGGGGCTGGGGATGTGGCCCTAGGCATCTGGGATTTGGGAACCCAACCTTTTCTCTTAACTCTTACAAAATAAAGTTGAGAATTTACTGGTTTTGTAAGTTCAAATCACTTATGGCCTTTATCTCTGAGCTATATTGATGAAATCAGTTAAATGCAACAAATCTTTCCTGACTGGAATAGTCACGGACACAAAAATGAAAGTTGTTAAGACCTCCTCTTCTAAGAATTTGTTGTCTGTTGGGGTGGAGGGATAAGGCAAGTACCCAAACCACCATAATAGGAGGCAATTTATGGTCTGCACTAGGAGAGGTATGGCGTGAGGGTGCGTGCTCAGTGTGGACACGAGAAAAAGGGTTATGAATGAAGTAGTATCAGAATCCATCCATGGAGAGAGACTTTCACAAGTACGTGTGAGCAGGGACAGCACAAAAAGAAAGAATGGAATAGGCCAAAGTCTCAAGCATGTTCTTGAAGAATGTCCTTCTGCCTAACATGTAGGGCAGGGCAAGAAAAAGGACTAGACACAGACTCAAAATTTTATTCAGCAAACAGAATGGTTTCCTCATCAGCAATGTGACACAGTCAGAAGTGTGCTTCAAGAGGATGCTCTTATGCAAGTGAAAGTAACTGCTGAGCCAGAGAGATGAGAGACAGGGACACAGGTTAGACAAGAAGAGGGGCCATGGTGGGGAAGCAGTGGCAGTAATAGAAAGGAGTTAGAGGTAGGTATGTCAGTGACATATAAGTCATAGATGTGACTGCTAAAGGGAGGTAGGCAATCCATTCCCTTGAAGTGTCATGGCTTGGTTTTTGGGAGTAGAGTATAGGTCAGGGCCTCTGGAGGGACAGAGACCTGCAGGTGGCCAAGGACACTTGGTGTGCCTCCTGAGGGAAAAGCAGAGCAAAGAGTTAGGCAGTGGTAGCAGCAAATGGAGTCAAGGCCCCTAATGTAGACTGTGTGCCAAAGGTCTTGGTGGCAAGCTAAAGATCCTAAGGCAAACTGACAATAGCACAGGCAGCAAAACTCTGCTGATGAGTTTGAGATTTGACTCTCACTTGTTTGATCAACGTGGCCTTATGGTCCCATTAAAGATGAAAGAACTTCTTATCAGGAGACAGGTAATCCAATCTTCACTTCACTTGCTAGTGGGGTGGTCCTAGAAAAGTCATTTAAGGTATTCACATTACCCCATCTAAAGTCGAAGGTACTATTATATACTCAAGTATTTCCACTCCATTTCCTTATGCTGGCCTTTGCCACCCTGTTCTCATGGTTTGGAGGAATGACAGCTCAGCCATGAGAGCAGACAGCCCAGGTAGGTGTGAGAGTTCTCTCTCTGCAGACTCACTGTGGGATCTCTCAATGTAGGTACTACAAGCCCGCTGTTCTGATGATGTGCTTCATCCTGCCCACACTGGTGCCCTGGTTTTGTTGGGGTGAAACCTTCCTACACAGCTTGTTTATTGGTACTTTCCTGCGGTACACTGTAGTGGTCAATGCCACCTGGCTGGTGAACAGTGCTGCCCACCTCTATGGAAATCGCCCCTATGACAAGAACATTAACTCTGGAGAGAATGTCCTGGTTTCCCTGGGAGCTGTGGGTAAGTCACCAATGCCTAACATAACGGCATCCAGTGGTCTGCTTTGGGGGGTATTTGGCTAGGAGTCAGAAAAACCTGAATAAAGTGCTTTTATGACCACTTTACCTCTCCCCCTTATTGGGAATTAAACTCAAGTGTGCTCTACATTTTTATTTTTTTATTTTGAGGTAGGGTTTCTCTTGCTGGGGCTGGCCTCAAACTTATGATCCTCCTGTCTCAGCTTCCCAAGTCTCTGGGATTTTTGGCATACATAACCATGCCTGGCTTTTATAACACCTTTAAAACTCATTTTTTTAAACTATAAAATTGGGATGGGGGCAATATATTGGAAAACCCTTATGAGAATCAGGTAACAACTCTTATATAAATAGAAAGGGTGAAAATTAATACTACTTTCAATGTGAAGTTGTAAAACAGTATCTAAATGCTGCCTGTAATGAGTTTTCCTTTTTTTGGCAACTCTGAGCAGATCTGTAGTCTTTAGTGTGGAAAATGCTTGGTAGAAAAATAGGGTCACCTTCATGGCTTGTAAGCCGAGTGCTTTATATTTAAATATGAAGAACAAGTATAATTTGGTTCAATAAACTTCCCATATGCCACAGTTATAGTGTTTTGCTTTTTAAATGAATATGCCACACTTTAATGTGTAGGCTATGCCTTATTGTTTAGTGATGCCAGTATGAGGGGCATCAGTGCAATGGTTGCAGGCCTTTACCATCACCTGTCACCCTGTCTCCTCTTGTCCTTTATTGTTAATCTTCTATTGTGTGCTAGAAACTCCCCTTCCCTGAAGTTGCTTAGGGAATCCTCTGATAGGGCAGGTAAACTTCATCAAAGTTCCTGCTTCTTGATCCAATCTTGACTGCTCTTGAACTTATTTGTCTCTGTAGTTCCATTCCCAATTGCCAGATAAAGAAAAAAGGAGTTCTTCCATCTGCCTTCATGGTTTGCTGTCCTTTTTTTCAAATTAATATAGACTTTGACTGAGACCTGAAGTTGGTTTTCCTTCTGCAGAATCTGTGCCCCTTTCTGCTCATGGATCAAAGCTGTTCTTCATCCAGTAGCATCTTGGCAGTCACCCTGCTCACATGCCTAAGCTCATCACTGCATAACTCATTTTTCCTCATTAATTTTTTCCTGATATATTCTCAATCCAGACCACATTCACTAGCTTTGTTATGAAATTTTTTTCCTATCTCTTTTTTACTTCTATACAGCTTTCTGCTCCTTTCAGGAAAACTCTTGCCTGTTCTTACTTTGACTCATCTTTGAAATAAATCACCTACACACTGTCCAAATCTGGGATTTTCATAGAAATAGAATAGTCTAGACTGAGATGTGTCCTGTGTTGTAAATGGAACTCCAGTGAGCTTCCACATCTGCAGCTCTTTGTGACCCTCTGTTCAAACTAGTTGCCAATATCTTACTTTCTCCCATTTGTCATTTGCTTCTGCAAACCTGCTCTTTTGTCCATGTCCCCTCACCCATTGCTCTCCTCCACTCTCTCCTGCCATTCTCACCTTGTTGATCTTGACTTACCCCAACAGTCACATGCTCATCCTCTCTGACAAAGCTGACCTTCCTCTAGAGTCTTTCTTCAGCTCTTTTCCCCAGTTGCTCCCATTGACTCTCTCACCTTTTTCCATTCCTTGTCTCTGTGTGTGTGTGATTCATTTTAAATCTGATACCTACAGGCATGATGAGTGCTCACTCAGAGCCTTGCTGTGAAGCCACAGGTGGAAGTGGCAATCCTGGGTCACTCTTAGCCTTAGTGTTATCCCTCCACCTACCAGTGCACACCATGGACAGCCTGGTTTACAGAGATAGGCACCTTGAGATGCCCAGGTTGGAGTCATTTGCTTGGCAGAACCTCCTTTGATTGCTTGCTATTCTTATCATTACTGCTATATCTGGGGATGTTTTTTATCTACAAAGGGTCCAACAACCTCTATTATTATGGCTGTTCTTTACCCAGGCCTGATAAGAGCCAATGTTGTTAGTGTTGGAAGCTGTTGAGAAAGAAGAATCCTGCCACGAGTTGCCAAACATTTTACCAATTACAGAAATTGTCCAGGATCCTAAATTTCTTTATTTTCCGCTACAGTACAGTGAAATGCTCTTCCCAAGAGTTCTCAGAATCTCAGAAATTGAGAGGTTTTCAGAATGGTTCTGTTTTATTGGTACCTCCTCCAACACATGATTACCTCAGAGAACTGGGAGCCAGAGTAACCCACTGAACCAACAGAGGCTAGGAGAATACCTGCCCCTGGCTGGGTCTGCTTTCTTCTTGTTTTCCCTGTTGCCATCATTCTATTAGAACCTTCCACCTTTACAGGGACCATTAGTACAGAGTAAAACTTGTGTTTTTTACTCAGTTTTGTAAGAAACACGGCAATGGTTCTTCTGTACCCTCCCCTCCCCACCCTAACATGCACAAAAGCAAAGAGCTCAAGGGTCTCAAGCCAGCATTTACTAAAGCTCTGTATTTTCCAATGTAAAATCCTTTCCTAGGATAACTTCTCTTATCCCCTAAGGGAAACTTCTCACCAAGGAAGCCATGGGTGACCAGGCCCTCTTGACTCATTGCTTAGTCTGAGGGCTTCTGTTTGCTTCAGAGTAGAAGACACAGTGTTCATCCACTCATCCACTTATCAGTGGGTTTCTCTGAAGCTCATGGTACTCTGCTATGCAAGAGTTATGGAAAACAGCAATCTGCCAAGCTCCCTAACTTCTCTCCTTGGTTTTGTTCCAGGTGAGGGCTTCCACAACTACCACCACTCCTTTCCCTATGACTACTCTGCCAGTGAGTACCGCTGGCACATCAACTTTACTACATTCTTCATTGACTGCATGGCTGCCCTTGGTCTGGCTTATGACCGGAAGAAAGTGTCCAAGGCTGCCATTTTGGCCAGGATTAAAAGAACTGGAGATGGAAGCTACAAGAGTGCCTGAGTTGTGGGTTGTCCAGATTTCATTTCTAAAGCCATCTGGGCAGAAGTTTAATGTTCTGTTAATAACTACTGAAAAGTATTACCAGATGCTAAAGTTGATGACCTTAACCCATTCCAGTATTGTATTCTTTTAAAATGCAAAAGGTTTATAACTTTTTTAGGTAGTGCATATTTTAATCAGTAAGATAGAAACATTTCTCAATACATATGCTTCCAAACATGCTGCACACTATAAATACATACATTTTTACATGTCATTTTAAAAAATTATTAATAAATTCTAAAAAAAAGAGAGTATTTAAAACAAACAACTCAGCTATTATGATAGTACTTTGCTAAACTTATTTCTTCTCTCTACTCTTTCTGTTGTTCTTTGCTTTGTTTGTGTCACCTTCCTTTCTCTTCCTTTTTATAGCCTCCTAACCAACAGATGTTTGGCCACTGGTCTGTGTTACCTTCCAAGCCTAGGCATAATTTCAGGCATCTAAACATAATGATCACTGCCCCAGATAACTCTTTCCTCAATATGTCCTCAGACTCAAGATAGGTAACTCAAGCTAGACATACAATAAAGCCTTCTGAGACATCCTCTGCTAATTATCTTCAGTCTAGGCTTTGCTAGATGAAATAGATAGCTTGATTTGGCATACAGCTGAAGAGCAGTTATATCATCAGGAAGAGAGATAGTATGAAGAATATGATTTATAAGGATGGTGTTGATATGGGAAAAGAGAAAAAAGAGAAGCTTTTACAGGGATCAGACCCTGCCTAGCACAGACACTGAGCCCCTTCACACAGCATTTTTCCTGTCTCTCCTGACTCAGTTATGGAGTTTGATGATGGAAATAACAGCAAATCAATAACTAAGAATAAAGAAGCATTTGTGTAGTTGTAAGAGTGGTCTCTCCTGGAGAAGGACATTAATTTTTGTTAATAACAAGAAGATGTCTTACTTCATGGGATTAGATTTCAGGTTGGATGTGTTCAATACAACATTACAGCAGCTCAGAGTTTTGAAGATACAATTGGGCCAAACTTAAAAATAAACTGACATAAAATCTTTAATTGAAACATGCAAATGTTTCACTTAGAGTATTACCTCTGAAAAAGAAACTAGAAGTAAAGAAAGAATTTTCTGGGTGGTCTGTTCATTCCACAGATGGACAGGAGATGGAAAAGTTGACAGACAGCTCTTGTAGGCAGCTATAAGAGATCACTTCCCAAAGGAAGGACTCCAATGACACATCCAGGGGAGTCAGAAGTTACATAGTAAGTTATTAAGTGTCCTCATGAAATAAGTTTGATGTTAGCTTCATTCATTAGTCTCAGTTTCTCTTAGGATTGAGTGAAAACTAGGCTTCTTCCCACAGTGTTGGACCCCTTCACTCCTTGTTCTATGACCAGTCTACAAATGCAGGACTGTCTGGGGGATAGGTAGGAATAAATCTCTTAACCACCCTGATTCTGGATTCCTGGCTTTATCTCAGCCGTCTTTTTTCTCTTACCAGTGATGTCTGTTCCCTGACATTTTCTTTTCTCTGGACAGGCAGCCTCCTGTGTATATTCAGGGCAGAGAGGACTTGCTGTCCAGGCGGCTTTCTCCTGTAGACACAATGCTCATTGGCATCAGCCCTGTGTCTCTTCAGCAGGTAGAGTTGACTGCCACTTTCCTGTGGCCTCCAGATCCTCTTCTCCACCACAGTGAGTGTACCCCACTCTGACTACTCTAGGCAAGTCTGGCAGACACTTTAGAAACATCTTTGTCTTGAAGAGGATCCCTTTGATGAGGCATAGCCAAGGCCAATGCTCACATTTTTCCATTGAGCTGGCCACAGTAAAAAATGGCTTGTTGTCAGTCTCCTCTGGGTCAGAACAGAGAGTGTTCAGCAAAGCAACTTGGGCTAATTGGTGTATGCAGCTAATGGTGCAATACTTTCAAAAAGAAGAGGCGGAAACAGTCTTCTGGGAAGTACAAAAGGGGCGGGGGGGCAGTTCCCAAGTGCAGCACATTGAAAGGAGTCCCTGCCCTGGAACCAGGATTTGCTGGAAAGCTTGGGCTAAGATGTGGGATCTGAGATGCCAGGATCTTTGTTGAACATTGTATATATTTTCAGAACCTGGGACCTTTCCTGTCTCTGTTCCTCAGTTATCAGTGCAAAGGTCTAAATCTGCTCTTTAGGATTGGCAGTATACAATACCAAATGCTGTTAACTGTTGAGGCCTAGTGGTGTGAGAGAGCAGGACCTTCCTTCCTGTGTTAGTTGTATAGAAGCTACAGGGGCCAGCCTGCACTAAAGCAGCCTTATCTTTGAACTGTTCATTAAAGTAGAAAAGAACTTTATAGAAAATCACTGTAGATCAGATCTACTGACTTGTACCTACCCCTGGATATGTTTCTTGGCTGATTTTTATTCTACTGGACATCAGATGCCTGCTTTATGATACATGAACAGCAAACTCAACTTTCTTTTCTAGTCCTGTTCCATGGAACTGATCCATTCAATGTTCATACACAAATGGTACAGACCCCAGGTTGAGGACTGCAGCATATATAGGGGTATGTAGTAGGTAGAAGCATGCCAGTATAGTGAACAACACTTCTTAAGGTTTGAAGCCTCAATTCAAGTAACACAATAATGAGAAACTCTGCTCTTAGCAAGAGTGAGTTTCTAATGGTCCTTACCTTGTGGACATGTTGAAAACTGATTTCTGTGCCTTATCCTTTTTCTAACCCATGTTGCAGGTAATCTGCCCTCACACTCTTTGAGTAGTCCTTTACTCCTTGAGAGACTATAAAGTGGCCAGTATCAATAAGAGCCTGCCTGGTGGGTTATCAGCACAGGTATTTGCAGCATTCCTTTCTGGGCTTCATTTTGGAAATTTATGGCTGTTTTTATTAAGTGTTCAAATATGATGGTGGGTGGAAGTAGTTTGAATGTATTTATTATTCTTTAAATGAAATAATGGTGGTAGCACATAAAATAGAAAGTTTCTCCTTGGTTTATTAATATCCTGTATGTAGTTTCTGAATAGATAGTTTGAAGGGTAAATGAAGTAAGGCAACTGTGTTACACTGGTGGCTAAGATCTTAATCCCTGTTTTACCAACTTGCTATGTGAGCTTCACTGTTAAACCTATTAATGAGATAAGGTCATTAATCCATTCAGAACCTTCTCAGAAGTCCCATCTCTGAATCTGCTACATTAGGGATTAAGTTTCCAATACATGAACTTTAAGGGGACACACTGAAATCATTGCACCGGGCAAGTCACGTAACTATAATATGCCTCACATTTCCTTTTGTTCAGATGGAGTAATAATACTGACCTACCTCTTAGGCAGTTTAGAGGTTTGACTAAAACTTTTTATTAAGCCTTTGAGATCCTCAACAGAGAAATCCTCAAGCCCTGCAGACTTTTATAGTAGCAGTATCCAGTATGAAATTGACATGCACGTATGTCCTGGATACCATCATTAGCCTACATGGTTCTCTCAAGAGATTGAACGCATCTATTGGAGAAGGGGTATATAATGAGTCAGACAAAAATTGAGAATGCATTATCATTGCCATGAAAACATACACAGGATACATTTTCCTTACCTGGGTGGGTTTTTCTTCTTTTTATGTATGTAGTTATTTGTAACCGAAGAATAATTTTTTGTAATATCAACCCCAAACCTAGTGGTACTGACCTGAGATTGTGTTTATTATTAATAAAAGTGAAGTGAATCTGATTGTACTGTGTCTTGGAGCTTATTGGCTGTCATGTAGTCTCCTGGGACCTGTCTCTGTGGCCCATCATCATGTATGTGTCCTGCAACTTTAAGAGGAAAAACCCCAAAACAAACAAACAAAAACAGTAGAGTCACATCCCCAGTAATCTGCCCTGTCTTCCTAAGGGTAATTTATGTTAACTGTTCAGCAATTCTGGGCAGCAGAAAAGAAGATGTCTGTTCCTATTAAATCGAACACCATTTTTTCCCTCATCCCTAGAGGGAAAACAAGGATATTGGGGGAAAAAAAAAAAAAAAGTCCATCAGAACAGGAAAAGAAGAACCATCTAAATTGGACAGAAAGAAGGAAAACTATCTCTTTTTGAAGATGTTATGACATGTACATGGACAATCCAAAAGAATACACACAACTTTTACTGAAGCTAATAAATTCAGTAACGTTGCAAGATACATTAGCAATATGCAAAAATCAGTTGTATTTCTCTAAACAAGTAATGAACACACTAAAAATGAAATTAAAGAAAGACATCTATAACAGCATCAGAAAGAATAAAATAAATAGAAATAAACTCTACAAAAGAAATCAACAGTATGATACACTGAAAATTACAAAATGGTATTGAAAGAAATTGAAGGAGGCCTAAATAAATACAAAGAAAGTCCATGTTGATAGACTGGAAGACTCAGTATTGTTAAGATAATAATATTCCTGAAGCTGATCTACAGATTCAGTTGTCATCAAATTCTGACTTTTTAAAAGAAAATTTGACATGCTCATTCTAAAAGTCATAGGGAAATTTGTGGTATTGAGAATAGCCACAAAAAAAAAAAAAAAAAAAAAAAAACCACCTTGCTATACAAACTCAAAGTTAGAGGACTAATACTTTCTGATTTCAAAATTACTTCTGAGGGTCCATAGTGAAGATAATGTGATATATCACTGGCATATGAACACATAAATCAGTAGAATGGAATTAAGAGTGTAGGTATAAACCCTACAGTTATTTTTTATAAGAGTATGCAGACAATTCCACAAGGAAAAAATAACATTTTTTAACAAGTATTGCTGGGATAATTAGATATCTATATGTAAAGGAATGCTGGCCCACTAACTCACACCATATTTAAATATTAATCCCAAATGAATCAGCTAATACTATAAAACTCTGAGGAGAAAACATAGATGTAGACACCTACCACCTTGAATTAAACTGTGGTCTCTCAGATATGACATCAAAAGACAAAAAACAAAAGAAAAAGAGATAATTTGGACTTCATCAGAATTAATAACTGTCCCTTCAAGAGATGCTACCAAAACATTGAAAATGTAACTCACTCAGTGGGAGAAAATATTAGCAAATCTTTTATTAGATAAGAGACTAGAACTCAAATTAGAAAAGGAGTACTTAAAATTCAACAACAACAAAAAAGAAACTAATTTTAAAGGAGACAAAGTGTTTTTGTTAGTTTTTGTAATGATGCATAGTAATTGTATAGAGTTGTGGCATATTTGTATATGCATACAACATAACTTAATCAACTCCACTCTTCAGAACCTCCCATTATTCTCCTGTCCTCCATTAGATCAAGTATTTGAATACACATTTCTACAAAGAAGATATACAAGTGGCCAGGTGTGGTGGGACATGCCTGTAATCCCAGCAGCTTGGAAGGCTGAGGCAGGAAGATTATGAGTTCAAAGCCAGCAACTTAGCAACTCAGTAAGATCCTGTCTCTAAATAAAGTTTTAAAAAGGGCCAAGGATGTGGTTCAAAGGTTAAGCACCTTTGGGTTCAATCTTCAGTCCAAAAAAAGAAGATACACAAATGGCAAAAAGCACATAAATAGCCATTGTTAGCCATCATAGAAATACTAATTAAAACCATAATGAGATATCAACTCATACTAACTAGAATAACTATAATTAAAGAAAAAACAGTTAAGAACGGCTATTGGTGAAGACATGAAGAAATAAGAATTTTCATGATACTGGTGAGAATGTACTTTAAAATGTAAACTCTTTGGAAAAGAGTTTGGCAAAAGGTTTAAAATATACAGGCTCAATATGACTCAGCAATTCTACTTCTGTGAGTATATCTAAGAGAAATAAAAACTTATATTACCCAAAAAATTGTCCATGAATGTTCAGAGTTGCTTTAAATAACAGCCAAAAGTACAAACAACCCAAGTGTCCATCATAAATGAATGGATAAAAGCAATTTGTCAGGGCATGGTATATAACTCACTGGTAGAGTTCTTGCCTAGCTAGCCTGTGCAATGTCCTGGGTTCAATACCTAGTACTGCAAAAACAAACAATGATCCAGCGTATTTCATACAATGGAGTATTATTCAGCCATTAAAAAATAATGAAGTATAGATCTATATAGATTGATAGATTTATCTATATAGATAGATCTTGAAAGCATTCTGAGACCAAGCAGTCAGATGCAAAAGAACATATTCCGTATGATATGCCTTAATTTATATGAAATGTCAGAAAATGTAAATGAATAGAAAGAAAATGGACTGGAAGTTGTTAGGATCTGGGGGAGGAAACTGGGGAGTACTGTTAATAGGCTTAAGTTTATGGCATGAAAATTTTCAAATTAGATTGGATGTTTCTTGCATGATGATAAAAATATACTAAGAATTGAATTATACAATGTAAAGGATGATTCTGTGATATATAAATTGTATCTCAATTACAAAAATTATATGAGAAACTGGGTGCAATAGTGCTTGAAATTCATTCCAGCAACACAGGATGTTGAGTCAAGAAGATCACAAAATAAAAAATAAAAAGGCTAGGGATGTAGCTCAGTGGTATGTTCAATGGTGGGTTCAATCCCCATTACTGCCCTACTCAAAAAGAAAAAGGGAGAAAACATCTGTTATTTTAATGCTTTTACTATTAGTTGTGCCTGAGATTCAAACCCAAATATTCTAAGGAAGCACTGATTAAAATATTTGATTAAAGGAAGCATTCTATATTCCACTAATTATACTATTATATGGTCTCAGGCTCAACTTAAAAGAAGGCAGATTCTATCCACATGACAAAAGATAGTTGTTAAAAATTGGAGTCTTAAGATGGTAATTTTGCTATACCAAATTACATCAGTTCGAAGTCAGGAACCATGTACTGCATTAGTGAAAGCAGTTTACACCACCTCACAAACACAAATCCAAACCTCTTTTGAGTAGGAAATCCAAAGTTCTCAGTCCACAAGACTGGTGGATGCAATGACAATAGCAATATCCACATTTCTACAGACAGGCACTGCACTGCAGGCCGATCAGCACATCACCTCACTCTATCAGAAGCAGGTACTGTTGTTGCATGAATTCAACTAAAGAGGTAGCTGGATCAGATCTGGAGAGAAGCTGTGATAGAGTGGATAGTGGCACTGTGGTCTGGCTCCAGAACTGAGATCTCACCTCCTGGCTATCCTGAGGTCCAAAAAGACAGCCCTCCAACTCTTATATTCATGTGTCTGCAAGTGATACCCAGTTATACTCAGAGGCAAAGCCTGGTGGTTGGGCCCTCCTCCCTGGCTGCCAATGGCAGGGCGCTGAACCCAAGCACAAACTGCACAAGCTTCCTCTGTTCTGCAAGAACCCAGCTCTCTCTAACTCCTGACCCTCCTGAACATGGAACCACACCTGAGTTTTAAGCCCTTCTCTCTACCATAGAAACAGACCTGACCTTTCCTCTCTACTTTTCCAACCACACTCTACCCTTCTGTGAAATTCTTTTTTTTTTTAAGAGAGAGAGAGAGAGAGAGAGAGAATTTTTTAATATTTATTTTTTAGTTTTTGGCAGACACAACATCTTTGTTTGTATGTGGTGCTGAGGATCGAACCCGGGCCACACGCATGCCAGGCGAGCGCCGCTACCACTTGAGCCACAACCCCAGCCTTTAAATGTTTTTTTTTTTTTTTTAGTTTTAGATAGACATGATACTTTTATCTTATTTATTTATTTATTTTTTTATGTGGTGCTGAGGATTGAACCCAGTGCCTCACACATGCAAGGCAAACACTCTACAAACGGAGCTACAATCCTAGTCCCCCTTCTGTGAAATTCTGAGCTCCTCAAGGGCACCTTCCTCTTCTAGAAATATCTTCCTGAACCTAAACAGATAGTATTCAATTAAATGGTGGGGATATCTCGTGCCTGCATTTAAGTTCTATCTCTGCTACAAGCTGGAAGAAATGTCACAGGGAGTGGGAGTCCTGTTATGTGACCTATAGTTAACTTCCTATGTCATAAACAAAGAGCTGATTCTTGAACACTAACTTTGGGAGAAATGTCACAAGCCCTAATCACAGACTCAAAGGAGCTTAGATTCCACACTAGGATTTTTGGAGGCAGAACCCTCCCCTTTTGGCAACCCATGTTGGCTCCTCCCCTATTGTCTGCCCACCATAGGCCTCTCAGGCCACCCAGGGCTTACAAAGGAGCTGTGTATGCTTTGCTGACTCATGGTGTTTCTGGGTGAGGACCTTCTCAGAGAGACCAAAGGGGTCATTTCTCACAGGAAACAGGGAGTAGTAGCCTGGGTCAGGCTAGGCTTTGAAAAACCTTGTGAACAACTGCAGGCAATGAAGAAAAAGAGGAAAGTGAATGTGTACAGCAGCCCAGCCTTGCTATTTTTCCTCCTGTCTTAAAGAATTTTGATTGACAGAAGGACTCCCCATTCAGTGGTTTTCTTTGTTCATTTCAGAGATAAATACATTTGAAATGGAATTAACACAATATAAATGAAAACCATTTTAAAGTACATGATTATGTGGCATTTAGTACATTCACAATATTGTGCAATCATCATCTCTAATTCCAAAATATTTTCAACTCCCTAAAAAAAAATCTCATACTGAAAGGTGACTCCTTCTCTGCACCCCTACTCCACCTTCTACAACAACCAACGTGCCGTCTCTATGAATTTGTTCTAGGTGTTTCACAGAAATGGAATCCTACAATATGTGACCTTTGCATCTGACTTCCATCTCAACATAATGCTTTCACATTCACCCACACTACAGCAGAAATCAGAACTTCATTTCTTGTAGTTGTTGATTAATATTCCATTGTATGTGTATACCATAGCTGGTTTATCAGCTCATCTTTTGATGAACACTTCGGTGGTCTCCACCTTTTGACTAGTTTGAACAGTGCCCATATGAACATTTGTGGACAAATATTTGAAAACTCCTTTGATTTACTTGCATATATACCTAGGGATGGAGTACAGGAGTCATATTGTATTTCATGTGGGCTCACCAGTGTTTTCCACAGTAGCTGCACCATTTACATTTCCACCACCGGGTCACCCTTTATCCTTCACATAAACTTTCGTCCCTTCCTCCTCCCTTCCTCAGGAAAGGCAGTCCCCACAGGACTCCCTGGCCCCGGATGTGAGGGTGGGAGAAGCTGCACCCGCAGTAGCAAGACCAGCGTCAGGCCGAAGCCTCCGGTCGTGCCTTTTCCACCAATAGGGCAGAGTGCGCAGGGGCGGGGAGGACAGGCTGCCACCTCGCTGAGCCACGGCGGCCATCCGTGTGATTCCACAGAACCGCTGTTCTTGTAACTCCAACGCCCCGATCCTCACCTCTATACCCCACTAAACTCAACAGTACAGCTGAGGTCGGAAGGAGGCCGCTTTGCTGGGAGGCCGTCGAGCTTCCGCCCAGGAAGCGCGCGCAGCGCTCTCAGCCGGAGGTGGTCCGGCAGCCCATCCCGCTACCTCCCGCCCGGGACCTGGGTGGGGCGGGGCGGGGCTGCGCCGACGCCTAGAGAGCGCTGAGGCAACCCCCCCACCCGGACACGCACCTCCCGCCGGGGTTACTGCCGGTCACAGACCAGGCCTTCAGGGTTATTCGCGTTCACGCTGCGCCCAGCGCCTGAGCCCGCACAGCCAATCAGCGGCCGACCGGCTGGTCAGACGGCGTCGGCGCCAATCAGGAGGCGCAACCGTTCCAGCCTTCGCCGCGCGCCTCCCCGCCTTTCGTCGCCTTTCTACTTTCCCCGCTGCGATCGCGGAGTTGTGCGTTTTTCACCTTTACTCGCCGCACTCTGGAGAGCCGGATCCCTGTGCTCTGAGTCCTCCAGAGCTGTGGAGGCCTCTCTTTCCCAGCACAGGCCTTCCTTCCCTGCCCGAAAGTAATATAAAGAACTTTAGCCTCTTGGGCAGCCAGCCCCTCGCCCCTGGGGACTTATGTCCTGTGTGGGCGCCTGTTCCCCAGCTGCCCTTGAGGTTGAGGAGACCTGGCTAAGCAGGCAGGGCCGATGGGCAGGGCTCATTTAGATTCCTGTCTGCAGTAATGCAAACACCTGGCACACACGAGGTGGGGCGCCACCAGTCTGCCAAACATTAGAGATTATTGATGGGAGAGAGTTGGTGGTAAAGCAGGGAAGTAGAAAGTATTACAAGTCGATGTCACTGGGCCATAAGGGGTGGAGAGGAGGGTGGAAGAGAAAGAGGAGAAGCAGCTGTAAATGCCTGCACGGAGGAAGCGAATCCTTTCTTAACCTGAGGAGGAATCATCAGATATGATTCCATCAGATATGAGGAATCATTAGGAAATCTCGGGCAGGGGATGTAACTCAGTTTGCCTAGCATGTAAATTCACTCTGATGGGAACAGCAGAGCAAAGGGTACCAGACTAGTACTAGGTACTAGGTACTAGGCTGTGAGGCTTTCAAATTTGAAATAGTAATGATGGGAATAGAAAGGAAGGACACACCTGGTACATTTTGGAGCAGAATCAATAGCACTCAATTGATCGGATCTGTGAGGTAATGGAGAAGAGGAATTGAAGATAACTGAGGTTTTTAGTCAGAGTTATTGCAAAGGAAGCATTTGCACCAACTGACATAGGTAGTTTAAAAAGGAGAAAGCAGGGCGCGGGTGTAATCCCAGCAGCTCAGATGCTGAGGCAGCAGGATCACGAGTTCAAAACCAGCCTCAGTGATTTAGAGAGTCACTAAGCAATTTAGTGAGAACCTGTCTCACAATAAAAATTAAAAGGGCTGGGGATGCCTGGTGTCAAAAAAAATTTAAGAAAAAGAAAAAAAGGAAGAGAAACCCAGGGCTAGAAGTGTAGTTTGATGGTAGAGCACTTGCCTAAAATGTGCAAGTACTGGGTTTAATCTCCAGGACCACATGAAAAAAAAATAAAAAACAGATTTGGAAAAGGAATAGAAGTTCAATTTTTGATGTATTGAGTTGCTGGAAATACCCATTAAGCTCTTGGGAATCAGGATCTAGTTTTAGAAGTAATGTAGAGATGAAATCTAAATGAGTTTATATGAAGTTAGGGAGAAAGTTGATAACCTAAGAAGAAATTATAAACTAAGAAGATTCAAGGACAGGATATTGGGATCTAGCCAAACAACAGGTAGAAACAGGACATAGTGGTAATAAAGAAAGAAAACACGAACCAAAATAATAACAACTAGAATAGTGTAATATAACTGAAAAATAATTCCACCAAGAGGAAGCAGGAAAACAAATACACCAAAATCACTTTGACTAAATAAATTTTAGGGGGTTTTGTTTTTGTTTGCTTTTTCTTTCTTTCTTTTTTTTTTTGAGTTTTTTTTTTTTTTTTAGTTATTGATGGACTTTTATTCATTTATTTGTTTATATGTAATGCTGAGAATGGAACCCAGTGCCTCACACATGCTAGGCAAGAACTCTACTACTGAGCCACAACCCAGCCCGTTGTTTGCTTTTTCTATCCTCCACCCCTTTCTTTGGTTAAATTTTGAAATAGTCATTTGATGTTGGTGAAGTGAAAACTTTGAACATAAGCATAATTGATTTATTATTTATTCATCCTAACTTTGAAATCTTTGGAGACCCTTTTGAATCCAAGTTCTTTCTTCCAAGATATTAAATATCTCATCTTGATTTGTTTAACAGAAAATAAGATAATCATGACCTCTATTATAGATAAAAGATTTGCTTAGGTCACAAACAGCAACAAAGTTAAATGTTTGTTTTAAACTAATCTAAAATGAGAAATCCTCTCCCTGAGAACATGTAATGAATGGTGAGCATACCTGTCTACCAGGATCATTCCAACTGTGCCCTCTAAATAGTTCCTTTATTTGTGTCATGGATTGTATTACAGTCAGAGCTAATGAAGAAAAGGGAAAACATTCCAGAATTTGGTAGGTAAAGAGTAATATTCTGTATGAAAATAACCACTGTTTTTATGTGTGCCTTTTTTCCATGGTGAAGGCCACACAGAAAGGTGAAAAGTTAACAAAGAATCTGTAATTGATGCCTTAAGGATTTGACAAGTCTGAGTCCCATGATAGAGGCTGGGCCCTAGGGACACCCCAGTCTTGAGAGGAGAAAATATCGAGAAAGGAGTGGGAAGAGGTGCATTTAGAAATCAGTGGTTCAGAATTCACTGGAGAGTAAGTAAAAAGAAACATTCAAGGATTGAATCAACTTGGTTTTGAAGTTTATAACTGAAGTTTTAAGTTGCCCAGGAAGAAGTCAAATGAAAATGGATTAAAACAGGGGGATTCTAACTTGATCCTAGCAGAACAGATCCCAGAGTCACCCAGTGTCTCCCTTCCCTCTCCTCAGTGCCCTTGTTAGGGTGTGGGTGTGTGGTGGGGAAAGGCAGGTGAGATGTGAAACAAGACAAGTGTTGTCACAAGAGATTGAGACAGGGGTATCTCAATGAACTATGTTCATTTGAAAAGTCTCCTGTGGTTACCTTGCATTTTTTTTCTTATTTTATGCCTAAGTTAATTTGTGCATGACTTAATGAATAAGAATGTTTCATAAGACTTGTTATGAAAACAACAAGACCTCTTCCTCCTCACCATATTCTGTTTCTCAGAGGTAACCTTTGAATTCCTTTACACACTCTTTGGCAGTCTTCCCATATCTCTATTGTGACATATAAGCATAAGGGCATTTAGAGATTTAAGCCCCCTTACATTACTTGTTGACTTCTTGCCAGATTGGAAGATAATCTCATCTTTTTCCCCGTCACCACTACCACAGCCATCACTGACTTATTCATGTGGGCACCTGCATTATTCACTTTCTCGGTCCTGTAAGTACACTTGTATCGTAATTTTGTTTATGTAAGTATAACCATAGTGTTTACATTACAGTGAGCATGATGACTATGTAAATAGTGTTCACAGAGTAGCTGTGCCATAAACCCATGTTTTCTCTCTTGCACAACTTTTTGTTTCCTCTGGACCTAGTAACTTATTTCTGACCTTTTGGGTTTTCATTCCAACAAACTCTCCATTGTCTACATCTCTTCTCACTACATTTGGTCACATCAGGTAATCTTTCCATCTCACTGTCATGAAGCAAACTCTACTGGAGTCTGTCACCTGCTGCTCCTGGACTGGGTGCCAGTGTGTTGCATGGCTCTTCTGGGAATTCTCAGCAGCATCATTTGTGGGAGACCAACCTTGCACGTGACTGAGTCACATTCCCTGGCTGGGTACTGAGGCACTCAGTCACAGAAATGTAGCAGCTTTCCCCACCCTTCTTGGGTTCAAGAGTCGGTGTCTCTGTGCATGGTTGTGTCTTGCTACAGCCCCATGGGTGAAGCTACGCTCACCTGTTCCTTTGTAATATAATCCCTTGCCCTGTTTAGGATAGAATCTTCCATGGAAGTGCCTTGTGTGTGTCCCCTTCTCTTATTATGCCTTTGGGTGTAGCCTACCCAGATGTCAGTCAACCTTCTGACAGTGGACATCATGAAGATAGACTCAGCCCCCTGAAACCTGACCCCTTACCTCATTTGAATAGCTTCTCCTCAATAAAAGGGGTCAGTGTGTGCTCTCTCTCTTCATGTGGACCCTTAAAGTCAGAGGAGCTGTCACAGCGACCCCAAAGAAAAAGGTATTTGTGTCTCTTGGGTGGTTATTTTGCGCAGCCCAGTCAGCCCAGTTTACCTGGAGTGACCCCTGAGTCTCGAGAACAGAAACCCGGCAATCATTCTAGTGATTTCTTTTGCTTCTCCCTTGGAATCGATCCTCTGTTCCTAGATTTTTTGTATCTCTTTCTTGACTTACTTTATTGTTTGGAAGAAGCACATTCTCATAGTTTCCTGAGAAACAGAATATTTCCAAGATATTCTCTGTCTCGGTTTTCCAAACTTTCTTGACAGTGTGCCTTGGTATGTTTCCATTTCCACTGGTATGTATTTTTTTCCATAAATTATCACAGACCCTTTGTGTTAATCAGCTTTTTCATTACTGTGACCAAAATACCTGACAAGAAAAAGGAGGAAAGATTTATTTGGGGTCTTGGTTTCAGAGGTTTTAATCCAAGGTCAGCTGATTCCCAGGCAAAGACATCATGACGGAAGAATGTGGCAGAGGAAAATTGTTCACCTCATGGCAACTGGGAAGCAGAGGGCAGGAGGCTAGGAACAAGATATACCTTTCCAGATCATGCCTCCAGTGACCTATATTCTCCACTCCACCCATGGCCTACAGTTTCCACCACTTCTCAGGCGTTCATCTGTTTGACTATATCAATGGATTAACCCATTGTTGATGTCAGAGCCTTCATGATCCAATCACTTTCCAAAAGCCTCAATTCAACTTTGCTGCTTTGGGGAGCAAATCTTCAATACAAGAGACTTTGGAGAACATTCCAGATCCAAATACCCTTAATATTTAGAATTGCTTGTTCTGTAGCTCTAATAATTATTATTACTTTTTTTACTTATTGATGATTTCCTCATCTTTGTACAGTTTATTTGTTATCTCAATTCTCCAGAATGGAACCTTATTTACCAAAATCTTTTCTGTCTTATATTGCTAAGAGCCACAGCCAAGTAATATGATGCATGGCATTTTTGGTTGAAAGGTAACGCCAGCTAGCCATTGAGATGATATGATTATGTTATAAAGATTTGCATTCATATGGATATTGGACTCCTGCTGTTTACCTTGGCCTGCTACCAGACTCCTGGAGAGTTCCCATTGGTTGGGGAAGTACAGTAGGGGGAGAAACTTCCTCTGGGTTCCGAGAGAACGCTGCATGGGTGGGTCGATCGGGATTCTTCCCGGGGGCATTGGCGGCAGTTTTCAAAAAACAAAGTTTGTTCCTGCTTGAGTGGCTCGTGATTTTGTGCCTAGCCAGACTGCGGCATTATATTCCATTTATTTTTCTTTGAACTTATAGGGTGGGACCCTCTTAGTGATGGGATAAGAAGCAAAAGACACAGACACCAATTGTTATAGAAAAGAAGCTTGTTTACTTTCCAGGACAGAAGAAATTCCCATTAACTTTCTTTTTATGGGAACACATATCTATGTACCCTATGAATAAGGAAGGAAGGGAGCACAGAGAGGAGAAAAGAAAGAATGAAAGGAGAAAGAGAATCAGAGTGGTTTCATATTTACTTTTCAGCCAAACTCAAACTCTGGTCATTTTGAAAACTGGAATTGTCTATAAATTGAATATGAATCTTGGTTTTGTAAAGGTGCATCCTGGAAAATCAGGTACATTGAGAGTAGTGAGGGTCAGTCTGGATAGAGCTGAGATAGTGACATGTTCATCCTGAGATTCGGAAGGGACTTAAGGCTGCTCTAACCAGGTCAGGTCATCTCCAGTTACTGACATCTGGCTCTAAAGTGACTGCTTGTCATGTGCTTTTTGTTCCTGTAACTGAATTATTCCTGTGCCAACTTGGCTTATGAAATATTTACCAACAATTAATGATATTGTGACAAAAGGCACAGGCAGGCCCTGAGGGCTTTTTAAATGCCACTTTTGTAATTTCTCTTTTTAGAACAATAAGGAAAACAAAGTTACCAGGAGTATTTTCAACAGCACTGTCTTATTGGAACAATGCCCAAATAAGAAAACAAAGAAAGGCCTATGGCCTATACACATGGGTGCCAGCCCGGCTGGCTGGGCAAAATAACCGTGCGGGAGGGGGGGGGGTGACAAACAACTTGTGTAGATTGATATAGCAGGAGTAGAAGCCTTTTATTTTAGGACTGGAGCGATATTTATACATTCCACACAGCTTATCTAATTAACATAAACTAGATACATTAGTCAACCAATAAGGAATCTCCACACTTAATGGCTTGCTTTTGTTATTTCTCAAACCACTCCCTCTGGCATTTTGCCAGGCACTATCCAGTCTTGTTTACGAACTCTAACATTTCTCTGGCAAAATGCCAGGCGCCATCCTGACTTCTTACAGACTCTAACACATGGGTTCATAAAGCAAGCAAAAAAAAAAAAAAACAACAACCTGTAAAACAAGAGAAAGACAAATCCTTTTACCTTGACTCAGTACGCCTTCCTGTCCTGAAGGCTAGGTTTGGATTTAAAATTTCTCAAACTGTCTGAATTCCATAGTTAAAAGTAGCAGGATAAGCAGAGCTGGCCTCAACCTAGATTCTAGCCCCTTCTCTCCCTACCCCAGTGCTGTCTACTATGGGAAGTTTCTCAAGTGCATACATGTAGCTCTGTAGCCCTCATGCTAAATTCCGGTCATACACTTCCTTATGTCTGGTAATGTATGCATGGGGTGCAGTAATGTCTTGGGAAAACAGGTCCTGGGAAGCAGTCTGCACAGGCTCTGAAAATGCCCAGCAATTTAGGGACAAATCTAAATCATGTGCTACCTGGTAGGATGCAAACAGAACATAGCATCAGCATTTCTGATGCTCCTGACAAAGGTGCATAATCTGAATCCCATTATGAGGAAACATTAAACAGGTGCAAATTGAGAAACATTCTGAAAAGGAAGTATCTTTTAATCTCCAAAGGTATTACGATCATGAAAGTCAAGAAGGGAGAGTTCTACACTGAAAGAAAATGAAGAGACATGATAATAATATACAATGCACAATTCCAGATTATATTTCTTTGCTTAAAAAAACAACATTCCTTGCACAACAGCATTAGGTCTGAGGAACAGTAGTTGTGGAGTGATACTAAGGAGAATGCCCTTACTTATTGGAAATGAGCAAAGAACAGAGGCAGAGGGATGTGGGTCCCACTCTGGCAACTTATTTTCAAATGGTTCCGAAAAAGTTCTTCCTAGATACTTTGACTACGTGGACGTCTTTCTCACTGCAATTGGACTCAGCACTGCATATCAGGTTGCCTCTTCCACATGGGTACCCTCCCTACCCAACTGGGGCCCCAGCACCCCATGCCAAAACCCCCTGCATGAGGCCTCCTGGCCTACTTAGAAAAAATTTGGCACCCCATTCTAGACACCTCTGCCCACCCCCCAACCCACCCATCTATCCTGCTTATTTAATGGTTTTGGTTGAAATTGTTCATGAAGGTAAAGAAGGGAATGGAAGGAGAGAGTAGCTGAGGGAAAGGAGAGAAGCAGCAGAAGGAAGTGAAAAAGGTAGAAGGAGGAGGAGAAAGAGCAATATTGATTCACCTTCATTATAAAGCATGAGGGTAGTCTGAATTAATCTTAATTTCACATTATAAAATACTTCTTTTGAATCAGAAAATTATAGGGAATAACTGTTTATAATTATTTACCTTTAATTATTATTCTCTTTCCTCGTTAGTAAGATAAATAAGCTTACACTGTGAAATTGATTTAACATAGAAAAATAGAGAAAGGGGTTTCTCTAGGTCGTGTTTCTATGGTTATTTGCTGAGCTAGGAGAAAATGTTTGCAGGGTAAATTCTGTGGCCATCTTGTCTTTACTAAATTTGCCTGGTTAACTAGAGTGAAAGTGTGAAAAGAGACCCTTAGAAAGCACTTTAGGGAGTAAAAATTAAGGGTTATGCAGAGAAGTAGCTGACCCAAGAGACTGAGAAGCGGTGGCTAATGTTCAGGAAAAAAATCAAGTCATGAGGTACATGGAAAGATTGTTCAAGGACTGCCAAAGGACAAAATTACAAGTTTAAAGATTTTAATTGGCTTCATTTTGAATGCTAGAATTGAGTACCACTCTTTCCATTAAAAAAAAAATAAGTATTTCAATGAACTGAGCAGAAAATTTTAACAAAGTCTGAAGAAAACTGAAAGAACAAAAGTAGATCAATGATTTTAAAGTTCCTTTTCTTGTAAGGAGGTGACATAAAAATAGAAATATAACTGCTTGATCACTTCAGTTTAACTTTTTTGTGTGTGTAAGAAATAAGGCAGGAGAACCCTCATCATCATACTAATTGGAGCTGGTCTGCTTGGAAAATTTAGCTGCTGGCTCTTCAGTCCTGATAAACAGCTTAGTCTCATTTTGGTGATGCAACTTTAGCTCCCTTTGGATTTTTCATCTGGTCTGTTGCAGCCTGGTGCAGGAGATTTGTCCCAAAATAATGAGCTACTGTAATAAATAGTTATTTGACAGAAGAATGAGAAGTCAACAGAGCCCATTGTTTCTGAGAATTCAAACAAGGGAGAGAATGGCTAAGCAGTTTCTCTATAGCAGTGAGCAAAAACCAGAATGAATTTGGTGAAAATGGAAAGGAGAGAAATTATTTTAGTAAATACGAGGTGCTCATTCGTTCATTGATCAGATGAGCCTCCTGCCATCTCTCAAGACTTTATTCAGAGAGCATAAGGTAAAGAAGCTGAATATTTTATTTATTTATTTATTTAGGTGTTGGGAATTAAACCCAGGGGACTATACCTGCAGTCCCAGGAGTTGAAGAGGATAGAACATGACCTTGATGAACAGACTCAGGGGAAAGACAGAGGAGGAGTACCAGAGATAACTCTGTTTACTGTATCATTTTGCCTCAGCTCAGCCTAATCCTCACCTTCAAAGAAGGTCAAAAAATTTATTCTCAGTATTTAGTCACCAACAGGATTCTACCTCTCACAGATCCTGGTAAGACTGTTGCACAAATAGCAAGAAGATAAAGCTCTCTTGAGAAATTTTAGCACATTTCTGTAAGGTTGGCAATCTCTTTTTATAAAGAAGCTATCCAGTGAGAAGAGCAAGCACATGAAAAATAATAACAAAACCTCTGTTGGCTGAGAAATTGAAATGAACAGCTCAGCTCTTTTTGGCTCAGGGATGTGATTGGTATGTGTCCTCATTATGGCCCCTTATCTAGTTATAGGGATGGTGAGAGAAGTATTAAAACCATTTGTGGGAGATGCTTATAACCTTAACCTCAATGAAAACACAGGGTGATACTTTCTTTCCTAAGTATTGATATGTTAAACATTAACACACAGGGCCATTTACCACTGCAGGGTTATACATTCAGCCCATTGCTAAGGAAAATGGAAGAATAAGGATAGATTCTCTTCCTGCTCTCCAACTTCTAGAATTATATGATCAGGAAACCTTTGCATGAAAAATGCCTTTCCAAGTCTTTAGCACCAAGAACCAGACCTTCAAATTACCTCTACCTGTGAGGTCTCAAACTAACTTTGTAAGTGACCTTGAATTCTGCTAGCCCTACATAATATCAGATGCGCTTGACATTCAGACATGCATGTAACAATTTGCTTCATTTAATTCCCCAGTAGTCCTCCTTTGCCTACCCTCCTCCCTTTCTTTGATGCCCTTCTTCTACTCTACTGGTCTCCTTTCTATTTATTTTTTTAAATTGGTGCATTATGATTCGACATAAAAGGGGGATTCATTTTACTGAACTCTCTTTTTATGAGGGAATGGAGACAAGACTCTCAAGTCAATGAAAAGTTGTGGCATGGTATGGTTAAAGACCACTGGATTTGCAATCAGGAGACATGGTTGTTGTCCCAGCTCACCAAATCCTCCTTGCTAATTTTAAATTTTCATTTTTCACATCTGTTATGAAATAGCATTAAATTTTATAATTTCAAAAATTACGGATTGAATAATCAAATACTCTGATTTGTGAGAGGCATTTTCTTTTTTTTTTAAAGTAATGCTTTATTTATTTATTTATTTATTTATATTTTTTTAAAGAGAGAGGAGAGAGAGAGAGAGAGAGAGAATTTTTAATATTTATCTTTTAATTCTCGGCGGACACAACATCTTTGTTGGTATGTGGTGCTGAGGATCGAACCCAGGCTGCACGCATGCCAGGCGAACGCGCTACCGCTTGAGCCACATCCCCAGCCCCGCATTTTCTTAATTAAGATAAATTTTCATAGAATGAAAGACACAGATCACAGGAATTTTTTTAAACTTAGAAAATGTGAATGAGTCAACCTAAATTCTTATACATTCATTACAAGCATTGGCAGCTACAGCAAAAAAGATGACAGAAAAAGATTTCAGGATATACATGGTTACAGTACAGTATAGACTTATATATTAAGAATAATTATCCTGGAGAGATCCAAGATGACGGAATAGAGGAGGTCCTGTTACTGGCTGCTCTGTGGCATGAAATTAAGAAAGCAGATAGGCAGCTTCTCCACAAGGTCTGGCCTAGATGGAATACAACATCTCAGAGAGTGTGAGAGGAACCCTATACAGCGGATTTTCACAGAAATCACCAGCTCTGCTAACACCCACACAGAAATCAGAGCCTCTGGGCTCCAGTAAGTCTCCAGACTTCAGACCCAAAGCGCTCACAAGCGGCTCAGCAGAAACACCTATCAGCACCTCTGCAGAACTCCAGACTGTGCTCCGCTCCCACGCTCCCAAGAAGATGACTGGCTGCTACCTATCCACAGCACAAGGCCACCGTCCAGCTCCCCCCACCTCAGCAGACACCCCAGCGCTGGAAACAAACCAACTCCATCTTGGAAATCCTTCCTCACCATTTTTGGTGGGCGTGGCTATCAGATGGGAAGGCCATCTGAGCAGGTACCTGATTTCCAATCCCCCTCTCCCAGAGGCAGTAACTCGGCACAGTGACTACCCAACACAAAAACAGCTCTCAGTTGGACAGGAGTGCAGTGCAAACAGGGTGCCACTCACTTGGTCTGAGCCTGGGAGTGAGAGGTCCCACAGTTGAGTCCTGATAAGTAAGAGAGGGGAGGGGACTAAAGTCTGGAGCATGACAGAGTTAGACCAGGATCTGGGAAATCTCCAGGCAAGAGAGAGACACAATACCGGGGGCTCAAGTCAGAAAAGTGGTCACAAAAAAAAGACCCGTGAGGTGCAATTTTTCTGCTGGGACTGGTGGGCAGCACTCCCCACTTCCAGACACTCCACACTAGGTCCAGTCTTCACACCCTGGTTACCTACACCATCCTGAGGGCAGAGACACTTACTGGATGAGACAACTCCACCTACTGGATGAGAAGAGAAAGAATCGGATTTCTAAGAGTATTTTTTTTCTTCTTCTTCTTTCTCTTCTACCCCCCCCCCTTTTTTTTTTTTAAAGAGGGGGTTGGGGGAGAGAGAGAGAGAGAGAGAGAGAGAATTTTTTAATATTTATTTTTTAGTTCTCGGCGGACACAACATCTTTGTTTGTATGTGGTGCTGAGGATCTAACCCGGGTCGCACACATGCCAGGCAAGTGCACTACCGCTTGAGCCACATCCCCAGCCCTCTCTTCTACCCTTCTATTCTGGCCCTCACATCCCCAACATATGTAAAACCAAGAACTTCGCATAAAATAGGACTTTGAGGACTGAGTCACCTGAATAATATAATATAGAGGAGTTGCATAAGCTCTTTTTTTCCCTTTTTTTTCTTTTCTTTCTTTCTTTCCCTTTTTTCTCTTTATTCTTCCTTC
Source organism: Ictidomys tridecemlineatus (assembly GCF_052094955.1). NCBI lineage: Eukaryota > Metazoa > Chordata > Mammalia > Rodentia > Sciuridae > Ictidomys > Ictidomys tridecemlineatus. Next base: position 26,817,524 of record NC_135477.1, on the reverse strand, counting down.
ACCCTCCAAATTTTACTATTTTTACATCCTGTATTTTTATAAATACATATGTGTGTTTGTTTTATGTACTCTACTGTATTTCCATGTAATTGTCTATCCTAAATTACTTCCTGTCTATTCCCTTGCTATAACCCTGTTCATTAGATTTCTCCTTCACATTTCCTATATATTAACTCCATCCCTCACATCTTTTCCCCTCAGCATATCGCCCTACACCTGACCCCCAGTTCATTGTCCACCGACAGAAACTGTAAACCTTTTTATGAAACTACTGATTATATTTTAAATAATAATTGAATCCAACATTTCTGGGCATTAAGACTAAACTGTAAATGTCTTAATAACAACAATTGTTCAAAGGTGATTTATTGTTGATATTGGGATCTGTTAACATTGTCCTTCCCCACAAAGGAGAGCTCTTGGAACCCTGCAAGAGCTCTACAAACCTATAGGGTATAAACAACAACACATCAGATCCACAGAGCTGGAAAGGAAGACACATAAACAACATGAAAATACAAGAGAAGAAAGTACCACAAACAAATCAAGACAACACATCATTACAAGCATTGGCAGCTACAGCAAAAAAGATGACAGAAAAAGATTTCAGGATATACATGGTTAAAATGTTTTGGGATTTCAAAGAAGACATAAGATAACAAATATAGGCAGTGAAATATCACTTCCACAATGAGCTATGTAAACAAATCCAAGAAGCAAAAGATCACCTCAACAGGGAGATAGAGGTTCTGAAAGAAAGAAAGAAAGAAAGAGAAATCTTTGAAATGAAAGAAATAATAAACCAGATTAAAAACACAAATGAAAGCATCACCACTTAGAAAACCACTTAGAAGATAGGACATCAGATAAAATAAATTTATGAAGATAAAATAAGTCATATTGAAAAGAACTTAGACCACACAGTGAAAATGATAAGAAACCATGAGCAGAACATTCAAGAAATATGGGATAGCATAAAAAGACCAAATTTAAGAGTTATTTGGATAGAGGAAGGCATAGGAATCTAAACCAAAGGAATGAATAATCTATTCAATGAAATAATATCAGAAAACTTCCAAACGAGAAGAATGAATCAAAAATCCAAATTCAAGAATCCTACAGGATGCCGAATGTACTAAATCACAACAGATCCCCATACCAAGGCACATTATAATGAAAATGTCCAACATATAGAAAAAGGAGAGAATTTTAAAAGCCACAAGAGAAAGGAATCAGATTACATATAAGGGAAAACCAATTAGGATAACAGCAGATTTTCAACACAGACCCTGAAAGCTACAAGCTGAAACAACATATATCAAGCTCTAAAAGATAATGGGTGCCAACCAAGAATCTTGTATCCAGCAAAATTAAGCTTTAGATTTGAAAATGAAATAAAAACCTTCCACAATAAACAAAAGTTAAAAGAATTTATAGCTAGAAAACAGCACTATAAAACATTCTTGGCATAATAATTCATGAAGAGGAAATGAAAAACAGCAATGAAAATCAGCAGAGGAAGGAAGCACACCAAAGGAAAAACTTATCAAAGAGGAAAACCAATTCAATTAAAATAACAAAAATAAACAAATATAGCTGGAAATGCAAACCATAATAGTAACCCTAAATGTTAATTGTTTAAATTCACCAATCAAAAGACATAGGCTAGCAGATTAGATTAAAAAAGGACTCTCCACACACACACACAAAAAATACCCAACAATATGCTGCCTCCTGGAGACTCATCTGATAGGAGAATACATACACAGACTGAAGGTTAAAGGTTGGGGAAAATCATACCAATCACATGGACTGCGGAAGCAAGCAGGGATTTCCAAACTCATATCATATAAAGTAGACTTCAAGCCAAGGTTAATCAAAAGGGATAAAGATGGACATTACATACTGCTCAAGGGAACCATACACTAACAAGACATAACAATGATAAATATATAGCCTCAAGCAATGGTGCAGCTATGTTCATCAAACAAACTCTTCTCAAGTTCAAGAGTCAAATTGACCACAACACAATAATCTTGGGTGACTTTAATACACCTCTCTCACCACTGGATAGATCTTACAAACAAAAGTTGAATAAAGAAACTATAGAACTCAATAAAACAATCAATAACTTAGACTTAACTGACATATATAGAATATTTCAACCTGCATCAAGTGGATACACTTTCTTCTCAGCAGCACATGGATCCTTCTCTAAAATAGACCAAATACTATGCCACAAAGAAACTCTTAGCAAATACAAAAAAGTAGAGATACTACTATGCATTTTATCAGTTCATAATGGAATGGAATTGGAAATCAATGACAAAATAAAAAATAAAAATGTCTCCATCACCTGGAGACTAAACAATTTGCTACTAAATGAACAATGGGTTACAGAAGACATCAACAAGGAAATTAAAAAATTCTTAGAGGTAAATGAGAACATAGACACAACATATTGAAATCTCTGGGACACTATGAAAGCAGTACTAAGAGAAAAATTCATTGCATGGAGTTTATTCCTTAAAAAAAGAAAAAATCAACAAATAAATGACCTCACACTACATATCTCAAAATCCTAGAAAAAGAAGTACAAATCACAGCAAAAGCAGCAGAAGGCAATAAATAATTAAAATTAGAGATGAAATCAAAACAAAATAAATAATTGAAAAAATTAACTAAACAAAAAGTTGGTTCTTTGAAAAAATAAATAAAATTGACAGACCCTTAGCCACGCTAATAAAGAGAAGGAGAGAGAGAACTCAAATTACAAGCATACATATCTCAACATTGTAAAGGCTGTCTACACTAAACCTCAGGCCAACATTATTCTAAATGGAGAAAAATTGAAAGCATTCCCTCTAAAATCTGGAACAAGACAGAGATGCCCTCTTTCACCACTTCTATTCAACATAGTTCTTGAAACATTGGCCAGAGCAATTAGACAGACGAAAGAAATCAAAGGGGTATATATAGGCAAATAAGAAAACTTAAATTAGCACTATTTGCTGACAATATGATTCTATACCTAGAAGACCCAAAAACTCTACCAGAAAACTTCTAGAATTAGTAAATGAATTCAGCAAAGTAGCAGGATATAAAATCAACACTCATAAATCAAAGACATTTCTGCATATCAGTGACAAAGCCTCTGAGAAGGAAATGAGGAAAACTACCCCATTCACAATAACCTCAAAAAAAAAAAAAAAGATACTTGGGAATCAACTTAATGAAAGAGGTGAAAGATCTATACAATGAAAACTACAGACCCCTAAAGAGAGAAATCAAAGAAGACCTTAGAAGATGGAAAGATCTACCTTGCTCTTGGAGAGGCAGAATTTATATTATCAAATGACCATACTACCAAAAGCACTATACAGATTTAATGCAATTCCGATCAAAATCCTAATGGCATTCCCCATAGAAATAGAAAAAGCAATCATGAAATTTATCAGGAAAAATAAGAGACCTAGAATAGCTAAAGCAATCATTAGTAGGATGAGTGAAGCTGGTGGCATTGTTATACCAGACCTTAATCTATACTACAGAGCAATAGTAACAAAAATATCATGGTATTGGCACCAAAACAGACTGGTAGATCAATGGTACAGAATAGAGGACACAGATACTAACACATAAAATTAAAATTATCTTACATTAGACAAAGGTGCCAAAAACATGCACTGGAGAAAAGATAGCGTCTTCAACAAATGGTGCTGGGAAAACTGAAAATTCAAATGCAACAAAATGAAATTAAACCCTTATCTCTCACCATGCACAAAACTTATCTCAAAGTGGATCAAGGACCTAGGAATTAGACCAGAAGCTCTGCGTCTAACAGAAGAAAAAGTAGGTCCTAATCTTCATCATGTGGGATTAGGCCCCAACTTTCTTAATAAGATTCCTACAGCACAAGAATTAAGACCAAGCATGAATAAATGGGATGGAATCAAACTAAAAAGTTTCTTCTCAGCAAAAGAAACAATCTGTGAGGTGAACAAAGAGCCCACATCCTGGGAGCAAATTTTTACCCCTCACACATCAGATAGAGCACTAATCTCTAGGATATATAAAGAACTCAAAAAACTAAGCACCAAAAAAAAACAAATAACCCAATCAACAAATACAATCAATCAACAAATATATGAAAAAATACTCACCATCTCTAGCAATCAGAGAAATGCAAATTAAAACTATTCTAAGATATCATATCACTCCAGTCAGAATGGCAGCTATTATAAAGACAAACAACAATAAATATTGGAGAGGATGTGGGGAAAAAGGTATACTCATACATGGGTGGGACTGCAAATTGGTACAGCCAATATAAAAAGTGGTATGAAGGTTCCTTGAAAATCTGAGAATGGAACCACCATTTGACCCAGCTATCCCTCTCCTTGGACTATACTCAAAGGACTTAAAAACAGCATACTACAGGGACACAGCCACATCAATGTTTATAGCAGCACAATTCACAATAGCTAAACTATGGAGCCAACCTAGATGCCCTTCAGTGGATGAATGGATAAAAAAATGTGATACACACACACATACATACATACACACACACACACACACACACACACACACACACACAATGGAATTTTACTCAGCATTAAAAGAGAATAAAATCATGGCATTTACAGGTAAATGGATGGCGTTGGAGAACATAATGCTAAGCGAAGTTAGCCAATCCCCAAAAAAACAAATGCTGAATGTTTTCTCTGATATAAGGAGGCTGACTCATAGTGGGGTAAGGGAGGGGGAGCATGGGAGGATTAGATGAATTCTAGACAGGGAAGAGAGGTGAGAGGGAAAAGAGGGGGCAGGGGATTAGTAAGGGCAGTGGAATGTGATGGACATCATTATCCAAAGTACGTGTATGAAGACTTGAATTGAGTGTCAACATACTTTATATATAAACAGATATGAAAAATTGTGGTATATATGTGTAATAAGAATTGTAATGCAAAAAAATACTATATAAAGGCATGAATTGGTGGGAACATACTCTATATACAAAGATATGAAAAATTGTACTCTATATCTGTAATAAGAACTGTAATGCATTCTGCTGGCGGGTATTTAAAAAAATAAAATCAATAAAACTAAAATAAATAAATAAATAAAAAAGAATAATGATCCTGAGGCATCTCGGGGTGCTGAATCAATAAGAGAAGATTTAATTATGTTCATTAGACTACTTATTAAAGCATGAAAATGGATCGAGGCAATTTAGAGAGATTTCAGATAAAAAGTGTCTTCTCATTAACCCATAGTTAATCAGAAACCCAATTAACCAGTATATTCTATTCCAAGATTTTACTGTTTTTAGACGTATTTATTCTTCTTTACAACCATAACCAAATCACTGATCCAAATCACTGAAATAGCCAAAAGCCATTTCACATTTATACATGAAAATCAATGGATTCCTTCTCCTTCAAACAACATGAAATGCTTCCCACATAATGATTACTTCAGAGAGAAAAACAATCATTTCCAGAAGAAATAGACATAAGCAGAATAAAATTCTGAGTTTTGTTTTAAAACACTCTAGATTTGTCAGGAGTGGAGGAACACACCTGCAATACCACTGATTCAGGAGACTGAGGCAGAAAGATCATAAGTTCAGGCCAGCCTCAGCAACTCTATAAGGCACAAAAAAAGTTAGCAAGATCCTGTCTCAAAATAAAAAATAAAAAGGGCTGAGGATGTAGCTCAGTGGTAAAGCACCTCTGGGTTCAGTCCCAAATACCAACAAACAAACCACTCTAGATTTATTCTATCATGTATATGTGGATTTGAAAAACAAACAAAATGTGAAATGAAACATGCATTTTCTTTTTATTTCAATCAATCTTAATTATTTCTAAATTCTAAAATATATCATTAAAATTTCTATAGAGGGTCTCAGGACCAAGTCTCTTTTATTCACTGTATCCAATAATCCAAAGCTAAAACAAATTCTTTGAAATTTTAGTGGACAGTAAATGGACTCAACTCCACAGAATAATGAAGCAAGATTTAAAAGTGATTTTGGTCTTCAATACAATATTTTATTATAACATTCAGGGAGAATTTCAAGTTTAGCCTACATATTAATTTGTGGACTCATTCATCAATTTGAACTCTCCAAAATTACAACTTTCTTTCACAGGATGCCCCTCAGACCTTTCAATATCCATAAGTCAGTAGAAAATCTCATTTCTTTGGCCATGAATGTCTCCTCATGAGTTGTTATTGTTCACATTAGCATTTCTGGTTTGTGAAAACATTAGTCCCCCAACACTCTCTCTTCATGATGCCTTAGATTAGACCCTCTCTTCCATTTCTCTCATCTACTTTCCCTGATATGTTCAGTATTTTCCTGACTAGATTCTAAGCCCACAGACTGCAGTCTCCAAACCAAGATCTTAAGATCCAGCCTTGTAGAAACATTATTTTTTAATTCCTTTTTCTCTCCTAATTCTCCTTTTACTTCTCACTCTTCTAAACACCTGTCCTCATTAGTCAGCCTATCAACTTTAACATTTGTATTGAGCAAATAGTGCATGTTTTACAATCTGCGTGACCACTGTTCCAAAGATATGAGATCTTGGTTTGGAGCTTGTAGTCTGTGGGTTTAGAATCTAGTCAGGAAAATACTGAACATATCAGGGGAAAAAAATCAACAAGGAAACCATTATACTAACCCACATGATCTTGGCTATCAGTGAAACTCTAGAGTTCCAAGTAGCTAGAAGAGTGAAAGCACAGTAACAAAGCCAAGCCACCATCTGACAGGAAATGCTATGCAAATCCACAGAATAATATCCTCAGTGCTATTGGGGCCTAAGAGTAGCTATCAGGAAATAAGATTATTGCTTATGATAATGTAAATTATGGAATACACTATGAAGTTTTCTCAAAAAAATAAAAATAGAGGCACAGAATGATCCAGCAATTCTACTCTAAGTATATATCCAAAGGGATGAAATCAGTATGTTGAAGAAACATCTGCACTCCCGTGTTTATTACAGCACTATTCATACTAGCCAAGATCTGAAATACACCTAAATATATATCAAGGGACAAGTGGATAAAGAAAATGAGGCATATATATACAGTGAATATATAGTATTATTCAGCCATGAAAAGGGCAAAATTGAGTCATTTGTAATGGCATGGGTGAACCTAGAAGTTAACATGTTTCATTTAATACAATGATGTCTATGTTAAGTGAAGTAAGGTAGAGACAGGAAAACAAACACTGCATGAGCTCACTCATGTGAAAAAGTCAAAAAAAAAAAAAGTTAAATTTGAGAATAGAATAGTAGTAGATGGAGAGAGATTGGTCAATGAGTATAAGGAGGAATGAGTTTTGGAGTTCTATGGCTCAGTAGGATGAATATTGCTCACCATAATTCATTGTGCATCCAAAATAGGTAGAAGAGAAGATTGTCAATGTACTCAATGAAATGATAACACTTAAGGTAACATATGCTCATTATCCTGATAGAATCATTATCCAATGTATATATTAATTGAAACATCACATTATACTGCACACACATGTACAAACTGTGATATCAATCAAAAACAAACTTAAGGGGAAAAAAGAAAGTAACCAGGTAAGTTGATGAATTTCTGTACACTTTAGTACATCTTCTTTCTAGCTGTATTAATTTAGCTGGTTGTTCAAAATGCCATTGAAAGAGGTGTCTAGGTACAAATAGCAGAAAAGGTTTTGTTTTTTTGTGTGTAATGCAAAGGGGGAAGTTCAGACAGAGGCAGTTAGATACAAAGAGAAACTCTATTAAACGAGAATCAATGAAAAGAAACATAGTATAACACCAGAAGGACCCAATCCTGGCCCACCAAAGCAAACCTATGAATCACCGGACAAGAGACTCATGTGTCATATATATATAAACTTTTTTCAAAACAATGAGTGCCATCCCAGAAAGACATGTACTTGTAAAGTCACACAGTGCCTTGAGGATTGCCATGTTTTTACCCTGACAAAAACAGTGATAGACATTGGCTTTAACCTCAGCACAAGCTTCTGCTCTTAATCTCTTTCAATTGACCCTAGTTTCACAGCCTAGAGGTTTTGATTTCTGATCTGGTACTGATGCTCCGCCTCCCCGCATCAGGGGAAGGAATGTCTGCACGCAAGAAGGACGTGCTGCTCCCTGTAGGACAAGCTCCTGCAGCTCCAGCGATCTATCTGGACTCTAGCCTGTGCTTTTCCATAGAGTTTTTCTCCACCATGTGGCGCTACTGTTCGAAATACCACTGTCCAGCCAGTTAAAAACTGGGAAAAACTGCCTGACAGCAAGAATGAGAAGGGATTGGCGAGGACGCCAGGAAAATAAAAGGAGGGAAAGGTTAAGGAAGATAGTTAGCAGGCTTTCTGCCAGATGGGGCTTCCCATCAACCCCCTGACCCATTTCAATTAGGAAGGTCATCCCCTACTCCCAGTAACTCACACTGGGATGCTTTGATCCAATAGTTCCAAACCTGGCTGACCAACAGAGTCACTATGGGAAATTTTTCAGATACAGAATCTCAGATTTTATCACAAGAAACTGATGAATAAATTTGGGGATGGACCTCAAACTCTCTTTTAAAAACCTCTTAGGAAGATCATTGATGTATCATTATATAAAACGTGGAAGGGAAGAAGCTACTTTAAGGGAAATCAGTTCTTATAAGACTCTGAATGCAGCTTTCATTTCTTGATTCAATAATAACAAACTTACAAGAATTGCACAGTTAAGTAAGCTGCGGGTCTCTTTTAAGAAACTGCCTGCTGAATGGACTCTGTTCAGTGTTTTTTTGCAGCCCAATTTGTGCAAAGGCTGAGACCCAACAGATCCAGGTTCCCTAGAATAGAACCCACTGGCTCCCTTCTGTATGCCAAGGCTGTTGTAAAACTCAAATGAGATCCTGTGACATCCTGAGCACTCTGGTTGGCACCTGGTGGTCAACAAGTGCCAGTTCATAACAGTAGTGGGGATAGCCTTATCACTCTTTCTGCTGCCTTGGTCTCTACATCTTCCCTCCTGGTCTTGATGATCTGATCCTCTGCACATGTTCCTTCTAGGTCCTAATGCCCTGCTTTCATGACAGCTGTTTGGCCTTGCCTCCAATAACCTATATAGAAAGGAAAACAAAAAAACAAAAAAACAAAGTGTCCTTCCTCCTGAGAATCAAGGCAGGTGCAGAACACAAACATCTTTTTCCATCCTTCCTTCTCTTTCCCACTATTCCCTCTGTCAGAATGATATCCTGGACTTAGCAAGAGCTTTTAAATGTTGGTGGGCAACAGAACACATATTAAAGTGGGAGCAGATGAAAGTGCTGCTTCCTGGTGACCCTGTGAGAGTCTGACTAAGTTCACCTAGTGTGTGGCCTAGACATCCCCAATCTAACAATTTCCCAGATCGCACTAGGAGAAACAGTCTGTAAAATTGCCTAGTCCCAGGGTATGCACTCCCAGGCTTCCAGGGCCCAAACAGACAATGCACAGATGTAAAGGGACAAAGGGAGCTGGGATTTCCAAATAGAGCCAGCAAGTGCATGCCTGTGTATCTTCTTTACCTGATTGAAATCAAATTTAAATGTATTTTGAAATAATTGTCTATGCAAATAAAATTTTCTCTGAGCCCAGAGTTCAGTGTGATTCGTTGAGTTGGAGCAGAGCCCGAAGCCTCCTGCTGAGACTCCCTGGTTGTCCTGCCCTGGTCCAGCCTCCTGATGGAACCCACACAGAACATGACCACACACAGAGGAGAGGCTTTTGGAAGTAGAGTAAAAAAGGGAAGATTGGGATTACGGAGCCAAGGAAAAAAAAGGTCCACATAAAATGAGAAAATAAACCATGTTTGGAAGTCACAGAAAGCAAACCATCCTTGTGTGTGTGTGTGTGTGTGTGTGTGTGTGTGTTTATTGGGAACCTAAGGGTGTTCTACCACTGAGCTACATCCCCAGTCCTTTTTAATTTTTATTTTGAGATAGGGTCTCACTAAATTTCTGAGATTGGCCTTAAACTTGAGATCCTCCTACCTCAGCCTTCAAAATTGCTTGGATTATAGGCCTGCACGGTGCTTCCAGCTAAGCCATGCTATTTTTAAACAGGGCACTCATGTGTCCCCAAATTCCGGGAAAGCTGACATCAAATAGAAATAAGCATTAGAAAAGTATTAAGGTCAAACTCCATGAAAGCTATTGTAGGGAAAGAAGAATAAGAAGCAGAATAACATTTTTACAACACGTGTCCTGCTGCTGCCATTCCTGGGCCCAGCTTTCAGGGACCTCATGCTATGTGTGCATTCGCCTTGACGCACGGCCATTACCGAGTTGCCCACTCTGGGCCTCTTCCAACCCTAGACTGAATCTCTGCAGAAGAAGTACGAGAGCACTTGCTGATTTTAGGGAAACCTCTAAGGCTTCTTATTATTTCAGCAGTGGGCAGTTTCCATTGACCCCAAAGCCAACCCAGGTGACTCAAGCATCCCAGATAAGCAGGAAAATTCCTCAACAAGGCTCTGAAGCTCTCACTCTGCTGCTGGTTTCTCTATCCCCAGGCACCTGAAGAAGTGCTCTGTTAACAACATTGTCCCTACATCTGCCCCTGTGAGTCCCATTGAGGACATGAGCAACAGCCATTCTCCACCAACCTCATAGGCTGTCAGGTGACCCTGGTGCCTGGCTTAGATGGGATTGGTCTTTCCTGTTCTGCACTCCTATCCTGGTGCTTTAGCATGCTCTGACTGGTGTCCCTCAGCATCAGGCAGTGCCATGCATACTAGAGCTCCTGAGAGTCCTCTGGGGAGGTTATTCATCATGAAGGTTCCTGGCCCAGCCCCAGAGACTCCTGTACAGGGAGGGATGAGGTGATGAGAAGAGGGGGGAAAGGGTGACAGGAATCTGTGGGACAAGTTCCTGAGATGACTGCCTTGCAGGTGATCTGTGGACTTCTCTTGGGAAGCATGGGGCCAGAGAGAGGCCAAAATATGGAAAGAATCATTTGAGGACCTGGGAGACTCAAGTCATTTCTTTCTTTCTTTCTTTCTTTCTTTCTTTCTTTTTTTTTTTTTTAAGAGAGAGAGAGAGAGAGAGAGAGAATTTTATTTATTTTTTAGCTTTTCGGTGGACACAACATTTTTCTTTGTTAGTATGTGGTGCTGAGGATCCAACCTAGGCCACAAGCATGCCAGGAGAGCGCGCTACTGCTTGAGCCACATCCCCAGCCCTCAAGCCATTTCTTTAGTTTTCTGGAAAATGCTGCTCCCCCTGCAACAGCAGCTACAGGGTGTGCATTCTCTTCCTTCCCATCTAGAAGGAGCACTTACTGGTTTGGTGACTCTCCCAGCTCTTGCTGGCCTCTGCCCTGGAGAGCTTGCTTCTGACTTCTCTAAGCATCCAAATCCTAGATCTCTCTCTTTCTGCAGTTCTCCTTTGTAGGAAAGAACGTTTTTCTAGCAGTGACAGCTGGCTTATTTATGGCCATCTTCCTCACACCAGAATAAAATTTTTTTTGGCAGGGGTTTGGGTGAAATATGTCCGCAAAGATGTGAGTGTGTCCAGGGGCCATTTGTCCTCTAGCTCTTCCATTCACAACCACCACTCACAGGAGGCCTTAATGCAGCAACTGTTCATTTACCTCCCTAGATCACCTCTGCACTCTTGTCACCAATCTCGGAGCCTTAAACTAGCTCTTTGGTGGGTTTTATTTATTTCCCTATAAGCTTCTAATGCCACGCTCTTGATTTACCATCAGTAAGAACTGGCAAAGCAAGACTGGGAAGTAGCTCAATGGTGGAGCACTTCTCTAGGATGTGCAAGACCCTGAGTTTAATCCCCAGCACCTCCAAAGAAAACAAACAAACAAGAAAAAAGAATTTGGGCAAAAAATCAGACCTCTCCTCCATTGTTTGTGCTGAGTTCTCAAAAACAGTTCCATTGTAAGCAGCTCTGCTGCAGGTTGCTCCCATTCAGGCTGCTTAGAGAAACTCCATCCTCTTGTCCTTGTCCTTACCACCTTTAGCCACAGCACCTCCGCTTCAGCCCCTGCAAGAAAGCTCTTTCCCTTTAATGTACATCTCAGTCCCGGCTATGCTCGCTATCATTAAATCTCTTTCCGGTTGTTAAAGGCCCTCTAATTGCTCCACTTCCGAACCCAGTTTTGCTTTCTGCTCCAGGTACTGTCTCACCTGGCAACACTCTACTGGCTGTAATCTGGCCAGAGCCTAGCCACGAGGCTTTTATCTGGAGCACTGCAGCTCCTCAAACACCTCTCTTCAGTGCCAGGTGGCTTCTCTCAGGATCTATTGCTTCCCAGATTCCCTATTCCACAATTTTGCCTGATCACCGGGAAAAGATTTTCCCAGGGATCTGGAATAGGAGGGGAGGGGCTTTGTATCAACCAAGTACAAATGCTACTGCTTCTCTTTCAGCTCTTGCAACATCCCTAAGTGTCTTTTCTTTTTATATATGTTTTTATTTGTTATTGATGGACCTTTATTTATCTATGTTTTTTTTTATATGTGGTGCTGAGAATCGAGCCCAGTGCCCCACACATGCTAGGCAAGAGCTCTACTACTGAGCCACAACCCTAGTCCCCCTTAAGTGTCTTTTCTTTGTGCATTTTGATTGTTTTGTATTTTCTCTCATATTTATTACCCAGACACATACACTAGCTAATAGTCCAGGCCCCTTTTTCCCTGATACCACTGAAGAAGTTCATATTATTTTACCACCTTAGTGAGTTCACAGAGAACTGCAAGTTCCCATTTTTTATCACCTAAATCTAATTGTGGACAGGGGTTTAAGCTACTATTCAATTAGTTTCAATCATTTCTCCCCATTTTGGGCTGGTTCTCCAAACAAGCAAAGCCCAAGAGAAGGTTAGTACCACATTGCTTTGTGGTCAGCAGGTTGGGAGCCAGATTCTCCATAGCCCGTGGCTCAGACAAGCACTGCCCCAGAAGCGCCAAGCACCATGCTCTGTTCACACTTATCCCCTTGCACAACCAAGGTCTTGTTACTGTGCCAAATTTGGGTGCCGGGTTCCCTCTCCCCTTATTATGCACACCCCTTCCCAGGAGGTAACCTGGGCTCATGCAGCATGTTCCCCGGGGACCAGTCTCCTGTGTTGGTTAGGTATGGCTAGATATGTCTGACTCCAGTGATTGATATATCTTAGACTCAATTTAGGATCCCCTTTTCCACTCATGTTTTTACAAAGCAAAAGTTCTGACTATGAGTCTCCAGAATTTAATGTTTCCTGTTCAACATCCAGGACTTTCTGCTCCACCTTGGTTCTGCCTCTCTGTACTTTGCCACAAATCTTTGGATGACATTCTTTATTTTAATGTTTTGGTGCTGGGAATTGAACCCAGGGATACTCTACCAAGCCATTTTTACAATTTTGAGACAGGATCTTGGTAAATTGCTGAGGCTGACCTTGAACTTGTGATATTCACACCTCAGCCTCCCACTTTGATGGGATTTCAGGAGTGAACCACTAAGCCCAGGGGAGCTTTCATTGAGTCTCTTAACTCCAGTTGGAAGGGCACCTGGGCAACTTTCTCTCAGAATGAAATCTCCAATAGCAGCTTTTCACCCAAGTCAGATCCTTCTGAGAGACTTACTCTCAGTCCTCCATGACACCCATGAGACACATTGCATGAGCCACACAGATAAGTGCACATGCACACAGTGACATAGAGTGCAGGTCTCACTAATAACTGTGACACTGGATCCCAGGAGTCCAATTCTTCACTACCCCTCTCTGTAATGCAAAAGGATATTTAAACTAGGAATAATTCACTGTACAATGAGAGAGAGTTAAGTTTAAAAGGGAAAATTTTTTCAAGGGTGTACATAGTGAATGATTCTTAGCCTCTGCAGCATATAGATTGAGATTGGCCCCCTTGTAGCTGGGGCCCAGTTGTGCCAGGGCAAGATAGGTTTCTGAAATGCCTAAAAGAGTACCTGGAGACAATATGCGATACATAGGATTTATTGGGGAAAGTTTGCAAGAGATTAGTGGCTGTTCCAAGGAGATTTCAGTGGTGACAGGACAGGTGATAGATAACACCTCTGCCCCTCACTGTGTTCTGCCAAGCAGCCCCTCCTCTCTCTCATGGTGTCTCTTCCAGTGGCAGCTTGCTGAGTGACACATATTCTTTCCACAGTGCTTTTCAGTGAGGCACCAGTTGCCACTGAGAGATTTTTATATACTAGTCTGCAGAAGCAGTGACATCATCAGCATTAGCTTGCTTGTTTTGCTTGTAAGACCAGCAACTGTCCCAAGGCTCCTCCAAGAAAGTAACTTTCTACAGATAACACTAACTGGCCCTAGTTTCCAGCATTCCTAAGAGAAAGCCATGTCCTTCAAGATAATATGTATCTGGACTTTTTGGACCACACTTACTCTCATTGTTCCCTTAACTTGGCTAGTTTTGGGGAAACAAAAAGGGATATTCAGAACATGGTATTTTACTATCCCCCCTTTTCTTTAAGGATGATACAGGAAGGGGTTAGAAAGTAGAAGGCACAGGCCCCTGATATCTTGCTGGGAAGAGAAGTATTTCAAGGACTGATTTCCTCCTACTTAGAAATGTGTCAGAAGAGACAAAGCCAGCATCAGCAGAGACCTCCTTCAGGAGGCCAGGAGGGAAGCCAGATTTCAGAGTGGAGAGTCCTGAAGTGCAAGCAGCTTGTGTGGCCCTTGTAGGCCTGTGTCCTTGGAAGGGAAGAGAGGAAGGAGAAAGGGTTGCAGTGGGGACTGGGGCCAAGAAAAGAGTTTCCAAGATGAGCACAAAGGGAAAACTCAGGAAGGGGCAGTTTGGGGTCATGTTCCTGTATCTATTTCACAGATTTAAATCCCATCTCTTTTCTTAAAAAATGTTTTATAAATGTGAGTATTCAATATAATAATAAAACACACTAATATATGAACAAAAATTCTTGTAAACCATTTTTTTTAACAAAGTTAAGCCAAGTGCCATGTCGCATGCCTGAAATCCTAGCAACTTGGGAGGCTGAGGCAGGAGGATTGGTAGTTGAAGACTCTGAAACTTAGCTAAGCCCCTATCTCAAAAATTTAAAAAAAAAAAAAGAAAGAAAGAAAGGAAGGAAGGAAGGAAGGAAGGAAGGAAGGAAGGAAGGAAGGAAGGAAGGAAGGAAGGAAGGATTGGGGCTGTAGCTCAGCATCCCTGGGTTCAATCCCCAGTATCAAAACAACAGCAACAAAAAGGCTAAACAGGTGTGTTCATTTATTAATAGTCATTATAACCCTCCCCATTCCCCCCATGACTAATATGTACCATGGATCTCTACAAAGCAGTCTCAGGCAGATTCTTTCCCAAATAGATCAAAGTTTTCAAGGGATGGCCTTTTACCCTGGAAAGGGACTTGTCAGCTGTATTCTAGGCTACTTTATAGAGCCCTGGGCTGTCTTTCCTCATTCTCATTTCCTTTCCTCATTACTTACTGAATGTAGCATATTCTGCAAGAGACTGAGCTACAGAATAGCAATTTTTGCCACTTATGAGTTCATGAGGGCTCTATCAGGGAGTAGGCAGGCTCACTCCCCTCTCTTTGGTCTGTAAGTGAAAGCTACTGAGGAACTGGCCCAGCCACTGTTCCCAGAAGCCTGGCAACACAGGATCTTCTCCCACAGTCATGGAGGTGTGGGATTGGGGTGAATTTTGCTTTTTTCCAATATAGTTACCTTGGTCTCCGAGGTCTAGACTTTTGACAGTATTCATGTTCTCTATTACATTGATGGATATAATACCAGTTTATTTCCCCATCAAAGAGGTGGGTGGACATGATAACCCTAAGGAAAATTCTTTCAAATATTCAGGGGAATAGTTAAAATAGCCAAACCAATAGGCTTCTGCACTTGAGCATCATTTTACTACCTAAATTCTAGCAGGTAGTAAGAAATTCCTCTCCTCAATCTGCTCCAACCATCAATTCCTGTTGCCTTCACTAACCAGCCACTGCTCCAGCAGAAATAAACCCAAACCTGCATGAATAACTTACCTTCTTTTACTAATCGGTATTCTTGATTTCTCCCAAGTGTATTTGTACAATGTTCTCCAAGATTCATTCTAATTACTGGCTCTATATATCTCAGATGCTCTATATATCTCAAGACAGGAAATTTCTTTATATTTCCCTCTTCTTCCTATTTTGAACCATGATACCTCATGATAAGTTTGGAAGACACAGACTAAGAGAAATATATAAAACGGGAAATGCTACAGAAAGTATAGACGGAACATGATTGGTCAGGGATTGCTAATGAGTGATGCTCAGTTAAGGAGGTTTATTATATACATGTTCACTTAATCTTTCATTATAAAAAAATGAAAATTTCCATAATATAAAATTTAAACCCAAACAGAATGTTATTGAAGCAATGATCTATGGAATCTGTACTCCACAAAAATTTTGGATGGAACATCAGATGGTGTAATCTGGACAATCTATTGGTTTGCTATTTATTGTCCTGGAGGTGGTATAGAATGGAACTTTCATAGT
The DNA here is from genome assembly GCF_052094955.1 of Ictidomys tridecemlineatus. Lineage (NCBI taxonomy): Eukaryota > Metazoa > Chordata > Mammalia > Rodentia > Sciuridae > Ictidomys > Ictidomys tridecemlineatus. The sequence goes on along the minus strand of NC_135477.1, from coordinate 26,800,973 downwards.
CTGATAGAGTGAACCTGAGGATCCTGAATACAGGAAAAAGAGTGTAATCACAATTCTAAATGAAGGGGAAATTTCTCTTTATGAGGGATGGTTACATTTGGCCTGGAGAAGATAAGAATTCTGTGCATGTCAGGTTGCCTGGAGAGGCTGAACTATTAGCCCTCTATCAGGAGGTCTAATTGGAACATCTCCTCTTTTCTTTTTTCCCTTGTAGTGGGAATTAAACCAGGTACACTTTACCACTGAGCTACATCCCCAGCCCTTCTTTATCTTTCATTTTGGGACAGGGTCTTCACTAAGTTGCTTAGAGCCTTGCTAAATTGCTGAGGCTGACCTTGAGCTTAGAATCCTCCTATATCAGCCTCCCAAGAGGCTGGTATTGCAGGTGTGGGCAATTGCACTTGGTGAAACATCATCTCTTCATGTGCTGGCATCAGAGGATGCTGAAGTTAGGAACACAACCTCTTTGAAAAAATGAATTTGGCCTGGTCAGATAATAGTAAATTTAAATGACCCCCTTGTGGTTTAACTTTCTCTTGGCCTGGAGAAAATTCTAGCCTAAAATGCATACAAAGAAATAATATGATCAATAACAGCGACTTACAATAAAGGCTGAAGAAACAAACCATAAAAGTTTGGCTCATAATGAGACTAGTCTGTCCACAGTGGATAGTCATTTCTTTTAAGAGCCCCTTGGAGTCTAGGTATACTTCAAATGAGAGACAACAGGTAATGTTATTAATGTGAACCAACCTCAGTTTCCCCCAACTGTTAACCTAACCTAATATTTACTTAGAAAGAAAAATCTTTCATAAAAATAAGGGTTTATCCTAAGAAACATGATTTTGATCTCATTTTTTAAGTTCTGTCAATTCTACCCTCCCTTTCTAATGGAAATACAAGAGTCCTTGGAGCCCAGAAAAAAGTATTTTGTCAATAGTCTCAAGAGAGAATAGCATTACCTAAAATAAAGCAGCATTAAACCAATTGTCTAGCAAGGAAAACTAAAAAAAGTTCTCTTTCCATGGAAAAGTGAGGGTTTGAATTAAAACGTCTTTCTTTCTGGTCCTTTTTATACCCTCTTTCTTTCTTTTTCTCTTTTGGTACCGTAGATTGAACCCAGGGGTATTTAACAACCAAGCCATTCCCTAGCCCTTTTTGTATTTTATTTTGACACAGGGATCTCCAAGTTGCTTAGGACCTTGCTAAATTGCTGAGGCTGGCCTCAAACTCACAATCCTCCTGCCTCATCCTCCCAAGTCATTAGAATTACAGGACAATGCACCAGGCTATTATTAACAAAAGCAATAGCTATTATTTTCTTTTATGACAGGAGAAATAGGAACTGTGAAAGAAAAATATGAGCCCGACTTATTGAAGAAATCAACCATTGTTGAACCTCTCTGGTCACTTCTCAAGCCCTTGGGCTGCCTACAGGGCAGCTGCTCATTTGGTCCATCTAGATCTTACCCTACCAAACCCAGGCTTTTTGTGGATAGTTGACTTTTTTAATGGACCAGGGAAGTTATTATGCAAGAGCATCTTTTTCATCAGCATATTATTTTCCAGATTCCAAAGAAGTTCCTCACAGCTTTCTTTCGATTTCTCTAACTTCAGAGATCCTGGCCTCTTAGAATAAGAGGATCCTTTCCTAATGTAATAAGTTTAGTGGAACTTTCCTTGATAGAACTCATTCTTTTTGTCTGTTAGTGGAAAATTCTCAAACTTACAAAAACTTAATATGAAAAAAAATAAGCATGGATTCAGCAATTTTAAATGAATTTTTATTGTTCATAATGTACAGTCATGCACTGCATAACAATGTTTTCTTCAACTATGAACTGCATATACCATAATGGTCCCATTATGATGATGGAGCTTTAAAAACCCTATTGCCTACTGATATCATAGTGCAAAGCATTATGATATATATATATATATATAGAGAGAGAGAGAGAGAGAGAGAGAGAATATATAAAATACTAAATTCCCATATATCCCCTCCCTGACCCTTGCACCATGTTCCCTTTTGTTTGTCCCTATACAGAATCCAATATGAATAATATCAGTCCCCAGAAAACATATCCATTCCAAGCAATGTGGTGCTTTCAACATAAAGTAGGGCAGAAGATATTTCCAGAAGATCCCTGGCTCATGATATGAGTTGTTTGCTCTCCCTGCACTTCCACCAATGTTATCTGAATCCTCACCAGAGACCCAAGTGATGGGAACCCCAGATCTTATACTGGAAACTCCAAAACAAAGAGCTAAATAAACTTTTTTCTAAGCTAATTGCCTTGTGGATCCCATTATAGTGATGGAAAGCTGACTAACACACCAGTAGAAAACCAACTACAGTCATTTATGTAAATTATGGACCATTGCATCCAAGTATTACGAAACTCAGGGACAATTACTCATAGCATTAAGTGGGTCAGGTTTGACTGTGATGCTAACCTCTAGCTGCAAGTGCCCAGGGCTCCCTGTAGCTGGATCATCTGCTGCTGCAGTGTAGTCATTTGCTATTTGCTCACTGCACAGCCTTGCTTATCTCATATACTGTTCCAAAATCTTTCTGCAGTCTTTAGTCTTTTGAAAATATCTTCTGCATCTTATAATCTTCCCTCCCTCCTTTTTAAAGAAGCATTTTATTCAAAAAGTGTATAGAGTACTCCTATGTTCAAGGTACTGAATTAGGAGCTGGAGGATAAACAAACATAACTCAGGCCACCCATATAAATGATTTATATCAGGGAGTATAATGAAAACTTAATACAAACAAAGAAAAATTGCTGTGGGGCTTCAAGAAGCGCTGGTTGTCACTTTTAAAGTAGATGCGTATTTTTATCTTTTAAACCATTACCTATATAATACTTATTATGTAATCTACATATGTATATTTCATGTTTCTTTTCTCTTTCCCCTCTCTCACACACATATTAGAATATAAACTTCAAAGTGCAAGGACATTCTGTTTTGTTCACTGATGCATCCCAAGTATGTAAATAGTAGCCAACATGCACAAGGCACCTAATAAATATATGCAGGGTAAGTAGGTGCTGAGAAACACAAGAGAATCTCAGGTAAGGAAGTCAGAGTAAACACATGTACAGCTCCCTCTTCAAACGCTAGCAAAACCACAGTAAAGGGATTATTTAACAGGCATAATCCAAGAATGAAAAAAAAAATGGGAGAAAAGACTATGGGAAGATTCTAGAAGCTGGAACACAGTTGGATGACTAAGACTGTCTTAGTAGAACCTGATCCTGAACCTGAGGCTGAAGGACAGCACAAAAGCAACACGGTTTCCACAGAAGAAACCACAAAAGCTCAAGATCCAGGGGCACTAGCTGCCTTGGAGGGCAGAAGGGAGGGCACAGCTTGCCTACGGACAGGATCAATATTCTGTTGAAGTTGACAGGAAATGCCCCAGACTCCAGGCAAAACACTGGAGACTATTCACTAGCTGAGTAAACTCCAGGATCTCTGACTGGGGAACAGGGGGTTCAGTAGAGAGCACAGTGACTGCATCAGTGTGGTCCAATCAGGAGACAAACTGTGCAGAAGGACAGGAAAAGGAGGTGAGGGTAAAGAGGAGGACTTACACACTGGATGTCTTCAGGCCCTTCTCCTCTTTCAGCATCTAGAATGCAGCAGCTAGGCCTGAACACTTCAGGTGGGATTTAGAAGAACCATCTCTGCAGACTCTGAGAGACTAAAAGGAAAAATTTAGGATACTGATATTGGGAATCACTCCAGTCCCAACAGGAGGCAGAGATCTGCTCACACTGAATGTGTTCTGCCAAATGCTTGGAGCTCTATGGGCTTTGTTCCCTGCTATTATACATAAACAGACAGGACTATGAGTTACCTCAGACAGACCTGCCACAATAAGAGAGGGGAAAAAAACAAACAAACCCCAAAACCTTGGAACACAAGAGACAAGAGATTATGGAGAGAGAAGAAAAATAGTCTCCAAACTATAATAAGTCAGTGAATCGACACATAAGCATGTCACTTAGAGATTCAGAGGAAAATGTCAAAAGAAATCAGCTACAAAAACTTCTAAGAGGTTAAAACTTCTGTTCTGGAGAACAGAAAATGGTTAGGAGAGGAGGATGAAATGCTATTTTTTTTTATAATCAACAACAAAAAACTATTCAGTTTTTTAAATTATACACAAGTACTTTGTAGATATAAAATCAAAACAAAATACCAAGAAACTACAGGAGATTTTAAAGTGAACATAGCCCACTAGACACTCCTCCCCAAAACTCTTATGACACTGTCTTATTTCAGTTGTCACCTGCTTTTCTCACCCCATCCACTTTCACCCCAATACCCAAACAAGGCTAGTGAGAAAGGGAAAGGGAGACTGGAAGGCCTGGGATCTGCTCTGTCAGGATCATGTGAGAAGCCTGGGGTCAGCTTCAGTTCACTGACTCCAGATGACTTCTCCTTGCACAACTTAAGTTTGTATTAAAGTTACAACTATCAAAACCAGGCTGACTCAATCCTCATGTGTTTCCTCTTTCTTACTTTCTTTTCAAAGAATATCCTCATCCCCAAAAAAACCTTGATTCTAAATACACCTTCTCCCATTGCTTTCTCTAGGTTCTCCTCCTGTACAGGCTGGGATATTCTTGGGGTCTATCTGCCTTAGGGGGGACAGACTGCAAGTCTTTAACACTTGGGTAACAGAAACCTTTGCTACCCTTTCACTTCACTGTGTTGCTTTCCCTGGGGATAAAAGGGAGAGGTACTTTTAGCTATGGTTATTTTTATACAGAATAATTCCATTTGCCTACCAAATTGTATCATATTTCCCCTTTTTCTTTTTTTAATATCTTTATTTATTCATTTTTATGTGTTGCTGAGGATGGAACCCAGTGCCTCACACATGCAAGGCAGGAGCTCTACCACTAAGCTACAGCCCCAGCCCTCCTCTTTTTCTTTACTAGCAATTCCACTGGCTCTGACTTTCCTTGATATAAACAAAGGACCTGTTTGGAACAAAATAGTTGGAATGACACTGATAGACCAGGTGTGCTCATCCACTCATTACACAGTACTCAGAGAGAAGAGTCTCATTTTAGATTTTTTTCAAAACAAACATCCACTAGTTCCTTGTCTCTGATGTAGGTTAACCTCTTATCTCTGATAGCAAAGGCATAATTATCTCTTTTTCAGTTAAACAAAGCAAAAAGCAACATCTGATATCTTTGACGAATAGTTGGGATTCAAATGTCTTAATAATTCCCAAAGTTAAGATGAACAAATAAATGGAATTTACTGGGGATACTTTTAAATTCCTGTTTTATTCCAAATATTATTTCACCATCATAGAATGGTGAAGGCTCTGTTTAACCATCATATAAAAAAAGAGTATGAGTTTTGCTAACTACAAGCTTAAGTAGTGGCTAGAGAGTGCTTCCACAAAAAGTCAACTTCTCTCTTCCCCACCCCTCTGTTTCCAAGAATACAGGTAAGACTGGTTTTGCTCTGTTGGTCACTTCATCAGTATTTGATGAGGATCTTCACGTCTATTATAAGGAAGCTGCTATAGCAGGTGGAGAAGAGAAAGAACTCAAGGATAATGTAATAGATGAGTACACACATACCTAGGTGATGACAGTATTGATTGCTAGGCATTCATATTGCCTCTGTTGACTTTATAAATACCCTGTGAGGTCTTAAGTCACATATAGTCACCATATTAAAGATGAGAAAAGTGAGACTAAGAGAAGGTAGATCAGTGATTCTCAAACACTTAGCTCTCAGTACACCTTTACACTCTTAAAATTATTGACATAGTTCTCAATGCACACACAAATTAAATCAAAATGAATGCACGACCTAAATGTAAGAGCTATAACAATAAAACTCTTAGAAGAAAACCAAATGTAAATATATGTGACCTCAAAACCTCTCTCCCTGCTCCTCCTTAATCTCAGGGAAAAAAGGATTACCTTTCTTCCCCATTCTAGGCAGAGTTATTGGTCCCTGAGTACATACCCACCATAGGAACAAAGTAACCCAGACTTTGGGGATAGTACCAGAAGATCTCAGAAACGACTATCTCCCAAATTAACAAGCGAATTACAACTCCAGAAAAAGAAAAGAATGCAGTCTTTGAGTCACCTCTTTAAAAGCCCCTGTTCAATTATTTTATGGGTTAACTAACAACAACAAAAAAGAATCTATTAATGTTCTAGAAGCCCTGGGCTCAATCCCCAGCACCACACACACAAAAAAATCAGAATGTTGACATTCATTAAAAGCCCCTGTTCCTGCAGAATCACAACCTTTAGGACAGGAGTCCCCTGTGTTTCTCCTTTGCTAGCAAGGCAATAAAACTCCTTTTTCCTTTTTCTCAAAACCCTGTCCTGGGGCCGGGGTTGTGGCTCAGTGGTAGAGCACTAGCTGAGCATGCTTGAAGCACTAGGTCCAATCCTGGCACCACTATAATAAAAAGTATTGTCTCCATCTACAGCTAAAAAAAATATTTTTAAAAAAAGTGTTCTTGTGGGGTTGGGGATGTGGCTCAAGCGGTAGCGTGTTCGCCTGGCATGAGTATGGCCCGGTTTCTATCCTCAGCACCACATACAAACAAAGATGTTGTGTCCACGAAAACTAAATAATATATATATATATATATATATATATATATATATATATATATATATATATATTTTTTTTTTTCAAAAAAAAAGTGTTCTCGTTATTGGATTGGCTTTTGGCAAATAACATATATAACAAATGACCTAGTAGTCACTTTTGACCTAGCTTTCAGTAACAAAAGCACTGCAAATAATATATGTCACTAGTATCTGAACTAAATAATCTCTTACAACAATAATTTTTTAAAGCACAATTTTAAATAGCTAAAGGATTTGAATAGACATATCTCCTAATAAGATACATGTAGGATTTCCACTTGACCTGACTAAAATCATCTTGGTGGTGTTAACTAACATTTTGTCTAGTGACCTTGGCAGGCATTCCAAACCCTATAGAATAAACAAAGTTGAACAGATTGTCAGTGGAACATACCCTGCCAAACCCCAACTGTTTTGTAACTGACATAAATAGTTTCTTGGAAAGCTCAGGTATATTCCACTTAATTGTGGTCCACTGAGTTCTACCAAAGCTTCCTTTTGACCCTCCGACCCTAGTCTGGTCCCCTTTGCTCCGCTGTTGCCACCAGAGTAACTTTCTGAAACAGACTGTCCTGTCCAGTTTGACTCTAGGTCACGTAAGACGCAATCGTAACCTTCTGCCGACATTCATAGCCTCCTCTCCACTTCCCCTCCCACTCTCCACTCCACACCCCTTCATGCTCGGTAACATAGGCCTTGAACATTCCTGAACACTTTCTGCTTCCGGGCTTTACTGCAAGCTCTAAACAAGGCACAACAATCTGTTTTGCTGACTCGTACGTGATAGGTGTTTGCACAACTTCAGACAAGGATCAAGATGCGCCCTGCCCACCGGCCCGCCCGCCCGGCTTAGCCGGGTCTCCCCCACCTCGAGGATAGCTTGGAAACAGGCGCCCATATAGGCCAGAGTCCCCAGGGGCGAGGCGCTGACAACGCCTCTTAGCGATTCTTCTGGGTAGGGAAGGAGGACCTGTGCTGGGGAGGTGCGGCCTCCACAGCTCAGCGGGCCCTTGAGGCCATCCGCACTTCCCCGTTGCAGGGTGTGGCGGGTCAAGACAGAAAGAGACAAGGGGACCCTAGACAGTAAAAAGGCCACAGGAAGCTAGAAGGCGCACGGCTGGGGCTAGAGCAGTCGAGCCTCCTGATTGGCGCCAAAGCCGTCAGACAAGCCAGGCGGCCGCTGATTGGTTGCGCGGACTCCGGCACTGTGCGCAGCGTGAACGCTAATAACCCTGAAGGCCGGGTCTGTGACCGACAGTAACCCCGGCGGGAGGTGGGGAGGGCGCCGCGGAGCTCCCTGGGCGTCGGCCGCCCCGCCCCGCCCCGCCAGGCCTGGTTGGGTAGCAGAAGCTGCTCCCGCCGCGGCAGGCTGAACCAGGCTGGTGGCCTCTACGCAGAGCCTCCTCTTTCCGACCTCAGCAGGGCTGTGGAGTTTAGTGGGGGATAGGGGTGAGGACCGGAGCGTTGGAATCGCACAGAACGTTCTGTGCGACACGAATGGCCTCGGTGGGTCAGCGAGGTGGCAGCCTGACCTCCCCGCCACTGCGCACACTACCCTATTATTGGAAAAGGCACGACTGGAGGCTTTGGCCTGACGCTGGTCCCACCCTCTACTCCGGGGCCAGAGAGTCCTTTGAGGACTGGCTTTCCAGAGGAAGAGAGGAGGAAAGGGACGAATGTTTACACAGGGATCCCTTTCCTCCACCCTCCGCACCTCTCTGGGGTTACTGCGGGTCACAGACCTGGTACTGGGAGGTTAATAGCGTTCACGCCCCCCCCCCCCCCAGCGTCCAAGGATGTGAGCAGCCAATCAGCGGCTGCCCGATGGCGTCTATGCTAACCAGGAGGCTCAGCGGCTCCAGTCTTTGCAGTGCTACTCCCTGCCAGCTGTCACCTTTAGGTTGTTGGTGGGAATGTAAATGCTGCTCAGCTGTTGTGGAAAACAGTTCCGCGATTCCTCTAAAATTTAAACAGAAAGTTGCCATATGACCCAGCAAACTTATGCCTAGGTGTATGTCTAAATGAATTGAAAACAATACTAAAATAATTGGACGCAATTATTGTCAACAGTAACAGCACTATTTGTCCACACCAAAAAGTGGGAACAACTCAAAAACTGTCCATTGATAGATGAATCAACAAATTTGTGTGGTATACTTAAACAATGGTCTACGAATCCACCATCAAAAGGAATTCAGTACTAATTTATGCTACTTTGAATGTAAAAGAACAACAAAAAAAACATACTGAGAGAAACAAGTCATACTATGAATGTCACATATTGAGGATTCCATATTGTGTTCTGGGATCATGAAAATATTTTTAAATTAGAGATAGTGGTCACAAAACCTTGTAAATGTACTCAATGCCGTAGAATTGTTCACTTTAAGATACGTAGGGTTGCTTTGCTTTGTTTTGTTTTTTTTTTGCAGTTCCAAAGATCAAATCCAGGACATCTCTGTGCCAGGCAAGAGATTTATTGAGCTATACTTCAGCCCTAATGTGGTTACTCTAATGTTAAAGGACTACTTCTTCAATTAAATGTATACATATTTAAAACAGACTTTATATGGAGTCCTTCTATTATCTATAATTCTCTAAGGAAGAAATAAGAATAGAACCATGAGCAATCCTGGGCCCAGCGCTGCCTTTTACATTCACTTTCCACATTATCCTCATTTCCTATTCTTATTTAAAAAGTCTTTTACAGCCTGGCCAGAATTGGCTACTCAGTGCTCCCCCTGAGAAATGCTCAAGGTAAAGAGGGCCCCTTTGGCCTTTTTGAGAGGATTTGAGTCCACTCTTTGGCCCAAATCACAATGAGTCAGCACTGCACACATTGCCCCTTTGTGAGCCCTCTGTGGACTGGATGTAACTTACTGGGCAGGATAGTGGCGGTGGGGCTGACCTGGGTCACCAAAAGGGGAGGGTTCTTCTTGCTTCCAGCAACCCCTGATAGAATCTAAGCTCCATGGAGTCTGCCATTGGGGCCTGTGGTATTTGCCCTAAATTCAGGGTACAAAATTCTGTGCTTTGCCAGCATCATAGAAAATTAATTACAGGTCACAGAATAGGACTCCCATTCCCTCTGACATTTCTTCCAGCTTGTAGCAGAGATAGAACTTAAATGAAGGCTTGAGATTTCCACCATTTAATTGAATACCATCTGTTTAGGGTGAAGGAAGACATTTCCAGAAGAGGAAAACGCCCTGGAGGAGCTCAGAACTTAACAGAAGGGTAGAGTATGGTTGGAAAAGTAGAGAGGAAATGTCAGGTCTGTTTCTGTGGTAGAGAGAAGGGCTTAAAACTCAACTGGGATCAGTGTTCAGGTGGGTCAGGAGGTGAGAGAGCTGAGCTCTTGCAGAACACAGGAAGTTTGTGAAGTTTGTGCATGAGTTCAGCTCCTTGCCATTGGCAGCCAGGGAAGAGCTTTGCCTCTGAGTATAACTGAGTATCGCTGGCAGGCACTTGGATATAAGAGATTTGGGCCTGTCTCCTTTGTCTTCTACTCCAATCCAGGATAACCAGGAGGCCTCAGTTCTGGAGCTACACCACAACACCACTACCCACTCTCTCACAGCTTCTCTCCAGATCTGATGAGTCAATAATAGCACCTGCTTCTGATACAGTGAGGTGATGTGCTGTCTGGCCTGCAGGGCAGTGCCTGCCCATAGAAATGTTGATATTGCTGTTATCATCATGTCCTCCAGTCTGGTGGACTGAGATTTTGGATTTCCTACTCAAAAGAAAATTGGATTTCTGTTTATGTTTGACCTAACCCCTTTTCACTAATATAGAACTTGGTATGGATTTTTCAACTACTATAATTTGATATACCAAGATTGTTATCTTAGACTTTATTATAGCAGCTGCCTTTTGTCATTTGGCTATGTTTGTCTCTTTGAATTTTGAGACTGGAGAGAATATCACTGTAGAATTAAGACTTGATTTGTAGAATCAAGTCTTTTAGTCAAAAACTTGATTTTCCTCCCTGCTTCTTTAATCTGTTTTAGTTTGAATCTCAGCTACCACTAATGGTAAAAGTAATAAAATCCAAGGCACTTTTTTTCTCATACAATATTTATTATTGAGATTCCATTCATATACCATAAAACAAGCCCTTTTTAATACTTATTTTTAATTTTAGGTGGATACAATATCTTTATTTTATTTTTATGTGGTGTTAAGAATTGAACCCAGTGCCTTACACATACTAGGTGAGCACTCTACCACTTGAACAACAATGCCAGGCCCCAAACCAGCCTTTTAAAAAAAAGAGTTCGAATAGAAAAAAAAATAATAATAAAAAAAATTAAAAAATAAAAAAAAGAGTTCAATTCACCCATTTTCAGTGGAGTCCTGCAACTACCACCACAACCTAATACTGAAACATTTTTGTCACTTCTCACACAAAACAGTGCCCATTAGCTGTCACTCCTCATTCTTCTCCCATGGCCCTCTGGCAGCTTCTAATCTGCTTTCTGTCTCTATATTAATCTATTCTGGGCATTTCATATAAGTGGAATCATACAGATTATGGCCTTTTGTGTCTGACTGCTTGATCACAGAACAAACTTTTCAAGATCCATCATCATATCATGTATCAATACTTGGTTCTTTTTATGGCTAAATAATATTCTGTTGTACAAATATACTACTTTGTTGTTTATTTATTATTGTGTTCATGGATATTTGTGTTGTTTCCACTTTGGACTCTTACATAATCCAGTTCTGAACACTCATATGCAAGTTTTTCAGGCATGTATGCTTTCACTTCTCTTGGGGATGTACTAGGAGCAGAATTGCTGGGTCCTATGGTAGTTCTATGTTTTCTATCCTTTAAGGAATGGCATGTATGTTTTCCAAAGCAGCTGCATTATGTTAGATTCCCATCAGCAATTTATGTATAAGGGTTCCAGTTTGTTTACTTCCTCAGCAATAATTATTTTTCACTGTTTTCTTTATTATATTCAGGTATGAAGTGAAATCTCTTTGTGATTCTGAGTAGTATTTCCTTGATGGCTATTAATGTTAAGCATCTTTCCCTGTGTCTTTTTTTTTTTTTACCATTTGTATATTTTTTATAAATAAAATGTATATTCAAATATTTTCTCTTCTTTACCATCAGGTATTTGTCTTTTCATTTTTGATCTGTAGGGCTTGGGGTACAGCTCGTTGGTAGAGTGCTTACCTAGCAGGCTGAAGCCTTGGGTTCAATTCCGATGAGAGTTACTTTTATATTCCAAGCACTAGACTCTGATCAAACATATGATTTTGCAAATATGTTCTTCCATTCTGTGGGTTGCACTTTTAATTTCCTGATGGTATCTTTTGAAGCACAAAATTCTCAATTTTGATGAAAGCCAATATTTAAAATTTTTTTGCTGCTTATGCTTTTACCATCACATCCAAGAAATTGCCCAACCTCAGGTTCATTACTTTTCCTCACTGTGACCAAAATTCTTGAGAAAAACTCATCATGGCAAGAGGGCATGACAGAGGAAAGTTACTTAACTTTTGGCAGTCAGGAAACAGAGAGGGAAGAGAGGGAACAAGGAAGTGGCTAGGAACAAGTTATAGTCCCCAAGGGTGTGCCCCCAAGGACCTACCTACTCTTTTCAACTAGATTCTACCTCCTGCAGTCTGTACCACTCCCAGCTATGAATTTCTAAATGGGTTAACCCATTAATAAGGTCAGAGCCCTCATGAACCACAATCACTTTCTGAAATTCTACCTTTGAAGTTTGTTTCATTGAGGAACAAGCCTTGAACTCATGAGCCTTTGGGTAATATTTTAAAATCAAACCATAATATTCCACCCCTCACGCCCAAAGAGAGGAATCAATTAGGGACAAGATATAGCCTTCCATGGCACAATCCCAATAACCTACTTTCTCCAACTAGGCCCCACCTCCAAATAATGTCTTCAAATTATTAATTCATAAATGGATTAACCCATTGATGAGGGACACCCCACACACATCCTTTGCAGCTGCCATGAGATGCGTAGCTTTTCTTTCTCACATCTTTCTGCTCTGATGTTTTGCCTTGCCTCAAGCCCATGTTTTGCCTTCCTACCATGGGCTGGATTCTCTGAAACTGAGCCAAAATAAATCCTTCTTCAAGTTGTTTTTCTTAGGTATTTCATCATGTTGACAAAAAAACAGATAAATATAACAGATGATGGAGATTTACACCAATATTTTCTGCTAAGAGTTATGTAGCTTGAGCTGGTGTACTTCCAGTACATGGTTTGAGATAGTGGGCCAACTTTCCTTTGTGTGTGTATATTCACTTGTTCCAGCTTTGTTGATAAATTATTCTTTCCCCATTGGATTATCTAGGCATGCCTGTCAAGAATCAATTAACCTTAGATGTATAGTGAATTTCTCCATTCCCCATTCTATTCCATTGATTTATTTGGCTTTATGCCAGTATTATACACACTGTCTTGATTAATGACTCTGAAGAAAGTTTGAAATCAGGAAATAAATGTCCTCCAAATTTGTACTCTTCTTTGTATATTTATTTTGCTGTTCAGGGTTCCTTGAATTTCCATATGAATGCTATGCTCTATTTCTCTAAAATATAAGTTGGAACTTTATGAGAATTGCCTTGAAACTTTAGGTCAATTGGGGAAATATTACCATCTTAACAATATTGAATCTTCCAATCCATGAACATAGTAGTATTTCTTGCCATTATTTAAATGTCCTTTTTTTCAATAGCATTTTGAAGTTTTCAATGTGGCATTCTAGGGCACTTTTTATTTTATTTACTTGGTTCATTTTGATCTTATAATAAATGGGATTCTCTTAATTTTATTATATATTATATATTGCTAGTTTATAGAAATAAAATTGATTTTTATATGTTGATATTATCTGATAGCATTGATCAACCTATTAATGACCTTGAATAGTTATGCATGTGTTATTTCTTTAGGATTTTGTAAAAACAGTCATTTCATCTGCAAATCGAGATAATTTTACTTTTTCCTTTCCAATCTAGATGCTCCACATCTTTTTTCTGTCCTATCAGATATGTTTTAGGGACCTTCCTGGTTCTACCCCTTTGGAGGGGGGAGAAAATTGATGGCCATTGAGCTTAAGGTATTTTATTTCTATACTCTTCTTTATTATAATCTTAAAGTATTTTTTGTCCTTTTATGACATAGTTTAATCTTGATTCCCATATGAGACCCTAACTCTTTATACATTCTCACATAAAACATGTTAAAACCAGAATGAATTACTCTGCCTATTGGGAGTTTTTTCTACACATGGGTGTATATTATATGGGTTAGCTCATCACTTTCCCCCCACTGAATCTTGATTAGACTGAACTTGTTCATTAACTCTTTTCTAAGATAATTTGCTTTTCTATCCACTTACTTTTTGGAATGTTTGCAAGTAGGAATAAGAAACCTCCAAGATGAAGTCACAAGTGTACAAAATACACGTTTCCTGGAAGCAGCACAGAGATGTGTTTAATCAGTGAGAAGACAACCAGGTGTGGCATAAATAAGAAAGGAAATAAGAAAGAAACAAAGAGCAGAGTAAAGATGCATTGTTAAAATTGGATACCAGTTCCTGGGAAACTAAGTGGAGACATTGAAAAGACAGAAGTTCTGATACTGAAAAATACATATTCTCGCCTGGACATTTTAAACAAAAAGGGAAAGGGACTCAAATTAGGAAGTCAGGTATTAATTAATGAAGTCAATGTCATTATCAATTTAAGATAGCAAGATCTGGCAGAACTCAATGTGTATAATCTTTTGAGTTTGTAAGTTCAGAATTGGTTCAGAGTAATACTCTCAGTAATTCCTCTAAGAGTCAAGTTTCTTGTACATGAGGAGGGCAACTTTACTGCCCTTAGCCCACTATCAACTTAAGTGTTTATTCCTTTTAATTTAAAAGCCTCGGTGTTTATACCTTTTAATTTTAAAAAAATGTTTTTTAGTTGTACATAGACACAGTACCTTTATTTCATTTATTGATCCTCTTGTGTGGTGCTGAGGCTCAAACCCAGTGCTCACACATGCTAGGCAAGTGCTCTACCACTGAGCAACAACTCTAGCCCTACCTTTGACTTTACATATTCAGAATTTTGGAGTTCTGTTAGAATGACTGATAGTCATGCTTGTCCAAGATGAGGGCATCCTTACAACAGGAAGCAGGGTGAACTGGCAGAGCTGGTTCTGACAAACTCTTAGAAGCCTAGGTATACTGGGAGCAGTGGTACATCCCTGAAATACCAGCTGAGGGGATGATGCAGGAAAAACCCAAGTTTGGGCCAGCCTGGTCAGCCTAGGGAGACTCTTTGTCTCAAAATTAAACATTTTAAAAGGGTTGGGGATGTAGCTCAGTGGTAGAACACTTGTCAAGCAGACACAAGAGCCTGGGTTCAATCCTGAACACTGCAAAAAAATTAAATGTAAAGTATGTTTTTCCACATGAGGATTCTCCAATAAAGTAGAAAACATTTAAAGTAAAAACAAAGCAAAACAAAATCCACCTTTTCCACCTTGTGATCATGAAGCCCTCTCTATTCTAGAACTGTACACCCTTCCCTTCGATCGTTTCCTTCTTCCTACTGTTGTGCATCAGCAGTCAGGAAGCCATTTATTCTTTGGAGGCCAGGACTTTCCAGGAGCTGCACTGTCCAGCCTGGGTTGCAAGAGAAAGTTTTGTTTTCCCAGGCGGTACTTCTGCTGCTGCTCCAGGTCTTTCCCAGGAGCTCTATCTTAGTGACACATGGAGAGCTGGCATTTCCCCAGGCCTTAGTGCCAACTGGTGGCACATGTTTGATTTAATAGGAGCAGACATCTCCTTTCCTGTTGCCCACAGTTTAACCTAAAGTTAACTCTTAGGAAGGACAAGGCAGGTTATTGGGGTATGATTCAACCCCCGAAGCTTCTACTGTTTTTTTTTTTTTTTAATTTCTTTTAAAGGTTCAGGGAACATATAAGATGATGAGCCATAGTAATAGGTCCTAGGAGACTACAACAGTCAAAAAGCTCCAAGGCACAGTGCAATCAGATTCACATCAATTTTATTAGAACAAACACAACCTCAGATCAAAACAACTAGCTTCAAAATTGATATTAATGAAAATTATTCCAAAAAAAAATTCTTAGGTTACAAATAATTACTATTTCACATAAGGAAAAATCTTACCCAAGGAAGGAAAAGGTATCCTGCATTTATTTTCATAGCAGTGAGTACACATTCTCAAAATTTTGTCTGGCTAATTATCCAACATTTATCAACTGCATTCATTCAATCTCTCAAGAGGAGGATGTAGTCTAAAATCATCCAGAACATGGTACACGTCAAGTCCATGGTGCATACTGCTATAATAAAAACATGCAGGTTTTGAAAATTCCTCTGCTTATGTCAAAATGCTTTAGTAGAAGCATTACTCATGCCTCAAACCTGTCCATTGAGGTAGGTCAGTTTTATACCCCATTTTAAGAGAAGGAATACTGAGGCACATTATAAATGACTTGTCCAGTGCTGTGGTCTGAATTCATGGGATGGACACTTCATCTCCAAAGCAACAGCATTGAGGTGGAACCATTAAGAGGTGATTAGGTCAGGAGTGTTCTACCCTCGTGGATTAATGTCCTTATCTTGGGAGTGGATTCTTTATTGTCAGCATAAGTCTGCTTTTAGAGTCACATGGTCAGTGGCATACTGGTAGGAGGCCCTGACCTTCACAACCAGTATAGCATAGCTACCTTGCTTTCTTTTCACATCAACCCACTTCTGTTACATTTACAGAGAACACACTTGGAAAAATTGCAGACTGTTAAAACTTCCATTTTAAACACTGTAACCTTTTAATTAATAAAGGTATAAATAAAATGTTCAAATTATTTCTACCCTCCATCAAACGTGATTAATAAAAACAGCCCTAAGAAGTTTACAAAATGGAGCCCAGAAGGGAATCCTTCAAATCGATGTATTGATAATCCTCCAAGTGGGCCAGTTTTTACATCTGCACTGCTGCAGGCTCTCAGGTGTTAAGGGACTCAAGAGGGAGCAAGGGAGGCTCACGTGTAACATGGATTAGAAAAGAGGTAAGGCACCTGAATAAATTGTCAGCATTAACCATTACAAATTCACTCTTGATCAGAGTTTCTTTTAATGTGTCATTGAGCTTTAGAATCTTAAAAAGTGTTCTTTATTGAGTCAATCTACCACTACCCCCCACACACATATCCTGCACCCTCAGTCCAAGGTCTCCATCCTCACTTTTGTAGGGACATGGAATAGATCAGATTCGTGGGACAGAATTAAAAGATAATGAGAAAAAATTGAGGGTTATATCTACCTGATGACCTGCAGAGAAGAAACAACCCAAGAGACATATTTGTGGGTAGGCACACAAGTCAGCAGATATGATCTATATGATCTTCCATAAGATTCTTTTCTGCTTTAATGAACAGTTCAAAGCAAGGCTGCCTTAGTGCAGGCTGGTCCCTTTAGCCTCAACTCAATTAACACAGGAAGAAAGTTCCTGCTTCCTCCCAACATCAGGCCTCAACAATGGACAAAGCATTTGGCATTGTACACTGTTAATCCTGGTAAGAGCAAAGCCAGGCTTCCACATTGATGACGGAGGTACAGGGCAGGAAAGGCCCATAGTCTTTAAACTATTGACATTCTGTTTCTCCCCCCACAGACTTCTATCCTATTGTTTGCCTGGCTGTGTGGTAGGGGATGTCGGTTAAGTTTGCTAAACACACACTCTTTTCAGCAAAATTCATGCCATCTCAGATCCCACATTTAAGCCAAAGCTTTGCAGCAGACTCTGGCTCCTAGTAGGGGCCTCCTTTCAAAGTGAGAACCAGGTGTCCTCCTCTTCCTGTAAGAATCACACTGAGCATGCTCTCTTATGTCCTAGGAAGGAGATTTTCAACAAACTCTGCTTTCCTCCATGGTCAGCTCACTGGCACAACATGGGCATTTGGCTTAGCTTTTTGGAAAGTGAGCCTGTGTGAGCCAGGAAAGTTTTGAGAGGGTTTTCTTAAGTTATCAGTGTGGCAGAGGCACATAGGGTGGAGGTGAAGAGGATCTGGAGGCCACTTCAGTTCAGTGCCCATGAGCAATGTGTCTGCAGAATAGGGTGTTGCCTGGATAGGAAGTCCTCACTGCCCTGAAGACACATAGGAGGCTGTGTCTTTAATGAAAAAAGGAAGTATAAGAGAACCAGTAAAAATGACAGATGGAGTAGAGCCAGGAAACAAGATGGATAAAAGATCATCATACCCAAACCCTGCCACAGGCAGTCCTGCCAGTGTTGTCTGGATGGTCACAGAAAAAGGAATGCATGAAGGGGCACAATAACAGGGAAGGAAACCTAGGTTTTATTCTATGTAAGGAAAAACTGTAATGAATGAACCTACTATTTAACTTAGTTCACTAGAACACCCAACAAATCACTCAGCAGCTTCTGAACCCTCTGACAATGTGCTGTCAGAGTTCTTCCTTTGGAAAGTAATCTTTCAGGAGCTGCCTAGAGACCCTGCCCCTCAAACTGTCCATCTCCTGCCCAGCAGCGGGAGGAATGGTTAAACAATAGGTTCTCTTGTCCTTCAAGCTACTTTAGTATTTCTTTTTCAGAATGAAATACTCCCAGTGAATATTTTCATGCTGCAATACAAATTATGTCTATACACGTTTAACTTTGACCCAAGTTCACCTGCTAAAATCTTTCCATTGTTGGATGTTTGGAAATGCCACAGCCATCCTATCATTACAAGGGCAGTGACCAAAATCCTGAAGATAGCACAGCAGAAGATGAAAGAAGTTGAATGAGAATCCTCAAAATTCTATTAACTGTTGCTGTATCCATCACTTCTGGACATGGTTAACCTGACAACTTGTTTGTGTATGAAATAAGAAAATGTCCTTGTTATAGAGGGGGAAACGTCCTTCCCCAGCAGAGACCACGTTTTCTAAGGATGAAATGCTTCCCATTTATCCTCAGTCTAAACTATATTGAGACATTGAGATGTGCAGCGGTAATTTAATCGCCAACCTTCATGGCTACTCTACCAATCAGGAGAGAAAGGACGCAGTAGAGAGACTCTAGGTCTCTGCTAAGTAGGCAGCTGGGTCTGACTACAAAAAGCTTTCCCACCTCAACCACATCCTTACTTACAAATCATACCCTGCATGCTCACTCTCCCCTGATGAATGACCTGATTTGCAAACTCTGTGACAAAGTTATTTTCACCTTCCATCTGGCAAAGCGTGGGATGACAGTAAATGGGCACTTTTGAGAAGATTTTGTTGCATATCTAGCTAGAGCCACCAATCTGGAAGCTCAGGAGAGATCAAGAAAAGAGAGTTAACTGTGGCAAAGATCTTTACTTTTAGACTCTAGAAAAGACTGTTGGGTTTTTACAATGGACACTAACTTATGGCTGATCAGATGCTTGCCTGGGAGGCAATGAGGGATTAGAGAAAGGAAGGTGATAGGAACCAAGCAAGGCAAAGGATAATGGGAATAGAAGAGAAAAAAAAAAATCAGCCTAGCTTCAAAGAGGGGACTTGTTGCCTTTCAATACTTGCGCATTTACAAGAATACTGTACTAGAATGGGTTAAGGTCATCGTCTTTAGCATCTGGGAAGCATTACTCAGTAGTTAATAAACAGAACATTAAACCTCTGCCCAGATGGCTTTAGAAAAGGAACCTGGACAACCCCAAACTCAGGCACTCTTGTGGCTTCCATCTCCAGTTCTCTTAATCCTGGCCAGGACGGCGGTCTTGGATACTTTCTTCCTGTCATAAGCCAGGCCAAGGGCAGCCATGCAGTCGATGAAGAACGTGGTAAAGTTGATGTGCCAGCGGTACTCACTGGCAGAGTAGTCATAGGGGAAGGTGTGGTGGTAGTTGTGGAAACCCTCACCTGGAACAAACCAAGGAGAGAAGTTATGAAATCTCGGTGGATTGACGTTTTCCTCATCTTGGCAACATCTTACCCAGCAGCACACTACAAACCTCAGAGAAAGCTGCTGTTGCCAAGTGAATGGATGAACCCTGTGTCTTCTACTCTGAATCACATGCCCTGAGACATCTTAAGAAATGAGTCAAGGGAACTGGGGCTGTGGCTCAGAGGTAGCACGCTTCCCTAGCAGGCATGAGGCACTGGGTTCGATTCTCAGCCCCACATACAAATAAATAAAATAAAGGTCCATCAACAACTAAAAAATATTAAAAAAAAAAAAAAGAAGTGAATCAAGAAGCCCTGGTCACCAATGGCTGACTGGGAGCTTTTGTGATGGGAAATCTATCTTGAGGATAAGGAGACTATAGAGAGAAACTGGTACTGCTGACAGAGGACTGCTATTTCCACCCAGGGTTTCACAGCAAGGCTCTAAGTGAGCAATCACAAAGCCTAACGTTCAATTTAAATGGAATCATACACACATGCATATACAAGAGAAAAAGGGAGAGAGCCAATGGGTTGCACTTGTGGCAGCAAGACACATCTCAAGGGGAGTGGCTGTAGGGGAAGGTCAGCTTTTTCAGGGAGAAGATGAGCATGTGACTGTGAGGGAGGTAATTCAAGATGAAAAACATCACAATGGCAGCAAACAATGGTAGAAGAGAAGCTCTGAGATGAGAAGGATGAAAGAGCAGCTTTGGAGTAATGAAAAACAATGGAGACTAAGATGCTGACAATCACTTTTTTATGATCGTCCTTAAGGAGGCTAGAATCTGGAAGGCTTGCTATAGTATTATTTATAATACAGGACACACATGTATATGAAAATTCAGATTTGTACAGAGTACGTAATTTATTTCAAACATGAGTCAAAGTAAGAACGTGCATAATGGTAAAAGGTGCCTGATAGGAGGAGGGAGATTATAGAAGCCCCCAAAATATAGGGGGGGGAAATACTTTAGAACAATAGGTCTGACCACTGATGAGAAGTGGCCATGCGGTCTGCACAGGGAAAATTAACTTGGGGCCTTTGTCAAAGTCTATATGTACTTGGAATGAAAAGACAGGAAAAAAGTAGAGACTAGAACTATTTCCCTCATTCTGGCAATTGGAACCAGGATTATAGAGAGGATACAATTTAGGAATAGTGAACAATCAGATAAGAAAACAGAAAATTGTAATCAAATTCTCTGCTTTACTGGAGGATTCCCACAGTTCTGTGGAGGAAGGAGTTCCTAGCATATAGTAAAGTAAGCAGAAAACCGAAAAATAAAGGACAAGAAGAAATGGGACTGATAGGAGGTGGGAAAAGACCACCAACAGATGCCCTGACTCTCCTCATACTTGCATCACTAAATAATAAGGCCAGCCCACTCTTTTGTTTTTTTTTTTTTGTTACTGGGGATTGAACCCAGGGGCACTTAACCACTGAACCACATCCCCAGCCCTTTTAAAAATATTTTATTTAGAGACAGGATTTCACTGAGTTGCTTAGGACCTTGCTAAGTTGTTGAGGCTGGCTTTGAACTCACCATCCTCATGCCTCAATCTCCCCAGCTGCTGGGATTACAGGCCTGTGCCACCGCACCCACTCTTAAAAGTAGGGCGTATTCAAATATAGTAGTGAGATTTAAAGTGTGGCATAGTTGAAATTTTTTAAACTAATTTGTAATCAATCTACATTTTATACAGAATGTTTAAATATAAAACACTAAACATACAAACCATGCAGATGTCTCAACTTTTGTATTTCTACATCCCCCATCCCATTGTAAGACTACAGCCTATGAGATGACTAGAAAAAGGAAATCTCAAAAGGACTCATTATAATAGATAGCACATCCTTTCCATTTATATAGAGTTGTTGCTTCACTCCCGGGCTGGGGATGTGGCTCAAGCGGTAGCGCGCTCGCCTGGCATGCGTGCGGCCCGGGTTCGATCCTCAGCACCACATACCAACAAAGATGTTGTGTCTGCCGAGAACTAAAAAATAAATATTAAATATTCTCTCTCTCTCTCTCTTCTCTCTCTTACTCTGTCTTTAAAAAAATAAAAAAATAAAAAAAATAAAATAAAAAAAAAATAAAAATAGAGTTGTTGCTTCACTCCCATAGGGTTTCCCAATATGCTGCCCCCAGTTTTATAGCGGAAGAACTGAGCTACAAAGTGGTCTTAAAAACAGTCATTTGGATTTCTCTGGCTCCTAATCAGCAGACCACTAGATGTGGTCATATTAGGGATGGATGACTTACCCACAGCTCCCAGGGAAACCAGAATATTCTCCCTAGAGTTAATGTTCTTGTCATAGGGGCGGTATCCATACAGGTGGGCAGCACTGTTCACCAGCCAGGTGGCATTGAGCACTACAGCATATCGCAGGAAAGTGGCAACACACAAGCTGTTTAGAAAAGTTTCACCCCAATAGAACCAGGGCACCAGTGTGGGCAGGATGAAGCATATCAACAGGACAGCGGGCTTGTAGTACCTACATTGAGAGACCCCACAGTTAGTCAGTGGAAAGAGAACTCTCACATTTATCTGGACTGCCCATTCTTACTGAGTGGGTTGTATATTTCCTCCTACACTATGAGTACAGGATGGCATAAAACAGAGGAAATGGAGTGAAAAATCTTTTTTCTTTCTCTTTCTTTTTGTACCAGGGATTAAAACCAGGGGCACTGCTGAGCCACATCTCCAGCCCTTTTTTATTTTGAAACAGGGTCTCACTAAGTTCCTTAGGTTGGCTTTGAATTTGTGATCCTCCTGCTTCAGCCTCCAGAGCCACTGGGAGTAGAGGCGTGTGCCACCACACCCAGATGGGGTGGAAATCAGGTTTTAGATGAAGCAATATGGACCTGCTAAATAAATGATTCTCAACTCTTCACTTGAAATCCATTTTTCTTTTTTCATGAGACCATAAGGTCATTTGGTCATAAAGGTAAGGGTTCAAATCTCAAGCTCATTAGCCCCAATTCTGCTGCCTGGGCTATTACCCATCTGCCTTAGGGCTCCCTTAACTTTAAATGTCCATCAGTTTTTGGCATAGTCTATACAAGAAGGCTTGCCTCCATTTCCTGTGACCACCCATAATTCTTTGCTATGCTTTTCCTTCAGGAGTCTCTTTGATCACCTGAAGGTCTCTGTCCCTCCAGAGGCCCTGTCCTATTCTTTCATGCAAAACCAAGCCATTAATATTCCAAGGGCACTGACTGCTTACCTCCTTACAGCAGTCACACCTTTGACTTGTATGACTGACATTCCTTGCCTCCAACTCCTTTCCATTGCTGTCACTGACTGCATCACTACCATGGGTACTTCCTACCAGTTGACCTGTGTCCCTGCCTCTTCTCTCTCTAGCTCAATGGTTATTTCCACCCACCCCGAGAACAGTCTTTCTGATGCACACCTCTGACTGTACCATATTGCTGCAGAGACCATTAGTAGTTCCATGTTGCCAGATGAATTAAATCCTACATCTGTGCCTCAGACTCCAAAGGAACATTATCAGTCTCTGTAATCCTTTATCTAGAGCCACCCCTATACTCTGAACAGAAGGACCTTCCCAGAACACGCATGAGGCTATATTTCATTCTTTTCATTGTCTTTGCACCATCCCTGTTTACCCATCTTTGAGAAAAGTCTCTATCCATGGATGGATTCTAATGCTACTTTATTTGTAAAACCTCTCCCTGGAGTTCCTTACTGAGCAATCTCCCTCCTCTTTCTTCCTCTGAGTACAGCAGGATATTCTGCCCTGTATCATGGTTATTTGGGTACTTGGTTTATCCCTTAATCCCGAAATAGGCTTCATACTTCTTTAACATAAGGATTAGTTATATTCATTTTTGTATCCCTGATTGTCCTAGGTCAATAATCGTTTCTTGCCCTTAATTTGTTTCACTAAGATAACACAAAGAAACAGAGCATTAGTTCATGTCTGTGTATCTGTGTCACATTAAAAATTAACTTTTAAATGATCTGAACATGTAAATCACTCCGTTTTTATTTTATAAGTTCTGAGAGGAAAAAGTTAGGTCCCTGAACCCCAGATGCCCAGGGCCACATCCCCAGCCCCATCCTCCCTTCACTCACCTCCTCTGGAACATCACCAGCTTCTCAGCTTTTAGGTCAGATAGGTTCAGCGTCGCCCCCTTCTCTTTGACAGCTGGGTGTTTGCGCACCAGCAGCCAACCCACGTGAGAGAAGAAGAAGCCGCGGCGGGAGTTGTGAGGGTCAGCATCTGTTTCTGAGAACTTGTGGTGGGCGCGGTGATCTCGGGCCCATTCATAAACATCATTCTGGAGGGACAGAGAAGAGGAACACAGGCCTGAGGAGAGATGCCCTCCTTGGAGAAGTCCAATGCCTGGATGTCTGCAAGGGCCCACGGCTCTCAGCCCAGCCTCACAAATATCTATGAGTTTGGCTCCAAAGAAGAGTTACTGGAGCCTGTCCTCTTCTGCTCAATTGCCCCGAAGCTCAGGTGGAAAAGCAACTTAATCCCAGGCCACAGGAAGAGCACTGCAGCTTCTTGCAGTTATATGATGAGGAGAATGGAAGTAAATCAAACTGAGCTCAGACAGTTTCATTAAGAAAGAACACTGCCATTTCTTGAGCAAAGAAGGGACAAGGTCCTCATGGGCCAATTTGTGGGAAAGTATGAGTCAAGTGGCCCCAGAGTGATGGTCTGTGGGTATAAGTGGCAGGGACTCTACCCTGATACCTGCACAAGTGACAGCTCACCCAACTCAACAAGAACAGCAAGTGATTCATGACTGTGACTACAGTTCCAAAGGACCTCTGGGCTTGCCTGGGTCTCTTTCCATTCCTTCAAGAATGTAGCTAAGCCCTATACCACAAGCTATGTGCCCATTGCTACAATTTCCCCCATTCTGTCTCTGTTATAAACCTGTTATCTCACTACATTTTAATACGTGACCAACCTAGCTTAATGTGGTCCTATCTGGGGCTGCCATGCTATGTTAGTCATTATTCAAGTTTCCTCATCTATAAATTGGGGAGAATAAGACCTACCCCCTTACCCATCTTAGAAGGAAGTAATTAAGCTATATCAAGTACTTAAGCACGTACCGGGCACATAGTTTTGTGCTATATGCTGTTACTATCTAAAAGAAAAGAGCTCAGGAGTGTACGACACATCACCTTCAATCCCACTGTGGTAGAGTCCTAAAATAGCCAACCTAAGAGCACAAGTTTAATGTTCACTGTCTCCCCAGGAAACCAGGTTCAGTGCCTAGTTTATGACCATGGTTCCTTATGCTGAAGGACAACAGCAGCTACACTATATGAGAAGGGACATTGGAGGAAAAATAATTCTCTATCTTGATAGCCTTTCTTATTTACTTCCTATTTCCCATCCCAGTGACTGAAGTATTCCCAAGCTGGATAGAATTAAGCACTGTAGGGCAGACGGTAGATGAGATGGACGTCATTACCCAAGTACATGTATGAAGACGCGAATGGTGCGACTCTACTTTGTGTACATCCAGAGACATGAATGATTGTGCTCTATATGTGTACTATGAATTGAAATGCATTCTGCTATCACATATAACAAATTAGAGTAAAGAAAGAAAAAAAGAAAGAATTAAGCACCGAGCCTCACTTGAGATGACCAAAGTAGCTGGAAAGAGCAATGGCTGTCCTACTGGGGCTGTTCCCTCAACACTGATCCTCTTCATTCCATCCTGGATCAGTGACTGGGTAGAGACATAAGAGCTGAGCAGCACCCGCTACTTACCTGGAACGCCATGGTGTTGGCAATGATCAGGAAGAGCCGCAGGGGCAGCCGCGCTTTGTAAGTTCGGTGGCTCCACAGGCGATGAGCTCCTGCTGTGATGCCCAGGCCACTGATTAAATAGTACACATAGGCTGCCAGGACAGAATAAGGGAGTCACCAACAGGAAATTTCATAAGGCATGTCAAAATACTCTCCTAATGCCAGAGTCTGTGTGTTCTTCAGGTTTGGGTGAGGAACTGCCTCCCCTGAAACTAAGGCTTCTTGGAGTTTTTTGTTTGTTTGTACTGAGGATTGAACCCAGGAACACTTTACCACTGTGCTAAGTTCCCAGCCCTTTTTATTTTTTGAAACAGGGTCCCACTAAGTTGCTGAGGCTGGCCTCTGACTTGCAATCCTCTTGCCTCAGCTTCCAGAGTTTCTGCAATTATAATCATACAACCTGGTACCTGGTAGCCTCTTGGCTTTTACCACATGAAAAGTATCATCATGTCTACGTATCAGCATTTAAGGAGGCAGGACAGCAGAAGGAATAGGACTCTCACTGCTGTGCCACTCGGCACTATCGGTCTGCAGGGGCATTATCCCAGAGCTTATTTCCTTTGACCTTCAGCTGAACTTTTGTAAGATGTTCAGGGTCTCAAAGTACTCCCACAGACCTTAGGACCTGGGAACTAGTTGTGAAAACAGCAGCAAGAGCTATGTGGCACTGCCCAGTTGGAGCAGCCATAAGTTGTAGAGAACAATCAAAGGATGCAGTGATGTGTCTATTTACCACCTTGTACAAAAGTATTTCAGTCTTGTAGAAGACAATGTGTTTGTTTCTGGGAAAGTCAGCCCTACAGAGTTGTATTTGCACAGTGGCTCAGGTCCTAGCAAAATATTAATATTCTGTAATTCACTGCATACCTTGAATGGAGCAGGTCCTATTAACACCTCATAGTGCAGTTGAAGAAATAGATCCCCCACAAAGATTGTTTATCTAATAAACCAAAGCCATGGTTTAAACCCTCTTGTTCCAGCCCCTCTCCAAGATCTGTGCCCAATTCCTTGTTCTCTCCTTTGCCAAGTCCCTGTGAGACTAGATTCTTGAATTCAATGCTAATTCTAGACAATGCCAAGAGATAGTCAAAACCGGTAACAGAACCAGAACATTGTCCTGCCTCAGCGTCCTCTAGTTCTGCAGGCTCACAAGGCAGCAGATATGATCTCTAATGGGGAAATGGGCAGGTGTACCTAACTCTTCATGTGTTCAGCAGTTCTATGGGGGCACGGCTGAGGCCAATGTTTCATTTTGATCAAGTGGGTGCAACAGTGGATCTTCAAGGGCCACATCACTTAGTTGTGGTTGAAGACAGCACATTGTAACAAATTGTTCTAGTTCTTCCACAGTCAAAAATAACTATTTCCTAAATAGCCTCCTTCTCTCCCTCCCCGGCCTTCTGCATCCTATCCTGTTTCTTCTTCAGGATACTCAGGAAAGCCATAGAGTCAGTGATTGTCAAAGGAAAGTGTTGTTCCAGGTGACATGAGGTCTCTGACCATGTGGCAATTGAGACCTTCTAATATTCTTCACCCATACCTGGAAAAATCACACTGGAATCAGAGCCCTGCAATCACCAGGAGGAAAGAAAGGGCTCTGGACAAAGCAGAAGCACTTGGCCAAGAAGCAAGGGAGCATTTGGGATTGTTTCATGGTGCAGATGTCCCTGGGACATTGAATCCAAAACTACATGTCGTTCTATCTTAACAGGGGACCTGGGACAAGAACCCAGGCACTCAGCTGCCTGTTATATCCACATTCATTGATTCTAACACAGTAGTGCTGCCCCATTTGGAATCTGGAAAAACTTTTACTGAGAAAGGGGTTCTTCTTAGTTATGTTTCTCGGTGGCACCTGAGAATGTCTATGACAAAGCTCAAGGGACCAGATATCATCACCTACTAAACCTAAGAGATTGAGAGGGGACAGTTAACACCAGCCAAACTTTCTAAACCACTGCTCTCCCAGAGAGCTGCCGGAAAAAACCCCACACCTTAGACTGTTCCAGGAAACTTCTGATGGTCTTCTGGAGAGGGCATCCTGGCTCCCCACTCCTCAGAGAGCAACATTTGGGCACCTGGGTTTCTAAAATTCCCTGTTTTCCCTTCCCAACTCAGGCTTCAAGGGCAGAGATTAATCTGCTTGCAAAGCAGCACCTGTGGATCCAGGGGGCAGGACTGCTATCAGCCTCAGATACAGATCCAGAAAAAGCTAAGCTTAGGGCGGGTCAGAGAGGACCTGGAAATCTTCTCTCTCATTACAGCTGCCTGAGGGCTAGGGAGGGGGCCAGGAGAGCTGGTATTAGAAGGTGCTAGCCCTTGCGGGCTCTGGAGAGAAGCTGAATCAATGGGTATAGGGAAAGGAATATGAAACATTTCTATGACCTTATTTCATCTTAAGAACATTTTATTGATTGGCATGTGCTTACCTAGAATAACAGTAGCACAGTATACAGATATTTTCTTCATCTTCCTCCATAATAAACCAGCCTAATCTGCCCTGGGCGGGGTGAAGTCAAAATAGTTTTGTGGAAGACAAGCAAATGATACAAACAGAACAGCTCTTTCAGGATAGGGGTCTTTGTCACTTGTCTATACTTCAAAGCCTCCTGTACATGTTCTCAGCCTTGATCCCTAACATCCATGTCAAACTGCCCCCAGAACAGACACTTTTACATCCCAATCCTACTAGGCTCTATTCCTATCCCCACCAGCCTCTCTCAAGCAACCAAAGACATATGGGTGGCAAAAACTGGACAAAGAATAGTAGCCCTTCTGTGGAAATCCCCACCTTATTAAAGATCAGGGAGACACCTAGGGGTACTGGCTCAGGACAAGAGGACATGCTTACCCCAGAGCCAAGTGTAGAACTTGCAGGTGGGAACCAGAATGATCCCATACAGGGCTCCCAGGTGCAGCAGACACATGAGGATGATGTTTCTCCAGACAAACTCAAACTTGGGCCTGGGGCCCTCTGCATCCTGGTAGCTGGGGTCATATATGTCATCTTTCATTTCAGGGCGGATGTCTTCTTCGGAGTAGAGAGGATGGTTCTCCAACTTCTCTCCTTCATTCTGCGGGCTCCCCTTGGGAGGCGCTCTGATGGTGGTGGTGGTGGTGTAGGAGCTGGAGAGCTAGAAGGAGAGTTAAGTGGAGAGTCAGAAGAGAGCAGAGGCTTGCAGCAGCAGGGTCACTTCGCCCTCTAAGAGGAAGGGGGAAGGGTACTGTAGAGGCACAGGCCCCTGCCCCAGTACCCAGGTTACATGAGGGTGGCTTGAGATGGAATGGGGAAGTTTCCAGAGATTATGCAGACAGATTGTGGGTAGTACATTAAGGTGAAGTGGCAGAAGGAAAGAAGGGTGAAACACTCCTACCCGTGGCAACGGACAAAGGAAAAATCACACGTATACATAAAGGCGCTGGCAACACCAGGTTTTTCTTTACTTTAAAAGCTTACGAAACAAGGGGTATCAAGTGCCCCCTATTAAAAATTTAGTTACTAACTGAGAGCAAAGCAATCGACTGAAGCCAGAGCAGCTAGAAAAAAGATGGCCAGGTCCTCCCAGGAGTTTTCAACCAGTCACCTATAAGCCAATTAAAACCGCATAGCACGCGTGGCCAGAGCCACTTCTGGGAATCTCACCTGCAGCATGTGGGCCGGCATCTTGCCTCGGTGATGCTTGAATACGTTCCCAGGGCCGAGACTGCCGAGCGGAATTCGATCTGCAGAGGCCCGAGGATGGACTGACCCGGCTTATGAGCCGCGATCTAGTACGTGCGCTCAGAACTGTCTGTGCCCCTTGCACGCGCGATGGATGTCCCAGCCGGAAACTGCAGTGCGCAGATCTCCTGGGGCTGCGTTTTTCAGGCTAGAGCTGGCAGTGATTGTGTCCGGTATTTCCTTGATTCCGTTTCAACAACGAGGGACACAAAGCGCAATGCTGGCTGAAAAAGCCAAGAGAGGAGGTGAGGGCGGGAAAAGGGAGGAGACCAAAAGGACAGGAGCGCTGTGAAGAGTCAAGGCACCAGGATACTGCAGACAACAACCCCCAGCGGCGGGGGTACATGCTAATTAGGCTTCCTCAACTCTGGTCGTCATTGGCCAACGGGAATTTGGTGCCACCTCGTCCTGCTGTCGCCATTGGCTCGGCGCAATCTGCTGTTCCCACTGCCACCAGGTCGTCGCTCCCCCGCCCCTCTTTTTCTGCTTTTGGCTTCTCCCCCCAGCCCGCAGCTGTTCCTCCGCCCACCACCCCGCGGCCTGGGGGCGCTGGTGAGCTCTCTAAGCCCGAGGACACTGTCACGTTGTTGGGGTTGGATCCAAGCCCGGGACTGGCGCGCGGAACAGTGTGGGAAGCCAACTTACCTCGGACCACTCGTGACTCCATCTTTTTCCCATCTCCCCAGGCGCGTGGGAGAGGAAACACGGTTTCCATCACCGAGAGTGGAGTAGCCAGCTCCCCTCCTTAACGAGCACCGGGGCTCTGGCCCAGGGCGAACTAATGCTCAGCCTCAACCACCAGCTTCAGGATGATAACCCGAGACTCCAGGGAGTTCATTTCGAATAACCAAAAACTTGCATAAAATCTGTGTGACTGCTCTCACGCATTCTGGTGTCACGGAGCACCTCCACAGGGTGCCGTCTCCACCAGGCTCAAGTGGGTTATCCTGTCACCATTCCTACGCCTCCAAAATGAGTCTGGATGCTTTGGGAATTCTGATTGTCATGTGAAAGTTTGGAATCTTCTCTATGCAAAAAGTTAGGAAACACACAGGTGTTTTAACGCAGCAGAAGGGCAAAGGACTAGTATGTGGAATAAGGGTAGGGGGCCAGTATTGAATGAACCCTGCAAACCAACTCCCAAGAGTCATTTTATTGAATCCTCACAAGGTCATCTCACTGTAACCCTATGAGGTGGGTACTGCATGATTCCATTTAAAGGAGGAGGAAGGTGAGGTTTGGAGAGATCAAATGCCCTGGCTATCCATGATCCCAGCAGTCAGTAAGTGGTGGAAGCATGAGTTGAACATAGAAATATGATGCTGGAACCCCAGCTCAGGACACTATTTGCCCTGGGACCCTGAGGTGCTTTGACCTCACAGACCTATCAGGGCATAATCTCTGGGCCTCTGGGAGTCCTAACAGGAATTTTGAAGGCTCCACATTCACCCAGCCAGCTTCCATGCCCAGGTCTCCCCATTGCTGCTCTGAAGCTAAGGAGTTCTGTGTCTCTCAGGAAAAGTCACCTGGGATTGCCTGGGAGTAGGACAGAGCTCTGGCCTCTGGCCTCAGGGGCAGGCCACATCCTTGACCAGTGACTAGTCACCTTCACTCTATTCCTGACTCCCTTGTCAGTGGGAAAGTGCTGAATGAACCTAGCTCCCAGAGTGGAGCACCTATGTGGTAATGGCTCAGCAGGATGTGGAATTCAAGTCTGCCTATGCTGCTCCTCCTCAGATTCTCTCAGCAATGTCATCTCTGCTAAATTCTTTTGCCAACTGCAGTTTTTTTACTCTGTGTCTAATCCATTCGGACTGAGAAAACTAACAAACCATGTGCCTTTTTCAACAAAAATACATTTCACACCGTTCTGGCAGAGAGTGTGTATCAAAGCACCAGGAGGTTTAATGTCTGTGAGGCCCCACCAGCTGGTTCACAGAGGGTCATCTTTTCTCTGTCTTCATTTGGGAAAGAGGTGAGGTTCAGTTCTAGGGTCTCTTTGTAAGAGGATCAATGTCATTAATGACCTAATCACTTACTAAGCACCCACTCCAAATGCTATCATCACATGAGAGATTAGGTTTCAGTGTATGAATTTGAGGGGATATGAATTTGAGGACAGGGCCATGTCTGTCTGCTTCACTGCCATCTTCCCAGCAGTACCGGGCTTAAGGAGGTTCTCAACAAGGATTTGCTTATTGAACTTGTTACATCATAAATCATCAATAGGAGATGTTAAAGGATTCTCTCTTTAAAGACTGCTGTCTTCAGGCAGTAGATGTACATTTTAGAAGAGACACTTACTGGGAACTATTATCATTAAAGTTTTTTTATTGTTTTTTTTTTTTTTTTGTACCAGGGATTGAACCCAGGGGTGCTTAACCACTGAGCCACATCCCCATCTCCCTCCCCTTTTTAAAAAATTTTATTAGAGAGAGGGTCTCATTGTGATGCTTAGGGCCTTTCTAAGTTGCTGAGGCTGGGTTTGAACTTATGAGTCTCTTGCCTTAGCCTCCAGTGTGGCTAGGATTACAGGCATGGGCCACTGCACCTGGCAGACCACTGAAGTATTTTTTAATCTGGGATTATCATTAATTGAGACTATTCTCATATTCCATAATGAAAGCAAAGAAATATTGCATCTTCTCTCCCCACCTCTACCTTTTGCATTTCCCTCTGCTCCTTTCTCTCTTCTTCTCCCCTCTCCTTTTTCCTCCTTCCCTTCTTTCACCTCACCAACAATTTCAATCCAAATGACAACATTGCAGGGTAGATGTTTTCATGGCAGTTAAATTTAGGGGGGGGGGGGCGGCGCAGAGGTGCAAAGAATTGGCTGCTGCAGTTTAAGCAGGTAAGGGGCCCTCATGCAGGGGGCTGCCGGGCTCTGGGTGCTGGAGTCTGAGTCAGGTAAGGAGAGCACCCATGTTGAGGGGACAGCCTGGTGTGCAGTGTTGGACCCTACATGCATTGAGGAAGGAGACCATGTGGTAAAGAATGGGACACTTCAACAGTCTCAAAGAATCTTCCCTCTATAAGAGGCTAGAGGTCAGGGCTGAGGGCCATCCCTGCCCACAATGCTGCCTTTCGCTTTGTAGCATTTTCAGCAATTTGAGATCTCCAAATCCAGAACTAGCCTTCAAGGGTAGGAAAGCGTGTGTGTCAAGGAAAAATAAAAGGGTATAATTTTATTTTCTTTAACAGTTTATAGCTTGCTTTATAAACCCATGTCTGTGGGCCTTCCTTTGTTCTCTTGCTGGGGCCCTGCAAATGATAGGGCTGGACTGCTGGGAATTCTCCCGGTAACTTTGTTTTCCATCTTATTTTTCCAAAAACACAAATTAAGAAAGTGGCATTTAAAAAGCCCTCTGAGCCTGTTTGTGCCTTTCATCGCAGTACCGTAAATTGCTGGTAAACATTTCACAAGCCAAGTTGGCACAGGAATAATTAAGCTACCACAAGAACTAGCACATGCCAAGCAGTCACTTCAGAGCCAAATGTCAGCGACTGGAGAGGACTGACCTGGTTAGAGCAGCCCAGGTCCCCTCCACATCTCAGGATGGGCATGTCACTGTCTCAGCTCTATCTAGACTGACCCTCAGTGCTCTGAATGAACCTCATCTTCCAAGAGATTTGCCTTGCTCTACAAAAAAAACCAAGATTCACGTTCAGTTTACTAAAGGTTTGTACTTCCAAACTGGCCACAGTTTTTGTTTTTCTCAAAAGCAAATTTGAAAACACTCTGAATCTCTGCTCTCTCCTTCCCTTTCTCCATTTCTTCTCTCTTTTCTTCCCTCTTTCCTTCTTGACAGATGGTACATAGACATTAATTCAAAGAAAAATACAAAATTAATGGGAATTTCTTCTGTCCTGGAAAGTAAACAAGCTTGTTAAAGAAGGAAAGCAGGGGCTGGAGCTGGAGCTCAATAGTAAAGCATCTGCCTCGCATGTGTGAGGCACTGGGTTCGATCCTCAGCACCACATAAAAATAAATAAAGATATTGTGTGGCCACCTACAACTTAAAAAAAATTAAAAGAAAAAAAGAAGAAGAAGAAGGAAAGCAGACTATTGTATACACCTGGAGCTCACTATCCCAGAGCTAAGAGGGTCCCATCCTATGCTTAAGCAAGTTGGGGAGCATCTTCGTGCCTCCTTCATCATCACTAACCATGTACAGTGGATGCTTCTTTGATGAAGCAAAGGAAGTGGCTCTCAGGTGAATAGAGGAAAAGTACAAGATGTCATGTGAATGTTTTATTCATGAGAACCAGCATGAGAGCCATCTAGGGTGAGGAAAGAGCTGTTGGTCACAGGGGGTGATTTTTTCCAGCCATACCCATGAACTCAGAACAACCTCAGCCATTCGTGTCCTTTGTGATTACAAAGAGCTAACACAAAATAATTCAGCTTTATTGGAGCTGAATTCATATAAAAGGGAAATTCAAGAGGCAGGACCTGTGGGTAGCAAGACTGAGTTCCCTCTGGTATTACTAGGTCCCTTTCAGTTCAAAGATTCTAAGATTTTAATATTTCAAGAGTTTTGGAGGAGGGAATCTCACAGGAGGCATTCCACAGATTCTCAGTGTTGAAATCTGCTTTCTGGAGGGGTGGAGGAGTTCACTAGGATTGAACACAAGGGCACATAACCACTGAGTTATATCCTTAGCCCCTTTTTTTATTTTGAGGCGGAGTGTCACTAAGTTGCTTAGGGCTTTGCTAAATTGCTGAGGCTGGCTTTGAACTTGTGATCTTCCTGCCTCAGCCTCCCAAGCTGCTGGGATAATAGGTGTATGCCACTGTGCATGATGGCCAGTGTAGAAATCTTGACTTAGCCCAGTCTGGCTGAGGTTGAATTTGTTTGATACTTTATCTGAATTTGGGCTTAATTGTGGTCACACAGATTATGAATTAGTGATATTTAAAAGTAATATTAACTTTGTTTAAATGAAAATAAGTGATTAGAAAGTATGACTTTCACTGATATTGAAAAAGTATCAGAGGACCAATATCTTTTTGTTTTATTGACTCATTCATTTAATTAGCAAGGTATAGGAAAGAGAAATAGCAATGATTCTGAAGCCAAAATAAATGAATGCAAGCCTTTCAGGTTATAGTAAGTATAGGACTGTGAGGGGCCTATGTTCCACTTCTTCCCAGAGGGAGTGTGGAGAGGGGTGAGTATGCAGAAACTGACAGCCCAAGTCTCACCAAATGGAAAGAGGGAGCTACTGACAGCAGAGAGGCAGCTCCCATCCATTCCTGCTCTAAGCTGTGCTTCTGCCCGCTGAGCAGCACCTGTTGACCCCCACTGAGTCTTAGGGCCTGCAGCTGGGGACACTCCCCATCCTCATCCCAGAAAGTCATGAGGTCCTTCACCCTTCCTCCCAGTCCAATGGCTCAGAAGTGTGATCCTCATCTGGATTACAGGTCCTCATCCTGGGAGCCAAGCAAGTCAGCTCCAGCATGTTTCCCTCCCAATCTCCTGGCAACTAACCTTAATTGCAAAAAGAGTGTTTTGTGGAATCTTTAAAGAAAATTGGAAAATATTTCAGATGTTATGCTACTATCTTTATGAATAAATCTTTTCTGCCTTTTATTTTTCACAGCAAATGGAATGCAAATGGAATTCCCTCATGAAGGAAATCAAAACATTCTTACCAATATATGCAAATTCCGGCCTCTTTTCCTTCTTAATGAAAGAATACTTTTTGAAGAGGCTCCCCTGGGGCTGGGGATGTGGCTCAAGTGGTAGCGCACTCACCTGGCATGCACATGGCCTTGGCCTTGGGTTCGATCCTCAGCACCACATACAAATAAAAATGTTGTGTCCGCCGAAAACTAAACACTAAATATTAAAAAATTCTCTTTCTCTCTCTCTCTCTCTCTCTCTCTCTTAAAAAAAAAAAAAAAAAAAAAAAAAAGAGGCTCCCCTGATGGACCTGTTAGTGGACTTGGATCCCAAACCCAGCTTCCAGAGGTATGTCCAGGTGACTAGTGTGACTCAGGGCAACACATATCCAAGGGGTGTCTTTGGTGTCTGTTCTGCCTTTTGCCAATCTTAAACCTGGGAAGGACACAGGCTAGTTTCTAAGTATAAACCAACATGGAGTGTTTTTTCTCCCAAGGTTCTACAGATTTCTGATTTCATCTTTAGATTGTCATTAAATAGATATGTATACAAAGCTATGGGGAAAACCAAACCAAAACTGAATTCTTATTCCATAGAGGCCTGAGGTTAAGGACTAATATACACTTCTCACAGAAACTTGGAGAAGAATTAAACTCCCTGTTTCCATATGGGGTGGGAGCTTAGTTTGGAAAACTGTCTGACATGCAGTGGGTGCCCAGAAACTTCCCCTGATAGTCAATGAATAGCCACTGCCCTGTTCAATTGCTAAGTCCCTTTCTGTCTCTGTGCTCTAAGGACAAGGACAAGTGGCAATACTTCTGTCAGTTTGATTCTAAGAAACTTGAATTTATTTACCAAGACCTTAATAAACTTTTTATTTCTTTATATGTTAAAAGGCTCGAAGCAGATGGCATTTGATTACCCCTCACTATTAAAGGAAGACCTCTTCTATAGAGAGTATGTAAAGCACCAGCTTCCAAGGCTTGGGTTGCTTCCTACTTCCTTCCACTGCTGCAGCTAGTAGGTGTGCTAAGGTTTCTACTCTGCTGATGGGTACAGTGGTTCTGCATTAATGTCGGCTAGAACTTGGATAATAAGAATGTAGTAATTATTAAAAAAAAAAAAAAAGAATGTAGTAATTATTAAAGAAGCAGGAAACACCATACCAGCCCCATGGATTGGCTGGAGTTTAAGACATTTTTATTGCACTAAGGGACTAGGGGAGATGACTTTAAGAAGAGTTGTTACTTTATGAAAGTTTTTGTTGATGTTGTGGCAACAGTAAATAGCAGTCCAATTTAGCAATTACTTAAATCTTTGAAGATTCAAGCATCCGGGAGAATGAGAAGCAATAACACAGCCCCTTCTGCTCTGCTTTAATCTTTCACTCAACAAACACTGTGTGCCAGGCATAACATAGGCTCTTTGGGAGATATGAAGATGTCCTTCCATTAATGAGCTTAAAATTTAGTAGAGGAGGTTAATTCCACACATGCAAATATCTACAATGTGACATAATACAATAGGAGACAGGCCATAAGAAAAGTGCAAAGTGTGTTCCTGAAATGACTGGGACATTAGGTGGGGATCTGGCCTTTGAGCTGAGCAGGAACAGGACAGATGAGAGGGTAGGATCTTCCAGGCAGAGGAAACTGCACAAGTGAGAGCAGAGTCCAACTTCCTTCTCTGTGAAGTCTTCTTTACCCTCTCCCCTCTTGCCCTCGCTACTGTCCCCATCAGACAATCTGTGGTTTGAACATACTATCTTTGTGACAGTTGCATTTTTACTACTGTTTGCAAATCTGTTTTAGGCCAGGGCCCATTTCCTCCCATCTTTGTTTTCCTAATATTTAGCAGGTTTTCTAACAGGGGTAACTACTCAATGAATTCTGAGGGAGAAGGGAAATCAAGTACTGACATCAGGGACCAGTGAGAATTACAGTTTGGCAGGAATAAGAGGATCATGCAGTGAGCAGTGGGAATTGAGGCTCCTACAGAAGGGTGGCAAGTGGGTGTGATGGCATCAAGGGTTAGTGAGGAAGTGGAGGCATGGACACTCCTATATGCTGCTGGTGAGACTGCAAATTGGTGGCAGTTTTGGAGAACAATTTATTAACATCTCATTGAATCACAGATGTTTGTATCCTGTGCTCCAGAAATTCCAATTCTACAGAAACTCTTGCACATGTATATAAGGAAACAAATATAGAAAATTTGTAGCAAAAAGTTGTAAATAAACCGGAGAACTGACTAAGAATAAATACATGCATCAATGTTGGTGCTTTGTTCATATGTTTGTTTGCAATACTTAGGATTGAATCCTGAGGTGCTCTACCACTGAGCTACATCTCCAGAACATTTTATTTTTAATTTTGAGACAGGATTTCACTAAATTATCCAGGTTGGACTCTAACTTGCAATCATCTTGCTTCAGCCTTCTAGGTACCTGGCATTAGAAGTATGTGCCAACAAAGCAGGAAATATTAATATTAAATATAATATTAAGTGCAGAAAAACTCAAGGGGGTAAATTTCCTATTATCTTTTATACAAAGATTAAAATATTTTAAATTCAACTATGTATTATGTATTAAGAATGTATATTTATAAAATACTTACTTTATATAAAACATAAATACATGTCCAGGGCATAGTAAATGAATATTCTCTGCAATCACACACACACATGGGGCAGAAAAGTTGATGAAATAGCTTCAACTCTGTTTAATTTGGTGAAGAACAGGTGTTTTTGTTGTTGTTTTTGTTGTTGTTGTTGTTGTTGTTGTGTCTTAAACATATTGTATACATCTTAAATATTGCATAGAATCATTTAAAAAGTTAATTAGACCCATGTTCCAGTAGAGTTGAATTACAATATTTAGGAGATTAGGTACTATTTGGTAGTTTACAAAGAACTCCTGAAGCCTCTCAAGCAGATAAATAGTGCAAAAAGAAAAAAGAAAGGTCCACATCACAGTAGAGAAGGGGAGGACGTGTGGGAGACAGGGTTTCCTAAGAGCTGAGCCAGGGAACATCAGCCTCTCACTCAGGGAGCTGTGTCCCAGTAACTGGACCCAAGCTCAGAGGGAGAGTTTCGTCTCTAAAAGGGGGAACTCAGAGACCCCCCAAGGTGGAGGCCCCACCTCCCCTAGTATGTCCCATGCCCCAAACATCTGTCCTTCACCAAAATGACCACCACGTCCAGTGTATTCCAGATGCTGCTGAGGTAGTAAGGCCAGTGCAGGTGGTGGCTCTGGGAACTCTTCACCAGATAGCAGAAGAAAGAGATGCAGAAGATGCTCCCACATCCAATGATGCAGAAATACCAGTTTCTTACATAGCAGATCAGTTTAAGCACGTGGATTTGCCTGGACAGGATGGTATCTCTTGTGGGAACTCCACCACAAGTCTGTAGGGGAGGGGAAATGGTTGGAGGTGGCCTGGGACAGTTTCTCCCACCTTGCCTGCTTCCCACCCCACCCCAGGCCTGTGTTTAGGGAAGGATCTCAAGCATAGCAGCCAGGGACCGTCAGCCAGGGATGGAAGCATACAATAGGGAAAGGTCTCACCTCAGAACGCAGAAAAGATTAATGTTGGCATTGTAGAAGTCAGTGAAGACCACCTGAGTGTCCCTGTTCAGCCACAGTCCCTGCTGAAGGTCCCAGAGTACCCCTGCATTAGCCTTTCTGGACACTGGAAAGTCTAGGTAAGTCACTGCTGCCCCTATAGCTTGTGAGTCTGCTCCAGTGAGAAGCCCTCAGCTCATCCTGTGAGTGGGATGTCCACATGCCACAGAAAAGCCATCTGAGCAAACTGAGTCAGCCCAAATGCTCATCTCCAAGATCAAGGCAACACTTTATGATTGCTTGGGCCGTACATTTCCATATATCTCACTTATATATGTACACACACTATACGTACATATATGTGTGTGTGTATATATATATATATGCATATATATTATTGCAATTTTATATATGTATAATTACATATGATATATATTCCAATTGGTTGTTACTAATAATGGTTTTAAAAGGGAGGGAAAATATTGTCCACATTTTGCAGAAGAGGAAACAGACTTAGAGATTTCTAAGAGACCCAGCTATATAGTGACAGTACTAAAACTCAGATGTAATTCTCATTTTTTACTCTGTCTCTAGGTTATGGATGACAAAGACAAGCCCCACTTCTTGACCATAAATCCAGAATGATCTCTCTTGCTCTTATGGTTGTTGGACCTCATGATTTTGTTCTAACCCCCGAATTGTGACACTGGGCCCCTATTTCTACCTCTTATTTCCTGTCCTATCTACCTGCTTCCCTTTCTTCCCTCATATCCATCCAAAACACTTGCTGCTTCCCATCAAATCCAAGGGCAGATTCTCCAGCCTTGACTGTGTGTCAAAGTCACCTTTACCCAACTTTACTCTTCTGGGTAGAAGAGCTTTCCCTGTGGGGACTGCCCGCAGAGAAGGATCAGTGACTGTGACCTGTATGTGGGAAGAGGTCCAGAGGCTATAGCCTATCTCCTCTGGACACATACCAAAGTCCCCATGGAGTTGCACTTGGGACTCTGGGAGATACCTGTTGAGACTCCTTCAAGACTCATGTGCTCAACAGAAGTGGTTCCAATTCCTTAAGATGGTGTCACACAACACACAGGAATCATTGCAGACCTATAACTGCTGCAGCCTTGGGACCCCCAGCAGCAGGTTCTCATGGTAGATGAAGGAGTGCAAGCCGCAGCCCAGGCTCTGGTTGTTGAACCACTTAGTCCAATACAGACTGTCCAGGAGTGGGCCCTGGGAAAACTGGACCACAAGCTGAGTAGGACTGACCCAGCCTCCTCTTGACCCCTACCCTGAGAATGATCTTTATCCTCATTCCTGGACACCAGCTTGTCTCTGGTCCCTTTTGTTAGACCAATCAAACCTGACCCAACGACCTTAACAAGGTCCTGAGTTGACTTTATGTAAAATGTATTTTGAGGTTCATCCCACCCTCTCACTCCCAATTCTAGTCTAACTGCTGGATTGGTTCCCAGATCAACATCCTGACCTCTCACCCACTTCCACCTGGACTCCAGCATAAACCATGAACGCAGTTAACCACTGACTCAGCATAATTCCAGACTGTTCTCATCTCTGGACATTCGTCCTGATCTTTTGTCTGATGTCCCTGCACTCTGGCCTATGGTGTCAGGCCATTGAGAAGGAGAGAGCAGCGCCTGCTGCCCTGAGGACAGAGGTGCTACCTAGATGGGAGCCCATCAGACTCCCCTAGAGTGGGCTGGGGAGACTGATGGTGGCTCTGAGGAAACCAGGGAATGCATTAGGAAAGGTGTGGCTATCAGGGTTTCTCCTGTCCTCCCCACTCACCTCAGAGAGATGAAGTCCACTCATACTGTCTCTTGACATTGTTATTCTAGAATTTCACTTTTCTCTCCTCATTCAGCTTAACTTCCTGGTATTATCTCCTCAGAGCCAGGATATTTCTACTTTGAGTGGCGCTTCTTTCTATTTATCGTCTATAGGCTTTGGAAAGTGCCTTCAAACTCTAGAGCATTCCAAGGTTCTGGCTAAACACCTTACAATAGAGATGTGGCCTCCTGGCTTATAGGGTCAGTGATTCTCCAGACATGGGAGCAGCAGGTAGGCATGACTAGTGCATCCTGATTGGCACAGATGTATCCTGGGAGAGCAACTCAGAGCATCCTTTATTAAAAAAAAAAAAAGACCTGGCCTTTTCCCCAAAGAACTGGATCTCCTGAGACCACTTGTATGCTCACTCATTGTTCCATGTGCCTAAAGTAGGGCAGCTCTAAGTTTTCTGGCTAAGGGCAGGATTTAAAATGTATATGACACTTATTTTATAGATTGTCACTTCACTTAGTTTTTTTTTTCTGATATTTTCTCAGGATGAAATTCAAGCCATATGTTTTGAGAAGTGCCATACAGGTACCTCCTAGAAGGAGGTACATATTGTGTGTCTCATTTTTGATGAGGTTAACTTTGATTCCTTGTTAAGGTCATTAACTACCAGATTTCTTCAAGGTAAAATTTTGATTTTTCTCCTTTCATATATAATTACTCTGGGTGTTATGAGGAGACACTTAGATACTAAGCAAATGTCATATTACTCATTGATCTTTCACCTACTAGAGTGGGCAAGAAAACAACCCTAGAGGCTGTTCTTTGCTGAGAGCCATTGCCAAGTAGGAATGACGCATCGAAATTTCCTTGCCAGCATACCCCATGTTGCTTAGAGGAAGGACTCATGGAAATGGACTTGCCTTGGACATTTGCAGTGACATTGCATGTATGTTTGAGAAAGGTGACCCTGCTCAAGTACCAGGGTGGATCCGGGTTTAAGGAGGATCCTACTGGATTAGGGCGGATCCTACTGGATTAGGGCGGATCCAGGTTTAGGGTGTATTCTGCTGGGAATAGGGAATATCCCATTCCTTGGGTTTAGGGAGGTTCCAGGTTTAAGGTGTACCCTGCTGGGAATAGGGCGTATCCTGCTGCCTCAGGCATGCCCACTCCCAGAGTATTTGGGATTCAGAACGTGGATTTTGCAGAGAATGTGAATTTCCCCAGAACGTGTGTAGAGTGCCAGTGTGAGTTCGGGAATAAAGAATTGCTGTTTGAATCTACAAGGCTGTGAGTGGCTCGTGATTTTGTGCCCAGCTAGACTGTGGCATTTGTTGGCCTGTACGCGGAACGTCTGAAACTTGGAGGTAAGTGAAATTACTCGCCCCTGAAGGAGAGCAAAAGAATGGGTGACCATTTCAAAAAACAATGTGTTCTTGTTTTGATTTATTTTGTTTTTATTTCAAGTTGCCTGTCCCTAGAACTTTCTCAGGCAAACTGGGGAAAATGGTTGACTCAAGGTTTGAAGTTGTTCACCTTTGAGCAAAAGAAATTGTTAGAGGAAGGAGGCACCCCAGTAAGACCAAGAACAGTTAGGACATATGTTGATACAATACAAAAATGTGGCCCATGGCTTTTTAAAGACGAGTTATTAAGTATGTCAATGGGACCATCATGGTATCCTGTAGAAGGATTTTTCTTCAACAAGAAAGAGATGGCTAGTTCTGTTTACTACATTTGTCTAAGATCTTGGTTTTTACAGACATCTGATTAATTTACAAAGCTAAAGTGCTAAAATATCAACTTCTAAATATAAAATCAAGTGCTCTTTACTTATTAAGTTCCATAAGGTAATATATTTAAATATTATGTGTGTTTTCATAAATTGGTAAATGGAAAAAAGTTTAATATTTCTTTGGTCTGTGTCTTTGCTGAAACAAGGTTACTAAGTGTTAAGATTCTATCAGGTGTAATTTATATACAAAGAGTATAAGAAGTTTCAGTTGGGTTTCAATTACAGTATTATAGTACCATAAAAAACATGAAAGTATTTCATCTTATTAAAGTGGAGTAATTTGTCTAAATTCAAAAATTTTATAAGGGTTGTTTCAGAATGTGAATTTATAAAAAGATTCAAGATGTGGAAATATATTTTAATATGGAAGGTTAAAAGAAAAAGAAATGTTTTTGCTTACAAAATTTTGCCACTGTGGGCGTTCCTAAACAGTTAAAAACAGATAATGGTCCTGGTTATACCTCTACCTCTTTTAAACAATTTTGCTCATCATTTGGCATTACTCATATAACAGGAATCCCATATAATCCACAGGGACAAGGCATAGTTGAAAGAGTTCATCAAACTATTAAAACGTACTTATTAAAGCAAAAAGAGGGAATTGGAAAGGGGTATATATCCCCCAAAGATAAACTTAAAATAACCCTTTTTACTCTAAACTTTTTAAATTTGGATTCATCAGGACTTAGTGCTGCGGAAAGACATATGTATCCAAAAAATGTACATAAGCCTAAGGTACT
Organism: Ictidomys tridecemlineatus; assembly: GCF_052094955.1. NCBI lineage: Eukaryota > Metazoa > Chordata > Mammalia > Rodentia > Sciuridae > Ictidomys > Ictidomys tridecemlineatus. The sequence continues at coordinate 26,758,298 of NC_135477.1, read as the reverse complement.
TTGGAAAGATATTCTAACAGGACAATGGAAAGGTCCTGACCCAGTGATTGTCTGGAGTCATGGTTCTGTTTGTGTTTTTCCACAGGGAGAACAGCAGCCGATTTGGATTCTAGAGAGATTAACTAAAGCAATTTCTACAGACCAAAAAGAAGATGATTTGACTCAAATCCATAACAGCTGATATCCAGAGCTCCAGCTTGGCTATTCTTACATCTGCGAAAGTGATTAACCAGGGTGTTTTTTCAATATCTATTTTATTATTGCATTTTTCTCACATCATAAAGTTCTATTTTATTTTTGAGCTCATACAAACCTAGGTTAATGATTTTCTAATCAGTTTTATTTTTTGAGTGTGGAGTTTTTAAACATTGCAATGGAGATTTCACCTAGGTAAAGCTACAAGGCCTTTACTATTGTCTTATGTGTTGTATGTTATGTGTGCACACTTCTGTTTTGTGTTGTATGTCTATATGTGTGTATGTCCATATTTCATATGTGAGGAGCGCTCATGAAAAAATGGATCCAAATTATTTTTTTTTATTCACATGATTTAAATGGTTTAATTTAAATTAGGCAAACAGCTGTTAAGGATTGTTTTTAAAGGAGGTTAACAGATCTGTTTGTTTACTTTCACCTTTCCTTTTCATTATATTTAATAATTCTGTTCAGGATAATGTCTCTTTAGCATCATTGCCAGAATTCCCATCTCCATCCCAGTGCCGGTGGAGACTAAGATAAAACCAAACTACAGCTTCTATGATAGCTATCACAGTAAACTGTATAAACTGATGCATCAATGAATATAACTCAACAAGAAATGTTCAATCAAGGACTCGATTTACTTTGGGAGGAAATGGACATATTGATAGACTCCTCTACTTTGAACTCTTTGCAGAACTTGCCTGGACTATATATCACTTGTATGCATTGTGAACTATCTTTTGATGCATCGAATTGTGGTAGTGCTGGCATATCTTTACTGATGGTGTCACCAGTGATGCAATTTTTATTTCTTTGCCAGCGCACCCCATGTTAATTGTGGTAGTGCTAGCATATCTTTGCTGATGGTGTCACCAGTGATGCAATTTTTATTTCCTTGCCAGCGCACCCCATGTTAATTGTGGTAGTGCTAGCATATCTTTGCTGATGGTGTCATCAGTGATGCAATTTTTCCAAAGGAGCCGTCAACTGGCTTGGTGTCGTGGCATTTCTGTATCCTCCTCCCTTCTGCTAGTGATGGTCTAAAATTTGGGGGCCAATAGAGGTGAGGCAAGAACCTCACCCCCCCACTGGTGCATACGCCTATCCACAAGTATGGCTGTATGCTGAACTGGTAGTCAATGACGGGTATGATCCAATTGCAGTGGTATCAACCTAAGACAGGAGGCTGACGCCTAGAGGTCAGTTTTTCCCATGACGGATAAGAGCCATATGTTGAATTGGACAACCTACCAGGCACGGTCCTTAAGCCACATTGCTTGTTGTTTAATTAATCAGAAGGGGAGTGATGCTGAAAGCCATTGCCAAGTAGGAATGACGCATCGAAATTTTCTTGTCAGCGTACCCTATGTTGCTTAGAGGAAGTACTCGTGGAAATAGACTTGCCTTGGACATTTGCAGTGACATTGCATGTATGTTTGAGAAAGGTGACCCTGCTCAAGGACCAGGGTGGATCTGGGTTTAAGGAGGATCCTACTGGATTAGGGCGGATCCAGGTTTAGGGTGTAACCTGCTGGGAATAGGGCGTATCCTGCTGCCTCAGGCATGCCCGCTCCCAGAGTATTTGGGATTCAGAACGTGGATTTTGCAGAGAATGTGAATTTCCCCAGAATGTGTGTAGAGTGCCGGTGTGAGTTCGAGAATAAAGAATTGCTGTTTGAATCTACAAGGCTGTGAGTGGCTCGTGATTTTATGCCCAGCTAGACTGCGGCAGTTCTTCTGACTGTTCTCATCCCCTTTCTCCAGAGGAGACAGGAAATCCCACTGCCCTGTGGCCAGAGTATGCTACCTAGATGGGAGCCCACAAGATCCATTGATGACCTTTGACGTCTCAAGTATCCATCGATGATTCAAAGAATAATAGTAGCACTTTCCAAATGCAGTTGTTGCCAGATTGAAGGCATATAGCACAGGACACTTAATAGGTGTTCAGAGTATCCCTTGATGACTTTTGTCTGATTATAGCTTATATGGTTGTCAGTTGGTAAGTTTTTTATTTCATCTATTCTACTTCATTTATTAGTTGGCATTCTGCTCAAGTAGAATTGTTCTTTTCTTCTCCATTCCTCTTTGTTGTTGTGACATGTATGTGCTAAGCAAACCTTCTACTTCTGAGCTACATTGCCAGGCCTTCTCCCTTTCTTCAATAATGTATGCACATCAGTTTGAATTCATACATTCTTGGGTATTTTTTTCTATGATATAGAATTTGTTATTATTATACATTTTGCTGCTCAAGTTTTTTGACAGGGTCATAAAAGACCAAAAAATGATTGAATAATTACTTCAGATGAAAAGAAAGAAAAATTAAATTAAATGTAGTATATGATCCTGCAGTGGATCCTGGGCCATAGTTTTTCTTCTTTCTGACCCAGAATGACATTGGTGGAACAGAGTGAGCATGATGTTTGCAGCCAGGAAGACCTAGAAAAATCTCAGCTTTGTGACATACAGTATAAACTTGGGTACTGAGTCTCAGCTTTCTCAGTTTGAAAGATGAGAATTATAATATCTTTCTTATACTGTTGCAAATATGTCTTTAGAATGCATGGAAAACAGGAGGTGCTCAATAAGTAGTTCCAGTTATCCTGTTCTAAGCTTCTCAGGGAAAAGGACTACGTTTTATTTATTTTGTATTTTGCTTGGTATCTATTAAGCTGAATGATCACTAGAAAAATAAAAATAACTACCATACATGGTGGAATGAAATAAGTAAGTCATTTACAAATTGAGTAATATGTTTTGATTCCCTATTGCCCACCACAGCAATGTCATCAAAATAGTCCATGGCAACTTCTATTTATTAGGTACTGGAAAGAGGCTGGTACATTCCTTAGGTCATATAAATTCATTCAAGTCTTGGGTAAGAGAAATGAAGCCAGTCTTTGGCTGGCTTGACGAGCATGCAGTTAGCTAGTAACCCTTACACAGGGTGAGGTAGAAATGGTGCTTGTAGAACTCAGTCTCCCCAATGAGTCACCCGTCCAGAGAATCCAATGAGCATCAGGTTTAGAGACTGCTGCAATCTGAACTCAAGAGCAGGGCAGAGGGAGTCTAGGGTTGCTAGATTGAGCAATGACTCCAGCTCCTATGACTTTCTCCCCTTTCTTATCCCCTTATGAGCACTTGAGCATGCAGCAGAATCATCTAGAAGGCTTGTTAAAACACACATTGCTGTAGGTTTGGGTGGAGCTCAACATCTGCTTTTCTAATGCAGATAATACTGATGTTCGGTGTCCCAAACCACTTCCTTGACCTGTTTCAACCCCAGTGTTTCCACAGAGATGTCAAGAGGTAGTGGGTTTCCAAGTGCCCATTTCAGTGACTCTCAAGATTGGGAGTGGGAAAGAGGGAAACACACCTCTCCTGGGAGCCCTCAGAACCTCCCTGGAGTGGGAGAGCTTTCACAAACTACATGCCCTTCCTACCCCAGGGAAAAAGCACTGAACCCATTGCCCACCTAAACCAGTGGCAGTCACCGAGGGCATTATACCCTTCCAGTACACTGTGCTAGAATAAGGTTGAAAACATCCTGTTGGTCTTTCCTGGTGTCTCCCTCCCTCCATGGCCACCATTAGTTTCTATTCAGGTAATAAGGATCCTAGTTTGACTTTACTGAGAAGAACCAGCTTGCCTAACTGAAACACCTGGCACAGAAATTTCTGAATGTGACAGGGACTCAACATATCCATATCACCATCATCCTTCTCCATATCATGGAAAGAAATGACCAAAGGAGGCACATATTGCCTATTAAGTGCCCTGTGCTATGTGCCTGGTGACTTTTCATTCAATCTGGCAATAACTGTATTTGGCAAGTGCTATTATTATTCCCATTTTATAGTTTCAGAGAGTTTTAAGTCACTTGCCAAAGAATATACCTAATGGAGCCAGGATTAAATTCCAACTCTGCTTGCCCCAACAGTGTACCAATTCTGTACTTCTCCAAGGCAGAACTAAAGCCAAGGGACAGAAGTTACAAAGGTAAAACTCAGGCTCCTTAAGATTCATCCCTTCCCAGTCACTAGTGCTTTCAGCCAAGATAGAGGCACTTCACAAACACCCAATGTCCTGTTGGAGATGTTGACAAGGAACATTTTCTGAGGGCACACAGCCTGCGTATCTGCATTGAGCAGGGCCTGGTCCTCCTGGTTCTTTCCCTTAAATTTCAGTAAAGGAATGGAATTGCTCTGTGAATTTCAAAGATGACACCGAGTTAGGGAATGAGGATTCAGAATTTGATTCATTTTGTTATATGCCAGGTTGTTGGTAAATCACTCCATTTTTGAGGACCTTGTTTCAGGAAATTTTCTAAGACTGGACAATAACGGCATGAAAATGAAGGGGGATTCAGAGATCAGGAGAAATTTTCAACCATCTAAAACCAAATATTTGATTTTTTGATCCAATTATAATGAGAACCATCATTTTTGACAATTATGTAGTCACTGGGCTTTGTATACAATGTCTCCCCTGATTCACCACCCCTCCCAGAAAAAAACATAATAAACAACCCCTTGGTCTATGCAGCTGAGATCAATAATCAGCTAGAATATGTATTCTAACTCAAGTTTGCCTTACTCCAAAGACAGTAGATTTAACCATTATCGTACACTACACTAATGTAAGACTTTGCTGGTCTAAATCCTTCTGAATATGAACTGTGACCTTCCCTCCAACAATAAATCCAAAGAGTTAGGATTGTGCAAGTTTACATGAGCCCTGTTAGGCAAACTCTATTTTGAAGGATTTAATGTCTGAGTCAGAAAGTGAATTAAGATAGCACTTGGTAAACTCAAAATGGTAAAAGACCTTAAAATGTCTTCATTCTGATGTCAAACAGATTCTAGTATGTCAATCTGTATCCAAAACTGCACTCTGACAGATGAGTCCCCAAAGAAGGAAGAAAATCACAAATACAAAGGTGTTACCTGGTTTATTTATAATATCGTATGTTGAAAGCCACCTAAATGTCCTGCAGAAGGGCATGGTTAAGTAATTATGATCTCATTAAACCACTTAATGAAGTATGATACAGGCTTTAGAATGGTAACAAAAACATTTCAAAATGGATAGATTCTATCATTACAATTAAATATTATTTTGAAAATGCAAAATATGGGGGTTGGGTTATTGCTCAGTAGTAGAGTACTTGTCTAGCATGCTTTGATAACCAACACATAATACATTTTATTATTTTTATTCTCATGGAGTTTAATTAGTGTAATAATATTACGAGTATAAAAATATTAAAAGCATTTGATGCAGTCTTTCCAGTTTTATGTTTCCAAGTTATGGGAAGTGTAAAGGTCCAGATCTTTAATACTGCATTCTGAACTTTGTTATTGCTTCCTTAATACCATGATCTCGTTTGAGGTATCACACCTCTCCTGATTATTTAACTCCTGTTGCCAGAAGCTATATCTAACCCTGGCTCTAGGACTTGGCCAGGAAGCTCAGGCCAAAGTGAATCCTCAAAGGCCCTTCCCCTGGCATCATTATAGGTTCAGGGTTGAGCATGCAACACATTTCAGCCCCAGCAATCATAGAGTTTTGGAATTTTCTGGAATCTTCTCATACTAGATGTGAATGAGAAAGTCCCAGAAGAGTCAGTCTTAGGATGAAACTCACTGTGCAGCTGGCAGAAATGAATAGCAGAAGCAGACAAGTCTTCAGTGATGCCATTAAGCTACTGGATTCATTAGTCTTGAACCTTGTCCTTTTTAGGACTTTTGTTGCCTAGCTGGTAAATCCCCTGATGGTTAAGCCAGTTCTCATTGGGCTTTGCTTTATTGTAGGACTGTTTTCTATACAGTCCTTGCCTTTATGGAAACCTTGACATTTTTAAAAAGATTACATTATTTCTGAGGAAAGTAGAACTAGAAAATGAGGGCAATTAATGACTTTCACATAAATCTGTGCCAGTGTCTTCATTTATTAAAATGCATTCTTACCCTCAATTTAAGAGGGCTTGATGACTCAGTCAACTGATAATAATATTCCAGGAACATTCCTGCCACTAATTCCTCAAGGTCTTCCATAATTTATTTCTGTGTAAAGCTGAGTTTCTGGAATACATAATGATAGCACACACACGAATACATATATGCATGTTTATACCTACACACATACACATATATTTCTACTCCTAAATTAAATTAGTACTTAATATGGATTTAGAAATAGAATTAGTACTTAATATGGATTTAGAAGAGGACAGATAGAAGGAATAATCAAATGAGGAGTTTGGGGTAGAGAGAGGAGCCAGTGGCTTAACAGGTAGAAGGTACTGGGTTCTACTGCCAGCACCTCCTCCTTCCCCGTGAAAAAATGCTTAAGTGAAAAGTAGCCCTAATTTTTATTTTATTTATTTATTTTTTAATTTCAATATTTATTTTTTAGTTATCGGCGGACACAACATCTTTGTTTGTATGTGGTGCTGAGGATCGAACCCGGGCTGCACACATGCCAGGCGAGCGCACTACCGCTTGAACCACATCCCCAGCCCCTAGCTCTAATTTTTAACACTGCTTTTATCCTCATAAAATTCCATGTCCTTTATATCAAAACAACAAGGTCAATTGTTCCCAGACTTAGCATTTCCATCATCCCCATATAATTGGAGAGTTTTATTCTAAGGCAAAAATGAGAACTAGGCAATTTACTTATGATTTGTTCTTTGCTTTGGCCTCTAAGGACCTCAGATTTTTTTCTTGTTTGCAGTACTTATTTATCTTAAGTGGTTTTTTGTTGTTGTTGTTGTTTTGTTTGTTTGTTTTTGTTTTTGCAAGTTACCTTCCTCTTGCTCTTTTTTTTTTTTTGAATTTTTTAATATTTATTTTTGGTTCTTGGTGGACACAACATTTTTGTTTGTATGTGGTGCAGAGGATCGAACCTGGGCCACACGCATGCCAGGCAAGCGCACTACCACTTGAGCCACATCCCCAGCCCCCCCCTCTTGCTCTTTTTTTGACAAAATATTTTTATTATATTTTCAGTGAGCCATATTTTATTATATTAGGGTTTTTTAATGTAGTCTGTCTCAGATCCCTTTTAGACACAGGTGGGGCATAAATATGTTATTATTAAAGAAGCATGACAGGTATAATTATTATTAATCATCATCATCACAAGCTTGGGTACTAACCTGATTTTATCCATTCCTGTGCTGTGGTAGAGGCTGAATATTCTTGTCCTCTCTTTTGAACTCCTGGCAGAACTTCCAGCTCTGAGCAATAACAAGCAGTCAGCACAGTGCCCTGAGCTTCTCCTTCCCCAGGCGATTGCCTTGCAGGCCTTCATGTGCTCTGCCCACCTTCCCTGCCCCCAGTTACTGTTTAATGCACAATGTCCTTTTCCAACAGCCTTTTTCTAGGCCAGGAATGGGATCCTTTCCCTCAACTACCTATAAATAACCCCTGATAGCTGGGGTGCTTCTGCCAGAAAGTATCTCATTCGTTTAGGTACCTATACTACTCCTATGTTGGAAATTGTATGACCTCAGTTTTTGACACTCAAAAGTCACTTGACCCTTTCCAATTTGGATATCTACTTCCCTTGCAATCTCAAGTCTCTTCCACCCCCAATTCTAGTGCTGACAGTCATTGTACAAATATAGCTGCACTCACTCATGATCCACTAACTGTTGAAGAGCCGGAAGTTCCTTGGGCTTCACCATTTCTATAAATTGATCATGTGGCTCCCCTGAGGGCCTCTTTTTGAGCCCATTTTCTCATTTTTCTGGTTGAGAAGTTCTCTGAAACATCTGTTTCTTGGCACATTGGATCCAGCATGGCTTGGTTATATAATTTGGGATAGAGGACCTCTGTAGTTATACCTAAAAGGTGTATCTATTCCTTACAAAATAAAAAGGAATGTCACATAACTACCCCTTCTCCTGCCTCCCTGACAGCCTCTGGCAATATTTTCACAATAGCTTAGCTAAGCACTGTAATGTCTTATTCTGGTAGAACAAAATAAGCTTCCATCAATTTTTCAATGATTTTTGTCTCAGGTAGATGATTTGAGGTAATTCCTTGATTTTTCTAGGTTCCATCAACAGTCGTTGTGCCAAACTCTGGACAAGATCTCTTCTTACCTTATCTGCAACAGACTGGTAGTTATTTCCCAAGACCTTCCCTTCCCTTCTTCATAATAATATCATCTTATCTGGAGGCACATTTTTAACTAAATAGTACATTACCCAGCCTCTCTTGTAACTAGGTATGATGTCCATTTCATAAAGTTCTGACCACTGGAATGGGAATGAGTGACAGCTTTCTGCTGACAGCTTCTGACTTGTGTCCTTAAGAGGATGGGACACATTTTCCCTTCTATTTTCCTATTTTCTTCTAGCTGGAGTAAGGACATAAGAACAGCAGCTATAGCATGAGATAGCGGCAGTGTGTGAGGATAGCAAAGCAGTAGGTAGAAGGATCCTGAACCCCATGAATGTGGAGAGCCATATTAGTTCAAGACTTCTTATAACCCAGACTATCACACAAGAGGGAAACAGACCTCTATTTTATTTAAGCCACTGTTATTTTGGTACTGTTATTATAGCTAAACCAATATTCCAACTGAAGATTTCACATGAATATGTCCATGTCATGGATACTTCAGAAAAGGACCCTTTCTAAAAAAATAAGAATATGGAAAGAGAAAAATAAGTAGAGCTGAAATCAACAAACTGTGAGCACAAAATTTGTATCCTTAGAAAAGTCAGTTTCATAACAGATCTCTTGGTTAAAACCATTTACTGGGTTTAACCAAGAGAACCTGTTCCTTTTATTGGTGGAAAATTCCCTAATAAAATATTCTTTCTTTGGTGTTCTTCTTCTAATTCTTCTCCTAGGGCAATTCTTCCTTTCAATCTCTTTGCTGCTGTCCCACCCATATCTTCTGGCAAATGCTCATTGAGTTCCAAATGCCTCCTGTAGTTTTGGATGGGCAATAAACAGGAAAGTTAGAAACTGTGGATGAGGGAAGGGTTACTTCCTCAGAGGATCCACTAGAGTTTTGTGGGAAATGAGTGCATTTCACATCTCACATCAGAGACTACATCAGAGAGACAAGGGGGACTCATAGCTGCCCCGGCAACAGAGTTTCTGAGCATTTTCAAGCCTTTAAAGGCGAGATTCAGATACAATCTTTAAAGAACCTATGACCAAAGATGAGTGGTTTCTTCTTAGGAATTCAGAATCAGGACCAAAGAGTTTTATGAATTTTTGCTGAAGGAAATTCAATCAGTTGAAGGGGATTTCTTTGAAAAATGAAAAATGAATCCAAGTATTGGTTAATGATCTTCCTAAAGTTTCTAGTTACCCCTTCCATCTTAACATAACAGGAACAGTAAACCTATATGTATCTATGCATGTGGAGTCAATGTAACTGTCTAGCTCAGGGGAGGGACTAAGAAATTAGATAACTGGAAGTTTAGAGACTGGACCACCAAACAGGACACAGGGATCTAATTATGATTAGCTGTGGGATGGAAAGGAAGCGCACAGCAAGGAAGATGTGATCAACAGAGCCATCTTGGAAAAAAGACTGCACCCAGGGATTTATGTCAGTATCCAAGCCTTGGTATTGACATGGTAGTTCCTGACTGTTTGAATACTTACCCCAAATAGCATCATTTTATGTTGTCCACAAACTCCAAAGCAGCATGACTTCAGACAATGTCATGAGAGACACCGGAGATGTTTCTAGCTATGGTCTCTGGGAAGGAGGGCTCACAGTGTTTAAAGAGCTGAGGACTCTGACTGGATCATAACATGAGAGACCTGAATGTGGGACTATCTTAGGCTGTGGAGTCAGTGCTATTTATCCACATCTCCGTAAAAGGTCATAGGGGAAGACCTGTGCTTGCTCTTACCATATTCTTTGAACAATTTTTCCCAGGATCTTCCAGAACCTGGCCATCTTGGAAAAGCTAAACCAACAGAGAGTCATATTGAGCTGAGACCCAAACACTTAACTATGCTGCTACATCTAGCTGAGCCAAAAAAAAAAAATATATATGTCCAGTACTAGAAATGAAGGATGCATCAGAAGAGGAATCTTTATCATTAAACGCTGCCAAGGCCAGAGTCCTAGAAAATTCAGACTGCTGAAGAAATCCAGCAGGAAAACTAGTGGCCACTTCTATAGGGGATACCACATTCGGATACCACCATTGGTTGGTGAAATATTGCAAATTAAAGATAGTCCAGGAAGTTCCTGTGAAGACAGCTTTGGCCATCTCAGAGAAATGAATCACTCCCTTTTCTACAGGTATTTTTCACTCAGTGCCCACTAGGAGGCTCTCAAATGGATCCATATGAAGGGAAGCAAATCTCACTAATGAATGTGTTGGTTGATTTAAAAATAATTTAAACTTGGGGCTGGGGATGTGGCTTAAGCGGTAGCGCACTTGCCTGGCATGCGTGCGGCCCGGGTTCGATCCTCAGCACCACATACAAATAAAGATGTTGTGTCCGTCAAAAACTAAAAAATAAATATTAAAAAAATTCTCTCTCTCTCTCTCTCTCTCTCTCTCTCTCTCTCTCTCTCTCTCTCTCTCTCTCTTTAAAATAATAATAATAATAATTCTATTTAAACAGAAGCGATATCATTACTACTTTGAAGGTCATGAACTGCCTAAAACAACTTGTTAAACTCTCCCTGGAGTTCAAATTAAAAATGGAAAATGTTCCCAGTAAGGAGAGTATTTGAAAAATCCCAAGAAGTCCTAGGGCCTTGTCAAAAACAGGAAGACAGGCTGTGAGGTAGGGAACTAGGAAGAAAAGAAGAGGACACCAAAGCTGCAGGCAGAGATGGGTCAGGAGAAAGCAAAATGGGCCAGTGCCTGGGGAGAGAGAAGAGGGAAGGAAGGGGGCGCTGGGAGAGCCAGCCCAGGACCCAGAAGTGTCCTGAAGAAGCAAACTCCTGATCCTGGCTTCTCTCCGAGCCGGCAGCTCCCTGTGGTTATTCAGAGGTGTGATTTATTCTCCACAAAGTGCACCAAGAGATCCTCTTGCACTGCCTCTGTTGCCATCAGCCATCAGGGCCTCCACACTGCTCTTGTCACCATCAGCAGACACTCAGGCTCACACAGGGTGTCCTGTTGACCTCACACACCTTCTGCTGCAAACAATCCCAGCTTATCTGTCTAAAGCTCATGTAGACCTGGGTGTGTCTTGAAAGTGGCTGAGATGATACAGTGACTTTCCATGGTGACTGCAGGGAGGGCATTTGACACTCTGTATTATTTGACTTTTTAAAACAGGGACTATATGTTAGGGAAAAATTTAATAATGTAACCATTTTATTTTTATTATATTGTAATAGTAAAATAATAGAGAAATATCAGTAGGCATTCACCCCTTACTTGCCCTTTGATACTGACTATGGCAAAGCTCTCAATTATTCATCGCCCAAGGCCTTGGGTGGCTATTACTTCCTCCTCCAACCCTGGCTCCTCCAGGCTGAGCTCCAACACTGTTCAAACAGCAAGGAAGCAAGCAAGTGGTAATGATCCTGGGCCTTCTGACAATGACTCTGGGCCTCCTCATACTTCATGGACACCTGTCTGTGGCACTGCAAGAGTTCCTTGATCTCCCTAGCCACTTGTCCCTATGTCTCCCCAGAGTCCTGGAGCCCCCTTCCACTGTCAACCGTCACTCTGTTGCTGTTGTTTAAATAATGGTCTCCCTGGATCCATGAAGACAGAGGCTGTATCTCATGCATTTCAAAGCCCTTAGCACTTGACCTAGGGCCTGGCACTTAGTGAGACTTCATGAATGTTTGAATGAATGAATGTGTGAATCTCTCACCTATTCTTTTCCTCTATGCTAAGAAATTATCTCATTTGACCAGCTCAGACTCAGTCTCTACACAATTGGTTCTGAAAAGTTTTATTCTCAGGACTCCTTTGTAACTCTTAAAAGTTTTTCAACTCCAACAATGTTTTGTTTTGTTTTTATGGTACTGGGATTTGAACTCAGGGGCATTTGACTACTGAGCCACATCTCCAGCCCTAGTTTGTGTTTTATTTAGGGACAGGACCTCACTGAGTTGCTTAGTGCCTCAAAGTTGCTGAGACTGGCTTTGACCCACAATCCTCCTGTGTCAGCCCCCCAAGCTGCTGAGATTAAAGGCATGTGCCACCATACTTGGCTCCAACAATGTTTTTGATACTTGGTTTATAGCTATCCATACGACTTCATTAGAAATTAAACCTGGGGAATATTTAAAATATTTATTAATTTATTCATTCAAAAATAATGTTTACAGCTGGGCACGATGGAGCACATCTATAATCCCAGTGGCTTAGGAGCAGTAAGATCTCGAGTTCAAAGCCAGCCTCAGCAACTTAGTGAAGCCCTAAGAAACTCAGAAAGACTTTTTCTAAATGAAATATGAAAAAGGGCTGGGGATGTGGCTCCATGGTTAAGTGCCCCTGGGGTCAATCTCTGGTACAAAAAAAAAAGATGTTAACAAACCCAATATATGTACATACAACATTTTTTTTAAAAAAAATGACTATTCTAAACAAAGCAAAAACAATTTTACTGAGAAATGAGGCAACATGTCACATGTTTACAAGTCTCCTTAATGTCTGCCTTTGTAGATGACCTCTGGATTCTCCTGTCTGCTTCTACATTCAATCTGTTTCAATAGTTGCTTTGCTTGGTAAATATGATCTTGAACAAATAATGTTATTGGGTAAGAAAAGACCTCACAACACCCCTGAAAGGGCATGGGAAGTCCCAGGGCTCCTCAAAGTTCATCTTGGACAACCATTGCCTGATGCCTTATTTCTGGTTCTAGAACCTCTGCCCAGTCCTGACCATCTGCCTCAACTTAAAAACCCCTGGCTTCCTGCTGTCATCACCAATAAGATGAACAAATTGGTCTCATGTTCTTATAACCCCTTGCTTATGCACCTTACTTGCTGAGGGAAGAAAGACCATTTCTTCCTGATCTCCAAGCTCAGTTCATTTTTTTGATAATACAAGATTCTACCAAATTCTGGACAGAATCTTGAAACCAATTGAAAGAGTGGACAAGGGGGAATTTCTTCAGAACCAGCAATGGGTAAAGAGCATCCAGTATTAATTGATGGGCAGACACAAGTCACCAAAGAAAGAGTGTTTAGATTCAGTCTTGTCCTGCCTCAGGGCCTCTCCTATACAAGGCCAGTCCCAGGTGCATCTTTGAGATAACAATATGTCTCCAAGAACAAGCAGCTCTTGTTTCTACACAAAGACCTTCAGTGTTTCCTCCCTCAACAAAAGGCCACAGCCATCCCTCCCTCCAAGAAGACAAAGGGCTGGGAGCCCTTTAGTCAATATCATGGAGATGGTGTGGGGGCAGGCAGGAGAGACCGGAAGAGCCTTCATTTTCCAGCACTTTCCCTGCTGAGCCATAGCTGGGATAGGATGGACTCCACCCTCAGGAACTGTTGTGAATGGCTGATCATTCCTGAACTATTTGTAATGACAACAATGACATTTTCCTAATCTTCAGAATGGAAATAATAACATCTGTCCCTTACAGGATTGCTGTCAGGGTGCAATGAGATCCTAGGTGTGAAAGCTCTTTGTGAGGTTTCAAGGGCTGCACAGCCAATATTGTTATTGTGAGAAGATTGATGGTTCCCACACATGGTCTGCGTAAAAAAGACAGCTATGTTCAGCCAGATCAGACTCCAAATAGCCTGGTTTCTAGGCCACCAAGTTCCTGGAATAAAGCATGGAGGGGAATATATGTGGTCAGTGCAGCTGTCTGTACTAGGTTAGTAGGCCCCATCCCAGGCCAGATTGCTGCCCGCCTGTGTGCAACTGCACTGGCTTTTCTTTCAGCTTCAAGAACCAGGTGCTGGAAATGAGAGCCTTGGTTGGTTCCCTCTCAAGAGTCTAGTGGTCTTCTCTATGGTCGCCCCTTCTCTCCCTTGTCCCTTTTCAAGCATACCTTATACAGTTTACACAAAGTAAGTATGCTTTATATATTAAGACACCAGAAAACTATCTTGCCTCACTATTATCAAAGAGAAGAAAATTAAGATGAATCATACCATTTTTTGTATCTATTTAATACTAAAGATTATAAAAAAGAAAATCTAATTTTGAAGAGGTTAAGACAAAATCAGTGTGATCTTACAGAACTAGTGACATAATAAATATATATAATCTCTCACAGAAGCAAAATGACAGCACAAAGCAAGTACCATTGAGGTAATCCTTATCTTTGGCCTAGTAATATCTCTGTTTGGAAATTCCCAAGGAAAGAATTCAACAAAAGAGAAAAGAAGCAACAGGCGCACACATATCTCCCCATAATAGGCACATATTGAAAAAAAAATAAGTGTTTTAGTTAACTGTGTTATGACTGTCATCATTAAGATGAAAATATATAAACTTCTTAGAAAAACTACAGAATGTTTATGTTGTAATTATACATGAGAGTATACAACATAACACAACTGTGTAAAATACATAGTCATATGGGTAAAGACTGATAATGTGAACATATCTTTGATGTTACAGTAAGTAAATTATGTATCCATATGTTCTTTAATGTTTTCTTTTCATCTTTTAAACACAGCAATAAAAGACAGAAATGTTGTCTGCTGATAGAATTCTCTCAAGATTCTGGTTCAGTTAGCGTTGGGTAGGGAGTTGTTCTTGCTAGCAAGATAGTCAGGGACACCACTATGGGGCAGAATGGTGAGACGTGAGACCCTGATAAGACCACAGAAGCAAAATTTTGCACAAGATGAAATGATTATCAGGGAAAAACCTAAATAAACCTTCCAGCTTTCCTTGTTCTTAGGTAACTTAAAAATCATTAATTTTGGAGGTCACACACTTGGGCAGTACAATATTATCTTCTTGCTAGCTTTGCTGTGGATAACACCTCTGGTGGGTAATTTATGCATGATAATGGTTACCTAGGTTACTTTTCTAGAACTTGAAGGGGACTTTTGCTGAGAACACAGACTTTTCACTTGGACTTGCAGATGTCTAATGGGTGACTAGAACAGGGGGAAGAATCTCATAATTTTTTGTTTTCATCCTACATCTGTCCTCTTTATTGCCTTAACTTTTAGGTCAATTTCTACTAACCTCTGCCTGTAGGCATGGTTTCTGACTGGAGCTGGTATGTGTTTTCTCCTACTCAAGACTTGTACAGCAGCCCAAGCACATAGTGTTTCACCCCTATCCTAAGGCACAGATAGAACCCCAAGGCCAAAATGATTGCTCAGGATGATGGTGTCAGCTGCAACAATAACTCAGCATTTTCAGGGACAAGTTGACCATGATCTTCTGGTAGTCTGAGTCCTGGGCAAGAAAAAATATCTGTTGGAAGTGTACCCCTGACCAGTGGAAGTTGCCAGACTTTAGTCCACCTGAGAAAATCAATAAAAGCTAACCTCTCCCTTTGTTTAGGGAGAAGCTTGGTCTTTCCATAACTGCTGTCTCCCTTCAGCTGAAGTCCCCATGAAGCCTTGCCTCTGTGTGCTCGCAATATTTGCTCAGTCTCATTTCTGTTATTTCTAAGCCAGAAGATCCCATCTCTGTTAACACTAGGATGTAGATGGGTATTAATAAAGTAACATGGAACACACATTTGCATGTTTGCCACTATAGCTGACCTTGGAAAGAGCCCAACTCCACAGAAGTTGGAAGTTGTCAGATATTTAAAAACATCAAATTATTTCTGTCTCCATCATCCTCCATGATTGCTTGGGTCCATGATGCTACAGTATAGATTAACAGTCTGCATAACAGGACTAATTTACGATGTGCAAGTTATACATCATGTTAAATTAGCCCAATTATTAGTACAATATTGATGGGCTATTCATTTAACCTTGCTCAGATCACACAGATGACAGTTGGAAGTGCTAGGCCTTGAACCTAGACAGTCTGACTTCAGAGCTCTAGTGCTTAACCAGCATGGCATACTAAATCAACTAAGTTGACATGGTGGCCCTGATAAGAATGCCAATATGGGCTAAATAAAATACTTGTCCCACTCAACTTTTTCAGCTCCAAGGTCCAGCTTTTATCCTCCCCCAAGAATTAGGGGAGGATCATGTCACTCCAATGCTTTGAACCTTCAGTGGTTCCTTTGGTGGTTCTCAAGACACAGTCCAATTCTATGTCATGTCCAAAGAAGCCCTTGCTCACATTCCCTGCTTACACAGCAGTCTTATCCTCCTCACCTCTCTGCTCCAGCTACACTGCTGCATCTTCACCAAACTGTGCCATTTGTCCCCACTGGGCCTTGGCACATGCCATCCCCTATTCCTAGAATCTTTCTCTTTCTTCACCTTCTTTTCAAGAAACTAAATCTTCTTCATATCTCTCAGTTCTCAGCTTGGATGTTCGCTTCCTCTGTGTGCCCTCATGGATCCCGCAAATCTGGATCCACCAGAAGTAATGGCATCCCAGATCTCTGCTGTCAGATTGCCCAAGGAGTATTTTATCCAACAACAGGCATCAAATTGATCAGGTCTGGAGACAAGGCAGACAACCACCATGGTGAGCACACTGAAATGGGTTTTAAGATATGACAGGTATCACATAACTAAAATCAAGGATATTAGGTCAAAATAATGCTCACATAATGCTATTGGATCAAGTAGGTACAGCTGAGGAATCAGACTCAGAGAAGCTTAGAAGCTTGCTCTAGTTACCACAACTGGTTAAGTGGTAGAGTCTGGTGTTTGAGCCAAATCTGTGCAAAATCAGAGCTGAAGCCTTCGGTACTGCATAATACCACCTCTAGATGCTGCATTATGACATTGTAAGAAAACAGAAGTTTTTACAAATATATTTATTTTTTTTTTTAGTTTTCAGTGGACATAATATCTTTACTTTTTATTTTTATGTGGTGCTGAGGATCGAACCCAGTGCCTCATGCATGCTAGGTGTGCACTCTACCACTGAGCCACATCACCAGCGCGAAAACAGAAGTTTTTTTTTAACCTGGATAAGAGATGACTAAGGAGAAATCTGGTCACAATGGTCATTCTAACACATTCTCTCACTTCAGAGAGTAGATGCAAACTATGGATCCAAAAAAAGAAAGTTGTAAAAATGAAAAAAAAGAACGCCTAAAGGGAAAGGCTCAAGTGCCAGTCATTTTTTTTTTCCTTTAGTCCAATATCTGGCACTGACAACAGAGGAGACTCCATAAATGAAAGGAACTAGAGCTGCCCACAGCAGAATGGGTTCCCCATGAGTCTGTGAAATCCCCATTGACACTCACCAGGGTGGGGCCACTTGGACACCTGTACCCTTGAAACATATGACCTCCAAAGCCCCTGGCCACCCCAGGGTTCTGTAATTACTGAATTGAATCTGTGACTCAATTTTGGCAAGTCACAGACCATCTGGCACTCATGAGTGCATGAGCTTTCAGGAACTGGAGGTCAAAGGCAGATGGAATTCTGGGTGCCAGGACCACAGCTTCCCCACTTCAACTCCAGAGGAGTCAGAAATGGTTCAAAGTAACCCTGGGGAGCTAGGAAACTCCCAATCCTCTTCCAAAGCTAATATGAAACTAGAGATGCCTCAGTCATCTGCAGAGAAAGGCTCTGCCCGAGGGTCATGGGATGTGAAGAAGAGAAATAAATGAGTCTCTGACAGTCATGTGCTAAAAAGAGTCCAATGGCCCCACAATGTGAACCCTGGCCTGACCACAGTCCCCACACATAGCCTCCTCCAAGCTGTGCTGTGTGTAGGAGAGAAGCCCCCAGAGCGGCCCCCTCTGCCCAGCACAGTGAGTCTCCACAGCACAAAGCAGAAGCAAGTGCATCTATTCAGTCCCCAGGGCCCACACAGTGAGGATGATTCACAGCGATGGTGACATTTCCCATCAACACCTCTGTTATGAGACTTTCACATCTCACTTTCTTAAGATTTATGTACCTTCAAATTACAGAGCCAGCTGAGGATGAATCATCTAGTAAGGAGGCACCACAGCTGGGTTGCAGCGTCAGTCACCACACACACACACACACACCTACACAGGCAGTTCCAGGGAACGGGGCAAACCCCTCTTGCCATGCAAATTTTAAAGGAAGGAAGGAGCTGAATATAAAGCTTTTACCCTTATCCCTACAGCCTAGGAGCCTCTACGTGGCCCAGCTTCATTATCACCTACAGTCCTTTGACTCTGTCTGCCAAAGGCCTCTCTACAATCTTTCCACTTGCTTCTCTGAGCTTAGAGACAAAACCTCCCCAGCTTGGGTACACAGCTAGAGCCTCATAGAAGCTGCCTGTGTGTGGTGGGCTCTCCCTTGATACCCCAACACATCCTTCATCCTCACCCTCTTCTCAGGGATCTGAACTCAGAGCCTTCACAATTGTCTTCTTCTTGCCCCTAAAGAGACATGGACCAAATGTAGCACTAACCACATGAAACCCACACATAGAAAGGAGTGATCCTGGGGCTGGGGCTGGGGCTCAGTGGTAGAGCACTTGCCTGGCACGTGTAAGGCACTGGGTTCGATCCTCAGCACCACATAAAAATAAATAAATAAATGAATGAATGAATGAATGAATAAATAAATAAATAAATAAAGGTATTGTGTCCATCTACAACTAAAAATTAAAAAAAAAAAAAAAGAAAGAAAGGAGGGATCCTCTACTCTTCACAGAAGGGTGAAAAACTTCCACCTTCCAGCAGAAATTTGTGGCTGTTGAGTCAGTGTCAGGAAATTGAACTTAAAACCTGGATTATGGGCTGGGGCTGTAACTCAGGGGTTACATGTAAGCCACTGGGTTCGATCCTCAGCACTATATAAAAAAATAGATAAATAAAGATATTGTGCCCATCTACAAACAAACAAATAAATAAATCAAAGAAAAACATGATAAAACCTGGGTTTCTCATGTTGTTCTGGGCAAAACCACTTCGGTGAGCAGCCTTTCTAACAAACTGCCTTCTTATATTGAACTCTGTGACAAGTTCTTTGTCAAAGAAATACCTTAGGCTGAAAAGGCAGTAAACAGGAGCTGAATGTTGATATACAGAGCTCCTAGGGTGCAGTCTGCTCACACAGGTGGACACTGTCCCACAGGCATCACCCACACACATGTGCATGCAGATGTGGCACACACCACTCACTGACATACATCCACAGAGGCAGATGCTAACTAGTAGAGGGACAAGGAAAGGGAATATGAGAGAAGCCACTCTTACCCAGCCTCTGACTGCCTTGCTGCAGAATCTGTGAGAAGATTTCTTTTTGGGGAAGAGCACAGAGGTGACTATCAATTTGGCCAGAGACTCTCTCTTTCTCTGCAAATTATAAGGGACAGGGAAGAAAAATTATAAGGAATAAGAAAAAAGCGGTTGTGAGGGAACTGGGGTCAGGGGTTAGAAGAGGGGAGAGATGGGAAGGGGAAGGTCATGTGCAGGTAGAGCACAAGCAGGGCTGGGTTAAGAGGAGAATTCTCAGGGAGCTGGTGGTGGCTGGGGAGGCTGTTCTGAGTCCAAGTGGAAGAGGTGATGAAAGGGCAGTGGGAGGAGCTGAGGCTGCTGGAATTCATTGTAGTTTTGAGCTAATTTCCACTAAAAGCCCCTCAAAGGACCAACATGGATTAGGGTGGGAGCAAGGTCAGTGTTATGGTTTGGATCTGAGGTGTCCCCCAAAAGCTCCTGTGTTAACCCAGGAGTGTTCAGAGGTGAAATGACTGGGTTGTGAGAGCTGTGACCTAATCAGTCCATCCTACTTTGGAGGATTGGGTGGAGACTTAGGCAAGTGGAGCTTGCCTGGAGGAGGTGGCTCTGGGGTGTGTCCTGGAAAGATTCACTTTCCCTTCCCCTCCCTTTTTCTGCTTCTTGGCTGCCAGGAACAGAGACGACTTCCTCCACCAAAACCTTCCACTTTGACTTTCTGCTTCACAAACGCCAAAATAAACTTTTCCTCCCTTAGGTTGTTCTGTTCAGGAATTTTGTTCACAGTGACAAAAAGCTGCCTAACACAGCCAGGGACTGAGAGGTGCAGCCTCCCTACCAGGCTCAGCCAATGGACTCCTTCATGGTCTCCCCTTGAGCTGTCCCTTAATTAGTGGAGAAGGGCACTCCCCTACTCACCCACACCCATAGCCAGGATAAGGTTAATGGCAGGAGGAGCCCCTGCAGTCAGATCTTAAGGGGCAGGGTCTCCAACCACATCAAAGTCTTGATATTCGAGTGTCCCCATAAGTGTTAAGCAAACTCAGGTTCTTAGATTCAGAGTTGTAGAAACAAACACTGGACCCAGAAAGAATTTAAGCACAGGCAAGGCTTCATAAGGGACTTCTGCTCAAGCCAGAAGGGAGTCACAGCACTGAGAGGGAGGGGTGAGGCTGGCTCCAAGAAAGAACAAAGGGGAACAGGTTTTATGGCATCCCTGGGGTAGATAGAACCTTGGCCTCTTGATGTCATCATAGGTAGAGGTGGAACTTCCGTCACACCTGCACTCTTCTCCATCATGCTTCTTCATGTGACACATGTCTCATTATCAACTTAAGCCTCCACATCCGGATGAGCATCTTTCTATTCTAAAGATAAAGGTAATGTGGTTACCATGGTGACTATGCATGCATTTGCTCCTCACTACCTGGAGTCGCCTGTTATCATCTGGTAGAGTCTCTGAGATTACTGTTTTCAGAATAGTGCAGACCCTGCTTTGTGTGGCTTTAGCTGGGACTTCTATAGACCACACAGTGTCAGAAGCTGAGCTGAGTTCCCCAGCCTCCCATCTCCTTGCATGTTATCTTATTCCCATAGCCTTGAAGACCGGTTCACCTTTTAACTCCTAATTTTCTGGTATGGCTAAAAACTCCATAAAACCAAGAGCTGGCTTGACTGTTTTATTTCCCTTGAAAGGTGTTTATGTCTTAGTCCTAAGAGGTTTTGCTTTATGTTGGTCTGGGTTGGGTTGGGGGGCATTCCCTGAGTCTACCATAAGGAGATCTTGATCCTAGACAAGGGATTAAGGACTGTGCTGAGCACCTTGAAAATTCAGTGGACCCCTTCTAGGTGTGCAACTTTTTTTTTTTTTTTTTTGGTGCTGAGGATTGAACCCAGGGCCCTGTACATGTAAGGCAAGCACTCTACCAACTGAGCTATATCCCCAGCCCAGCAACTTTTTAAATAGGATTGGAAAAGCAGATGTGCCCATGAACTGGACCATGAACCCCCTACCTAAGTACCGAACACTGGAAAGGTGATAAATTTCCTGCTTAGATTGCAGCTGAGGGACTGTCAGGACCCTTCCTAGATGTGGTGGTGTGCATGTTCCATTGAACTAGTGAGACACACTCCAAAGTGCCTATTTTTTTTTTTTGAGGGGGAGGGCAGGGGCGGAGGATCAGAAACTGTGCCAGTACCAACAATATGTTAGATCAGCTGGTGAGAAGAAAAGGGAACCTGTTTCCTCTCACCCACAAGCCTTTGGAACAATTGCACCAGGATTTCTGACTTGCAAACTGGATCTCAGGACAGAGGGGAGGAACAGGAAGCCAACAACATGACCCTAAGAAGAGGAAAAACAGGAGAAGATTTCTGGTTCCCTTTGGTAAATCTGAATTCTAGAGGACTTCTGTGACCAGAATGCATGGATTCAAAGAGGTTAATCATGTGACAAATCTTCCCATGGAGAGGTCGAAGAGTTCAAGGCTGGGTTGGACTGCTTTATTCATGCCACTTAGCTGGGATACATCCTGTGCTTTTTCCTGATCAGAGTTGCACACAACCCTTGTGTGTGGATTAGCCCATATGGCCCCAGGACACAGGTTATGCAACAAGCCTTGGGAAATCTCAGCAGATCCTCTACATTCTGATGATGTCTAAACTTACTCAAGAAGTTACAAGTGTGGTAATCAAATGGAATCTCCTGATGATTTTCTGTCCGGTACTTCCCCACATCCTCTTGATTCTATAGTCACTTAACTTTTCCTAAAAGCTGTCAGGAGGAGCCGGAAGCTTGGGTTGCTTCTTGACCACATCAGCAAAATCTCAGAGGCTTGTATTTGAATTGAACTGTTGGGTTTAATTGTTGGTTCAGCAACTTACTAGTGACATAGTTCTGAACAAGATGCATTTGAGATTAGTTTACCTATCTGCAAAGTGTTAATAACAATGCTTGCCTTGATGACCTGAAAGACTATTAAGGGTTAAAATTAAATGTACAAAGCTTTATAAACTGTTCTTTAAAGCACAAGAAAAATATAAGTGTTTCCCAGAGCATCCATTCTTGGGCTGTCCACTCACATAGCATTTCATAGTAAGGTAGATACCTTCAGCCAGGACTTTATTGACATTGCATTGAGGGACACGCATCCAGAACTGTCTGCATCCACCCTACTGCATTCCCAGCAGATGAAACCAGAAGAATTGAATGAAACCAATGGGGCTGGAAAGACTCTGAAATGAATCTTTGAATAAGATTCATGAAATGAGCACAACATTTGTGGCCCATCAGAATGAAAATCACCCTTTCAACAGGATGCCTGTTAGCCCACTTAATGAATTGTTCCCATTCCTTAGCCAAGATAAATTTTAGCCACGTGTTATCCTAGTACAGACACTGGGAGGAGGACCACTCCATTTCTGCTGCCTTTGTGCTCCCTTTTCACACCATAGCCATCCCAACCAGCTCCTTCAGGCCTACCAGCTCTACTAGACTCTGACAAGCAGCCCAGAGACAGAAGTCTCTAGGAGGGAAACTTAATGACCCATCCTTCTATAAGTTCTTCAGAACCCCTGGGACAAGTTCCCTTCCATATTCTAGAAAAAAAGAAAACCTGGGGAGATGCATAGTCCAGCTTCTGCAGGAAGCTTCAAAACACGTCCTGTATTCTAATAATCCTTCTTAACCCTTTTTACCCCTATAAACACTGACAACTGGACATACTACACTGTTACTATGGCTCAGTCTGACAGAGTGTTAATGGAAGACATGGGAAATCTCTTGTGTACAAGAAAGCACCCTGGGCACAAGCCTGAGTTTCATCAACATACCCCTAGTCATCTATGCAGAAAGAAGACTAAAATCAGAACACCCAGGTTTGCAGCTCCAAACATGGCAGACCAAGGAGGAAGATAAGAGTTGGCTATATCCCAAACCAACTTTCTCACCTGTTTATATTCAACAATAGGGCACTCACTTCTCCAGGGCCTCTATAAGCCTCTGCTGCCCAATACATCAAAATGAACTGGCAGTATCCACTGGAAGGTTGTGGTGTATAAAGTCCTGTGGCAGCTCCCCCTACCTCAGGAAGCCAAGAAAATAACATTTTGTTCAATTTCGTCTGTGATCCCATATAGACTGGAGGTGCCCCACCTCTCCTCAAAAATGACCTACATTCACATGGCTCCAGAGAAAAATGAATTAAAATAGCAGTGGTCATCTCTAGATGTTGTAATTGTAGGTGCTTTTTGTTCATTTTTCCTACAATAATCATGAGTACTGTTATAGTCAGAAAAACAATTATTTTGAAAAGCCACTAGTCAGTAGCTCTGAGACCTGA
Source organism: Ictidomys tridecemlineatus (assembly GCF_052094955.1). NCBI lineage: Eukaryota > Metazoa > Chordata > Mammalia > Rodentia > Sciuridae > Ictidomys > Ictidomys tridecemlineatus. The sequence continues at coordinate 26,734,560 of NC_135477.1, read as the reverse complement.
GCAATTCCTAGCTGCTGGTCTTCACTGCACCAGCTTTCTACCTCCATCTTTGACATGGAAGCCACCCATGTGGCAGGTTTGCCAATTACCTCCCTGCACCAAGACACTGTACTGATGGCCACTTCCATGGAGATCCTAGTTGGGAGGAGTATGGGTGGAATGTGTGGCAAGTGTGAGAACAGCAACTTGAAGAACAGTGGCTAACAGCAGTTCAGAGCATGATTGGGCCAGGAAATGGGAGGGTCAGGAAGGGAATTTGGAAGGAAATGGCCATTGAGGTGGACTTTGAAGGACGGGTAATGTTTGAAGAAACAAAAATAAAGTGTAATTGCCATTTGTTAACTCTCCAAAGGCCAGACATTTTACAGTTCATGAGAGTTAATTCTCACGGGATCTTCTGGGGTGGATTTTTATTATTGCTGCTATACGGGTGAAGAAACTAAGGATAAGAGAGACAACTTCTGGTGGAATCAGTCTTCAGAATTAAGATTGTCACAGTCAAGATACTGACTTCCTCTTTGTTTGCATCCAGGGAAAGTAACTCAAGCAAGGGCAGGCAGCAAGGAAGACAATAGACTTTTCCAGAAGGTCAGTTCTACCTTGGCTGAAGAATAGGAAGCAATTCTCTTACAAAGGTTGGGAGCAAAGATGGAAGGCCTGAAATGTCAGTTATTTGACTCTATTATGCAACAAGATTATTTCTAAACAGAGTAATGGAATCAAAGCTATAATTTGTGAAAAATTGTCTGAAAACAGATGGGCTGTTTGGGGAGTAATAGAACTTAGATGTGTGAAATTATGGGGAGAAATTTGAGTATCAAGTTTGGAACTCAACATTCCTCCAATGTCTGCTGTACACCGGGAAAGGAAAGGACCCCAAACACCAGATCAAATTCTCCATTCCTCCCCTTTCTGATTGAATCACACAGCACAGCAGAGGCCACAAAAATGCTTTACTTGTCTGGCCACTAGGTGGCAGAAGAAGCATCACCCCATCTCCCTCTGAATGGAGCGACTGCTCTTCTCTGAAGGAAAAGCAGACAAACCAGTTTGCAGGGCTGTGGACACCGAGGGTCCTATCTTGAGACCATTTCTCTTCCCAGGTCTTTCCTGTTACTTACCCGTTTCCTCTGAGTAACACTTTAGGCTCATGTCTGCTCCTGCCAACAGGCTCTTACCCATAGGAACTGATCATTTCAGAGGCCTGGTAGAAATCCATGTGAAGCTGAGTCCTCTGAGAAGCAGACCTGAGAATGGACAAGTGGCATGGCTTTCAGTGAGGGAAACACCATGAGAGAACAGAGGGATGGGGCCCAGTTAGGCCAAGGGCTGTCAGCTATGATGTGCATCTGACCCTTCGAGAGCTAGACTGGTGAGGTGGAGGGTGGGGGCACCAGGGAGGAAAGATTGGGTGAATGACTGCAATATAGCCCCCAAAAAGGGGTTAGTAAGAACTTTAGGGAAACAAAATAGGCCACCAGAGAAGTCTTGTGTCTCCCAGGGTCAGACTTGTCCAACTTCATTATTCTAGCTGATACTGGACGGGGAAAGGAGAAGCCATGGGCAGTTTGGAGCCACAGCAGTTTGGACCCCTGTAGCCAGCAGTCTGTGAGGCCCATGGCCTCCGTGCCCTCCTTTGGAGCAGCCTCTGTCCTCAAGATTCTTTACTGAGAGCCATTTCTGCTCCAACCTTTGGGAGAGATAATTCACCCCTCACCGATTCCTCTCACACCCTTCTCCTTCCCAGTGACCTGTTCATAGTCTCCTCCCAGCCCTGAATGGGACTCTGTTCCTGCTGTCCTGAAAGAATCCGGTTACATTCTCTCCCGAAACAAGTCCTAACCCTGCCTTGCCTCTGCCTTTGACTCCTTGATGCTTATCGTACTAAACCATGAAGGGGTAATGGGATTACCTGGCTGTTGGCTTCAGTCCCTATTCACAGGCCCAGGTACCAGCCTGCCCTTGCAAGAAGTAAATTGGTTGGCATCGGGGCTGGGGATGTGGCTCAAGCAGTAGCGCGCTCTCCTGGCATGCGTGCGGCCCGGGTTCGATCCTCAGCACCACATACCAATAAAGATGTTGTGTCCGCTGAAAACTAAAAAATAAATATTAAAAAAAATAAATAAAAAATAAAATCATTAGGCTCCAAATACCAATGGTCCTTTACTGTAGAAAAGAAGCACCCTCCCATTCTAAAAAAAAAAAAAAAAAATTGGTTGGCATCAGGCCCCATCCTTTTCCCAGGATTCCTGTTTCTCAGGTGGCTCCCCCCTGGAACACCAGAGTAAGCAATGTGGGGATGGCCTCAACCAAGTCCCAGTTGTCATTGTTAGTCAAAATTTGACCAAGTAGCCCAGAGGCCCAGGTAGCACTGAAGCATCAAGAAGACATGGGCTCTTGTCTGTGGAAAGCAGAAATTTAGTGAAAAGAATATTAGAGGACAAGAATGTTGGGTACCTGGCATGTCCTGGGGACTGACAGTCATGAGTCTCCTTTGGGCTTCTAAAGGCTCTTGAGGCTGCAAGATTTTAGATGGGACTGAGGGGCCTACTGTGAATGGGATTCTAGAGTTGGCTCCTCCCAGTCTTGCTGACTCTCAACTACAGGGAGAGGAAAGCTGGTGGCTCTCTGGGTTGCTACACTAAAGGAAGACAGGGGAAAATCAAGGATTCTCCAAGAACATGTCTGGGCCAGATAACATTGAAAATTCAGAGCAGGTAGAAGGAAATAACTTTGGGTTTTGAAAAGAAATCCAGTCAACCCCTCGTGGGGAGGTTGCAGAGAGAAGCTTGGAAATCCACTTGGATTATAGTCACTTATACCTTTGATGTCAAGGACAATGCCAAGGGCTTGCTTGGGACTTCCCCTTTTCCCTCTAGGATGGAGGGGAGAGGAGGAAGGTGCAGTGGGGCCGTGGAGTAGAAGTAAGACACTTCTAGCTGACTCTGCCTTTCCCAGTTTCTAGGGTGTCTGCAGCCTGGAATGGGGCCCTGGCAATGGGAGGGTGCTAGTGGACCCAGGAGAAGCAGGGCACAGCAAGTGTGCTTCTGACTCTGCTTGGCATGTTGTTCTGTGATTAGAATGAGCTACTTGCCAGGTAAAATATTCAGAGTCCTTGCACATACCTGGCAGATGTTAGGATCTGGCACATTCCTGCCACAGAATTTCCCACCCAGCAACTTTTTCTGAGCCTTGCAAAGTGGGAGTAACTTGTGGGTGAACGTTGCTAGATTGTAATTGCACCTAGCACAGTGCACATGAAGAGAAGCTTAAAGTACCACCACAGCAATCACCCTCAAGGCCATTCTCTTGCCTACCCAATTCTAGGGGCTCTTCTCTTCCTCTTCCCTGAACTCCTACCATTTGATATGGCGTGTTTACACTCTGTGCCCTTTGAGATGCTGGCCTGTGTGGTTTGCTATTGTGCTTTGTCCTCATTTCTCTTAGAAATTTGTGATCTCCCCAGGGTGGCAGCAGAGCTTTGACTTCATCCCCCAAACAGAGTGGAGCATTGACTTTTCAGCGGGCACAGGGTGGCACAGTCAACACCCAACCCCCCCCCCCGTGGATACCTTGGCACAGAGGGATGAGATGGGAGAGATACACATTCCTGGTTGGGAAATGCCCTGGGGAAGCTTGGCTTAGGACAATGCCAGCTGCCCTCTGGACCTTGCAGCCCTCCTGTGACCAGCTCAGTGCTATCAGAGAAAAGCATGGATGACATCAGTGTGAGTGAGGTTACTGCAGAGCAAAGAGAAGACCAGGAGAGTAAAAAGGTTTCTAGAGCTGTCTTTGCACTCAGGCTGAATGGACTCAGGAAAAGCACAGAAATCTCTAGCCCTGGCCTTGTTTTAAGACCTTTATTCCCAGCTCTCACCTGCCTGGTTATCATCCTCCAGCACCACACTGCCCTGAGACATTAGCTGCCCAGTCCCACTCATGCTCTGATTTGCAGAGCTTCAGGCCCCCCAGAGACAGGTAACCTGGAAGAATTCTCTCTGCTTGTCCAATAACCTGTGGCTTCAAACATGCCTTTGTGTGTGGACGTACACATGGAGACACACAGACACACACATACACACACAGGTTGTCTATTGGACAGAAAAAAAGGGGGAAAGAGCTTAAGAGGGAGGTCAGGGACAGCTCTTTCACAGTGTAGATGGACACATGTCTAGTAATCCCATAAACTGGGCTGGATGAGTACTCTGGCCTTTTCTCACCCAGGGCCACCCACCTGAGGACCTGAGGCACCATCTCTCAAGTCTGAGGTCTGGGAGGAGCCATATTTGAGGGTCCTCATCAGTAAAGTGTCATGTTAGAATCTCTTCCCCTCTTGTGGGCTCCTGAAGTGTCATCTGATCTTCACACCTAAGGTCAATGGCCCCTGGGGATTTCTTACCAGCGTCTCTTCCCTGCTTCTCCCAGCCTGGTTTTGCCTGTGTCTTTCCTCTTGAGTCTACAATGCCCTGTGGTGAGGTCCCATCAGTATGTCATTAACTATGAGAACTGCCCAAGTGGAGCTCCTGGGACCTCAGTTCTTTCCCTGAGTCTGGGGCCTTGTGGATGGTTCATAAACATTCTCTGAATGAGTGAAGTATGTGTTCATAGCAGTAGATCCTCATTGCCTGTTTTATCCCATTTCCTCCAGGCACAGTGTTGCCCAGATAGGCTGCAGAAGGGCAGGCCACCCTGGGTCCTGTCCTTGGGTGGGACGAGGGCAAATCCATTTGCATCATCTCCCTGGTTGTCTGATGCCTGGGGGTTCAGCTTGGATCACTAGACAGGGAGAAGTCCACATCCCAGGAGGGCTCTGCCCCTTTCTCTGTGCCCAGAGAACTGGCTGGGGCCAACACTGAGACAGGAGCACATGCTGGCTTTTATCCCTCCCTCCCCACATCGCCCTTTGCCATGGAAAGCCTGAGAGATCTAGACAATTTCTGCAGTTCTGACTTTCTGTCCCAATGCACAATGCCATGTGTAGTGAGGATGGATTGGATAGTGGGGCTGGTTGCATAACAAGCATCTCAGTGTGCTTGTTTACTTGAGCAAGTTGACAACCTCAGGATCCTCAGGGGCTGATGGAAAAGGTGAAGTGGCTAGAAGTATTTTTTGAGATATAATTTCTATACCATATAATTTGCCAGTTTATATCACACAATATAATGGCTTTTATCATATTCCCAAGGTTAATTGCCACAATCAATTTTAAAACATTTTCATTACCCCCTAAAATGACCCTACACTCTTGAGCCATCTTCCTTCATCCTCCATCCAAGGCCTGGGCAAACATCAATCTGCTTTCTGTGTATGAATTTACCTATTCAGGACATTTCTTTTTTTTTAAATATTTACTTTTTAGTTATAGGTGGATGCAATATCTTTATTTTATTTTGATGTGTTGCTGAAAATGGAACCCAGTGCCTCACACATGTTAGGCGAGCACTCTACCTCTGAGCCACAACCCCAGCCCAATTCAGGACATTTCATATAAAGAAAATCATGCAACATGTGGTCCTTTGCAACTGGCTTTTTAAATTTAGCATTCTTTCTTGTTGTTGTTTTTTGTTTTTTGCACCAGGGATTAAACCCAGGGGTGTTAACCACTGAGCTATATCTCAGCCCTTTTTATTTTTATTTGAGACAGGGTTTCACTAAGTTGCTTAGGTCCTCACTAAGTTGTGGAGGTTGGCTTTGAACTTCTGATCCTCCTGCCTCAGCCTACTGAGTTGCTAGGATGACAGGCATATGCGTGCACCACCACGCCCAGCTGGCATTCTATTTTTAAGATCAATTTATGTCACAGTATGTGCAAGTACTTCATTTTTTATTACCAAATAATCTTCCATTTTGTGACCATACCACTTCTTACTTACCAGTTAATCAGTGGATGGAAATTTGCATTGTTCCTATTTGGGGCTGTTATGAATATTCATATACAAGTTGAATGTGTATATATAGGTATGCATACACATCTGTTTTAACCTCTCTTGTGCAGCTTGATGAAGGCCTAAGTGATACCAAGACGGAAGTGGTAATTAAGGCTGAAGAGGACATACCAAGTACAATCATGGCGCACTTTACATACCAAAATGAAAGACCCTGGATGTAAATGAAATAACAACAATTGTAATTTACTATGTATCCAAGACTATACTAATGAATTTAATATCTTGTTAAATATTTACAACACTCTCCCAACCCAAATACTAGTATACTTATTTTACAGATGAGGACATTGAAGCTCACAGAATAAAGTAAATTGCCCATAGTTACCAGGTATCTCAGTAAATTTCAGAACCAGGATCTCAGCTTAACATTTCTTTTTTCCCCCTTTATTCTTTCTATAATATTTTTTACATTGTTGAGATCACACAACTATGTTTTTAAATAATTGTATGTGAACGTCATTATTCCATGACCATAGAAATGCTTAATATTTTTTTTCAAAGTGCTGGGGGTCAATCTCAAGGCATCCTGCATGTTAATCCAGCACTCTTTCACTGAGCTACACCCTCAGTGCATTAGACGTTTTTGTGTTTGTACCACATATACACATATATATGCATATATATCCAAAATGTTTGTTGTAGCCATATCATATTCTATCATTTATAAGATTGTTTTATTGCATTATTTAAAAAAATATTTTTAGCTGTAGATGGACACAATATCTTTATTTTATTTTTATGTGGTGCTGAGTCAAACCCAGTGCCTTACACATGCTAGGCAAGCATTCTACCATTGAACCACAACCCCAGTCCCCTATTACCTTATTTTTTTAATGTTAGAAATAATGTTGAGATGAATATGTGGACAAATCAATATATCCTGCTCCTAGCATTTCCAAGAATGCTTATCTCATCTCATTCTCCACAATATTGAATATTGTTAAGTCTTTATTAGTGACAAATTATCATAATTTTTTTTAACAATTAGTAAAGTGCAACATTTGTCAAGTAGTTGTGTGCCATCAATATTTCTTCCCTTAAAAAAAATTCTCAGGTGATTAATTGAAGGTAGCTTTTTCCCTTTAGTAGAAGTAACTCTAAATTTTTCATGCTAATGAAGGAGAATGCAATGAAGGCTAAAATAGACATATCATTCAATTCTAAATTATGTTCTAGTGAAGTTCACATCAGCAGTAACAATTTTCCAGGAGTGTAGATAAGGGACAACTAAAATCTGGCCCAAAACTCATCGAAATATTGCTCTGACTCAGGGTGTTACTGGCCATGTATTAGGTAGCATAAGGGACATCAGTTCTTCCAGACTCAAGTACAAGGCACCCAGAGAAATGGAGGTGAAGCAGGGAATGCTTTCAACCATAGATTTGCACTCCCAATTCTGTTCTGAATAGAGGCTATACATAGTGTTAGAGCAGGTTCCAGGTTCCAGTATCAGATCCAAAAACAGTTGGGAAGGACTGAATGAATAGGGAGATTGATTTCTATAAATTCTTGTTATTAACAATTTATTTACTTAAGATTACTACATGTGGCATTTTTTTTTGTCTTGTTCTTTTAAGTTGAAGAGTCCAAATTAAAATTTCAAAGTGATGTGATTCCTTGTGCCCTTTCACATAGGAATGTTTATAGTACCAATCTCTATCTCCCAAGCATTCTTTGTACTTTTCTATGCTAAAATATCAGTTGAGGAGAAAACCCTATTGTAAATAAATATGAATTACATTGTTGTTTATAAGTTCTACTCGTCACTGAAATAATATTTTCCAGTACCACAATTCATGCTTTTTCAAAATTTTGTCCTTATTGTGCAGTCTTATTTTGTGGGCAGGGGTGACCTTCTGAGGTTTGAAGATAGTGAGTGACACCATCACCGATATGTGATACACACCATTCTATCTTGCTTATCCACATTAAATTGCTCTGACCTCTTATTCCTGAATCTCCTTCTCCTTAAGTCAGAACTTTCGAGGACTCCTAGAACTTTGTCCACAGGGCAATAGCCTGTTTGAAAAGAAATACAGGGCTTCTGTTCTACCTCTACCTTATTGTTTTGGCAGGCCTCCTCTTTATTCTCTGGCACAAAAATTACATGGCACTGGCCTAAGTAACATCAACAGCCCTATAGTAATGCTAGCGGCACTATGTACCACAGACTATGCATAGTAGGAGGGCAGGTTCCAGGGAACCCTCATATTTCATATTGTTCCCTGATGAAGTCCAGGGTGTAGAGGAAATGAGACTCAAATGCATTCTTTAAAGAGAAGAAAAGTTGATCTCAAAAGAGAGAGCCATCTTCAGGCACATCTAAGAGCACACCCCAAAAGAAATCTTGAATTTTTCTCCAAGAAGAGTACACCTGCAGTTGGCAAAGGAATTTAGCAGAGCACACATTGGTGAGAGAACCTGAAGAGAAGCAGCACAGGTGGACTTGGCTTTCACACCCTGCCTTCTGAGCCATCACCTCATGAGCTTCCACCTCTGAGATCACCTAGGCTCATTTGGCATCTTCCCACTAGCCAGTGAGCCATGACTAGAAATGGAGGTGCTTGATCACTAGTCAGGGAGTTGGCCTGCCCCTGAGACCAGAGGGCACAGCTCTGTCCTGTTCCCAGACTATCCCAAATGCCTTTTTTCCTTATCTCCTCATCTGCCTCTCTTCCCAGAGCAGGATGTGACCTGGGTATGGAAGCAACCTGGGTGAACGCACAGCCTGCCTGGCTCCAAGCTCTCTGGGTAGGACTCCCACAGGTCCAGGGAAGATGGATCCCTGAGGGACAGGTCTCTGAGGTCAGAGCACTCAGGGTACCAGGGAAGTAGGGTCCTGAGCTTGAGCTCCAGAATCATATTTCTGTGTTCACCTCCTAGTTCCACCACTTTCTGGCTGCTACCACTGTGGGCAAGTTATCTGGTCTTTCCATATCTCCTTTTCTTCCCCATGATTCCATTTAAAAAAATGGAACTACTTTTATTTATGCAGTACCCCATCACAGGTTCACAGAGAGTTTTCAATAAAGTGACTCTTTGTAAGTTGGCTTGCAGGATTCATTTAATACCTCCTCCCTATTCTTATTCCATATCGCTGGGCGAAAACACCTGTCTGTGTTTCCTTCCTTTCCCCATGCAGGAGACTCCAAAATTCTAACCTGACAAGCAGAAGGATCTCTAAACCTTCCCGTACACATTTTGGAGGCATGGGCATTGGAACCAGTTTACCCGCTGATGCCTGGCGGTGGCGGTTCCCAGCAGTGTGCCCTGTGACTGAGCCAGGTCGTGGTATGCAGGCACACCTTTGTCTGCTCTAGAGCCAAAGTTCTGGGCTGTCTCAGGTTAGCATATAGGAGTTGGAGCCCGGCAGAGGGCAGAGGCCTAGTCCGCCCTCCACGGGTTAGGACTGCACCAGACCTCTCCGCTTCAGTCTCCCAGGTGGAAGACAAGTCTCCCCTCCCACGCGTCTGAAGGAAAGGGAAGACAGGATGGAACTGTGTGTTGGGCGCCACCGTGTCTTCCCCACAGTTCCCCGTGCAATTTCAGCAGTGCCCAACCATTCGCTGTGACCAATACTGGGCTTGTAATGCATCCCCAGTGCCGAACCAAATCCTCTCCCTTGTCCAGAGAAAAACCTCCCTGACGCGCCCAAAGCCGCGGGGTGCCGGGGCAGAGGCCCAGGAGAGGGTGGAAGAGAAACGGAGAAGGAGAAAAAGAGGGGAGGGGGGCGAGGAGCTGGCGGCAGAGGCAACAGCAGATTGCGCCCAGCCAATGGTAACCGCAGGACGAGGTGGCACCAAATTCCCTTTGGCCAATGACAGGCCAGAGTTTACAAGAGCCTCATTAGCATTTCGCAGAGGCAGAGGCAGGGGCAGAGGCGGCGTGGTGTTGCCGCCTGCAGCATCCTAGATCCTTGGCTCGGGTTGTTGCTCATCTCGGCTCTTTGTCCCCTCCCCTCTCCCTCCCTCACCTCCACGCCAGGCTGTCTCAGCCAAGCAGCTCTGCGCACTTTGCCCCTTGTTGGCAGCGGATAAAATACCCGGCACCGTCCACCCACTGCCAGATCTACTCCTTAAATTCCGAGCCCAGAGAGATCCGCGCACAGCGGGTCGGGCCTGCACAGCCATCCAGCGTGCCACAGCAGAGAGGTGTTCCGAGCGCAGCTCCACCGACGCCCCGCTCAAGCGGGCCCCTGAACCGAAGTCCACCCTCAGTCTCAGCTGTGCCAAATTCGCTCCGCAGCCTCAGCCCCGGGAGCGTGATCCAAGCACCCGAGAGCCAGATGCCCGCCCACATGCTGCAGGAGGTGAGCGTCCCAGAAGTGGCCTCCGTCCCGCGGCTTGGCGGGCGCGAATGGGGCTTGTAGACGACTGATTAGTGGGGGAGACAGTTAAGAGCTTCTCTGAGGAACGGGCCTTCTTTCCCGAGTTTTGCTGCCCACGGTTGGGGTGTGGGTTTTAATCTAGAGGGTTCATTTATCAACTTTTGCTTCTTGAGCTTTAAAGAAAACTGCGGTCCTGCGGATGCCCTTATACACGGTTTCCTTTGTGTGTTGGTATGTTTTCCCCTCCCTCCTTCTGTCCCTTTACCTTGAGGTTTCATTTGCAATCTATCTGCACATTTTCTGGAAGCTTCTCCCTATTCCATCTCAGGTTACAGGCCACCTTCATGTAACCTGGGCACTGGGGAAGAGTCTGAGCCTCTCCTGCACACTTCCCCAACTGCATTAGAGCCCTCCTGGGCTTTTAGTCCCTGCTGTCTCCTGACTCTCCACTTCCTGGCCTTTTAGATATCCAGCTCCTACACCACCACCACCACCACCACCATCACAGCGCCTCCCAAGGGGACCCTGAAGAATGGGGGAGAGAAGTTGGAGAAGACCCCTCTCTATTTGGGGGAAGATATACGCCCTGAAATGAAGGATGACATATACGACCCCAGCTATCAGGATGCAGAGGGCCCCAGGCCCAAGCTTGAGTATGTCTGGAGAAACATCATCCTCATGAGTTTGCTGCACTTGGGAGCCCTGTATGGGATTACATTGGTTCCCACCTGCAAGTTCTACACTTTGCTCTGTGGTAAGCAGTTTCTCTTGTCCTGAATCAGCACCCAAATTTCCATTGCACTTTAATATGGTAGTGTTAACACAGAGCAGAGGCCCCAATTCTGTCCAGGATTAGCCAGCTATGAGTGTTTGGTTGCTTGAAGGACTAACTGGGATGAGAACAGAGCCTTATAGGATTGGGATGCAGGAGTGTCCATCCTTAACAGGGGTGCTGGGAGTGAGCCCTGTGACCTTACACTGTAGGATTTTAGGTGTAGGCCTGTAGCACAGAGGTGGCTGTCCCTGAAAGAAAGTTAAGTCATTTACATGGCTTCCTGTCCCTACCATGAATCAAGGACAGCATAGGAACCTGATGCTAGGCCAGGGGCTTCATGAGCAACGTGTTAAACAAAGTCAGGCGTCAAAGCAAGGGAAACTGCTTAGGAGGCCAGATCATGGAAAAAGGATAAATGTAAGTCTTGTCCACAAAATGATTTTCATCTTGACCCCTTGACCAGATTTGGCTGGTTTGTCAGAGAGGAAACATAACATGACCCAAGTTGCACAGATGTGTTGCTCTTTATTCCAGATAGTTTTTCTGGTTACCACAAATGCAACATATGTGCTTAGAAAGAAATAACATTGCAGAAATGCTTCATGTTCCATTCCCCACTTTCCCAGATCCTGCCTTCCTCTCCTAAGGCTGTGAAGTGCCAAGGACCCAACACTTAACATCAGCACCTCCTTGGCCTCTTCTCATTCCCAGGCTGCTGTAATGAGGGATAAGGTCACCCAGTTCCTTCCTGACCTGCACGTGTGCTTTGCAGGCAAATTCATCTCTGCCCCTGAAGCCTGAGTTGGGAAGGAGGAGTAGGGAGCTCTAGAGACCTAGGTGTCCAATTGCTGCTCTCTGAGCAGTTGGGGAGTCAGGATGTCTTCTCCATAAGCCAACTAGAAATTTTCTGGAATAAATTTAGGAGTGGGGGAACCGTCTGGCAGCTCTCTTGGAGGGCAGTGGTGGAAGGGCTGTTTGGGTAGGTATTAGACTGTTTCCCTCTGAATCTCTTAGGTCTGATAGGTAGTAACATTTGGCCCCTTGAGCTTTTCTTAGAGAATTTTCAAGGTGCCACATGGAAATGCAACTGAGAATATCCCCTTTCTCTGGATTGCAGTTTTTCCAAGTACCAAATGGTGACAATATTTTTAGGATGGGAAGGTTCTGTTCCTTAGGACAATGTGTGTTATCCCAGCATTTCTCCTGAATCAGCTATTTTGAGAGATCTGTCAGTAGACTGTGAAAGAGCCCCCAGGGCAGAGCTGAAAAGATGTCTCTAACAATAGTGAGGGCCCAAGGGCAAAGCTACTTTTCTGGACAAACCTGTGAGATGTTGCTTGACCATCAACAGGGACACCAACAGTCCTTCCCTGGGGGAGAGAGAATGAATGTAACATATCAAGCCTTCTATTTGATAGACCAACAAGTGTGGATAGAATGGGCACCACAGTGCCTGGGGTCTTGTCCTAGTTCAATGCCAATATCCCAGGGCCATCTGCACTCTGCACGGTGAAACAATCCTATATACTTCCTTGCCTCTCAACTGAATGCTTCTGTTTGGCCTAAAACCCTTTCTTTCCTCCTGGTGATGCAGGGCTCTTGGTCCACTGTGGTTTTTCCAGATATGGGTAAAAAGCATCAGATTTCAATCACCATGTGGCCAGAGGCAAAGAATCACCTGGGGCTTCAAGCCCAGAGACTATGTGGCTGTTTTGGGGGATCTGGAAGGAGACAGATTTGGTGGGGAGGGGAAGGAGAAGAGGGGGCTGTTTAAGCAAACTGTTATCTCTAGCTCCAGAAGAACATGGGACAATTTGTTACAATGTGTCCTGTGTTCCACCACAGCTATGTTCTTGGCCCCTTAGGATCCATTGTTTCCAGCTGGCTCCTGGGAATGAAAAATTGTTAGTTTCTCCCAAGGCCTGAGCCCCTGCCTGCTAGAGCTGCTTAACGAGATAGGTACACCATTGCCCCCTTCCCCAGTAGACATCATATCTAGTGCCTCCTGATCCTGCAGGCCTAGAGGAGGCTGAGGCAGGACAATATTGCAGTGTTCCTATGCCAGCTTTGATTATCTCTCAGTGTTGTCTAGAATTAGTATTGACTGGGTTCGGGGGCTTGGCAAAGGAGAGACTGGGGACCTGGGCACGGATCTTGCAGGGTGGATAATAGACGTAGAACAAGAACTTCTTGTGACATAAAACCTAGATTCAAACCAAGACTCCCATTTTCCTTGCTATGAAGGAATGTGTGATCCTTGTTAAGCAGGAATCTCTAGAGCACCTATTTCCCCACCTACAACATGCAATATTAAGAGTACCAGCCCCTTTCATGGTGAATATGAAAATATTAACATCCCTGGTAAAGACTGAGTCTAATTAAAAATATGACTGTGTGCAGGGCTGACTTTCCTATCAGGACACTCTGCCTGATACAATATTGGAATACTTTTGCACTGATTGTTAAATAGCCATAGTGATGCATGCCCTGAATGTCCCCTACACCATAGAGCTCCAATTGATCAGTGCCCAGATCTGCTCTGGCTGCTCATTTTGAAAATCACTTGCTCATGGTTCCTAAACTCTATGGGAATATTTTGAGGCACTGAATACCTTAGAGAAGGTCAGCTGAAGGTCAAACGCTCATACGGACAATGATAGTGGCATAGTCATGAGAGTTTTATTCCTCTCTTGCCATCCTGCCTCCTTAGTCCCTGGGAGTCCTCTCCACTCTCCTAGGAGGAGAGACAGGGAGGTGATAGTCACTTTTCAGGAGCTAAAGGTGACAAGGCAGCCCTGTGGTTCAGCTGAAGCTGATACTCAAAGCCTAAAGAACACATGACTTGTGGCATAAGAGAGGTACTTTGATATGCTTTCCCATGGAACTTTCCTGTTGGTGACTTCCCTATCATCTTGTCCTGGCAGCCTATGTGTACTATTTAATCAGTGTCCTGGGCATCACTGCAGGAGCTCATCGCCTGTGGAGCCACCGAACTTACAAAGCACGGCTGCCTCTGCGGCTCTTCCTGATCTTTGCCGACACCATGGCGTTCCAGGTGAGAAGCTGATGCTGCTCAGCTCTTTTGTCACCACCCTAACAATGACCCAGGGTGTCATGGAGGAGATCAGTGCCGAGAGCAGATCCCTAGCAGGATAGTCATTGCTCTTTCTTGTCTCTTGTGGTCATCTCAAGTATAGGCTCCTTGCCTGGCTGCATCTGACATGGAATACTCGGAGTCATTAGGAAGGAAAATAGGGGTTAAATAGCAAAGGCTCTGAAGGTATAGGATTATTATCAAGGTTTCTGTGTCCTCATGCATTGTGGGTGTTGTAGTCCTTTATCATAAAGGGGCATGCACTGAGCCTGGTTTCTTGGGCAGACGGTGAATAATAAACTCATGCTTTAAGGAGATTATCTTTGAACCCTACTATAATTCCTTTGAGATTGATGGTTAAGAGACTTAGGAACTCCTTGAGTTATTACAAGTATCACAAGGTAGGTCCTGTTATTCTCTCCCCTTTACAGATGAGGAAACTTGAGTTACTGCGGTTGGATTGACCAACGTTGTCATCTGATCTGGGGTTGCTATTTGGCTAGGTCAACTACTGAGAATGATTGAGGCACACGTTTATAAAAGAATGAAGGGAATTGAGGAAGGGGACTCTCCTAGCTGTGACATTATAGCAATGGGCACAGGATGCCTTGTGTGGGGTTTAACTTGTATCAAGAGGAAAACAAAAACACATTAGTCCCCTCTCTTTGGCAACATGTGAGGTGCTTACCACAATTGCATAACCATCTCTGCCCTAGTACCCTACAGTTTGATGCTCTCGATGTTGTCCATATGGGGCAAAGGGAGGAAGAGACATGTAGGCACATTTTTGAAGGGATGGAAAGAGTCCCAGATAGTACCAGAGGTCTTTTTGAATGTGGCCTCAGTCACTGTCATGACCTGTCACTTGTGAAGGCATCAAGATAGAGTTCCCCATAGCTTTATCCACATACCAACAACCTAGGATCCAAGGCCTCATTGGGCCAGACTGATAGATAGATCCTCCTCATTGGGCCAGACTCCTGGGGACTGTATGCTTGGGCTAAGAGCCGTGGGCCCTTGCAAACATCTGGGCATTGGACTTCTCCCAGGAGGGCATCTCTCCTCAGGCCTGCGTTCCTCTTCTCTGTCCCTCCAGAATGATGTTTATGAATGGGCCCGAGATCACCGTACCCACCACAAATTCTCAGAAACACATGCCGACCCTCATAACT
The DNA here is from genome assembly GCF_052094955.1 of Ictidomys tridecemlineatus. NCBI lineage: Eukaryota > Metazoa > Chordata > Mammalia > Rodentia > Sciuridae > Ictidomys > Ictidomys tridecemlineatus. Next base: position 26,719,244 of record NC_135477.1, on the reverse strand, counting down.
CCCGCCGCGGCTTCTTCTTCTCTCACGTGGGTTGGCTACTCGTGCGCAAACACCCAGCTGTCAAAGAGAAGGGGGGGACACTGGACCTGTCTGACCTAAAAGCTGAGAAGCTGGTGATGTTCCAGAGGAGGTGAGTGAAGGGAGGATGGGGCTGGGGATGCGGCCCCGGGCATTTATGTTTGGGGCCTCCAGTTTTCACTTATAAGACAAGAGGATTGTTGGGTCTGTGAATTCAAAATCATTTAAGTCCTCGTATTTAACATTCTATAAGCCCATAGCCATAGTTTATTGCTGTTACTTTCTGATAATTTGCAGGGAGAGGACTGCATTCTTAGCCCATTTTATTCCACCACCCCAGATGTGGAACACATATAAAAACTTAAATATGTTATATAATATTATCATACAATATACAATGTGATTTTATAAGAATAAGATTAAATTAATTAGGGGCTGGAGTTGTGGCTCAGTGGTAGAGTGCTTACCTCACGGCGTGAGGCACTAGGTTCAATTCTCAGCACAGCATATAAATAAATGAATAAAATAAAAGTCCATCAACAACTAAATATTTTAAAAAGATTATATTAATTAATACTTATTAATAGAATGATATATGTACACATGTAAAAGTTATAGACTATGATTTCCAATCTATTTTAATTGGTCAATTTCATTGAAATATTCACTTAATGTGAATATTTGGGACTTAATGTGTTTCATGGACTAGGTGAGCACTCTATTGCTGAGTTACACCTTCAGACTCTCACTGAGCTATGTTAATGATATCAATAAATGCAAGAAATGTTCACAGTATAGTCATGGACACAGATGTAGACTTAGGATTTTATTTGGTGGCAACAGAGAACCTCTAATCATCTGCACCAATGTGGCACAGCAAGGGTGTGTTTCAAAGGGTGCTCCCAAGACGAGTGAAAGTAACCATTGAGTCAGAAAGACAAGAGGCTAGCCCTAAGGCAGATGGACAATACTCTAGGCAGTAGAACTCCTACCATGTGCTCAAAACCTTTTTCCACCCTATTCACTTGTGCTGGTTTCTTTCACCCTGTGCCTATAGTATGGGAGAAAAGACGTAGCTCAGTCCAGTGAGAGTGGACAGTCCAGGTAGGTGTGAGAGTTCTCTTTCTGCAGACTCACTGTGGGATCTTTCAATGTAGATACTACAAGCCCGCTGTCCTGTTGATGTGCTTCATCCTGCCCACACTGGTGCCCTGGTTCTTTTGGGGTGAAACTTTTCTACACAGCTTGTGTGTTGCCACTTTCCTGCGATATGCTATAGTACTCAACGTCACCTGGCTGGTGAACAGTGCTGCCCACCTCTATGGATACCGCCCTTATGACAAGAACATTGATTCTCGGGAGAATATACTGGTTTCTCTGGGAGCTGGGGGTAAGTCACATCTACTGTCTGATCTTATGGTCAGGCTCAAAACCTTCTAACTCTCAGGAAACAACACTTGTGTAAATGGGAAAGGTGAAAAATAATAACTTTTTGATTTTTAAGTTGAAAAATAATCTCTAAATACTACCTGTATTGAGCCACTCTGAGTTTTCCTTTTCTAGGCAGATAATTTCATAAGAAGTTCCTGCTTCATGACCTGATATTGAATATTCTTGAGTTTATTTGTCTCTATAGTTCCATTCCCAGTTGCCAGGTAGGAAAAAAAGAGTTCTACCATCTATCTTCACTGTTTACTGCCCTTTCTAAGTGAACATAGTGTTTGACTGAGGCTCAGGTTGTTTTTCCTTGGCTTCTTCTCACCAGGATCAAAGCTGTTCTTCATCCAGTAGCACCTTGGCAGCCCTCCCACTCACAAGTCTATGCTCATGACTGTATAACACTATTTTTTTCTCATTAATATCTTCCTCTATATTCTCAATCCAGGTCATATTTACTGCCTTCATTGTAAGGGTTCTCCCCCCCACCCCACCCTATCTCTTTTTTTACTTCCATACATCTCCCGACTCCTTTCAGGAAACTTCTAGCATTATACATAAACTTACTTTGATTCTTCAAAGTAAGAATATGTACAATGAAATAAATCACCTATACACGTCCAAATCTGAGATTTTCATAGAAATGGAATAGTCTAGACTGACATGTGTCCTGTGTTGTAAATGGAACTCCAGTGAGCTTCCACATCTGCAGGCTCTTTGTGACCCTCAGTTCAAACTAGTTGCCAATATCTTACTTTCTCCCATTTGTCATTTGCTTCTGCAAACCCTGTCCCTTTGCCCTTTGCTCTCCTCCACTCTTTCCTGCCATTCTCATCTTGTTGGTCTTGACTTATCTCAACAGTCACATGCTTATCCTTTAGAACTTTTCTTCAGCTGTCTCTTTGCCCCAGTTGCTCCCATTGACTCTCCCCTTTTTCCATTCCTTGTCTCTGTGTGTGTGTGATTCATTTTAAATCTGATACCTACAGGCATGGTGAGTGCTCACTCAGAGCCTTGCTGTGAAGCCCACAGGTGGAAGTGGCAATCCTGGGTCACCCTTAGCCTTAGTGTTATCCCTCCACCTACCAGTGCATACTGTGGACAGTCTGGTATACACAGGAATAGGCACCTTGAGATGCCCAGTCATTTGCTTGGCAGAACCTCCTATGATTGCTTGCTATTCTTATCATTGCTGTTCTATCTTGGGATGTTTTTATCTACAAAATGTACAACAACCTCTCTTATCATGCCTGTTCTTTACCTAGGCACAATAAGGGCCAGTGTTGCTAGTGTTGAAAGCTGTTGAGAAAGAAGAATCCTGCCAAGAATTGCCAAACATTTTACCAATTACAGAAATGTTCTGGATCCCAAATTTCTTTATTTTCCATTCCAGCACAGTGAAATAATGCTTATCCCAAGAGTTCTCAGAATCTCAGAGGTTAGGGGGATCTCAGAAGTGTTTTCAGAGTACTTCCTATTTCATCAGTACCTCCCCTGCTCCAGGATCAAAACTCAGAGAATTAGAAGCCAGATCAGTCCATTGTGTACTAGCCAAGGCTAGGGGAGCTCTGGCCCCTGGCTGAGCTTCCTTTCTTCTGACTTTCGGCTGTTGCTGGCCATTTTATCACAACCTCCCACTTTAATGGGGAGCACAGGTATGGTGGAGAAAAGTGTGTTGCTTACTCAACTTTTTTTCATTTTCTTTTCTTTATTTTTTTATACTGGGAATTGAACCCAAAGGTACTCTACTACTGAGCTATATCCCCACCCCTTTTGATTTTTTATTGAGATAGGGTCTCAATACATTGTTGAGGTTGGCCTTGAACCTATGATCCTCCTGCCTCAGCCTCCCAAATTGCTGAGATTACAGGCAAATACCACAGCACTTAACTATATATACTCACCTTTGTAAGAAGCACAGCCACAGTTCTTCCTTTGGACCCTCCCCCAACACATGCAAAAATGCAAAGAGCCTGTGTGGTCTCAGGCCAGTATTTACTGAAGCTCTGGCATTTTACAATTTAAGATCATTTCTCAACAGAACCAGGTCTGTCTCATCCTCTTACCCCCAAGAAAAACTTTCTCTCACAAAGGGTCCCAGGCAGCCATGGGTGACCAGGGCTTCTTGATGCCTCTGAGGGCATCTATTTGCCTTAAGTAGAAGACACAGGGTTCATCTATTCATTCAACAACAGGAGCTTTCTCAGAGGTTTGTGGTGCCCTGCTGGGTAAGAGGTTGCAAAGATGAGGAACACAGCAATTTACTGAGCTCCCTAACTTCTCTCCTTGGTTTGTTCCAGGTGAGGGTTTCCACAACTACCACCACTCCTTCCCCTATGACTACTCTGCCAGTGAGTACCGCTGGCACATCAACTTTACCACGTTCTTCATCGACTGCATGGCTGTCCTCGGCCTGGCTTATGACCGGAAGAAAGTATCCAAGGCCGCTGTCTTGGCCAGGATTAAAAGAACTGGAGATGGAAGCCACAAGAGTGCCTAAGTTTGGGGTTGTCCAGGTTCCCTTTCTAAAGCCATCTGGGCAGAGGTTTAATGTTCTGTTGATTAACTACTGAGTAATGCTACCAGGTTGCTAAAAGTGATGACCTTAACCCATTCCAGTAAAGTATTCTTTTAAAATGCAAAAGCTTTGATAATTTTTTGAGGTAATACATATTTTAATTAGCTAGTTTTAACCATTCCACAGTATACATGCCTCCAAACATATTGTACATGATGAATACATACAATTTTATGTGTCAATTTTTTAAAATAATTAATAAATTTGAATATTCTAAAAAGGAGTATTGAAAGTGAGAAAAATCACTGTTAAGCTGATACACTTATTTTCTCTCTTCTATTTCCATTGGACTTTGCTTTGTTTAATTACCTTTCTTTCTCATTTTCCTCATAGCCTCAGAGGCAAACAGCTGGTCAGCCATTGGTCTGGGTCCAACTACCAGCATCTAGACATTCTAGTAACTAAATGTAATGATCTTTGTCCCAGATAACTCTTTCCTAGTTTTCTCCTGAGCTTTGAGTAGGTGGCTCAAGCTAAAAAAAAAAATATAAGAAACTTTCTGTGACATCCTCTGCTAATTCAGCCCAGGCTTTTCTAGATGGAATAGAAAACTATTTTTATTTGGCATATGGCTTGTGAAGCAGGTAGATCACCAGGAGAGAGAGTTGGTGTGCAAGGCATGATTAATAATTAAGGACAGCATGGAGATGGGAAAAGAGGGAAAGGAAGCTCTTGCAGGGATCGGACCCTGCCTAGCAAAGACACTGAGCTCCTCTACACAGCATTCTTCCTTCTGTCTTTCCTGACCCCAAGTCATGGAGCTTGGTGATTCTAGAATCCAAAGCAAATCAATGACTTGAGGTAAAGAAGCATTTACTTAATAGTAAAAGTGGTCTTTCTGGGGTAAGAATTATTTTTTGTTAATAACAGAGATTTTTTACAGAAGTCTTCAGGTTGGCTGTGTCCAAAATTGGTGAATATAGCAGCTCACAGTATTTTAGATTCCATAAGCTGCTCATCCAGCTATTTTGATCTTTCTGGTGTGCCATCCTCAGGATATTTTTTGCTCTCCTCAGTGATAGGATTTGTATGGCACTTCCAAACATCCCAAAATGAATTTATCAAGTGGAATTGGGTCAAGCAAACATACGTAGACACAAAATTGTGGGAACAGGAAAACATTTTACTTAGAGTATTTCCCTTTGAAAAAGAAATGCCTAAGAAATTGGAGGAGTTCTGCCGCCATCTTCATTTCCATTAAGCTGGCTGTGACACGATCAGAGCATTCTTGAGCCATGAAGCTATTAACCAGAGCCGGGTCCTTGTCAAGATTTTATTCCCTCAAATTTACTCCTAAAGTTAAAAACTCCACCCCTGAAACCTTATCCCTGCCTTTGATGTACCCCCTTAAATAAACCACCGGGAGCCATTTTCTAATTGCTGTCCCTACAAGAGTTTCTCCATGTCTTTAGGTCCTTGAGTTTACCAAATTACCAAAGGGTTTGGTGATTGCATCTCTGAAACTATGTTCATGCATCAAACATCCTGATTTGTTCATTAAAGCAGGCAATAGATATGAGGACTCAACAATTTAAGGACCTTTCATTTACTGCCTCTTGCATCCAGCTTGACTACTAAAAGAGATTCATCTTTTAAGATCACCTATGGAATTGAAGCAGTTGGTGGTAAAGTAGGATTATAACAGGGGAGGATAGGGCATATACTGTGGAATACCTGAGGGATAACATCCATATTCTAATGGAGTACCTATTCCCTATCACGACAGCACCAGCATTTCTTCCTTTAGAAGTAGCTGCCCTTCAGTCTCCACTAAGGATTGACAAAGCTGTGGCTTTTCAGAATCCACAACTTTGTGTCATTGAAAATGTGCATGCTGCTGTTTACAAGAAAGCCTTGGTCAATTTCTTATATTGTGACATCAGATGAGTTACATTACTATGTTCAGAATCATTTTTACAAGAGTAAGAAGGGCTTTAACTGGATTTGGTGCCAGTTATCCTGTTCTAAAGCAAGTTGCTGAACAGTTTCTCAATATGAGGAATGGGCTTGGTGGATGTTTTAGTCCGTTTTTTTTTTTTCTTTTTTTTAATTGAGAGCCATCAGCGGGCTGTGTATGGACTGTATCATACATCACAGCCTAATGAATAGGTGTTTGGGAACTTCCCCTGGCAGTCCCACAGGGTAAGATTGCACAAACATGTAAATTTTTATTCTGCTCCGCCTGGTCCCACATAGCACCAGAGATGGGGTGACCTGCTGTAGCCGCACAGCTTCTCTGAGATGGGTGTAACCGGCCAAGATGCCAATCAACCTGCTGACTGCAAGACATCAGGAAGCAAAACTCCACCCCTGAAACCTTATCCTTGCCTTTGATGTACCCCCTTAAATAAACCACAGGGATCCATTTTCTAATTGTGTAGCTCCAGCTCCTATGTGGACTGGACCTATCAGGACTCCATCTTTAAAACTATCTTTTCTGACTCTTTGTCTTTTGTTCTTCACTAATTATTCTAGACTTTAATTTCTTAGGAGGCTGATACCTCTGAGCAGGCAAGAATTCCCTGGAGAGGTGCTGGCCACCCTATGAGATAAAGATACAGATATATATATTTTTTCTGCCATGACCAAAAAGACCTAACATGGGCAATAGAAGAGGAAAAGTTTATTTAGGGGCTCATGATTTCAGAGTTGTTAGTCCATAGATGGCCAACTCCATTCCCTTGGAGCCTGAGATGAGGCAGAACATCATGGTAGAAGTATGTGGCAGAGAAAAGGAACTGAGGACCTGGCACTAGTAAGCAGACTCCCCTCACCATGAACAAAATATATACCCCAAAGACAGCCCCAGTGACCCATCTCCTCCAGTCACACCCTACCTGCCTATGGCTTCCACCCAGTTAATCCTTATTAGCAGCTTAATGCACTGATCAGTTTAAGGCTCTCATAACCCGATTATTTTACCTCTAAACGCTCTTACATGGTCTCACACATGAGTTTTTTGGGGACATCTCACATCTAAACTGTAAAGGGTATTTGGTATTAAGTCCAAATACTCTGGAGGTGGAATTCAAAAAACAGAATGGAGACAGAATTGTTCCTACTGCTGTTGTAGCAAAAAGTATTGCCACATGAAGCGCTGAAGTAAATGCCGGACCTCATGTCAAGAGCCACAGCAATGCCACCAGCCTTCTGTTCCAGGCTATTGCCAAAGGAAATCAGCTAGTTAATGTTTCTTCTTTTATACCAGTAACTCAGATTCTGAACTCTGGGATTTACACTCATTCTCAAGCTGCAGCTGTGGAGTTGTTATCAAGCTGCCTATAACCAAGTAAAAACAATTACCTAACCTTTCCAATGCAGATGCCCAGACTGCCAAGAACAAGTTAATATCCAGATACCCAATGTCAGTGGTCATCTGAGTTTCCTAGATGAAGTCATGTCCCAAGTTCTAGCTGCTGGTTCTTAGGCACTGCCATCCATCATCCTGCTGAAAATGACTTTTTTTTTTTTTTTTTTTTTGCACCAGGGATTGAACCCAGGGTTACTTAACCACTGAGCCACATCCCCAGCCCTTTTTATATTTTATTTAGAAACAGGTCTCAGTTGCTTAGAATCTTGATAAGTTGCTGAGGCTGGCTTTGAACTTGTGTCCTCCTGCCTCAGTCTCCCGAGCCACTGGGATTACAGGCATGCACCACCAAGCCTGGCCAGAAAATAACTGTTGATGCTGATGTCAAATGCTGCAGAGAAGTTTGTTCCTAGTCAGAAATCAATGGCAAGAAGAGGAAATACCTTAAAGAATGACTGAGCACAGTGGTGCACATCTTTAATCCGAGGAACTCTGAGACCGAGGATCACAAGTTTAAGGCCAGCTTCTGTGACTTTGTGAGATATTGTCTTGAAATTAAAAAAATTAAAAGGATAGGGGATGAAGCTAAGTGGTAAAGCACCCTGGGTTCAATCCCCATTACAAAAACAAAAATAACCAAACAAGAGAACATCTTAAAACATAAATGAAGCTAATTACTCCTAGCAGGGCTAGAGTCATTAAAACATTCTGCTTAAATGTTAATAAAAGAAAAGCTTAGAGGAGATGTATTCTCCAAGTTGCATCAGAGATGGAAAGGTAAAGAGGCAGTCTCTGTAGGTAGTTCCTAAGAGATCACTTTTCAAAGGAAGGGCTCTGACAACACACCTAGTGGGTTCCGAAGCTGCTGAGTAAGTATCAGGCATGGTGGTGCACTCCTGTAATCCCACTAACTCAGCTGGCTGAGCAGGAGGATGGCAAGTTCAAGGCCATCCTCAGCAACTTAGTAAGACCCTGTCTTAAAAAAATAAATAGGAATGGGGATGCAGCTCAGTGGTAAAGTATCCTTGGATTCAATCCCCTCCTGGCTCCCTCTGAGTAGTCCTTTACCCCTGAGAACCTATGGCAATGCCCTGTATCAATAGGAGCCTGGTTGGAGGGTTATCAGCACAAGTATTTGCAAGATTCCCTTCTGGGTTTTGTTTTGGAGACTTCTCTTAGGCCTGTATTTATGAAGTGTACATATTATGGAGGAGAAAGTAATTTGAATATATTTATTTATCATTGTTAATTTTAACATGAAATAATAATGGTATCACTTAAAATGGAAAGTTTTCTCCTTGGTTTGCTAGTATCCTAAGTGTAATCTGTGTATATGTAGCTCAAAGGGGTGAATCTCAAAGGTAAACAAAGTAAGGTGGCCCTGTTACATTAGTTGGTAAAATCTTGGCCTTTCCTAACAGCCAACTTGCTATGTGACCTTCACTTTTATAACAAACTCATTCCCCAAACTCATTAATCCATTCAGAGCCCTCCTGGGCTAATCACATCTTTTTTTTTTTTTTTTACGTTGAAGTACATCGTTTTATTTATTTATTTATTTATTTATTTCTTCTTTCTTTTTTTTATTGGTTGTTCACAACATTACAAAGCTCTTGACATATCATATTTCATACATTATATTGAAGTGGGTTATGAACTCCCAATTTTACCCCAAATGCAGATTGCAGAATCACGTCAGTTACACATCCACATTTTTACATCTAATCACATCTTAAAAGTCTCACTTCTCGCTGGGCATGGTGGTGCACACCTGTAATCCCAGCAGCTCAGGAGACTGAGGCAGGAGAATTGCAAGTTCAAAGTCAGCCTCAGCAATGGCGAGGCCCTAAGCAACTCAGTGAGACCCTGCTCTAAATAAAATACAAAATAGGGCTGGAGATGTGGCTCAATGGTTGAGACCCTCCCTAGTAACCTCACCCACCCATCCCGGGAAAAAAAAAAAAAAAGTCTCACTTCTCAGTTGGTTGCTTTCATATGTTGCAACACATGAACTTTGAGGGACACACTGAAACTGCAGCACTGGGCAAGTAGTTAATTATAATGTACTCACTTTATCTTCTACTAAATGGGGTAATAACACAGAACTACCTAGAAAGACAAATTGAGGTTCAGCTAAAGCTTTTTATTAAGCATTTTGAGATCCTCAGCAGAGGAATTCTCAAGTCCTGCAGAATTTATATTAGCAGTGACCACAATGAACTTGACAAGTCCAAATGTCCTAAATGTTGTCATTGGTCTACATGATTCCTTTAAGAGATTCAAAGTATTCATTGGGGAATTGGCAAATATAAAATTTGAGAATATATGCTCATTGCCATAAAAATATATGAAACATATCTTTTCTTTGCCTGAGTTTTTTTTCCTTTTTATGTGAAATAGTAATTATTTGTAATCTAAGAATAATTTTGGAATAATTTCTACTAATATCAAATCTGAAGCTTGTTGTACTGATCTGAGATTGTGGTTAATAATAATAAAAGTGAAATGAATCTGATTGCACTGTGTCTGGGAACTTTTTGACTGTGATATAGTCTCCTGGGACCTTCTCTATGGCTCACTAGCCCATGTGTGTCCTGTACCTTTAAAAGTGAAAAAAAAAAAGAAATAGCTACAAGGTTTGAGTCATACCCCAGTAACCTGCCCTGCCTTCCTAAGGGTAACTTTAGGTTAAACTCTGGGCAGCAGGAAAGGAGGTGTCTGCTCCTATTAAATCAAATACATACCTGAAGTTGCACATTGGCCTGGAGGCATGCCAGGACCACATGTGTCACGTGGTCACATCGACCCAAGACAGAGATGCTGGGAGAGGCTGACAGCAGCTGCAGAGGCTCTGCCTGGGAAAGCAATGGGTTACATGGTAACCAGGCTGGGCAGCCCAGCTCCTGGAAAGCCCTGGCCTCCAGGCAATAAACAGCTTCCTGACCACTGACTCACAACAGCAGGAAGAAAGAAATAATCCAGGGAAGCTGTGTGGATTCCTGGAGTAGAGAGAGCTTCACCATCACATGATGGAAAAGGTGTTTGGTTTGGTTTACTCTCAGCTTCTATTGCTTTGGTAATTCTCTTGTGGCAAAGAGAGGGCGGAACTTGTACCATCTGTACAAGCTCCTTATTCCAGCAGGAACCTCCTTGACCAACAACTCAGCTTCTGTGACCTGTAAGAACTAGTTCTGTCAGTTCACCTCACTTTCTGATCTAAGGATGTCCTTGTCTTGAACAAGAAGCATGACTCTTAGAGTCATTATAAAGCAGGACTCTAATTCTGGGTGTTCAAAAATCAAAGATAGCATACATCAAGGCTTTGCTTGGACTGAGGGTAACATTTTCTTCAACGAAGAAAATCTGGCTTTCTACCTTGAGTCCCACTCCCTTTCTACCTTGTTTAAAATGCTGAAGTCAGAATAATTTTTCGGTTGTCCCATAACTGCACCTGCCCTGCCGCGTCTCTGCTGTTGCATGGACTGGCATCCCAGGGAAACAACATGTCCTCGCTGTGCTCCTGCTGCCTTCTCAGTTCTTCCTCTTCCACACCTGGCTGTCCTCCCTCTGATTAAACACACCTCTGTGCCTCCTCCATATTTTCTATATCAATTTGTTCCTTGGACTGTTTTCTTCCTTGTCTGCAAAAGTTATCCAAAGAAAGAGGAAAACAGAGAGATTTTAGAACTGGAAAACAGTTAAGGGAAGGAGTGACAGCTTTCTTCGGAGGGTGAGATGGAGAGCAAGGGCTCCCAGGGGGCAAAGCAGTGAACTCTGCTCCTCCATCATGTTTAATATGAGAAGGGATAAAAAGACTAAGGTCTTGTCTAGGCATGGAGATTAAACCATGTGCCAGGCGGTGGGATATGCCTGTGATCCCAGCAGCTCAGGAATTGAGGCAGGAGGATTTCGAGTTCAAAGCCAGCTTCAGCAATTTAGCAAGGCCCTAAGCAACTTAGCAACACCCTGTCTCAAAATAAAGAATAAAAAAAGGCTGGCAATGTTGCTCAGCAGTTAAGCACCCCCAGGTTCAATCCCTGGTACAAAAAAAAAAAAAAAAGAAAAAAAGAAAAAAAATTAACCATGCAACAAAAGAACAAAAAATTGATATAATATAATAATAGAGAAAGTTAAAAAAAATGAATCCTTAAATAAATGCAAAGAAAGTCCATGTTCATGTACTGGAAGACCTAAAATTGTTAAGACGGTAATATTCCTAAAATTGATCTACACATTTAAGGCAATTGTTTATCAAATTCTGACTCCTTCTAGAAGACAATTTGACAAGCTGATCCTAAAATTCACAGGAAAATTTAGGGACCCAGACTAGCCAAAATAAACTTGTTTTACAAGTTCAAAGTTGAAGAATTCCAAGTTCCTTATTTCAAAATTACTCCTGAGGTTTAATCATCAAGATACTGGTGCATTACTGGCATGAAACCACACATAAATTACTGGAATGGAATAGAGAATGTAGATTTAATCCCATACATCTAGGGGTCAATTAATTTTTGATAAGTGTGCCTAGACCACTCTCCAAGAAAAAAAAAAAAAAAGGTTTTCAACAGAGGTTGCTGGGACAGCTACATATCAACAGGCAAAAGGAATGCTGGCCTGCTTCCTCATACCATATGCAAATATTAATCCAAAATGAATCAGCTAATGCTATAAAACCCTTAGAAGAAAACAAGTATAAATCTTCATAAACTAGGATGAGACAGTGGTTTTTCAAAAATATAACCCAAGGACAAGCAACAAAGAAAAAAACAGATAATTTGAAGTTCATCAAATTCAGAACTTCTCTGCTTTCAAAAGATGCTAACTAGGGGCTGGGGATGTGGCTCAAGCAGTAGCGCGCTCACCTGGCATGCGTGCGGCCCAGGTTCGATCCTCAGCACCACATACAAACAAAGATGTTGTGTCCGCCGAAAACTAAAAAATAAATATTAAAAATTCTCTCTCTCTTAAAAAAAAAAAAGATGCTAACTAGAAATTGAAAAGGCAACCCACAGGGTGAGAGAAAATATTCACAAATCATTTATTTGATAAGAGACTAGTATTCAAAATATAAAAGGAACGCTTAGAACTCTAAAACAAAAGACAAAAACCCAATTTTAAAATAGACAAAGTGTTTGAACATTTCTGTAAAGAAGATACACAAATGATTGAAAGCACATACATAGTTGCTTACCATTATCATAATGAGATATCATTTCATATGGATTAGAACAGATATAATTTTTTTAAATGTTAACAACTATTGGTGAAGATGTTAAGAACCTGGAACTTTCACAAATGCTAGTGAGAATGTGAACTTTGGAATTTAAGCTCTTTGGGAAAGAGTTTAGAAAAAGGTTAAAAATATAGTTACCACATAACCCAGTATATACTCAAGAGAAATGAAAATTCACACCACACAGAAACTTGTACATGAATGTTCATAGTTGATTTAAATAACCAAAAAGTAGAAATAACTCAAGTCTTCATCAACAGAAGAACAGATAAACATGATGTGGTATAGTCATACAGTGGAGTATTATTCAGTCATAAAAGAATGAAGTACTTGGGCTGGGGTTGTGGCTCAGCGGTAGAGCGCCCGCCTTGCACCCCGTATGAGACCCTGGGTTCTATCCTCAGCGCCACATAAAAATAAATAAACAAAATAAAGATATTGTGCCCATGTATAACTAAAAAAAAAAAATTAAAAAAAAAGAATTAAGTACTGATACATGACATCCCATGGATACCCCATGATATACCTTGAAACCATTATTCTGAGGCCAGGCAACCAGACACAGAGGGACATGTATTATATGCCTCCAGTTATATGAAGTCTCCACAATAGGGAAAAGTATAGATAGAAAGTAAACTGGTAGTTGACAGAGGCTGTAAGAGTGACTGCTAATGGGCAAGACTTTTGAGGCATGAAATGTTCAAAATTTTGATTGTGATGTTGCTTGCATGATGCTGAAATATATTAATAACAACTGAATTATACCATGTAAAGGTTTGTTTTGTGGTATATGAATTCTATACCAATGAAACAATTATATGATTAAAAACAATCTTGTTTTTAAATGTTTTTGTCATTCTTTTTAGATTCAAACCCAAATATATTAAAAAAACCATTGACTGAAATACTGTATTAAAAACACCACTCCATTTTCCCTCAATTATTCAATTACATGGTCCCTGGTCTTAAAGTTTTAGGAGGCAAATATTAGTTATGTTAACAAAAGACAACTGGAGTATAAGATGATTACCTAGAGTCTAAGATGATAACTTTGCTATACCAAATTATACTTGTTGGAAGAACTCATATACTGTGTTCTACATTAGTGAAAGGGCCATTGCATAAGCACAAATCCAACTTGCTTTAGCGTGAGAAATCCAAGGTCTCAGTCCATCAGAATGGAGGACATGATATTCTCCACAATAATAACAGTAATAACAACACTTCTACAGGCAGGCACTACACTGGGTACAGAACAGCACATCATCTCACTGTATCAGAAGTAGATGCTGTTGTTATCTGAATTCAACTAAAGAGGTAGCTGGATAAGATCTGGAGAAAAGCTGTGGCAGAGTGGGTAGTGGCATTGTGGCCTGGCTCCAGAACTGAGATCTCACCTCCTGGCTATTCTGGGAGTGGAGTGGAGTACAAAGGAGACAGGCCTAAATCACTTTTATACCCAAGTATTGCCAATGATACTCAGTTATACTCAGAGGCAAAGCCTGGTTGTAGGGGCCCTCCTCCCTGGCGGCCAATAGAAGGGAACTGAACTCAAGCACAAACTGCCAGGCCTCCTGTATTCTGCAAGAACCCAGCTCTCTCCACCTCCTGACCCCCTCTTAACACTGACCCACAACCGAGTTTTAAGCCCTCCCCTCCATCATAGAAACAGGCCTGACATTTCCTCTCTTCTTTTCCATTCATACTCCACCCTCCTATAAAGTTCTGAGTTCCTTCACAGGCATCTTCCTTTATTGGAAATGTTTCCCTGCACTGAAACCCACAGAACTTGATGAAATAATATAAAGATCTATGTCTTTTTCCCCCACCAGTACTGGGGCTTGAACTCAAGGTCTCAAATACACCAAACAAGCACTCTATTACTAAGCTACATCCACAGCCCTTTTTATTTAATTTTGAGACAGGGTCTTGCTAAGTTGTAGAAACTGGCCTTGAACTTGTGATCCTCCTGTCTCAATCTTTTGAATCACTGGGATTACAGGTGTGCAGCAGCACTATACTTGGTTCTCATGTCTTTTAAAGTTCTATCTTTGCTGTGAACTGGGGGAAAAGTCATAAGGAATGGGAGTCCTATTTTGTGTCCTATAATTAATTTTCTATGTCACAGGCAAAGTGCTGATTCATGGAATACTGACTTCCTGGAGAAATGTAGCAAACCCTAATCCCTTAATCACAGACTTCAAGGAACTGAGATTCTATCCTGGGTTGCTGGAGGCAGAACCCTCCCCTTTTGTCAACCCAGTCCCTCCCCTCCCCCATTGTTTTGCCCAGCCTGCTATACCCAGGCCACAGAGGCCTCACAGAGGGACAGCGTGTGCTGGGCTGACTTCTGATGACAGTCTTGGGCCCAGGAGAGAAATCTCGGAGGGACCAAAAGGGTCCTCTCCATCTTATCCATTTCCTAAAGGAAGTAGTGAGTAGCCTGATCAGGCCACATTTTGAAAAACCCTGTGAATACCTAGAAGAAATAAAGAAAAAGAAAAAAAGTGACTTCGAAAATAAGTGCTGGACCCAGGATTACTCAGGAAGCTATTTTTACTCTTGTCTTAGAGAATTCTAGTCTGTAGGACTTCCCTTTCAGTTTGTTCATTTCAGAGATGTATACACTTTATTTGAAGCGTAATGTACATAACACAAAGTTACCATTTTGAGTAAATAATTCTGCGGCATTTAAAATTGTACAACCACTACCTCTAGTCCCAAAACATTTTCATTACTGCAAAGAAAATCCCAAACTCATTCATCAGTGTCAACATACCCTGACTCCACCTTCCATCCTTGGCAACAACACATGTGTTTTCTGTCTCTATGGGTTTATGTATTCTGGATGTTTCAGAGAAATGGAATCCTAGGAGTGACATTCTTCGTCTTGCTTGCTTTTGCATTCATCCACACGATTCATTTCTATTGTTCCTTTCTATTGTCCATTCCATCGTATGTGTATTCAACAGCTGGTCTATTGATTGATCTAATGGTAAACATTTGTTTCATCCTTTTGGCTACTAGGAATAATGCTGCTATGAACAATAATGGACAAATATTTGAGGACTCCTTTGCATTTATTTGGGTACATAACTAGCAGTGGAATGTCTGAGTCACATGGCAATTCAATATGTAACTTTTTGTGGGTGTTATAACAGTGTTTTTCTATAGTTTTTCCATTTACATTCCCACCTCCAACATGTGAGCATTACCCTTTATCCTTTACACATCTGTCCCTTTCTTTTGCCTTGTCCTTTTCCTTCAGGATAATCAGTCCCCACAGGACTCCATGGAACTGGAGTAAAGGGTGGGAGAAGCTGCATCAGGCCAAAGCCTTCAGTCTTACCTTTTCCACCAATAGGGCACTGTGCCCAGGAGCAGGGAGGACAGACAGGCCGCCACCTTGCTAATCCCACCACAGCCATTCATATTGTAACAAGGGTTCTTTGACTCAAATTTGAATTCGAGGAATGAAATCCATGGACTCAAGGGTAAGAGCAAAATAAAAGGATTTATTAGAGTAATAGAAAGCAGAGCTCCCTAAGAGGAAGGATGCCCAATAGAGGAATGCCAACAGGTGTCTATTGTCTAGGGTTTTTTAAAGGCATATCTGATGGCTCAGTACAGGTGACTGGTGGTGTGAGGGATGCTAGCTAGCATGGTCTATGAAGCTCTTCATGCTCTGATGTTAATAAGACAACCAGAAGTGCATAATTTCAATTCCTTATTTACATCATTAAGAGGCTGAGTCTTACCTGGTATTTTTTGACACCTCTAGATTAGAAAAAGAAAGCATTTTAAATAGGTGTCTGCTTGTGATTGACTGTTTCTGGGGTGAGGGTAAGGGTAGCTAAGATTGGGCTGCTGTGGTTGAAACTATGAGGAAGAGAAACAGGTATTCTAACTCAGACTAAGGCACTGTGGTCAACGTTGGCAGAGAGTAGCAAATCACAGGATGACTTTTTTTTTTTTTTAAAGAGAGAGTGAGAGAGGGGAGAGAGAGGAGAGAGAGAGAATTTTTAATATTTATTTTTTAGTTCTCGGCGGATACAACATCTTTGTTTGTATGTGGTGCTGAGGATCGAACCTGGGCCGCACACATGCCAGGCAAGCGCGCTACTGCTTGAGCCACATCCCCAGCCCCACACAGGATGCCTTTGAGACTTGCTATTTAATATCCCCTCCCCTCCTATCCTTCTGCAAGGACCTTATCCTAGCTGCCTTCCTTATGTAGTCATACTAATATAAACATGAACTGCTTATACAACCCAAATTACAAAACAACTGTACTTAAGAGGACTGAGAAAGTGAATCATGTAGGTGCCCAAGTGAATGAGTGAGTGGTGACTGTGAAAGTGATGATGGGGAAAAAGACCTAATGAGAAGTCAGTAAGTAATGTATAAAGGCTTTAAATCACTAAGAGGCCACCTTAGCATGTCACATAGAGATACAGAGGGGGACTGCCAAAGAGCTAAAAGGAGTTCAAAGGTGGCTTCTGAGAAGAAGAAAATGGTGAGAAGAGGAGGAAGGGGTCCTGCTGTTTTCATAATAAGTCTTATGAAAATTTTTCACTAAGTTATGAACAAATTAACTCAGGCATAACGTAAGAAAAAACATAAAATTGCTACAGGAGACTTTTCAAATGAACACAGTTCATTGGGACACCCCTTTCCCCAGTCGAGCTTCCTGCCCCAATGTGATTCCACAGAACTAGGATCCTAGCGACTCCAATGCTCCGGTCCTCACACCTACCCCCCACTAAACTGCTTTAACAGCCCAGCTGAGGTAGGAAGGAGGCTGCTGGGGGCGGAGGCCGCCAGCCAGGCCCTGTCTGCGGCGGCGCGCAGAGCTCTCAACCACAGCTCAGGCAGCCCAACCCGCGGCCTCTGGGTCTGGGCCTGGCGGGGCGGGGCTGCGCCGACGCCCAGAGAGCTCCGCGGCGCCCCTTGCATCTAGGGCCGGGGTTACTGTCGGTCACAGACCCAGCCTTCAGGGTTATTCGCGTTCACGGGGCACACAGCGCCTGAGCCCGCACAGCCAATCAGCGGCCGCCTGGCTTGTCGGACGGCGTGGGCGCCAACCCGGAGGCGGGACCACTTCAGCCCTGTCCTCGCGCCTCCCCGCCCCCTGTCGCCTTTCTATTTTCCCGGCCCAAGACGCGGGCTCTCCTACTTCTAGTCTTCGACCGCCACGCCCTGAAACTGGGAAGTGCGGACAGCCTTGCAGAGCGAGAGTCCGGTGCGCTGCGACCACGAGAGATCTTCGGGTGGTGGAGGCCGCTCCGCCCCAGCATAGGCCCTTTCCCTGCCAGAAAGAAACGCAAAAAGCTTTAGCCTCCCGCGCTTCCGGCCCCTGGCCTCTAGGGACTATGGCCTGTGTGGGTGCCTGTACCCCAGCTGCCCTGAAGGTGGAGGAGACCCGGCTAAGCAGTCCGGGCGCTAAATTGTCTGCAGTAGTGCAAATACCTAGAGTGTATGTGCGAATCCGAGTTCCACTAAAGGTAATTGACTGGGGACATAGAGGAGGAGAACATAGAGAAACAAGGTAAATTTACGCTCAATGATTTGAACAGGATATTCAATGGAAAGAAAGGAAAAGGAAACCCATGATAATTGCATCAGCCTGGTTTTTGGTGCTTGTGACTTTCATAGAAATCTTTAACGTTTTCCAGAAAAATCATCTGGTGATAGTGGTCTAAAAGCGCACCCCCAAATTTTATCACCATTCTAGTAGAGCAGATCCTAGGGTCACCCAGTGTCTCCCTTTCCTCTTCTCAGTCAGTGCACTCTTTGGAATGTGGGTGAACAGTTGGGGGAAGGTCGGTGAGATCTGAAACAAGACAGTGATGTCAAAAGAGATAGGGAAAGGGGCGTCCCAATGAACTGTGTTTATTTGAAAAGTCTCCTGTAGCAATCTTGTGTTTTTTCTTATGCCTGAGTTAATTTGTACACAACTTAGTGAAAATATTTCATAAGACTTATTATGAAAACAGCAGGACCCCTTCCTCATCTTTTCACCTCCTGCTTCCTCCTGCTTTTCAGAGGCAACCTTTGAACTCCTTTTAGCTCTCTTTGGCAGTCCCCTCTGTATCTCTAAGTGACTTGTTAATGTGGAGACTTAGTGATTTAAAGCCTTTATACATTACTTATTGACTTCTGACTAGTCTTTTTCCCCATGATCACTTTCACAGCCAGGGCTTACTCATTCACTTGGGCACCTGTGTGGTTAACTATCTCAGTCCTCTTTAAGTACAGTTGTGTTGTAATTTGGGTTGTATCAGCAGTTCATGTTTATATTAGTACGACTATGTAAATATCATTCACACAGAAGCTGTGTAATACACACATGATTTCTCTCTTGCACAACTATTTGTTTTCTCTAGACCTAATAACTTTTTTCCCCCTTTTAGATTTTTGTGCACTTATTAGTTCATCCAGTCTCCCACCAGTTGTCTGCATCTTGTGTCAAAACATTTGTTCACATCAGATATTCTCTCAGTCTCCCCTGTCCTGAAACCATCCCTCCTGGTATGCTGTCACCTGCTGCACATTGGACTGGGTGCTCTCTGAGCCTCTTGCCTGGTTGTTCTCAGAAGCATGAGTCTAGTAATTCCTTTTGCTTCTCATTCATATTGTTTCTTTTGCTTATGAATTCTTTCTGTTCTTCTTTCTTGGTTTACTATCTTTGGGGGAGATGTCCATTCTCTTAGTCTCATAAGAAGCAGAATGTTTTCAAGATTGTGTGTTTCCAGTTTTCCTAAATTTCATGATGACATGCCTTGGTATGGATCCATTTCCATGCATTGTCAAGGTTATTCTGGGAACCATCAGTATTTAGAAGTGCTTGTACTTCAGGTCTGAGAATGTGTTTTGGTGATTTCTTCATTGATGATTTCCTCCTCCTTTTTTTGTTTGTTTTTGTTCTCTCAGATCTTCAGAATTGATTCTTAATTTTTTAAAAATGATCTTCTCTCATTTCCAATTTCTTTTTCTTTTCTCAATTTCTAGATTTTTTCCTTTTATCATCTAAACATTCTTGAAACACATGTTATAAACATAATATTTATGATATTATACTTTAATTTCCAGGGATTCTTTTTTTTGGTACTCTCAATTGAATCTAGGGGTGCTTAACCACTGAGCTGCATTCCCAGCCCTTTCGCTCCCCCCAACCCTCTTTTTATTGCGACAGGGCCTTCCTAAGTTCCTGAGGCTGGCCTCAAACTTGTGATCCTTTTGCCCCAGCCTTCCAAGTTGCTGGGATTACAGTTGTGTGCCACCACACCTGGCTTCCAGAGATTCTTTTGGGATATTCCTTTTTATATTTTCTTGTTTGTTTTAATGGATGCAATATTTTCTCTTATTCCTTTAAGAATATTAATGATAGTTTGGAGAATAGTTTTCCTCTCCTTACATTATCTCTGGTCTCCTGTGTTCCAAGTTTCTTTGTTTTTTGATGTTTTTCTGTCTTTTTTTTTTTTTTTTTTTGCAGAACAATCTGTTTTTTAGTGGGATACAAAGCCCTTGGAGGCTCTGAGTGCCCCATAGCACACTTCAGTGTGAGATCTCTCTGCCTGCTAACAGGACTGTTTCTGTGATTTCCAGTATCATAGCTTTTTCCTTCCAGGTTCTCAGAGCCCTGAGTACATGCACACAGAGGTTAGTGCTTCATAATTCTGAGATACAGGTGGTCCATAATTTACATAAATGACTGTAGTTACTTTTGCTTTTCCACTGCTGTATTAGAACCTAGAAGGAAAAAGCTATGATACTGGAAATCACAGCTTGCCATCACTATAATGAGATCCCTGAGGCAACTAACTTATAAAGGTTTATTTAGCACATGGTTCTGGAGTTTTCAGTGGAAGTTCAGGGGTCCCTATCACTTGGGTCTCTGATGAGGGTTGGGATATTGTTAGTAATGAGTGGTGGAGCAAACCACTCACATTATAAACCCAGAAACAGAAAAGTAGGTGAGATCCCACAATCCCCTTCAGGAGTTTGGCCCCAATGAATTAAACCTCTCACTGGATCCTATCTTCTTAAAGGTCTGTCATATCTCCCTAAGTGCCACTCATGTAAGTAACCAAGTCTTTAACATGTGGCCCATTTAGGAAATAATACCCACATTTAAATCATAGCAATAGCCATATTGAATTTTTATCATAGTTTTGTTAGCCTTCCAGTCCTCCTCCTGTGTGTATGTGTAATAATAACCAACATTATTGAATATGTTGATGCGTTACCCATATCTGTTTAAAAATTTTCATAGCAACTTGGTGTGGTAGGCACCATGCTTTATATTAAGTATTTATTTTGTATACACCAAATATTATTTTAAGTGTTTCACAAGTTTGAAGCTCATGTAATTATTAAAACAATCATGTGAGGTAGAAATGACTCTATCTTCCATTTCTTGGCCACAGAAAACACACCATTGAGAGGTTAGCCATTATTACTTGGCCTTTTAAGTGGTAAAGATGGGATTGGAATCTAGGAAGTCAGATTCTAGAATGTGCTTCTTAACAGTTATGCTTTTCTGCAGCCTTGCTCCTATTCCCAGTTCTGATCCAGGACTAATTCCTGAAAAAGATGTGATAAGCACTTCTGGGAGATCTCAGTGATGCTCTTTGCACAATAACCATAAGGAAGGCCAGGTACTGATCACATGGTCGTCTCCGCTGTGTTGTTATTCTACTGCTGCTTCAGTCTTCCATTCTGCTTCTATATCCACAGGAAAAAAAAAAAGCTCTGCTTTATCTGGGAATCACACTGTTGGAGTAGGCATAGTTTTTGGAGAGTGATGCTGCCCATACTAGGTTCTATGTATAAAAAATGGGGACAAAGAGAACATTGTGTGCACGGGTGAGGGATGAGATATGTTGGAATTTTGTACTTTCTACTCAACTTTTTGTAAACCTAAAACAGCTCTTAAAAGTAAGTTTATTAATATTTTAGAAAGTAGGTTTGTCACTGGAAGAGGTCCAGGGAGTTCTGGAGGACTAAGAGACCTCAATTCAGGACCATCGGGTAAGATGATGACCTTGACAGAAAAAAATTTCAATATGCATCAGAGACACAGGGATTTATTTAGGAAAGCAGGTGCATATTCAGGAAAGAACATATGCTATCTCAAGAGACAGAGATGCTCTTGGGGTAAAACAAGGAATACATATTCAAGGGAGAATGTGGACTATCTCTGGAGTGAAAGACACTTTTGGGGTTCTTAGGCTCTTATTCTCTACCTCCGCATGGTAGTGGTGATTTAACCTAGAGGCTGCTCTCTATCATTGAGATAACTCCCCAGCCATTTTCATTTTTTATTTTGAGACAGGGTCTTGCTAAATTACTGAAGCTGGCCTTGAACTTGCAAGCTTCTGGCTTAGCCTAAATAGTTACTGGGATTACAGGTGTGCACCACCATGCCTCGCTAAGGCTCTTTTAAAGGAAAGAAACTTGTTGCGGGATTGGCATAGGAAGGTATTCAGGAATGACATCTGTATAGTGATCACAAGATGTTTTATGGTGGTCTGATTTTTCTCCGGATCCTTAGGCCAGTGTGATCTTTGAATCAACCCAAGCACAAATGCTACTGCTTCTCTTTCAGCAAAGTGTCTCCAAGTATCTTTTGTTTGTTTATATGTTTGGGTTGTCTCTCCCTCCCTCATATTCATAACTAAGACATACACATATGCTAGTAGTCCAGGTCCCACCTAATACCACTGAAGAAATTCACATTATTTTACCATCTTTGTGAGTGCACAGAAAACTTCCAGTTCCTGTTCAGTTCCCTGTATCTAATTGTGGATGGAGGGTTAGGCTGCTATTCAGTTTGCTTCAATCATTTCTCCCTGTGTTGGGCTGGTTCTCCAAACTAGCAAATCCCAAGAGATGGTTCGTACCACATTGCTTTGTGGTCAGCAGGTTGGCAGCTGTGGCAAGAACTCGTGCCTGATTCTCCATAGTCTGTGGCTCAGATGGGCACTGCACCAGGAGCACCAAGCACCATGCTCTTTTCACACTTGTCCCTTTTCACAACAAAGACATTGTTATTGAGCCAAGTTTGGGTACTGGGCTCCCTCTTCCCTTGCTATGTCCACTCCTTTCCAGGAGGCAGCTTGGTTTCATGCAGCAAGCTCCCTGGAGACCAGTCTCCAGTGTTGGCCAGGAGTGGCCAGATGTGTTTGAATCCAGTGATTGGTGCAGTTAGATTTGAGTTAGGATCACCCTTTCCCTCCCCAACTCATAATTACAAAGCGAAAGTTCTGAGTATGAATCTTCATAATTTGATGTTTGCTTCTCAACACCCAGGACTTTCATTCTCATGTCCTCTGCTCCCCTGTGGTTCTGCCTCTCTGCACTTTTCCCACAGTCTTTGAGTGACATATTTGGCTTCTCCTTAACCTTTGATCACATCTGTCAACATCCAAGTATGGGAGTCATGAGGCTCCTATTGGCCTCTCAGGAGTCACCATGGGATTGGACATATAATTGCTATAATGGAGAGATTGGTTAAGGAGTATAGGGTTACGCTTAGGAGGAATAAGTTCTGGTGTTCTGTGGCTCAGTAGGAAGAATATAGTTACAAAGACCATATTGTTTATCTCAAAATTGCTAGAAGAGAGGACTGTCAATGTACTTGACATAAAAATGATAAAATTTAATGTGATGGTTATGCTAATTATCCTGATGTGATCAATCTACAGTACATATATCAGTTGAAACTTCCCATTGTGCCCATAAATATATACAATATTATGTGCCAATCAGAAACAAAAAGAAAGGAAAGCAATGAGATAGATTGGTAGGTTTATGTACACTTTAGTACATCTTCTTTCTAGCTGTATTAATTTAGCTGGATTGCCAAACATGCCACTAAAAGGGATGTGTCTTGGTACAAATAGAATATCTATATACGCATTATGCAAAGGGAGAGGGGCAAAGAGGGAGAGACAGGCTGACAGTACAGCAAGGAAGACTTTGCCAGGTGGGAATCAATGAAAAGGTCCGCAATTAGAATAACAATGGAATTACTCAACCCTGCTCCACCAACACAAACTTATGTATCTTAGGGTAGAAATATCATCAGACAAGAATCCTTCCTGCTCTATTATTTACTCTCTGACTCATGTGTATCATATTAAAAAAAAAAAAAAAAAGACACATCTGACAGTGGGTGCCATCCCAGAAAGACATGTTTGTAAAGTCACACTGTGCCTTGGGCTCCCTCATTAACTTCAGCACAAAGCTTGGTCTGCCTCTACACTCAGTCTGTTCCAGTTTGCTCTAATTTCACAACATGGAGGTATTTGGTTTCTGGCACACTTTTCCAGCTGATGTCTACTGAAATCATGCCAGCACCAGGGGAAAAACCAAGGAGGTGCTGCCCCCTACAGAGCACTGGTTCCCACAGCCCCAGCATCTATCAAGACTAAAGCCTGAGATTTTCCATGGTGTTGGGGAGTTTCTCCACCACTCAGTGCTGCTGTTCCAAGTGCCATTGCCCAGCTAGTTAGAGTAGGAAAAACTTCAGAAAGAATGAGAAGGGATTGGGGGAAGGTGGGTAACAGGAATAGTGGGAAGGAGAGATTAAGGAAGAAAGCTTTCTGCCACATGGGGCTACCCCTCTCATCTGATCCATTTCAATTAGGAAAATTTTCCTCCACTCCCAGTAATTCATTGTGGGATGATTTGATCAGATAGTCCTAAACCTGATTGACCAAGAGAATCAAAAGGGAAATTTTTCAAAGATACAGATTCTCAATTACCCCGAGAATTTCTGGTTATAAAATTAGGGAGTGATTCAGTCATCTCTTAAAAAATCAGGAAGATCATTGGAGTATCATTTTTAAAATAAATGGAAGGGGAAAAGTTTTTTTAAGGGGACTCAGTTGCTGCAAAACTAAACATAGCTTCCATTTCTCAATTAAATAAGAAACATTTTGAGAATTGACTCTGTGCCAGTGATTCTCTAGGGAATAGGTGCACAATTTATCAAGTAAGCTCATTTGTCTCCTTTAGGATAAATGGAATTTGTTCAGTGTTTCCTACAGTCCATTTGTGCAAAGACTGTAAGCCCACAAATCCATGTTCTCTAGATAAGGACCTACTGGCTCCCTTCTCTGTGTCAAGCATCCCAGCAAGGGAACCTGGGATCTATCTGTCTTCAGCATAATTCATACCTGGGTTTGAATCCTAACTCATTCACCTGGGGCAATAAAACATTTCCTGATCCTTCTGAATCCACTAGGAGAGAAGCACTCTGGCCTTTGGAGGCTGATATAAGACTCAAATGAGATTCTGTGCCTGGTTGGCACATAGTAGTCAACAAGTGCTAGTTCATAATAGTAGTAGGGATGGCCTTATCACTGTTTCTGATGCCTTGGTCTCTACAACTTCCCTCCTGGTCTTGGTGATCTGACCCTCTTGGCACATGTTCTTTTTGGGTCTTAATGCCCTGCTTTCAGGACAGCTGCTTGACCTTGCCTCCAATAAGAGATTGTTCTTCCTCCCCAGAATCAAGGCAGGTGCAGAACATAAACATCTTGACCCATCCCTCCTTCTCCTTCCTACCCCTCTCTCTGTCAGCATGATATCTTGGAACTTACCTTGGCAGTAAGTTGATGGAAAACAAAACACATATTAAAGTGGGAGCAGATGAAAGTGCTGCTTCCTGGGTGACCATGGGAGAGTCTAAGTTCACCTGGTGTGGAGCCCAGGCATCCCCAATCTAACTACTCCCTAGGTCACACTAGCAGAAACACAGCCTGTAAAATTGCCTAGTCCCAGGGTATGCATTCCCAGGCTTCCAGGGCCCAAGCAGACAATGCACAGATGTGAAGGGACAGGGTGTAGGGACAAAAATGAGCTGGGCTTTCTGAGTACTGCTGGCAAGTGCATGACTGTGTATCTTCTTTACCTGCTGAAATTAAATTTAAATACATTTTGAAACAATTTTCTGGGCAAATAGTATTTGTCTCTGAGCCCAAAGAGGAAAGAGCCTTGTTCAGTGTGATTTGCTATAGTGCAGCAGAGCTCAGAGCCTCCCACTGAGTCTCCCTGGTTGCCCTGCCCCATTCCAGCCTCTTGTTGGAGTCTCATTCTTTGATCATATTTAGCTGTTGAAAAAGAAGAGATACAGACCTAACTCTGACATTATATTCCTCTAGTAATTGGAACTAGGGAAGATCTAACTCGTGACAGTATAGTCCTCTAATAATTGGAACTAAGGAGAGGAGAGTATTTCATTTTTATTTTACACATCTGGGTTTTGTTAAACAATTGGAATGCATCATTTTTGCATTTTTTCCCCACATATCAAATACAGCTGTTAGATGGATGGCAGTGAAAATGGCACAGTTATTTGATCCATTTTCCCTATTGTCCTAGATGTGGAACAAATATAAAAACTTAAATATAGAATGTAGTATACAATAGATTAATAGTATTAATTAATATTAGTTAGTATAGTATATGACCTCTAATTATCATTTCCAACCTATTTCAATGCATCTGGTCAATTTCATTGAATATTAGCAGAATTAGAAACTTGGAAATTAATAGGTAACCCTGGGAGAGTCTGACTAAGTTTTAGTCCCTCCAAATCTTCTGTAAAACTGGAAGAGCAACTGTATAGCAAAGCCAAACCCATGGACCACATTTTGTAAGACCAGGTTACATTGTATCCCTATAAGCCCCATTTACCAGGAGATGAAAGCAAATTAATAAGCACAAGTTCTGCACAATTTCAGCACCTGAATGGGGAAAAGTAGAGATCACAGGACACCTGACAGACCCCCAACTGAAAACCACTATATACCCACAGGAAAGTGAGATGGGTCAATTGGAGAAAAACTGGGGGAGTTTGGCTTACTCCTACTAAGGTGTCAGTGTATGGGGCCCACAATAATATCTACCTAGAGCAATCTGGCCCCTAAAAGTTACTGAAAATGACCAACTGAGGCCTCATTTCAGAACATGTTTTCTCTCTCTCTCTCTCTCTCTCTCTCTCTCTCTCTCTCTCTCTCTCTCTCTCTCTCTCTCTCTCACACACACACACACACACACACACACGAGAAAATTCTAGAAGTAGATTGGATCATAGAAACAAAAAAAAGAAAAGGTCCACATAAAGTGGGGGAAGCCACATTTGGAAGTTGAATAAAGCAAGCCATGCTGTTTTTAAACATGATACTTATATCTGAAAATAGCATAAATGCCAGAAAAGTATCAAGGTCAAATCCTATAAATTTTTTTTTTTTATGGAAAAGAAGCATAAGAAGCAGAATATCGTTTCTATGGACAATGATAAGCCTACCAGAAACACGTCAAAACTGTTGCACTTTGCTTGAAACAAGCTTAAAAATTTTTCTCAAATGATACAAGACAATAAAAAATAGCAGAAACTAGGTATGGTGGCACACTGATCTCAGCAATTTAGAAGGTTGAGGTAGGAGGATCACAAGTTCAAGTATAGCCTTGGCAATTTAGTGAGATTCTGCCTCAAAAAGTAGAAAGGACTGGGATGTAGCTCAGTATCCCTACATTCAATTCTCTAGAACCCCACCCCCCAATAAAGAATGGTAGAAATCAGAAAAGAACACCTCAGAAATGGAGTGACAGAAATCATGGGAGAATTAAAAAGAAATTAAGAAATAAAGACTAAACTATCAGAAGCACCAGATTGAATTAACACAACAGGAGAAATAGAAGGTGAAAAGAGGGAAATGTTGAAACCACAAAAGAATGACAAAAGATTAAGATAAAAACATCCAACTTCTAGATCAAAAGAGATTCCAACTATATTGGGAGTTCTAAACTTTTTTTTTTTTTTCTGGAATTGGGAATGGAACCCAGGAGTATTCTACCATTGAGCTATATTCCCAGTCCTTTTGTTTTGTTTTTGAGAAGGGTCTCAATAAGTTGCTGAACCCAACCTTGAATTTGCGGTCTTCCTGGCTTCATCTACAAAGTCACTGGAATTATAGGCAGTTGCCATTGTGCCATTGTTCAAGGCTAGTATTTAATTTATATATATATATATATATATATATACACACACACACACAAACATACATACACATACATACATACATACATTCTCCAATACCTTTATTTTATTTATTTTTATGTGGTGCTGAGGATCAACCTAGTGCCTCACACATGCTAGGCAAGCACTCTACCACTGAGTTACAACCATAGCCCTAGTATTCATTCTTGACAAGCAGGGAGATTGAGTGAACTAGGAAGGAAATTAAACTTTCACAGAGTCAAATGGAAAATTGTGTATTTTTCTTAAAGATACAAATTGCATTCAATGGATAAAGGAAAGTTTCTTCAATCATCTTGTAAAAATTGAATATCCAAAAGCAAAAAAGAACTTTAATGTAAATTTCATATAATAATAAACTCAAAGTGGATCATAAGTCTGAATATTAAATAAAAGCTATACAATTTTTAGAAGAAAATGTAGAATATACTTATGGACAAAACATTTGTTAGATATAATGCCAATGCATGTTTTATATAAGAAAACTTCCTCAAAGTTAAAAATTTCTTCTCCCTGAAAGGTATAAATTGTTTTAATTGATTTTATTTTTTTAATCCCTGAAAGATATTAAGAAAAGGAAAAAGACAAGCAATAGACAGGGGAGAATACATCTGCAAATCTGATAAAGGACTTACATATGGACTCTGTATAGAACTCTCAAAATTCAGGGGTAAGAAACAAAAAGACCCAATTAAAAATATAGGGGAGGGGCTGGGGATGTGGCTCAAGCGGTAGCGTGCTTGCCTGGCATGTGTGCGGCCCGGGTTCGATCTTCAGCACCACAAACAAACAAAGATGTTGTGTCCGCCAAAAATACTAAAAAATAAATATTAAAAAATTAAAAAAAAATACAGGGGAAAAATTCAAATAGACAACTCACCAGATAAGATATATGGTTAGCAGATAAGTACACAAGAGACGCTCAACATTAGCCACTAAGGAAATGCAAATTAAAACGTCAGTGAAATATCAGTATATTTATATTTACATATACTGGAAGAGGTGTATTTCAAAAGATTGACCCTATCAAGTGTGGAGGGAGTGTATTTCTGGGAAGTGTGTGTAGAGTGCCGGTGAGAATTCGGGAATAAAGAATTGCTGTTTGAACCTACAAGGCTTTGTGGTGACTCAGTTATTTGTGCCCAGCCAGAATGCGGCAAAATATAATTCCAACAATAATATAAGAGAAATATAATTTCCTTTGGAAGTGATGGATCCAAAGCACTGAAAAAAAATGTTCTGATTTGTCCACTTCTCTGTATGTCCACTGCTTCTACCCTTGGCCAAACCATCATCCTCCCTCACCTAGACAGCTTCATCTGGAGTTTCCTACATGGTCTTCCCTGCTTCTATTGCCTTGTAACCCCTTCTTCACACTGCAACCAGAAGACATGTTTCTAAAACGTAACAACTTAAAGACCTCCTATGGCTTTCAAACACTTGGAGTAAAATCCAATCATCTTGAAGACTCTTTCCTGATCAACTTCATTCCTCTTGTCTCTCTGACTGCTGTCAATTTTGTTAACTATGCTTCAGCCATGCAGATCCTTCAGCTCTGTGAACCTGCCTAACTCTTCCTACCTAGCTAGGAACCTTCTTACCCTTAGAGGTATGCATTTGCTGTGCCTCTCACTTGGGATGCTCTTCCTTAAATCAACACCAGGTGGCTCCTTCCTGTCTTTCAGGTCTCTCCTCATGTATCACCTCTTCCAAATTACTTCTTGGGCCACATCCATGATAATCCTTTAGTGCGTCCCTGTTAATCATCTTGTATCATAGCATGTTTATCTGAAAATACCTGCCACTTGTTCATTATATCTCTCCCACTATCACCAAAGCTCCAAGAAAACAAGTTAGTTTCTTTCTCCACAGCTCTATCTCTAGTACACAGATAGTGGCTAGCACTTCACAGGCACTTCTGAAATTTATGTTGAATGAAAGAATAAACTTGGTTCACGCATCTGGAAGGAGAGCAGCCTGTTCTCTCCTTAAATATATCTAGAGAAGATTCCACTAATTTCTGAAAAGGAAGTCCAGCATCAAATAACTTGAACTTTTCAGAAAGATCCTCCTGATGTCCCACTCAAGTCCTTCCTGAAGCAATTGCTGTCTTTTCTTGTTTGTCTGGGTCTCAGTGTAATCATTCAATTTCCTTTTTATAGGCAGTGTTAAAATTGTTATTGGGCCCTTCTCCACACCTATTCTGCCTCTTAGGATATGTAACATAATAAATATGTTATTTTCTTCTGTTCCTTGTCAAAGTTCCCTGTATCAAGTTTCACTCAATATTCACCCAAATAGCCCCACTTGAAATAATGGCCATGTGAGGCAAACTCCACTTATACGTATATCTTCCTTAAAATGAGCAGTTTTTGCATCACCCCACCTCTTTCCTAATCTCCTTTTATACGGATTTCACAAGTACTTGCCTTTTATGAAAAGGCTTGGACTTTGTCAAGAGCCTGTAAGTTCAAACAGGAAGGTTCAAAATAGCTAAAGGATGTAGATTCTATAAAAGTCCTCAAACTTCTCACCTGCTTGTATTTGGATCACTCCACTCAAAGCAGGTTACAGGGACAAGGTCTGAAATTCTAACGGCCCAGGAGGAGGTTGAACAAATAATAGACAAAGCACACTTTAATGAGAAATTGTTCAGAATAAATGTGAGTTTTAGAGATAAGTTTCAAAGTTGATAGGGGGGAAAACTAATAAAACTGACAACCCTACAAACTGCACTAGCCAATGACTAGAATTTGTGTCAGACAGTGGTTAGAATAACAGGCTCTGGAGTCAGGCACACCTACATTCAAATCCTGGTTTTACCACTTAACCTCTGTAAACCTGGGCATGCTACAATGCCTCTCAAAGTTTATTGCTTCACCCACAAATGAGGGCAAAAATAATATTACATCTCTCATAGAGTTGTGAGAATTAAAATATTTACTTTATATAACCCCTTTTTAGGGGAATAAAATTGCTCAATACACTTTAATTTCTACCATGAAGTCTCTGTTTTATGAGTTTGTTCAAGTTTTATTTAACTCTCAAACTTTTATTACAAATGAATTTTTTTTTTTAGTTGAAGAACCTTGCCTTGTATGATTAAAGGAAGAAAGAATCTTTCACACCTAAATCACGATATGTAGTGGTTTCAGAGCATAGCGAGGTACAAGATGAGATGATGGAAGCAGCCACCATGCTTACATAGTCCCCTGGCACCATGGAAACTTAGGAATGTGAAAGAGGCAACCAGTAGTGTCAGCACAACAGGTGCTCATAAGTGCCCATGTGGAAATAGACAAGTGTGTATATAAATATTAGCTACAGAACATTGTCTGAGGTAAGCACCAGTCATGATGAGCAAAAATAAGCTATCCTCTTCTGGCAGGTGTTGGACAATTTCCTCAGAGTTTAAATGACAATCTTCCTGGGAAATAAGAGGAAGACAGAAATGTAAGAGTCCTATCCCTGTGGGTAAGAGCAAGACAGAAGATAGGACACAACTCCATTATTGAGAGACAACATTACTCACCTAAAGTTGTAAGCTGAGTGTTAACTTATTCTGCAAGAATTAAAACTGACACTTGCAAAATAAGTGATGAGAGGTTGGAAGGGAGAATAAAACCATATTAGCATGAGAAAACAAGAGAAATTAAGGGAGTTTGCAAAGATAAAAAGCAGTCAGGATAGTCACCTGGAGATTATTGAGGTGGGGAAGGAAATAAAAGCACTCCAAGGTTTTTATCTTGTCAGGAGAAGGATACAGATGCTGATTAACCTTAGATGTCAATAAAGAAATATAAATTAAATATGCAGTTTGAATCTAAAAGAAACCACTAAAGAAAAGGATTAAGATATATAACTTCCAAACAACTAGAGATGACACGTGGAGCCAACATTTGAGAGAAAGAGATGATGATTTTGAAGATGAAGAAATAGCAAGGATGCATGGTAAGTGGATATTATAAAATCAGATAGGAAGAGACATCAAAGCATCAGTAATCACAGAAAAGTTAATGAACTAAATAGAAATAAATTGAAAATAGAAACTCTAATCTATAGCCATGTAGATAAATGCCTAAAGCCAAATGAAAGGGGAAAAAAGCAAAACATTAACTCTGGGAAAAGCACTGTTTCTCCACACTCTCGTACAACACTTGTGACACCCAATATATAGGATTTCTCACACCAAGAAATTCTCTAACTATCTAACTGTACAAAAACATCTGGATATCCTATAATTTAACTCAATTCTTACACCATCTACCCAGAGTTGGCATCAGATCCGACAAACCTTTCCCTACTTCAGATGCCAATCACTACTCTGTGACTCTGATACTTCTAATCCAAAAATTATGAAACAGGAGGCCCCAAAACCCACTTTTTGTGTTTAGCAATTTGCTAGACCATCTCATATAACTCAGGAAAACTCTCTACAAATATTTACTGATTGATTTTGAACCACCAGATGGAAGAGACACATAGGGCAAGGTTCCAGGAGGAGATGGGAGCAGAGCTTCTGAACCTTCTCTGGGCACATCACCCACATCACCCTCCCAGGACCACCTCCACATGTTCAGGAACTTTTTTTTTTTTTTTTTTAGTTGTACCTTTACCTTTATTTTATTTATTTATATTTATGTGGTGCTGAGGATGAAAACCAGTGCCTCATACATGCTAAGCAAGTGCTCTACCGCTGAGCCACAATCCCTGCTCCAAAACATCATCAAATCTTATTATTCAAGTTTTTATAGAGTTTAATCTCTAAACCACCCCCATTCCTTCCCAGAGGTTGGTGAGTAAGGTGAAATTTCCAACCCTCTATTCGATCTATCTAGTTGCCAGATAGTTATTTATATAAATATTCTGAAGTTACCTAGAGGCCTACCCTAAGTCACCTCTTAGTATAAACTCAGGTGTGATCCAAATGGGCTCTTCTGAACAAAATAATATTCCACTATGCAAATATCATAGAGTGTATTTCACAATCCTAAATGGGAAAACTTACTATACACCTAGACTACATGGTGTATAAATATATAATAGCTTATTGCTCTCAAGCTGCACACTTGTATAACGTGTTACTATATTAAATACTGTGGGCAACTGTAATATAATGGTAAGTATCTATATTTCTAAATGTAGAGAAGGGGCCAGCCATGGTAGCTCACGCCTATAATTCCAGAGTCTCAGGAGGCTAAGACAGGAAGATGGCAAGTTCAAAGCCAGCCTCAGCAACTTAGAGGAGGCCCTCAGCAATTTAGTGAGACTGTCTCAAAAGAAAACTAAAAAGGACTGAGAATGTGACTCAGTGGTTAAGAAGCCCTGGTTCAATCTGTGGTACAAGAGAGAGAGAGAGAGAGAGAGAGAGAGAGAGAAAGGAAGGAAGGAAGGAAGGAATAATAGTAAAAATGACATAAAAAGATTTTTTAAAATGATAAAATGATACTCCTGTATAGGGCAAAAACCATGAATGGAGCTTGTGGGACTGGAAGTTGCTCTGGGTGAACCAGTGAATGAGTGGCAAGTGAACATGAAGATCTAGGACATGAGGATCACTACTGTAGTAGAATTTATAAACACTATACACTTTGCTACAATGTATTTATTTAAAAATATTTTTCTTTCTTCAGTAATAAATTACCTTAGCTTATTGTAACATTTTTACCCTATAGACTCTTAAAATTTTTGACTCTTTTGCAATCACTTAGATTAAAAGACAAGCCCATTATACAACTGTATAACATATTTTCTTTCTTTATATCTTTATTATATAGGTGTTTTCTATTAATTTTTCCTTTTAAACTTTTTGATTAAAAACTAAGACAAACACACAAAATAGGTGAGGCCTACACAGGGTCAGAATGATCAGTAATACTGACTTTCTCTTATACATTTTGTCCTGCTGGAAGGCTTTAAGGAGCGATAATATATATGGAGCTGTCATCTCCTTTGATAACAATGCATTCTTCAGGAACAGCTCCTAAAGGTCCTGCCTGAGACTGTTTTACAGTTAACTTTTTTATAAGTAGGTATGCATTATAAAACAAAGATAAAAAGTATAGGATATTAAATACACAAAGCAGTAACATAGCCGTGTGTTATCATTATTAAGTATTAGGTACTGTATTTCATTCAGTGTTATACTTTCATTTGACTGCACAGTAGGCTTGTTCACACCAGCATCCCAACAAACATGTGAGTAATGTTGCTCTAGGACATTACGACAGCTATGACATCACTGTGCAATAGGAACTTTCCAGCTTCATTATAATCTTACAGGATGGAATTTTTTCCCCCTTAGTATATATCTGTAATTGCATTGTGGTCTTAGAGACTTTGAGGGGATCATGAAGCCACTGTAGTGTGTTGGTTATTAGTCCTGCCCAGAAAACTATAGTTCTGCTGCACAAGGATATATAATAATAACTGATTAGTGTGTCCATTCCATACAAGAAAATGGAAACTGAATAGCCAGAGGAAACCTTCCCCAACACTGAAAAGTATGGTGAATTTGGTAAGTGCTCTGCAGAAGATATAGAAGAAAAACAAGCTTTGAAAAATCTCAAAACACTGATGAGATGGTTGAATTACAAATTCTGCTTCAGAGCAAGAATGCTGGGGCAGCAATTGGAAAAGGAGGCAAGAATTTTAAGGTTCTCTGGACAGACACAATGCCAGAGAGTTTCAGTTTCAGATAGCAGTGGCCCTGAGCACATATGGAATATCAGTGTTGATACTGAAACAATTGGAGAAATTCTGAAGAAAATCATCTCTACCTTGGAAGAGGGCCTACAGTTGCCATCACCCACTGCAACCAGCCAGCTCCCCCTCTAATCTTATGCAGTGGAATGCTTAAATTACCAATACTGTAAAGGAAGTGACTTTGCGAGTTGAAACCGTTGATTCAGCAGAGTCTGGCAGGACGAACCAATGGGGTCCAAGAACTTTGAGAGAATACTCAGATAACAATTTCCAGGAATGCTACCCTCATTCCACTGATAGAGTCATTCTTATTGGAGGAAAGCTTGATAGGGTGGTAGAGTGCATAAAGATAACCCTTGATCTTATATATGAATCTCCCATCAAAGGACATGCACAGCCTTATCCCAATTTTTATGGTGAAACATAATTACGGTGATTTTACAATGATTTTTGGTGACTACCGTGGACATCCAGTGGGATTTCCCAGGCAGAGAAGACGTGGTTTTGACAGAATTCCACCTGGTAGGAATCCCATGCCTCTCTCTAGAAGAGATAATGATAATATGAGCCCTCATCAAGGACCACCCCTTCCTCCTGGTCAAGGTGGCTGGGGTCTAGCAGAACTCAAAATCCTCTTCCTCTTCTTCTACCACCACCACCTAGAGGAGGAGATCTAAATTAAAGATTTTTTTTTTATAGTACTGGGAATTGGACCCAGGGCCTATACACATGGTAGGCAAGCCCCCATACCACTGAGCTATGTCTCTGGCCCTAGAGGGGGAGGCCTAATGGCCTACAACAAAAGAGGAAGACCTGGAGACTGCTATGGTGGCATAGTTGGTTTCACTGCTAATGAAACTTGGAACTCTGCAATAAATACATGGAGCCCATCAGAATGGCAGGTGGCTTATGAACCACAGAGTGACTCTGGATAAGATTATTCTTATGAAGGAGTTGTATCTCATATGGGATCTTGATGGACCTATTATTACAACACAAGTAACTATTCCCAAAGATTTGGCTGGGGGCCTGGGATTGTGGCTCGCCTAGCATGTGTGAGGCACTGGGTTCGAGTCTCAGCACTGCATATAAATAAATGAATAAAATTTAAAAAATATTTGACTGGATCTATTATTGGCAAAGGTGATCAGCGGATTAAGCAAATGTGTCATAAGTCAGGAGATTCGATCAAAATTGATGATGAGCCTTTAGAAGGACTCAAAGATCAGACCATTACCATTACAGGAACACAGGACCAGATACAGAATGCACAGTATTGGCTGCAGAACAGTGTGAAGTATTCTGGAAAGTTTTTCTAGGGCTAGTAAAGAACTGAAAGAATCCTGTATCTTTTTTTTTTTTTAAATCTGTTTCTGTTTAAAAAGCCAACATTCCTCTGCTTCATAGCATGAAGAATCTGTTGAAGTATTCTTTTTATAAGGAAATACAATAATCTTAAATTATATATATAAAAAAATCTTATGGGACCATCATCACATATGCAGTCCACGGTTAAACAAAACATTGTTATTCTGTGCATGGTTATATATTATAAACAATAAAATAAAAAATTCATTTAAAATTATTGAATTCATGATTTTTACATATTAAGATTTGTTGGGTTGAGATTTTCCCACTAATAAACACACACACAAAAAAACCAAGTTTATCAGGGGAGGGTTCACTAAACGTGTCACATTAGAAAGGAATTCTGTTCCTCAAAGAGGTTGGGGATCTTGAAAGTTAAAGAAATAAAAAGAAAGTTGTGAGGAACTGCTTTGGAATCTGGAAAATGTTATGTCAATGAAACAGATGCGCTCAAGGAATAGCTTCCCTGGTCTCTGAAGAAAAGTGCATGATCAAAAACAAAACAACAAAAAAACCCCTCAAAATGGGGGGCCCTAGATGGATAAATGGATGAGATGAACAGCTACACTCCCGGAAGCTCAAGGGCTTGAGACTCTACCAGAGAAGTTCAATTCCCAGTGTTTCCTTTTCCTCAACAACTGAAGCCTTTGTTTTTCTTTTTTTCTTTTTTCTTTTTAATCTAAAAAGAATTTTTATTAATATGGCAAACACTGACTTAAAAAGCATAAACTAATTAATAAATCACCCCTCTGTATATTTCATGAAAATTTGGAAAACTATGCTTAGTCTTGCCAGACAAGTTATTTATATTTCTAAATATAAATGACAAATTTCTATGACAATTTCTAGTCAAGACAACTCTGTTCCAGTGGAATGATGTAATCAAGCCTAGTTCTGCCTCTTTACTTGATGATAGTCAAAACATCTCAAAAAGTTTGTGTTGGAGGATAATGACATTTCCAAAGATTTTTATTATAAGCGGAACCCTCCCAATTCTTCTTTCTTATTTGTTTGCTTTATTTTAAGTAGTCATGATATCAAACTCCTACTGGCATTATTTGCATTTCTATGTCAAATTAAAAAATGTCTATTGAAAAAATTTGTTTTATTTTGCAAGAAAAATAAAACAAATTCATTTTTATTTTTTTCTATCTTCATGAATTTGTTTCTACTTCAGTGATTTTACTGAATATATTCTAGAAAATCCATAATACTCATCTTTCATATAGTTCAATTAATATTAACTTTGGTTTTCTTTTGATCTCTATTTCTTTTGTCATGAAAGAAAACAGTTGCTACTGTTGTTTTTATTATTATAACAGCAAAACTGAGGAAGGTCCAGAAAGAGACACTTTAGTATACCTGCTCTTTATGAAGCCAGATTATGTAATGATGAAGAGGATGTTCTGAGGTGCATCTTCATTGTGCACGTGTGTGTGTGTGTGTGTGTGTGTGTGTGTGTGTGTGTGTGAGAGAGAGAGAGAGAGAGAGAGAGAGAAGGATCTGCATGTTGGGATACTACATAGAAATAAAGAGGACATAAAAAGACCAGAAGCAAAGGAGTTTTGATCCTAACTCTCTCTCTTTCAGAGAAAGAGATTTTTTTTTCTTTCTCCCAGCTAGACAATTGGGTAATGCAATGCTTTCTTGGTACTACTAACAAAATTCCTTTACTTGGGCTCCAAGGACTCTTTTCTATTTCTATCAGAAGAGTGAGGAAAGGCCATATGGTTTAGAAAGTGAGGTCAAGATAATTTTTCTTAGGATAAATGCTTATTTTTCTGAAAGATTTTTCTAAGGATCAGGTTGGGTTAACAGTTGGGAGAAACTCTGAGCTTGGTTCACATCAATAACATTCCCCATTATCTTGCATTTGAAATATACCTAGACTCTAAGGACTTCTTGAAAGAAGTGACCATCCACTGTGGACAGACTCTTTAGTCGTGTTATGAGCCAAAGTTTTATAGTTTGTTTTTCAGTCTTTATTGTAATCCCCTGTTATTGATCATATCATTGCTGTGTATGCATTGTAGGTTGCAGTTTTCTGTAGACTATGAGAAAGTCAAACGGCAAGGGGGTTATTGAAATTCACCATTATCTGACCAAACCAGATTCACTTTTTTGAAGAGGTTGGGTTCCCAGATTCATCTCAATCCCCAGTTAAAAAAAAAAAAATAACTAGATCAGGAAACAAAACAAAATTCTACCCCCTCTCTGGTGACTGAGAGAAGCTCCTGCCAGGCTTCTGGGAACAGTGACCGGGCCAGTTCCTTAGCAGCTTTCGCTTAGAGACCAAGGAGAGGTGGGGTGAGCCCGCCTATTCCCTGATAGAGTCCTCATTCAATGCTAAGTGCTGAAGCACTCTGTAGCTCAGCCTTTCTTGGCAGAGCTTGTTACAATACATAAAGGAAGGAAAAGAGAACAAGGAAAGACAGCCTGGGACCCTATAAAATATCCTAAAATATAGAAAACAAGTCCCATTTAGGGGAAAACACTATCTCATGAAAACTTGTGATTCACTAGAGAAGGAATCTGCCTGGTAATAAAAATGGTACTTTAGTGTAGAAATCTGTTGATTTTACTACCTTGAACAGTTCACCTGGTTTGTGCTCATCTTGGAAACTCTTCCCTTGGCCCCAGTCTCCACAGCAACCCTTTCTCCTTCCTCTCTTCCCTTCCAAGGACATAGCCCTCCAAGGGCCACACTAGCTGCTTTCACTTCAGGACCCTCCACTCTGAAATCTGGCTTCCCTCCTGACCTCCTAAAGGAGATCTCTGCTGATACTGGCTTTGACACAAATGTGTCTGTCCTGACACATTTCTAAGTCAGAGGAAATCAATCTTTGAAATGCTTAATACTTCTCTTCCTTAAAACATGTCAGATGTCTGTGCCTCCTACTTCTTACTCCCTGCCCACATCTACATCAGGGTCACTTTCAATCTATACAGTGAATAAGACCCATGCACCCTTGAAAAAACATTGCCTCATTATAGAGTGGAGCATTCCTAACTTAAATACCTTTTTCTCATTATAAACGAGGTAGGGGGAAAAAAAAACATTTGGACACCAAGGTCCAGTTTCATAGCTATTAATGTGACCTGTAGCTTGTGCCATTATGTGCATGTACACACATCTGTGCTGCTTGTGTATGCATGCCTACAAGCTGACTTAGGCTCCCTCCAGCCCTAGGCATTATAAGTTCTGTGGAGGAAAAAGCTGAAGTTAGAGATGCACTCTGAGACAAAGTTGCCCTGGGGCACCCTTCTAGCTGGAGCCCCAGGCAGCTTCCAATTCTGGACCCTTCACAGATCTTTCTGCCTATCTTCCTGGAAGTCCACCCCTGGAGGGCTCCAGGTGAGACCTGCAGCCCATGCTCACTTACTACCATCTCTCATACCTGAAGGCATAGAAATTTAGCATGACTCCTACACATCTTTTAATTTTAAAAAATCTGTACCTTTCATTGAATATACATTTACCTTATTTAAGTAAATGTTTGTTTCATGTAATAGAAAATCAGACTGATCATTCAATTCATAAGGGACTTTTGAAATTATGAAATTTAATGCCACTTCATAATAGATGAGTTAAGTCGGAATTAAAAAAAATAGCAAGGAGTATTTGAACAATTAGGATTACAAATCTATCTCCGGACTACAAATCCAGTGACTCTTTAACCATACTATGCTGAAACTTTCCAATAATGTAGATTCTTGTCATTTATCTCCCTTACCATAAAAATGGAGTTCATTCTCAAAATTGGTTATTTGGGACTTTTGATTAAGTGAATGTAAACTTCACTAAAATATCAACTTCATTGTTTTCTTCATTGATGTATTCTCAATATCTAGAAGAATGCCTGTCCCTCAGAAAGCCCCAATAAATGTTGGATGAAAGAATGAAATGATGATTCAATACTTATTATAGCCAAGATAACTTGATTTTGAACTCACCAACCCAGAAGTTCTTTGAAGTAAAGATCATGTTTAATTCACACCTGTATCTGAGCTACTTTTATCTACTGGGAATTTACTAAGGCTGATAATATGAAGACGACAGGTTAGAATCATAGTCAAAACTTTGAGGACAGAATTAGATGTGGTAAAACATTAAAGATGTGGTAAAACATCTTGAACTTGTGACTCTGACTGTGTACCTCAGTTTCAAGCACCAAGTATATTTAGTTAAGAGCCCAGATATTAAACTATAAAACAATTTTTGGATGGCAAAATTAGTCAACAAAATAGAAAATGTCAAAACTCAGCTTATAAAGTTGTTTTTCCAATATGAATTCTACAGAATAATTAAGCTCATGGCTCTTTAAGCAAGGTTTGCAATGCCATCAAAATGAAGGGGAACAAAAATTCTCAGACACAGTACTCTGTTTATTTTCTGATGTGCCCTTTGACTCTCAAAAATGGAGAATATGCTTAAATTATTGGATAAGTTCTTCACTACAAAGAAATACCTCAGAAACAAACCCAAGAAGGAATGAATTGCAAAAACCCTTTCCTTGAGACCAGTTTAAGTTCTAATAGTGTAATCATCTAAAGTCCTATGTGTGCACAGATGTATTTGGACAGAGAATCTTGATTTCAAAAATAGATAATCAGAAAATGGCACTTATCTACAAAGCATACCCATGCATAATCATCTTAATATTCCAGAAAAGTTTTAGTTCTCCAGAATGGATTTCATTTTTCTGATCACCAACCCAGAAGTTCTTTGATGTAAAGATCATGTTTAATTCACATCTGTATTTCAGTGCTTGGTGCAATGTTAGAAAATAAAAGAAACTTACTAAATATTGTTGAATGAATGAATTTCAGGGATAGATTTATTGGGTCTTTATTGAATGAATTAATTGCAGAATTATAATTAAGGGGCCCTCTGCTAGATTGTAATGATTCATAGAAAGGGTTTATGACATCCAGAAAAACTTACCTGCATAGAAAAGATTGGTAAAAATGAAAGGAAATGAAGCTTAATGAAAAGGATTAAATGATAGAATGTATTAATGTTAATTTTTGATCATGAAGGTTATATTGTGGATATATAGAATATTCTGATTTGTAAGAATTATATACTACAAGTAATCAGGGGTAATGCTGCATATTAACAATTTACTCTCAAATAGTTCAAGGGGAGTAAAGTCTTTTTTGTTGTTGTTTTTGTTTTGGTACTGAGGATTGAACCTGGGGTGCTTAACCACTGAGCCACATCCTCAGCCCTTTTTATTTTTTGAGATAGAGGCTTGCTAAATTGCTTAGGGCCTTGCTAAGTGGCTGAGGTGGCTTTGAACTTGTGATCCTCCTGTCTCAGTCTCTCAAGTCGCTGGGATTACAGGTAAATTTCACTGCACACAGCAAGAAAAGTTCTTTGAACAAGAACTTGGAAAATTTCTAACTTTAAGACTCTTTCGGAAAAGGTAATCTAAAATGAATAAACAATTAGAAAAGATGAAAAGCCTTAGGCATATGTTTTTCTGTGAGGAAGAACTATAAATCAGTATTTTAAGTTAAAATTATAAAAAATAAAATTATATAAGTTTGATGGCACTGTAATGGTTGCAGTATATTAAAACATTAACAATTGGCTACAGTACCAGTATACCAAATGATGTCTAAATCTCTAGATTCAAAATATAGTGATAAAAATTAGAAAATACAAATAAGCTATCACAAAAGTAAACTTTAACTCTTCTAAATTATAAATGACAACTTGGTTGTTTGGGTCCTATTTAAAAAGCTGTCACTGGGGCTGTTAGAATATGTAAAACTCAGGGCTGGGGTTGTGGCTTACAGACAAAGCGCTTGACTAGCATGCATGAGGCACTAGGTTCTATCCTCAGCACCACATTAAAAAATAAAATAAAAAGAAAAAACTGTGTCCACCTATAACTAAAAAATAAATATTAAAAAAATTAAAAATAAAGAATATGTAATACTCAATAATACTGATTTTCACTTGCAAAATCTGCTTAAAAATTAATTATAGATGCCAAGAAACAGTTTAAAATACGTGATTATGTGATAAAAATATTTTTTTCAATAAAATTTTAATGTCATACATTTAATGTAAAACAAATAAAATGTCATAAAACAGTCCAGTAAGTAAAATGTTATCTTTCAGATAGTATTTTTTCTTTAAAACCTTTATATATTCTTATAATGCTCTTGAAAGTAAGATCTTTATCTGACTTATTAGTAGATCCTAAAGGAAAAGCTCTGAAGAATCCAAATTTAGGTCAAGTTCAGCAGCAGCCTTGTGCTTGTGAGGCAAGCGCTCAACCAACTAAACTATATTCCCAGCCCAGCAGCATCTTTTAAAAAGTTCTGTAGTTACACTTTTTTCCAACTCCTGTGAATTCTGCATTAATTGGAACAATTAGAGTTTGCAAATATATCATGTAACATACAAACATAAGAAATGTCTGATTTTAGAGGTTCAGTCCAAAGGTGGCTGACTCCATAACTCTGGGCCTGAGGTAATAAGGCAGAACATCATGGCACATGGGTGTAGTGGAAGAAAGCTGCTCAGTTTATGACAGCCAGGAAGC
This sequence comes from Ictidomys tridecemlineatus, assembly GCF_052094955.1. Taxonomy (NCBI): domain Eukaryota; kingdom Metazoa; phylum Chordata; class Mammalia; order Rodentia; family Sciuridae; genus Ictidomys; species Ictidomys tridecemlineatus. The sequence continues at coordinate 26,676,983 of NC_135477.1, read as the reverse complement.
AGAGAGAGGTTTCTATTTTTTCATAATTCTTTTATTTTTGCCTAATTTCTGAACTAACACCCTTTCACTGAGAGTCTATGTGCCACGGAGATGCTGCTTAAGGGCTGAAATTTGGCTTTCTGCACACTTGAGCTCAGATTTCCATTCAAGTCAACTTTAGCCTCTTCTGAGCTAGCAGTTCTATGGCAGGGGTGATTGTAAAGTGGTGGAAATGGTGGGACAAAGTGCATGCAGGAAAGAGGGGACTCTTCTTGTACTCTTAGACGAGATAGATGCAACCGTTAGGAAGCAAGGAGCTAAGAACTGGCTAACAGTAGGAAAAGCAGTGCAGTGTGAAGGTTCCAGACTACAGGACTGTCAGGATCCAAGATCAGTAGGAGGCCAGTTTGAGATTCAGAGATCTGGGTGATTTGAGGTTCTGTTTTTCTGTCCTAAGGGATTGGATAGGCATTTTTTTGTGACAACTTTTTCTGATCAAGTAATTTTAGAAATGTTGAGATCAGGAAGAGAATCTGTACATTATCATTCCATTTTCCACAGAGGGTCTTCTCAGCAATGGGCTGAATGTACAACCCTGCAGTGGCAAATAGCCCTGTGTGTTAATGATTAACATATAAACCCTTAGGAGAGGAAGTGTCATCCTGTATTTTTATCACTGACCTTAAGATTTTAAGCATCTCACACAAATGGTTTTGTTGGTTTATCCCTGTAACTAGATAAGGGGCAAGAAAGACCAGTCTCATCCCAGAGTAAAAAATGAACTGAACTATTCATTTCTATTTGTCAGCTGACAAAAGTTTTTGTTATTGTTTTTAATATTGTTTTTGTTATTGTTTTAAATAAAATTTGTGAAGAGGTCAGCTGGTTAATTTGATCAATTAATGGATGCTTTGTTCTCCCCACTGGATAGCTTCTTTATAAGGAGAGAGATGGACAAGGTCTGTGAGAGGTGGCAATTCTTGGTTGACTAGGTCCTGAGAGTAAGTCCTTTGACTTTTTTGAAGGCAAGGATTAGGCTGAACTAAAGCAAAGTGATGTAATAAACAGTTTTACCTTCAGATTTCCTTTCCACTTTGGAGCCCTCTCCTTGCCCTGAGTGTGCTCATCATGGGCTTAACTAAGGTCATACTTGTCCTCTTCAACTTCAGAGTTGTGGGTGTAGCTTAGTGATAGAACACATGTTGAGCTGGCACAAGTATATGATTCAATTCCCAGCACCCCCAAAATAAAATAAATAAATAAATAAATAAATAATTTATCTCATGTTCTCTAAATAAAATTTGTAAAGAGGTCAGCTGGTTAATTTGATCAACTAATGAATGAACTCCTCATATTTGCTAAGTCCATTTCTCTCCTTTCTACTTTCACCTTAATTTTTTTTTCTTTCCCCACTGCTATAGAAAAACTGGTTATCCATTCCTTCCATTGCTTGAGTTCTCAGAAGCATTGACAGGAGGTCATTATTTTAGAACGAGGCTGCAACAGATGAGACTAAAAATCCAAATGGAGTCACTCATACTATAGTTGCATCATCCAAATGAAACTAAGCTGTTTATCAGGATTGAAGAGCCGGCAGCCAAATTTTCCAAACAAGCAAACCAGAACTGGCATGGCAATGAAGGTCCCCCTGCCTTATTCTTTACATAATAAAGGTAAACCTGAAGTGTTCAGTAGTTATATTTCTACTTTTCTGTGCCCTCCTCATTAGGGAAGTAACTTTGAAATGATCAATCTTTTTTCTTTCAGCTTTCTTCAGATTTTCTTTGTCTATTAAGCCAATCTTTTCTGCTCAGCCCACTGAAATACTTATTCTTGTATGGAATGAAATGATGCTCTATTCTAATATTTAAGACAACATCTTGAAAATTAATTATAATTTTGTGCTTTGATCTTCTTAAAACTTCTTCCCTTAAAAGTTGGGATTCGATTTTCTTCTGGTTTTCCTCCAATGTAGACATTAGCCACTGTTTCCCTGTCTCCTGGGTTGGCTGCTTCTCCTCTGCACAGCTTTTAATTGTTACTTTCTAGGATGCTCTCCAAGGGCCTCTTCCTACTGGCATTCTAGCTTGGCTTCTTAATATGCTCCATGGCTTGGGTTGCCTTCTCTGTGCTCAGGACAGAGCATTTCCAGGACATTTCTACATTGAAATGGGTGCTACCCCTCAGCAGGGTCAACACAAAATCTTCCCTCTCCAAAACTTCATTCTATTTCAAATCAATGAATAATACTGACATAAAAACAGTGGTTCAGATCCCAAAGTATAATTTAGCAAAAATAGTTTTAAACACTGCTATAGGCCACACACTGCTAGAGCATGTACCCGAGGGGTAAGGATTTTCAGATGAGTTTCCTTGGGTTGCTTATAATGTTGTGGGGAAGGCAGACATTAAGCAAATAGTTGCTCAAATAATTACTCAGTCATAAGTATTACTAAGGGAAAGATAAAGCCTTCCTTTCCTGGACTCTTCCTCACTCCTGCATAAGATCATCAAGTCCTCTCAATTCTAACTCCCAAGAAAAACTTTACATTTATCTTCTTCTTTCCACTCCACTACTATCAGAAATCTGTCACTTAGTCCACTGAAACCACCTCTCTGCTGGTTGATACTTGTCCCTGTGGTCCATTATCCATTGACCATATTGGTCTTTGAAAGTGCAATCCTGCATGCCACCTCCCAGTTGAAACACTTCATTGGTTTATGCTTCCTTTGGGATACAGTGTTCTTACCATGACCTTAAAGGCCCTCTGGGACCTAGCCCCTCCCTGCTTAAGTCCTTATCTCCTCTCTGATCACCCTCCCTCCTTTCTCTCTATTCCCACCATCCTCCACTGTCAGAGCCTGAGAATATTCCTGCCCAGAACACTCCCCATCCTTTCTCCCACTTAGCTAATTCCCATTTTCTTCAAGTGTCCAGAAGGTTTACCAGGCTAGCCCCACATCAGGCCCTCTCCCGCCCTGTGCTTTCATCATATCCATGCTAGGATGCTCCCTGAGGACAGGGCCATGTCTATCTACTTTACTGCCATTTCCCCAGCAGTACCAGGTTCAAGGGGGTTTTCAACAGGGATTTGTTCATTGAACTTGTTGCATAAATCATCAATAGAAGATATTTAAAGGACTGCTGTCTTTCAGGTAACAGATGTGCAATATAATAAGGATTTTGTTCTGTCTGTTTACTTTGCAGAATGGATGACAAATAACTTGGGTACGTTGATACAGCAGGAGTGGAAGCCGTTTATTGTAGGACAACAGAGGTATTTATACATTTTACACAGCTTATCTTAATTAGCATAAACTAGATACATCAGTCAACCAATAAGGAATCTCCACACTTAATAGTTCGCTTTTGTTACTTCACAAACCACTCCCTCTGGCATTTTGCCAGGCACCATCCAGACTTGTTTAGAACTCTAACATTCTGGCATTTTGCCAGGCGCCATCCTGACTTGTTTACAGACCTTAACACATGTGGGCCCAGACAAAAGAAGTCCCTACTTTAAGCCTCTAGTTTTAGACCCTCTCTGTGTTCTGACAGATGACATCATTCATGGGACCAATGAGATGTGTCCATTCTGAATCTGTGTTCACTCCCTTCTAGGTTAGGAGTCTGGAATTCCATAATGTCTTGCCAAAATGTCCCCCCAAATAACTTTCAGAGACTGTGATCTTCTCAATGTCTATTCTCCCAAAAGGATAATGCACCCCAATGCACACCTCACCAGACACAAGGAGATGACAATTTGTAGGGGGTGTGACTGGAACCTAAATAAGAGCTACAATATCCACATGAGAACCTTGCCAAGGTAGGCAGCACTAGGGTAGGGGGTGAAAGGGATAGAGGCCAGGTTGAGAGCCAGCTCGGCTTATCCTATCACTTTCTGTTGTGGAATTCTGTGCAGTTTGAGAATTCTAAGTCCAAACTATTCTTCAAGGTTAGCAAGGCATATGAGGCAAATTAAATGAAAAGGATTTATTTTTCTTAACAGTTTGTTAGTTGGCTTTGTAATCCATGTCTGTGGGTTTTCCTTATTCTCTTATTGGGTTCCTCAAATAATAGACCAGACCCATTGAAAATCTCCCTAGTAACTTTGTTTTCTACCTGATTATTCTAAAAGGTGGGATTAGGAAAGTAGCATTTAAAAAGCCCTCTGGACCTGTCCAGATCTTTTGTCACAATATGATAAATTTCTGGTAAATATTTCATAACCCAAGTTGGCATTGGAATAATTACGCTATGGGAACAACTGCATGTGCCAAGCAGTCAGTTTAGAGCCAAATATCAGCAACTGGAGATGGCCTGACCTGGTTAGAGCAGCCCAAGTCTCCTCCACATCTCAGGATGGGCATGTCGATGTTTCAGCTCTATCCAGACTGGCCTTCAGTGCTCTCAATGCACCTGATCTTCAGAGTGATTCACATTGTTCTACAAAAAAAAAAAAAAAAAAAAAAAAAAACAAGATTCATGTTCAATTTACTCAAAGTTCAAATATTCAAATGGGCCAGTTTGTATTTTCTGAAAAGTGAATAAAAACATTTGGAATAGCTCTCTCTTTTTCTTTCTCCTTTTCTTTCTTTTTTTCCCTGCTTACTTCTTGACCCACAGGAAACATAGTCACTCATTCCCCAGAAAAAGAAATAGTGGAAATTTGTCCTGAAAAGTAAAAAGCTTGTTAAAGAAGGAAGTAGATTACTTTATGCACCCAGAATCCTTTACCTGTGTCTGCCATCCCATAGCCCCATCCTGCAATAATAGCAAATTCAGGAGCTTCTTCGTCCCTTTCACCATTGCTAACCACTTACTGTGGACATTTCTTTGTGCAAAGAAGGAAGCTCTCAGCAGAAGCTAAATAGAGGGAAAAGTACAAGATGTCATGTGATTATGTTTTATTCGTGAGAAACAGCAGGAGAGCAGGGCAGGGTTAGGAAAGAGCTGTTGGTCACAGTGGGTACTTTTACCAGCCATACCCACAGAACTCAGAACAATCTCAGGCTGTTGGGATACAAAGAGGCAACACAAAACATTTTGGCTGTACCCAGGACTTAGCTTCATATTAAAAGGGACAATTTTAAAGGTAGCAAAACTGAGGGATAGTTACACAGACACAGGTCTCTTCCAGTGCAAAGATTCTATTTTAGTATTTTGAGACTTTGGTGGGGGAGGCACACTCAGCTGAACAAAGGAAGCCTTCTATTGTCATCTGTCAGTGTTGAAATATTTTTTTTTTTTAGTTGTAGATGGACACATAGTATCTTCATGTTTATGTGGTGCCAAGGATGGAACCCAGTGCCCCACACATGGGAGGCAAGTGCTTTACCACTGAGGTACAGCCCTAGCCCAGAACCCAGGTTTTAAGTTCAAGTTCTTGCCACTGACTCAGCAGCCCTCTTTTCTTTCTTAATAAAGAACACTCTTTGAAGAGACTCCCCAGGTGATCCCAAACCCAGCTGTCACAGGTATGTCCAGGTGACTAGAATGACAGGGGACATCCTCAGGCCCTTGGATATCTTCAGTATCTGCTCTACCTCCCGCCAACCTTGAATCTGGGAAGGACACAGCCTAGTTTCTAACACAGGGGATGGATAATGGAACCATCTAGGCCTGGAGTTAAGGACTAGTATATAATTCTTACAGAACTCTGGAGAAGAATTAAAACCCCTGTTTCCATAGGCGGGTAGGAGTTTAGTTTGGAAAATTGTCTGATAGGCAGTGGCTGCCTGGTAACTATGCCCTGATTAGTCAGTGAATAGCTATTGTCCTGTTCAACTGCAAGTCCCTCTATTGATTTCTGTGCTCTCAACAGAACTCTCAAAGACCAAGGATAAGCTGCAACACTTCTGTAAGTTTGATTATTTGCAATGTGAGTTTATTTACCAGGATCTTAATAAATTTTGGGGTATTTTGGTACCAGGGATTGAGCCTAGAAGTGCTTAACCACTGAGCCACATCCCCAGCCCTTTCTATTTATTTATTTTATTTATTATTGTTATTATTATTTTTGTACTGGGGATTGAACCTAGGGATGCTTAACCACTGAGCTATCCCCAGATATATTTTTTATTTAGAGACAGGGCCTCACTAAGTTGCTGAGGCTGGCTTTGAACTTATGAACCTCCTGCCTCAGACTCCCAAGCTGCTGTGAGGTGTGCACCACTGTCCCCATTTTCTTCCTTCCTTCCTTCCTTCCTTCCTTCCTTCCTTCCTTCCTTTCTTTCTTTCTTTCTTGGGATTGTACCCAGAGGTGCTTTACCACTAAGTCACATCTCACCCCATTTTATTTTTTATTTTGAGACAGAGTCTAGCTAAGTTGCTGAGGCTGGCTTTTGAACTTGCAGTTCTCCTGTCTCAGTGTCTGGAGCCCCTGGAATTACAGATATACATCATAGTGCCTCACTCTTAACAAACTTTTTACAAATTCATTGTATATGTTAAAACTCTCAAAGCATTTGATTACTCTCCCACTCTTTTTTTTTTAAACTTTCTTTAGATGTCTATGGATCTTTATTTTATTTAATTATTTTAATGTAGTACTGAGAATTGAATGCAGTGCCTCACACATGCTAGGCAAGTGCTCTACCACTAAGCCACAACTCCAGCTCCACCCCTACCCCACCCCTCACTTTTAAGAAGAGGAAGACCTCTTCTAGAAAATGTTTGTAAGGCACCAGCTTCCAAGGTCCAAGTTGCTTCCTATCTCCTTCCACTGCTGCAGCAGGCAGGTGTGCAATGTATTTCATTCTGCTGATGGGTGTAGTTGTTCTGGATCAATACAGACTAGATCTTTGAAAATGAGAATGTAGTATTTATTAAAGAAGCAGGAGACAGAATATTAGAGCAAGTCCCTTGGATTGGCCTTGACTTAAAAATGTATCATAATACATTTGTTGCACTAGAGTAGATTACTTTATAAAACAGAATATGTTTATTGCACCGAGGGACTAGAAGAGATAACTTTAAGAAGTCACTGTTGTTAATGTTGTTTTAAAGCCTTCTATTTCTTAGGCAATAGCAAATAGTAATTCAATTTAACAGTTACTTAATGTGTTTGAAGAGTCAAGCATCTGGGAGGATGGGAAGCAATGATGCAGCCCCCTCTATCCTGTGTTAATCTTTCATTCAACAAGCATTGTGTGCCAGCCATATTCTAGGCTATTGGGGAGATATAAAGAGGGCGGATATAAGAGAGCAGCACCTCCTATTAATGAGTTTAAAATTTAGTAGTAGAGGAGGTTAATTCCACACATGCAAATATCTACAATATGAGGCAATAGGAGATAGGCCATAAGAAAAGTGCAGAGTATGTTCCTGGAGTGACTGGGACATTATCTGAAGAGCTGACCTTTGAGCTGAGCAGGAAAAGGACAAGAAAGAGGGAAGGATCTTCAGGCAAGGCAGAGGAAACTGCAGGGGTGAGTGCAGAGTCCAACTTCCTCCTGTTTAAGTCTTCTCCTGACTCTCTCCCCTCCTGTCCTTCCTGCTATTCCCAAATGAGGTGACTCTCCTGTTGCTTCTGCCTTCAGGCATTCTGTTGTTTGAATATACTATCATTGTGACTAGCTTTGCAAGTCTGACTCTCCAGGAAATTATAAAGTCTTTTAGGGCAGGGACCACGTCCTCTCAATTTTGTTTCCCTAACATTTAGCAGGGTGTTTTATTTATTTATTTATTTATTTGTTTGTTTGTTTGTTTGTTTGTTTGTTTGTTTAGTTTTCAGAGGACACAACATCTTTGTTTGTATGTGGTGCTGAGGATGGAACCCGGGCCGCACGCATGCCAGGCGAGCGTGCTAGCGCTTGAGCCACATCCCCAGCCCTTAGCAGGGTTTTTGATAGGGGCGACTGATCAATAAATACTCTGGGAACAGGGAAATCATTTGCAGAGCATTTTAGGAGTCAATGAGTATTACAACTCACCTGAATGATGATTCAAAAAGGAGAGTAGAGGGAATTAAAGCTGTAAAAGCAGGTTGGCAAGTGGGCCTGATGGTATCAAGTGTTAGAGAGGAAGCAGAGAAGTGGATGCTCCTATACACTGCTGGTGAGACTGCAAGTTGGTGCAACTGTTTTGGAGAACAAGATATCAACATCTAGTAAAGTTAAATATTCTTTGCTCCAGAAATTTGAATTCAGAGAATTTATTGCACATAAATATAGAATATAGAATAATCATAGCAAAATGGATATAAACTAACTGTCCATCAGCTAGAGGATGGAATGGGTAATTATGGGAGAATTTTATAAATATAATATTCAGTAGAAAATAAAATGAAGCAATAGGAGAATTTCTATTCTTTTATGTAAAGGTTGAAATGCTATAAAACAGTATCATGTATTATTTATGTGTGTATACACACACACACACACACACACAATTAGTTTTTCATAAAAAGTTCTTTGAAACTTAATTGTACTTACATTATGGCAGGGCTGCAAAATACCAGTCCCAGGAATTTAGATATTGTCTATTTAGTTCATGGAGAATTCTTGTAGGCCCTTGAGCAGGTAAGAAATATGACCATAGGTTTGCTTCAAGACAGCTAGAATAGTGCTAGTAAGACATTAGGCAAAACCACATAGGTGTAAACTCTATATCACTATATGTCAGATGAATTCCTTTTTTCCCTCTACTTCTCTGACCACACAAACTTCCTTTTTTGATTTCATCTGCATGGAATATTTTGTTGAGAACATTCTGTTGTACAGGCTTTCTAGTTGCAAATTCTTTTAACTTTTGTTTATCATGGAAGGTTTTTATTTCATCTTGAAATCTGAAGCTTAATTTTGCTGGCTATAGGATTTTGGGTTGACATCCATTTTCCTTTAGAACTTGGTATATGTTACTCCAGGACCTCCTACCTTTGAAGGTCTGGGTTTAGAAATCAGCTGAGATCCAAATTGGTTTCCTCCTATATGTAATTTGATATTTTTCTCTTGCAGCCTTCAAAATTCTACCCTTATTCTGTGTGCTAGACATTTTCATTATAATATGCCTTGATTTGGGTTTGTTGTAATTTTGTACATTTGAGGTTTTATAAGCCTCTTGTCTATGATTTTCCATTTCATTCTTCAGAGTTGGGAAATTTTCTGATACTATTTTATTGAAAAGATTGTGCATTCCTTTGGTTTATATCTATGCACCTTCATCTGTCTGGATAAATCTTAATTTTGTCTTCCCATAATTCTTGGAGGTTTTTTTTTTTCTTTAGGATTTACAAGTATTTTGAGAAATTTTGAGAAATGACCAAAAGTGCAGTACATCAAAAGACTGGGACTAGTTTTAATAATCTGAAAACTTTAAATTTTATATTTATAGGTTTTGAAACTAACTTCCAAACAAAATAGGATAAAAATAACACAGATGTATACTCTACTGCCAAAGTAGCTCAAACATGCCAAGATATCTTCAGGGCAAGTCCCTTTGTAATTATTTCCTCGATAAGTCTCAAGGTCATTTTCCACCTGCTACCAACAGCCATCTTTTAAAACAACAAAGGACTTACCGAGAAGATGACTCTTAGACACTGGACCTGCCGGCTCACCTATACTAACACACCCTAGTACCAAGGGCAGTGTGGGCTCAGCTGGCATGGGCTGGCTCCTCCCGCTCAGCCTCACCACCTGCTGGGCCACAGGTTGCACTTGTCCTGGGTGCTCTGCCTTCTTGAGGGGGAGTACCCCACCTAGCCTTGAGTGTGCAAGCTGTGCTTGTAGGGTTGACTTTTGTGCTTCTTCTGGTACGCTTCCTTCTGGTCCTGCATTTTTTCAGGTTCCTTATTGCCTTCTTTTTGTTCTTGTGCTTGGCTCCTTATGGGAAGGCAATGTGTTCTTGGTTGTGTTAATTAGGAATCTTTTATTTGTGCCAACAAAGGGACATGTCATCCTCCTCTCTGCTTTGATTTTCCCCATCAACCCATAGATCCCATTGTTTCTGCTTTAGTTTTCCCATGTTTTGCTTCCTTTAGCTTCTATTGCTTTCCTCTTGAGCTCCTGGTCTTCTTCCATCGCTGGGGCAGTTTCCAGGATCCTCAGGTGGTTTATATCTCTGCACTTTGCTGGCAGAAAGGAGTCTCTGCTCTATATCACAAAATGTGGGGTGAAGCAGGAAGGAAGAAAGGACTGCTTGGAGATTCTGTTCATTGTTTCTTAACATCTCTCCATGGTCAATTCTATTTTCAAGATTATATATTTTGTCTTCATTGTCTGAGGTTCTGTCTTCCAAGTGGCTTAGTGTGTTGGTGGTGCTTTCTATTGAATTTTTAATTTGGTTTATTGTTTCCTTAATTTCCAGGATTTCTGTACCTCCCCACCACCCTTCCAATTTCTTCCTCTTTATTGAAGTGATCTTTCACTTCCTGTATTTTCTCTCTGATTTTATTTCTTATACCATCCCTTACTTCACAGATCAGTTTAACTATGTGCATTTTAAACTACTTCTCTGACATTTCTTCCACTGTGGTGTCAATGAACTCTGTTATTGAAGTGTCTTTGTTTGGGGCAATCTGTTTCCTTGCTTTTCATGTTGTTTGTGTGTCTACCCTTCTAAGTATGGATCTGAGGCAGTAAAGTTTCTACCCTGTGGACCTAGAGTGTCCCTAAAGTTTCAAGTACCTCACTGTTTGGGGGAAACAAATAATAACAACAACCAAGGCAAATAATATATAGCATTAAACTAAATAGTTCCTACTATGATGTCCACAATGTTAATTTTCACAACCAACAGAAATGATATGATCAGATATTGCTTACAATAAAAACAGCAAGTTTGCAAAAGAGTTTATAATTTCACATGGTGGACAGGGAGAGAACAGAACTGATACAGAATATGATGACTATTTTTTAAAAAATGACTATTTTTAAAAATTTTTTAAAAAATAAAAAATTAAAGAATATAAAACAAAATTAAAATATACTAATCAAACACCCCAGTTCACAAAAAACTAATCCATGAAAAATAACTATCTTTGAAAGTGCTAGAAATGAGAAAAAACAAATATGAATATGTATAAATGTCCATTTACCATAAGGTCACAATTAAACAGAGAAAAATAATTTTAAAAAAATCTTGATGAAAAGTTAAAGAATTCTTTCTGTTGGCATTCAAAAGATTCTTAGTTTATCTTCTCAACAATTTTAGGTGGGGGTCCTCTGTAGTGTGATACTCCACCCTCTGGATTGCTGGAGAGAGGTAATCAAGGAGCAGGAATTCCTGGAGGCAGGGTTTAGGCTTAGGTGGGCTTTAGGCTCTTTGCTTAATGCCAATTGGTGGAGATTTTAAATCAATGCACCTGCAGTGACCAGTACTTGCTAGTTCATGCTGGAAGTCTGTACCCCAGGGATCTTCCCTGGGTTCCACTCATGTGGGACCCAATTCTTATAGCCCTCTGTGTCACCTTTGGAACCCTCCATCTCCACCCCACCACCATTTCTTGGTCCTGCCTTTAGTCTCCAAACAATCCCTCCAGCCCTCACCCTTCCGAGTTCCCAGCCAGATGCATCTCTCCCAGCTGGTCCTGCAAGCAATCAGATTGGAGGGAGGGTGTAGAGTTGGGTGGGTTTCCATGATCAGTTGGGTCCTGTATAAACCGCTGTCCATGTTTGATTTTCTCCTGGTCACTTAAGCACACTCTATGTTGTTTAGTGTGTGTTTACTGGGCCTATATTTGGGGCCAAACTCGGGGATGCCAGGAATTTGCCCCCTCAGCTGCTGGTCCCCCCAGGGAAGCAGCTGTAAATGGTTCCTTCCTTTGTCTTCCACATGATGCCTGGAGAGATGGTGGATTCTTTCCCTGCAAAAGGATATTGTGCAGTGTGTCTTTCAGGTTTGCTGGGCAAAGTCCTTAATTTCTAAAGGCACCCAGACATTATCAGGCCTTCCAAAAATGTGTGTTCCTTTAATTCCCTTACCCCTCCACTATGCTCATTGGAGGACCTGCTCTGGCTTAGTGCTTCTGGCCCAAGCTCAGCAGTGGCTGTGCCGCTGGGGATTTCTTTCTTATTTTATTATATCCAACCTCCTGTGTCCCCCATCTGCTTTAAATATCCAATTTTAAATTCCGGTAAATTCCCCTCACTTTTTTTTTTTTTTTTTTCACCCACCTTGCTGAAAAGTTGCCTGTGTGCTTTCTTGGTTTCACTCCATGGAGCAGCCAGGAAAGCAACCTCCTCTATTTCGCCATCTTGAAAAACCTCCCCTTCCTTTAAATTCTTTATAACCTATTAGTTTATTTTGCAGGAAGTTTATATTCATTTCTAAAACTAAGTATTTTTAATCAATTGATTCCTAATTATCTCAGTATTCCTTTTTAATTTCATTTGTTTTCATTGAAACATCTCATTGCTCACTTTGTCTGGTTTTCCTAGACTTGCCTCCTGACCATTTATTATGTTATTCCTTATCTGAAGATATCTAGTTTTGTCCTAAATTTATATCTTCTACAAAGCTTTCTTTGATTAAATCAAAACTTTAGATAAAAATTTCCAAAATAAATCTTTGCAACACAGTATAAAACACAGAACAGGGGCTGTGATGTGGCTCAAGTGGTAGCGCGCTCGCCTGGCATGCTTGCGGCTCGGGTTCGATCCTCAACACCACATACAAACGAAGATGTTGTGTCCGCCGAGAACTAAGAAAAAATAAATAAATGTTAAAATTCTCTCTCTCTCTCTGTCCCCCTCTCTCTCTCACTCTCTCTTAAAAAAAAAACCACACAGAATATTGTATGTGTTCTAAAATAATAGCTAAATAATAGGTGATTTTTATTGAGTGCTTATTGAGTACATGCCAGGTATTGTTCTAAACACATTATACATGCAGCATTCCACTTAATTCTCATTAGATATCTGTGATGTTTGTGACATTATTATCTAATTTTACAGATAAGGAGCTGAAGCAAAAAGAAGTTAAGTAATTTACTCCAGGATTCTCTACCAGAGGAAGTGTTAGAACTTGGAGTTGAACCCAGGTAGTCTTGACAGAACCCATACACTCAATCCCATCTCACTAAGCTAGCAATCTGTGGTGAGAACATTCCAAATGTGGAAGCAAAATGTAGGCTGTTCCATGGGATCTAGGTTTGGAGCACTGGTCATTCAAAATGGCCAGTGTCTCTAACTAGCCTACTGGATTTTCTATGTAAGGGCAAGGCCCACATCTCTTTGTAATTCCAACGTCTGGCACAATGACAGTCCCAATGAAGACATTTCATAGGTGTGGTTAAATAAATCAATTCAATAAATAAAAATAATATTTGCAATTCTGTTTTTTAGGTTTTTTTGTTTTTGTTTTGTTTTTTTGATGCTGGGGATCGAACCCAAGGCCTTCTGCAGCAAGGCCATCCTCTATTAATTGAGCTACATCCCCAGCCTTGCAGTTCTGTTCTTTATAAGTTCTATTTAGCCGAAGACACTTGAACCCTATCATTACCATGATCAAATAATCAGAAAGTATATTTCCTTTTTTAGCAATGGATGCATTGTGGAAAATATCATATGCAAACCGAATCATAGTTTCCTGATGTCTTGCATTGTGATATTTGAAAATCTAAGTAAAATTTTCTGAAAGAACTACCAAATATTAGATTTGTCTTTATGTTCTGCTCACTCATCCACTTCTGCTCACTCATCCACCACTCATATTTATATGCTTATATATGTATATGCATAAGTGCCCCAGGAATGTTTCTATTTAAAGGACTCCTTTTTTGTATTATATGGAAAATAGACAAAAAATTCTTAACATGGAAAGTCCAGGTTTATACTTTTGCTTGACCCACTCCCTCATGCTGAAGTGATAACAATGAGGCAAAAAGAGAGCAAAAGCCCTGTGGTGTGATCTCTCGAAGTATCAAATTAGACAAAAGGTAGATTCAGTATATTAATAATGTATATATTAATAATAATAATAATAATCTAACTCACATGTTAGACCAGTGGGAAGAACAAATTTAATAAAATTTATTTGAAAACTAGGAATAAAAGGTAAATGGAAGGTACTGGGACTTTGGGATTTTAAGTTATAATTCTACCATATTATTTGTTTTAAAATCTCTTTGGGGATGTAGCACAGTAGAACATGAGCTTAGCATGTGTGAAGTTCCAGGTTCAATCCCCAACACAGCAAAACAAAAAAAACTCACTATCATGTAATTAAACATATCATGAAGTAAAAAAGTCCTTGGAGTTGAAAATACTTTTTGGCAATTGTTAAAGTGACAGGAAAGAATCAGAATTGTCCTCTACCCTTCAACCTCATCCCAGGTGCTCCTACTTTTTTTTACTTCTGGTAAATGAATTTCTCTGACTGTTTTTAAAAATTTTTTTTAAGATAACACAATGTCCAACAGATACACAAATTTAATAAAGTATTCACATTATGTATAGAGACTATTTATGCTTTTTAAAGATAGTTTATTTTAAAGAAATGAATTTATTAAACTAACTAAGACAGTTTATTTTGCTTTATGAAAACTACACCCAGCCATGTGGTATCCAGATATTTGGTTAGACATTATTTCTGTATATTTGTGGTGGTGTTTCTGGATGAGATTAACATTTGAATCAGCAGACTGAAAAAAAGTAGATTATCCTCCCTAATGTGGCAGGCCTCATCCAATCTGTTCAAAGTCTAAAGAGAATGAAAAAAAAAATCCTTCTCTCTGCCTGCCTTTGAGCTGAAATGTCATTCTTCTGCCTTCACACTCAGATTCAGACTGTAACTTACACCATTGACCCTCCTGGTCCTCAGGTCTTGGACTTGGAACACTATTGACATCATTGATTCTCTTAGGTTCCAGCTTGCCAAATGCAGGTCTTGATTATTCTGCCTCCATATCATAATCATATTAGTGAAATCTTTTTTTTTTTTTTTTGGTTCTGGGTGTTGAGCCCAGGGGCACTTTTCCACTGAGTTATATCCCAAGTCGTGTTTTATTTTTAATTTTGAGATGGGGTCTCACTAAGTTGCCAAGGCTAGTCTTGAACTTGTGATCCTCCTGCTTCAGCCTCCTAAGTCACTGGGATTTCAGATGTGTGCCATCACATCCAACCCTTCCAGTCTCCTTCAATCTCTCTCAATATAGATATAAATATATCTTATTGATTTTGTTTCTCTTTACAACCTGGACTAATATACCTACTACATAAAAGAGGATTTCAATTTACTATCTTTAGGTTAAATTGCTTATATTGAAAAATTCATCTATTAGTATCTGTGCATTTGATGAATCATAAAACTCTTTGGAATGCCACTCTGGGCAACTCTTCTAGGAAGGTGGTGTAGTGTACAATAAGAGCTTATGCTCAGGGGTCAAACTGGTGTAGCTTGAATTCTGGCTGTGCCACTTATTAGCAGTGTGACTTAGGTCAGTAATTTGTTTTCTTAAAATTCAGTTTGCTTATTTTAATATAAGGCTAGTAACTTGTGTCTCATCAGGATGTTGTAACTCTCAATAGTTGAAGTATCAGCATAGGACTAGGAATATAACACTCAAACTTAGTGCCTTTGCTTGTGACTCTGAACAGAACAGCAGGATGAAGGAATGTGCAAAGTGTGTGAGGTATGGTGAATGGAAATTGTAAGTCAGTTTACCTCAATATTTCCAAAGTAAAACTAATTTCCAATATAAGTTGAACATTTTATTTCTGCCAAAATAATATGGGCTGTGTCACTTGGTTGTCCTTAAAAATTACATTCTAACACTGATTCTTATTGTAATTTTCCTAATCTTAGATGCCCTTGGGTCCTAGCTTCCAGGAAAGGAATGAGATCTAGCAGCTCACCATTCTTCCCATCATATACATGAGAAACTGGGATTCAGGAGTGGCATCTTTCCAAAAGTAATATGGAATGTCAGCATCCAAGTTAAAATCCTTTCAGGCACAGGCAATTGGGGCTACCAGGTCCCTTGGAAAATGATATAGTAGGTGAAATGAGGGCTCAAGAGAAGACATTACTTAATGTCTTATCACAGGATAAGAAGAAAGAAAAAAGTTATAGAAAATATGTACAAACACATCCTATTAGTACTTATACATATGTACACACATACACACACACACACTCAAACACAATACACACACATGCAATTGCAAACCTTTCAAGACTTTGCTTAAGTTTTACTTCCTCAATGATGTTTACTTTGACCATTCTATTAAATACTGCAGCCTATCTCCACCTATTCCTCCTGAATCCCTATTTCCTCTGCACTTTTTTTCCCACAGTACTTTTAAAACTGCCTTTCTAATGCCAATTATAATCTAAATATTAATTAACATTATCTCTATAACCCCATTCACATTCTAGAATGAGAAATCCATAATCGAAAAGGTTGTTCTTTTTTGTTCACTGATACATTCCAATTGTGTAAATAGTACCCAACATACAGGAGGCACCCAATAAATATGTGCAGAATAAGGAGGTTCTGAGAAACACAAGCGAATCTCAGGTAAGGAAGACAGAGTGAACACCTGTACAGGCTCCCTCCCCAAACTCTAGCAAAATTATAGTAAATGAATTATTTAACAGGCATAATCCAAGGATGGAAAAAAATGGGAGAAGAGACTACAGGCAGATTCTGGAAGCTGGAACACAGGTGGATGACTAAGACTGAACCTGAATCAGAACCAGTGAAGCTGAAGCAGGCACTGGGGACAGCACAGAAGCAACATGGTTTCCATGGAAGAAGTCCACAAAGGCTCAAGATCCAGAGGCACTAGCTGCCTTGGAGGGCAGTGGGGAGGGCACAGAATCCTAAGGACAGGATCACTGATCTGTTGAAGAAGGAAATGCCCCAGACTCCAGACAAAACACTGGAAACTATTTACTGGTTGGAGAAAATTCCAGGATCTCTAACTGGGGAACATGAGATTCATCTGAGGGCAGAGTGACTGCATCAGTGTGGTGGAGTCAGGAGATAGAAACTGCAAAATGATAGGGAAGGGAAGGGAGGCTAAAGAGAATTAACATACTGGATGTCAGACTCATAAGGTCCTTCTCTTTTTCAGCATCTAGAATGCAGCAGCCAGTCCTCAACACTTCAAGCAGCAACTGAAAGAACTTTCTCTGCAGACTCTAAGAGCCTGGAAGGAAAAAGCTATGATACTGACATCTGAAATCACTCAAACATTTCTGTCACAGGCAGAGATCAGCTCTCACTGAACATGAGGTGCTCGCTCAGAGCTTCCTAGGGCCTTGTACCCACTGTTATACATAAACAAACAGGTGTGGATCATCAGGCACCTCAGACAGATCTGCCAAAACAAAAGAGCAAAAACAACAACAACAAAGAAATTTGGAAAAAGATTATGTAGGGAAAAAAGATTATGTAGGGAGAAGGAAAAAATATTCTCTAAACTATCATTAAAATTCTTAAAGGAATTAGAGAAAACACTGAATCAAAGGAACAAACAAGATGATACAAAAAGTAATAAAAAATAATAATAACAACAATAATAATGATAATAATAATAACCCACTGACAATTAAGGTATGATATAAAATGCAAAAAATAGGGGGTGGTTATAAGATGAAGGTAAAGAAATCTCCCATAAATCAAGTAAAGAAAAAGAAATTAAAAATAGAGAAGATATCTATCTATATCTATACACACACATATATACATATGTACATATGTATATATACATATATGTGTGTATATGTGTGTGTGTGTGTATTATATATATATATTTTAAAATTAAAGATCAATTCTGCAATTCTGGAGATTTAAGACAGAGAACAAAAAAATTGGAGGAAAAAGAGAAAATCATCAATACATCACCAAAATACATTCTCAGATTTGAAGGGTCCACACAATATCCTTGACAATGCATGGAAACTGACCCATACCAAGGCATATCAACATGAAATTTCAGAAAACTGGAGTTCCAGAGATAACTGAAAACATTCTACGTCTTGTGAGACTAATAGAAAATGAACAATTCCCCAAAGACGGTGAACCAGGAAAAAAGAACACAAAGAATCCATGAACAGAAGATACAATGCCAGCAAGAAGCAAAGGGAATCACTAGAATCATGCTTCTGAGAAGTCCTAAGAGAAGAGGAGGGCAGGAGGTTCATGGAGCACCCAGTCCAGGATGGAACAGGTGACAGGTTCCAGGAGAGACTGCTCCAAGACATTGAAATTGAGAGAATACCTGATGTGACCAAATGTATTGAGATGAGATGTAGAAGTTGGTGGGGAGATTGGGTGGAACTAATAATAAGTACAAGTGCACAGAAATCTAAAAGAAAACCAGTTATTAGGTCCAGAGAAAACAAAAAGTTACGCAGGAGGGAATCACATGTCTCCTGAGTGAACAATAGTTAAATAATATAAACATGGACTACAGATATAACCAAAATTACAACACAACTGTACTTAGAGTACTGAGAAAGTGAATCATCCAGGTGCCCACGTGAATGAGTGAGTGGTGGCTGTACTAGTGGTGATGGGGAAAAAGATAAAATTCTCTTCCGACCTGGAGAGAAGTCAATAAGTAATGTAAAAGGGTTTAAATCACTAAGTGGCCATGTGCTTATATGTCACATGTCACATAGAGATACAGAGGGGACTTCCAAAGAGTGAGCTAAAAGAAGTTCAAAGGTTGTCTCTGAGAAGCAGAAAATGGTGAGGAGGAAGGGGTCCTA
The DNA here is from genome assembly GCF_052094955.1 of Ictidomys tridecemlineatus. Lineage (NCBI taxonomy): Eukaryota > Metazoa > Chordata > Mammalia > Rodentia > Sciuridae > Ictidomys > Ictidomys tridecemlineatus. The sequence goes on along the minus strand of NC_135477.1, from coordinate 26,658,340 downwards.
CTATTTTCATAACAAGCCTTATGAAAAATTTTCACTCTTTAAGTTATATAGAAATTAACAGGCATAAAATATGGAAAAAAAATACAAGGTAACTACAGAGACTTTTCAAATGAACAACACCCTTCTCCCCAATCTTTGTGACAACACTGTCTTGTTTCAAATCTTACTTGTCTTCCCCCAACCACTCATCCACATCCCAAAAAGGACACTAAGGAGAGGGAAGGGAAACACTGGATGATTCTGGGATCTGCTCAGCCAGGATCATATTAGAATCCCTGGCTCCGTTTTTAAGTCTGTTTTCACCAGATAACTTCTTCTGGGCAACTTAAAAGTTTTATATTGAAATTACAAGTTTCAAAACCAGGCTGACTCAATACTTGCATATTTCCTCTTCCTTACTTTCCACTGAAAGGTCCAAGCAATCGATTTCAAATGAACATCTTGTCCTCCTTTCTCTTTGTCTTTTCCTCTAGAGATTGGAGTGTTCCTGAGGTTTATCATCTTTGATGGGACTCATACTTGCCAAGTTTTTAATGCTTAAGAGTAACAAAGAGTCTTTACCCTTTCACCTTACTGTAGTGACCTCCACCTTATCCATACTGGCCTTCACTATGGATAAAAGGCACAGTATTATCAGTGGTTTTTTTTTTAAAAAAATACAAAATATTACCCTTTACCTGTTAAAAAACAAAACAAAAACCAAAAGGGGAAAAAAATAGAAACAAATAAAAAGGACAAAATCTATTTAACCAAATACTTTTGATATGTGTTTTTTCCTGCTCCCTCTTGGTGAAACTATTTTTCAATTATATTACATTATTAAAATTTTTTTTTTAAATGTGTCTTTTGTTTTTGTTACCACTGTGTTCTCTTCCTGTTTTGTTTCTAATTCCCATTATCTTACCCTTGCACCTTCCTAGTCTATAATTTCTTCTTAGGTTATCAACTTTCTCTCTATCTTCATATAGACTCATTTAGATTTCATCTCTATTTCTCTTCCCAACACCAGATCCTGATTCCCAGGAGCCTATCGGGTAGTATTTGTATGTACATGTACTTTTTGCAACTCAAACTACATCAAAAATTGAACTCCTGGGCTGGGGATGTGGCTCAAGCAGTAGCGCGCTTGCCTGGCATGCGTGCGGCCCGGTTCGATCCTCAGCAGCACATACCAACAAAGATGTTGTGTCCCCCGAGAACTAAAAAATAAATATTAAAAAAAAAAATTGAACTCCTAACCCCTTCCAAATCTTTTTTCTTCTTGTTTTCCTTCCTTCTTTCAACTAAGGGCCTTGAACATTCTAAGCAAGGCTCTACCAGAGCTACAGCACTGACCTCTACTTCTTTTAAAAAATTACCTATTTCAATTGTTGAAAGTACTTCCTTTGCATCACTCAGACTAAAAAACCCTCAGGCATTTCAATTCCTTTCCATCATCTCATAGTTTCGATCGACTGAGTGTTATTGAGTCTGTTCCAAACGTCTCGGACTTCCTTTCCATTTCCACCATCACTACCCAGATTTGGAGGTCCCCTGCTCCTCACCTGAGTTGTACCAAAGCCTTAATCTAATCTACCAGCCCTAGTCTGGACTCCTCTACTCTGCTATTGCACAGATTTTCCTGTCCTGCTTGAACATATCTAATGACTCCTTATCAGATAAGAAGCAATTTGCACCCTCTGTGCAGGCACCTTTCCCTCCCATTCCGCACCCCCTTCATGTCGGGTGACATCAGCCTGGAACGTTCTCTAATGTGCTTCACTTTTATTTTACCTTGGGCTCTTCCTCATAAGTTTTTCTGACTCCTACATGACAGATATTTTGCACTACTACAGACAAGAATCACAATGCTCCCTGCCCACCGACTCTCCCAGTTTAGCCAGGTCTCCCCAACCTCAAGAGCAGCTGGGGAACAGTTGCCTACACGGGCCATAGACCCCAGGGGAGGGGCTGGCTGCCCAGGAGGCTAAAGCTCTTTGCATTCATTTCTTTTGGGCACGAAAGGAGAGCATGTGCTGGGGAGGAGCGGCCTCTTCCATTCCGGGAGCTCTCGAAGCGCACAAGTGCACAAACGAACTTCCCGCTCTGGAAGGCAGTCTTCACTTCCGCGTTCCAGCGTGTGGCAGGCTAAGTCTGACAGAAGCCTTACGCCGGGCGGAAAAAGTAGAAAGACGACAGCGGCCTGAAGCGGTCGCGCCTTCTGATTGGCTCGGATGGCCGTCTGACAAGCCGGATGGCCGCTGATTGGCTGAGCGGGCTCAGGAGCTACGTGTGGCGTGAACGCTAATAACCCTGAAGGCCGGGTCTCTGACCAGCAGTAACCCCGGTGAGAGGTGAGGAGGGCAACAGCGGAGCCCCGCCCCGCCAGGCTCTGGCTCTGGGCGTGAGGCTGCGGTTTGGGCTGCTGGAGCTGCCCCTGAGAGTTCAGCGCTCAGCGTTGCAGGCTGAGCCTGGCTGGCGGTCTGCGCAGAGCAGCCGCCTTCCGACCTCAGCGGGGCTGTTAAGGAGTTTAGTGAGGAGGGGGGCTTTGGAGTCACAACGACGGCAGTTCTGTGGAATCACACAGGATGGCCGCGGTGGCTCAGCGAGGTGGCAGCCTGTCCTCCCCGCCCCTGCGCACTCTGCCCTATTGGTAGAAAAGGCACGACCGGAGGCTTCGGCCTGACGCTGGTCTTGCTACTGTGGACGCGGCTTCTCCCACCCTCACATCCGGGGCCAGGGAGACCTGTGGGGACTGCCTTTCCTGAGGAAGGGAGGAGGAAGGGACGGACGAATGTGTACGTGAAGGATAAAGGGTGACGCGCATACGTTGGTGGTGGAATGTAAATGGTGCAGCTTACTGTGGAAAACACTGGTGAGCCCACAAAGAGTTACACATTCAATTGCATGCGACTCAGACACTCCAAAGCCAGGTACCCAAATGAATGCAAAGGAGTTCTCAAATATTTGTTCATAAATGTTCATAAACAGCGCTAGTCACAGTACCCCAAAGTTCATAACAATAGATAAAGCAATATACAGCTGTAATACGCATTAAATAGAATATTAATAATCCACTAAATGGACTATTAATAAAAAGGAATGGAGTACCAATTTATGCCACAGGGCGGATGAACATGCAAATAATTATCCTGGGAGAGAAACCAGACACAGAAGATCACATAATTCATTTCTGTGAAAATCCAGAATAAGTAAATCCATAGAGGGAAAGCACATTGGTTGTTGCCAAGGATGGAAGGTGGAGTGAGGGTGGGGGGAAAATGAGGAGTTCCTGTTGAAAGGGTTTGGGATTTTCTTTGGGATGATAAAAAAAAAAAAAAGTGTTTAGGGACCAGAAGTGGTGGTTATGCAATATTGTAAATGTATTAAATGCCACATGATTTTTTAAAAAAATATATTTTTTAGTTGTAAATGGATCTTTCATTTTATTTATTTATTTGTATGTGGTGAGGAGGGAACCCAGGGCCTCACACATGCCAGGCAAGTACTCTACCACTGAACCACAACTCCAGCCCCCCACATGATTTTTAAAAATGGTCACTTTATGTAGTGTAAAGTCTACTTCAAATTACCTAGATAAAATGTATATCGATATAATGTATATAGATATAATGTATATCTAAAGATATCACTCTACATATCTGAAATGAACTAAAAGGGGTGTTTTTCTACTGACCAAAATTCTCTCAAGAAAGGAGTGAAAGTTTATCTGTAACTTTGGACCATTGGTTTCCTTTCATGTTCAATTTTTATTTTTTTCATCTAGTTGTTTACAAGGTTTTTCAAAGCCTGGCCTGGCCTTGGCTACTCACCGCTCCCACTGGACTTGGGCCTAGACATAAAGGACCCTTTTGGTCCCTCTGAGAAGATCCTTGCCTGGGCCCTGGACCACCGTAAGTCAGCACAGCACACACTGTTCTTTTGTGAGCCCTCTCAGAACAGGGTATGGCAGGCTGGGCAAAACAGTCATTGAGGGGCAGACTGGGTTGCCAAAATAAGAGGGTTCTGCCACTGGCAATCCCAGAGTAGAATCTCAGCTTCTTGGAGCCTGTGGCATTTGCCTCAAAGTCAGTGTTCATGAATCAGCCCTTTGCCTGTAGCTGTAGCTCACAGAGTAGGACTCCACTCCCACTAACATTCCCCCCAGTATGTAGTAGAGACACAACTTAAAAGAAGTCATGAGATCTTTCCATTATTGGATTGAGTACTGACTGTTTTTAATGAAGGGAGACATTTCCAATAAAGTAAGATGCCTTTGGAGGAGTACAGAACTTTACAAGGGGGTGGAGTATGAATGAAAAGAAGAGAGGAAACGTCAGGTCTGATTCTGTGGTAGAGAGGAGAGGGCTTAAAAACTCAAATGTGGCTCAGTGTTAAGGTGGGTCAGAAGGTGGAGAGAGCTGGGTTCTTGCAGAACACAGGAAGCTTATGTAGTTTGTACTTGAGTTCAGCTCCCTGACATTGGCAGTCAGGGAGGAGGGCTACCACCAGGCTTTGGTATAACGGAGTATCATTGACCGGCACTTGCTTTTATAGCAGGGCTGTCTATTTGGTCCTCAGGAGAGCCAAGAGGTGAGACCTCAGTTCTAAAGCCAGACCACAGTGCCACTGTCCACTCTCTCACAGGTTCTCTCCAGATCTGATCCAGCTATCTCTTTAGTTGAATTCATGCAACAACAGCACCTGCTTCTGATAGAGTGAGGTGATGTGCTGTTTAGCCTGCAGTGCAGTGCCTGTCTGTAGAAATGTGGATATTGCCATTATCAGTAGTGCCTGTCCTCTAGTCTGGTGGACAGAGATCTTGGATTTTGACTCTGAGGAAAGTTGGATTTGTTTTGTGCAGTGGCCAAAACATTTTTCACTAATATAGCACATAGTACCTGGATTCTTCCAGCTAGTGTAATTTGGGAGAGCAAAATTATCATCTTAGACTGCAGTTTATAGAATTTACCTTTTGTCTCTTTGACATTTGAGACTGAGAACCATACAACTATATAATTAAGGGAAGACAGAGTACTTCCTTTAATGAAGTACTTCAGTCAGTTATTTTTTAGTATATTTGGGTTTTATTGATTCAATTGTTATATTTATGTATGATTATGCCACAGTGAAACCCACTATTATGTTCAGTTATTATGTACCATTACAAAACTTCTTTATTTTCAAATTGGATTATCTTTTTTGTATGGTTTTTGAGTTATAAGCATTCACTTTATGTTTTGAGTTTGAGTCCCCTGTCAAATATATGATTTGCAAATGTTTCGTCCCATTTTGTGGGTTACTTTTTCAATTTCCTTTTAAAAAATATTTTAGTTGTAAATGGACACAATACTTCTATTTTATGTGGTGCTGAGGATTGAACCCAGTGCCTCACATGTGCTAGGCAAGTGCTCTACCACTGAGCTATATAGCTCCAGCCCCAAACCTTTTCGATTTCTTGATAACATTTTTTTCAAAGGACAGTTCTCAGTTTTGATAAACTTCAAATTATCTTTTTTTTCTTTCATATCTAAGAAACTACTGTCTAATCCAAGGTGTTGGAGATTTACATCTATGTTTCTCCTCAGAGTTTTATAGCATTAGGTGATTCATTGGGAGTTAATATTGAGTTAGTGGGCCAGCATTCCTTTGCATGTGGATATCCAGTTGTCCCAGCAACATTTGTTGAAAAATGTTATTTTTTTCTTGTTGAATTATCTAGACACTCTCATCAAAAATCAAATTTACCCTAGATGTTGGGGTATACATCTACACTATTAATTCCATCTCATTAATTTATGTGTGTTCTTATGCCGGTAGTGTCTCACTTTATCTTGATTATTGACCCTCAGAAGTACTTTTGAAATCAGGAAGTATTAGTCCTCCAACTTTGAGTTTGTCTTGCCAGTTTGTTTTGGCTATTCTGGGTCTTATAAATTTCCCTATAAACTTTAGGATCAGCTTGTCAAATTTTCTTCAAAAAGGAATTAGAGCAGGGCAAAATGTTGCATGCCTGTAATCCTAGCAGCTCTGGAGGCTGAGGAAGGAGGATCATAGTTGGAGGTCAGCCTCAGCAATGGTGAGGCACTAAGCAACTCAGTGAGACCCTGTCTCTAAATAAAGTACAGAATAAGGCTGGGGATGTGGCTCAGTGGTTGAGTGCCCCTGAATTCAATCCCCAGTACCAAAAAAAAAAAAAAAAAAAAAATCAGAGCTAGGCACAGTGGTATATTCTTATAATCCTAGTGACTCAATAGGCTGAGGAAGAAGAATCACAAGTTGGAGGTCAGCCTCAGCAACTCAACAAGTCCTTAAGCAACTTAATGAGACACTGTCTCAAGATAAAAAATAAAAAGGACTGAGAATGTGGCTCAGTAGTTAAGGGCCCTTGTTTTCAATTCTCAGTACTTTGGTTGAAAAAAGTTGAAATTTGATAAAAATTGCCTTGAAATGATACATAACTTTCAAGATATTGCCATGGTAACAATATTAGTCTTCTAATCCATGAACTATACTTCCTTTGAATACCTTTCAAGTACTTTCTCCTTTAAAATCTTTCAACAGCATTTTGTAGTTTGAAGTGTATCATCATACTGGACATATCTTTATTTTTGATGCTACTATAAATGGAAGTATTTTTCAATTTCATTTTTAGTATATTCATTGCTAGGTTAGACAGAATACAATTGATTTTTGTATATTGCTATTATATATATATATATATATTTAAAATATTTTTTTAGATGTAGGGACCTTTATTTTTATTCATTTATTTATATGTGGTGCTGAGAATCGAACCCAGTGTCACACGTACTAGGCAAGTGCTCTACCACTGAGCCACAGCCTCAGCCCCTATTGCTATTATATCTTGAAACCTTGCCTAAATTGTTTATTTTGTAGAAATTTTCATATTCTAGTTATATCATCAGGAAACAAAGGTAGTTTTACATCTTTCTGTTTAATTTAGGTGCTGCTTCTTTCATTGCTCTGCCAGATATTTTGGGGAATATAGTGGTTCTTTTAGAGAGGAGGGAGAAAATGGTGGCCACTGGTATAAAAATTTTCATTATTTTAGTTTCTCCATTATTTTAAATCTTTTTTTTTTTTGCCAATAATTAAATCTTGATGCCTAGACTTAATCTCTTTATCCCTTCTCATAAAACATGGAAAAGCAGAGTTCACTGCTTTGCCCCCAGGGAGCTCTTGCTCTCCATCTCACCCTCCGAAGAAAGCTGTCACTCCTTCCCTTAACTGTTTTCCAGTTCTAAAATCTCTCTGTTTTCCTCTTTCTTTGGATAACTTTTGTAGACAAGGAAGAAAACAGTCCAAGGAACAAATTGATATAGAAAATATGGAGGAGGCACAGAGGTGTGTTTAATCAGAGGGAGGACAGCCAGGTGTGGAAGAGGAGGAACTGAGAAGGCAGCAGGAGCACAGCGAGGACATGTTGTTTCCCTGGGATGCCAGTCCATGCAACAGCAGAGACGCGGCAGGGCAGGTGCAGTTATGGGACAACCGAAAAATTATTCTGACTTCAGCATTTTAAACAAGGGAAAGGGAGTGGGACTCAAGGTAGAAAGCCAGATACTCGTTGATGAAGAAAATGTTACCCTCAGTTCAAGCAAAGCCTTGATATATGCTACCTTTGATTTTTGAACACCCAGAATTAGAGTCCTGCCTTATAATGACTCTAAGAGTCATGCTTCTTGTTCAAGACAAGGGCATCCTTAGATCAGAAAGTGAGGTAAACTGACAGAACTAGTTCTTACAGGTCACAGAAGCTGAGTTGTTGGTCAAGGAGGTTCCTGCTGGAATATGGAGCTTGTACAGACGGTACAAGTTCTGCCCTCTCTTTGCCACAAGAGAATTACCAAAGCAATAGAAGCTGAGAGTAAACCAAACCAAACACCTTTTCCATCATGTGATGGTGAAGCTCTCTCTACTCCAGGAATCCAGTTTCCCCTGGATTATTTCTTTCTTCCTGCTGTTGTATATCAGTGGTCAGGAAGCCGTTTATTGCCTGGAAGCCAGGACTTTCCAGGAGCTGGGCTGCCCAGCCTGGTTACCACATAACCTGCTTCTGCGGCTGCTGTTGACCTCTTCCAGCATCTTTGTCTTGGGTCCATGTGACCACGTGACACATGTGGTCCTGGCATGCGTCCAGGCCAATGTGCAACCGCAGGTATATGTGTTTGATTTAATAGGAACAGACACCTCCTTTCCTGCTGCCCAGAGTTTAACCTAAAGTTACCCTTTGGAAGGTCAGGGCAGGTTCCTGGGGTATGACTCAACCATTGTAACTATTTTTAACTTTTTTTTTTTTTTTTGACATTTCAAGAGACTTGATTTTACTGGATCATGTATTATCAGTATAAATAAATGCTTTATAGACTCACATTCATTGCTACCTTAAATAAGACAGTGACTGGTCAATCACAAAACCCTGGCTTGGTTTCTGAGCATTTTACTGCTATATACAGCCTTTTCATGCAAGTTACACAATTTCTAAAGCTCTCACGCTACAGAGGCTCAGGACACACATGGGATGGTGGGCCATAGAGACAGGTCCCAGGAGATTATATCACAGCCAAAACACTCTAAGACACAGTGCAATCAGAATCACTTCACTTTTATTATTAACAAACATAATCTCGGATCAGTACAACTAGCTTCAGACTTGATATTCCAAAATTATTCTTAGATAACCAATAACTACTATCTCACATTAAAATGGGAAGAGAAAAAAACCCAATCCACTCAGGCAAAGAAAAGGTACCCTGCATAAGAGACACATCCATCTCCAATGGCTGCATTTAATCTCTGAGAACCATGTAGGCTAATAATGACATCCAGACATATGTGCATATCAAGTTTGTGGTGGATACTGCTACTAGAAAAGTCTGTGGGGCTTGAGAATTCCTCTGAAGATCCCAAAATGCTTAATAATAGGCTTTAGTCATACTTCAAAACTGTCCTTTGAGGTAGGTCAGTATTATTATCATACCACATTTTAACAGAAGATAAAGCAAGGCACATTATAACTGAGTGATTTGTCCAGTGCAACAATTTCAGCATTCCTCCTCAAAGTTCATGTGTTGGAATGTTAATCCCCAAAGCAACAAATTGAGAGGTGGGACTTTAAAGAGAGGTGATTAGCTCAAGAGGGCTCTGAATGGATTAATGACATTGTCTGGGGAGTGGGTTTGTTATAAAAGCAAGGGTCACACAGCAAGTTGGTGGCACCGGGTTAGAAGGCCCAGACTTTGCCCACTAGTGTAACAGGGTCACCTTGCTTTGTTTACCTTTTAGACTTACCCCTTTGAGCTACATACAGTACACTGAAGATATTAGCAAACCAAGCATACTTTCCACTATAAATGCTACTACCACCATTCCATGTTTCAAATGTCAAATACATTCAAATTGCTTCTACTCTCCTTCAAATTTGGGCACTTAATAAAAACATTCCTAAGAAAGGCTTTTAAAATGAAACTTAGAGGGGAATCCTTCAAGTCTCTTCACTGATAACACTCTAGCCAGGCTTCTATTGATTTAGGGCACTGCTGCAGGCTCTCAGGGGTAAAGGACTGCTCAGAGGGAACCAGGAGGAGCATAACCACAGGATTAGAAAAGAAGTAAGGCACCCAAATCTGTTGTGAGCACACCCACAAGGCAAGGATTGAGTAATTAACTCTTGATGAGAGTTTCTCATTAATGTGTCACTTGAATTGAGCTTTAGAATCTTGAAGAGTGTTCTTATTGAACCAGCGTGCCCCTACAGAGTTACTGGGGACCTCACCCTGAGGTCACCATACCCATGTGTGTAGGGACATGGCATAGATCAGAACCATGGAACAGGATGAGAAGAAAAGAGAAAGGTTGAGTTTATTGTTTATATATTATCAAGCAGACATTTGATGACCTGTAGAATTAAAACCATTCAACAGACATTTCCGGTGATAGGCACAGAGTAGGCAGCTCTTCATAAGGTGATTTCCTACTAAAATGAACAGCTTAAGGACAAGTTGCCTTACTGCAGGCTGGAAGGCCCTGCTTCCTCCCATGGCTAGATCTCAGTGGACAGAGCATTTGGGATTGCACATTGCTGATCCTGGTAGAGCAGAGTCAGGCTTCTGCTTTAAGGACTGAGGTTTAGGGCAGGACAGGTCCATAGTCTTCAAATAGTGGTGTTCTGTGTTTTTCTAGACTTCTTCTATCTTACTTTCTGCCCTAGGTTGTGTGGTAGGGGATGTTGATTAGTTTGCTGAACAGACACAAATATTTTCAGCAAAGTTCATGGCATCTCATATCCCACATTTCAGCCAAAGGTTTACAGCAGACTCTGGCTCCAGGCTGGGGCCCCCTTTCAAAATGAGGCACTTGGGACTTGCCCTTATTTCTTGTGCTTCCCAGTGAAGACTATGCATCCTCCTCCTTCTACAAGGATTGATTGCTCCCCTGGGAGCAAGCAGTCTTACTGAATATGCAGGAGGCACTGAGCATGCTCTCTGTTCCAACCCAGAGAGAGGAGACTGACTTCTAACCCTGCTTTCCTCTGAGATTGGCTCACTGGTATGGTGGGCATTTGGCTTCACAGGAGACTGAAGCTGTCTGAGCCAGGAATATTTCTAGAGCATTCGCTAAACTTTCTGAAGTTATCAGTGTGGCACAGGCACAGAGGATCTGGAGACCAGCAAAGAGACAGTCAGCTCTCCTTGCTAAAGAGAAACAATAGTTCTGTGCTCATGAGATTTGTGTCCACAGGACAGGGAGCTGCCTAGATAGCAAGTTCTCACTTCCCTAAATGGACATAGGAGGCTGACTCTTCAGACAAAGAAGAAAACATTGGAGAACAGAGTGAACCAGCAGAGGAAAGATGACAGATGGAGTAGAGCCAGAAAACTAGAAACAGTTAAGAAATTCCTGTCCCACCCAGGCAGTCCTATATGCAATCTGATGGTCACAAAGCAAGGATGCATGAAAAGGTACAACACTGGGGGAGGAAGCCTATGTTTTATTCCACCGACATGAAGGCTTCTCTTTATAGAGGTGTTTTGAACTGCAGGCCTCTGCTTTGTAGTGGAGGACCCACTATCTAACTCAGTTCACTAGAACACCCAATAAATCACTCAGTGACTTTTGAACCCTTGGGCAATGTGCTGTCAGAGCTCTTCCTTCGGAAAGTGATCTCTCGGAGGAGCTGCCTACAGACCCTGCCCCTCCAACTGTCCATCTCCTGCCCAGCAGTGGGAGGAATGGGTAAACCAATGGGCTCCTCTTCTCCTTCAAGCTTTTTTAGCATTTCTTTTTCAGAGGGAAATACTCCCAGTGAATATTTTCATGCTGCAATACAAATTATGACTATACACATTTAACTCTGATCCAAATTCACCTGCTAAAAATCTTTCCATTGTTGGATGTTTGGAAATGCCACAGCCATCCTATCACTACAAGGGCAGTGACCAAAATCCTGAAGATAGCACAGAGAAAGATGAAAGAAGTTGGACAAGCAGCTCACGAAATCCTCACAACTCAATGAGCTCTTGCTGTATCCATCACTTCCGGACACAGTCGACAACTCATTCATCTATAAAATAACAAATCTCCTTAATACAGGGGGAATTTTTTTTTCCCCAGAAGAGATCACTTTTCCTAAGAACTATATGCTTCCCATTTATCCTCAGTCTAAACTATATTGAGACATTAAGATGTGCTGCTGTTATCTAACATTGCCAACCTGCATGGCCATCCCCTAATCAGTCAGGAGAGAAAGGATGCATACTGGGTGGAGAGGCTCCAGGTCTCTGCTAGGTAGGCATCTGGGTCTGACTACAAAAAGAACTTTCCCACCTCAACCACACCCTTACTTAGAAATAATATCCAGCATGCTCACTCTCCCCTGATGAATGACCTACTTTGCAAGCTCTATGATAAATAGTTATTTTCATCTTCCACCTAGCAAAGTGTATGATGACAGTTAATGAGCACTTTTGAGAAGATTTTGTTGCATAGCTAAGTGGAGCCACCTGCCTTAAAGTTCAGGAGAGATCAAACATGAGGGTATCTGAAGTAAATCCTTTCTTTGCTTTTAAGCTCTTGGAAGATTGCTAGGCTTTTCATTGGACACCGACCTGCGGCTGACCAGATGCTTGCCTGGGAGGCAATAGGGAGAAGACAAAGGAAGATGATAGGAACCAAGCAAAGAAAAGGACAATGGAAATAAAGAGAGAAGAAATGAACATTGTTTTAGCATCAAAGAGGGGAGTTGTTGCCCTTCAGTACTTGTCATTTACTGAACCAGAATGTGTTAAGGTCATCATCTTTAGCATCCAGGTAGCATTACTCAGTAGTTAATTAACAGAACATTAAACCTCTACTGGATTTTGGAACAGGACCCTGGACAACCTCAAACTCAGCCACTCTTATAGCTTCCATCTCCAGTTCTTTTAATCCTGGCCAAGACAGCGGCCTTGGATACTTTCTTCCGGTCATAAGCCAGGCCGAGGACAGCCATGCAGTCGATGAAGAACGTGGTAAAGTTGATGTGCCAGCGGTACTCACTGGCAGAGTAGTCATAGGGGAAGGTGTGGTGGTAGTTGTGGAAACCCTCGCCTGGAACAAACCAAGGAAAGAAGTTATGAATCTCGGTGGAATTCTGTTTTCCTCATCTTGGCAACCTCTTACCCAGCAGGGCACTAAAAACCTCAGAGAAAGCTGCTGTTGCTGAGTGAATAAAAGAACCCTGTGTCTTCTACTTAAAACAAATAGATGCCCTCAGAGTCATCATAAGCAATGAACCAAGAGGATCTGATCACCTATGTCTATCTGGGAGCCTTTGTGATAAGGAGTTTCTATTGGAGGATAATACTGTTGAGAAAGGATTTTATACTAGAAAATACCATAGTTCCACTAAATACTGGCCTACAACCCCACAGGCACTTTGCCTCTGTACAAGTGTTGAGGTGAGGAGGGGAGAGTCCAGAGGAAGAAATTGTAGCAGTGCTGCTAACAAGGTGAGTAAGCACCATTTCCCACCTCAACCACACCCTTACTTGAAATCATATTTTGGATGTTTGGAAATGCCACAGCCATCCTATCACTACAAAGAGAAAAGGAGGCTCAACCAGAGGCCAGAATTTCCACAACCATGGCTGGTTCACAGTAGGCTGATCTGGATCCTAATCCTGAGTTTTGACCCTGGGGTGAAAAAACAGAACCACTCTGAAAATACTTAGAGATTTTCTGTAAGCTGAGATTCTGAGAAATCCTTGCTAGAAAAAAAAAAAAGAAAAAAAGCCTGGATTCAGGACCATTTCACTATTGGGTAAAAAAACAATTCTGGAGGGACTCTTTTTTTGTCTAAGTCAATTCCAATACTAATAACACTGACCCTTATCAGAGTTGGAAAAAAGAGAGGTCCTTTATTTATTAGTTAGTATAAAAAATAAATAGAATAGCAATGATATGAACTAGCAAGTGAAGGAAATTCTTTACCAAGTCAATTACTCCATCCAGGGCATCTCAAATTATGCACTATCTCTGTACACACATTGACCACCCAGTAAACTGGGAAGCAGGAGTGCAGAGTGGGGCACAGGGAACACCAAGATGCGTGGTGCTGATAGAGGATTGCTAACTTCCACATATGGGTTCAGAGCAAGACCTCAACAAGCCCAAAGGTATCAGATTTAAAAGGGGATAGACATACAGATAGAGAAGGGAGAAGAGAGTCAATGGGACACAACAGGGACAGTAAGAGATAGCCGAAGACTCTTTTCTAGGGGAAAGTCACTTTATCAGAGAAAAGATTAACATGTGACCATGGGGGAAGCAATTCCAGAAGCAAAGAGATTAGAATGGCAGGAAACAGAGCTGGAAGAGAGCAAAGGGTAAGGTTAAGAAGCCAAAAGAGCAGGTTTGGAGTTCCATTTACAATTATGGGACACATCTCAATCTAGGTTCTTACATTTCTATGATTTATACATCATAGGTCATTTATTTCAAATATGGTGTCTGCACCAGGAAAACTAACTTGAGGCCTTGGTCAAAGTCTATATGCACTTGGAATGAAGGACAGGAAAAGGTAGAGTTTGATGGTGGAACTGTCCAACTCTCTGCTTTCCTGGAGGATTCCCCCAGCACTATGGGAAAAGGGAGTTCCTAGCACACTGTAAGAACAGAAGACAGAAAAATAAAGGACATAAGGAGCAAGGGTGGCATGTGGGAGCACGGGCCACCAAGAGATGCACTGATTCCCCTCATGTTGGCATCAACAAATAACAAGGTATGGCCCACACTTGAAAGATAGGGCACATCCAAGTACAATGGAGAGAAAAATATTCTGTGACATAAAATTTTTGAATTGAATTATAATTGTTCTACATTTTTTACAGCATCTTTAAATATAAGACACTGGGCTTCTAAGTCATGCAGATGTCTCTAATTTTCTCTATGCATTCTCTGCCTCAAGACTACAAACCTGTAAAAGATGACTAGAAGAAAAAAGTCAATGGGGCTCAATGTAGGTAGGATTTAGAGATTGTTTTATAACTTAAAATCAAAAGCAGCATTATTTTTTACCCTTTCCATTTTACATAAGAGTTGTTGCCACACTCCCAAAGGGATTTCACAGTGTCTTTCCCCTAGAACTATACTGGAAAAAAAAAAAAAGCTACAAAGTGGTCATAAAAATAGGTCATTTGGGTTCTTCCAGCTCCTAGCCAAATATCCTGATCAGGAAACCACTAGATGTGGTCATGCTATTGTCTTATGACTTACCCACAGCTCCCAGGGAAACCAGGACATTCTCCCGGGAGTTGATATTCTTGTCATAGGGGCGGTATCCATAGAGGTGGGCAGCACTGTTCACCAGCCAGGTGGCATTAAGCACCATGGTATATCGCAGTAAAGAGGCGACGTACAAGCTGTGTGCAAAAGTTTCACCCCAACAAAACCAGGGCACCAGTGTGGGCAGGATGAAGCACATCAACAGAACAGCGGACTTGTAGTACCTACATTGAGAGATCCCACAGTGAGTCAGTGGAGGGCTGTCATGCCTAAGTGGATTGTCCACTTTCACTGGAGAGTGTCAGAAAAGAGCACGAGGGAATAGTGTGGAAGAACTTTTCAATGCATGTTATCCCAGTCTCTAGAGGAGGCAACAATGTGTTTAATGACTTTCCTAAGAAGGCCCCACTGGTAACCAGTGGAACAAATATGGAAACATCTGTATCCTGACTTGAAGTCCATTGTTCTTTTTCAGGAGACCATAAGGCCATGTTGGTTAAACAGATGAGCATCAAATCTCAAACTCATCAGCCAGTTCTGCAGCCTGAGCCTTCAGGAGCCTTCCTTTTGTCACAGTGTCATGCTTCCATTCTAGCTACTCCCTGTTCCCCGAAATTCTTTGCTCTACTTGTCTCTCAGAAGGCTCACTGAATATCCTTGGTCACCTGCAGGTCTCTGTCCTTTCAGAGGCCCTGTTCCATACTCTTCACTCCTGTGAAAGCCAGGCGATTGGCATTTTAAGGGAATGGATTGCCTACCTCCCTTCAGCAGTCACGTCTTTCACTTGTATGTCACTGTCATTCCTTGCCTCCAACTCCTTTCCATGCTGCCACTGCTTCCCTAGCATGGATCCTTGCTACTGTCTAACCTGTGTCCCTGCCTCTTGTCTCTCTGGCTCAATGGTAACTTTCACCTGTCCTGAAAGCAGCTTCTCTGAAGCATGCCCTTGAATATGCCACATGGCTGCAAAGGAGATGATTAGAGGTTCCCTGTTGCCCACTGAATAAAATCCTAAATCCACACTAGAATTGCACAGGAACTGCTTGAGTCTCCGTAGTCCTTTTACCTGCCCCACCCTACACTTCAGGAAGAAGGACATCCTTCATGCTTGAGACTTCTCTGCCTTATTCTGTTCTTTCTGTTTACATTATCACTGATCACTCATATTTGTGAAGATCTTTCAAAACCACTTTCCTCTGCCCGCACTGAGCAATCTCCCTCCCTTTGCACCTCTCATAGTACAGACAATATTCTACCCTGTATTGTGGTTATTTGGGTAGTTGGCTTAGCCCTTCAACCCCAAGAGGATACAAACTCCTTGAAGGAAAGAACTTAACTACTTTATTTTTTGTGTCCATAACTATCCCAGGTCAGTGAGCATTTGCTGCATTTTAACAGGTTTCATTAAGATAGCTCAGAGAGAAAGGAACAGAGCCGTAAACTGACTGAGGACCTGTGGCTTGTTAAATACTGGATTTTAAATGAGTTTGAATTTACAAACCCAGTAAATCCTTAGCTTTTATTTTTCTAAGACTTAAGGTAAAAGGTGGAGTCCTTAAGATTCAGGTGCCCAGGGCCACATCCCTAGTCCCGTCTTCCCTTTACTCACCTCCTCTGGAACATCACCAGCTTCTCAGCTTTTAGGTCCGACAGGTCCAGGGTCGCCCCCTTTTCTTTGACAGCTGGGTGTTTGCGCACCAGCAGCCAACCCACGTGAGAGAAGAAGAAGCCGCGGCGAGAGTTGTGAGGGTCGGCATGTGTTTCTGAGAACTTGTGGTGGGCGCGGTGATCTCGGGCCCATTCATAAACATCATTCTGGAGGGACAGAGAAGAGGAATGCAGGCCTGAGGAGGGACGCCCTCATGGGAAAAATGCCATTCTTAAATGTATGTAAAGGGTCCATGGCTTTTGGCATGACCTCACACAGTCTGGCTCCAGAGGAGGCATAGAGGGGCCTGCCCTCTTCTGCACACTTGCCCTGAAGATCAGATGGAAAAGCAACTTGCAGTATAGACCCAGGAATAGAACTGCGACTTCCTGCAGGTTACAGGATGGGGAGAATGCAGGTAAACCACCATGCTCAAATAATTTCACTAGGAGAGAACAGGGCAATTCTTGTAGCAAGGGAATGAGGCAGGTGGCTTCAGACCCTGGGGTCTGGCTTATGAGGAAAACTGCAAGGAGTTCTATCTTAATGTGTTTGCAAGTGACAGCTTCAAGGGTAGCATGTAACTCATGACCATGACTGCATCTCCAAAGGACTTCTGGGCTTGTCTGGGGCTTTTTCCATTCCTTCAAAAAATGTTCCAATGTGTTTCTTCTTTCTCTTTGGCCCACAGAGACAACATCAGGAACCTTGAAGGTATAAGTTTCTAGGACCAGAGATGATTATCCAAATGTGGTTCCATACCTCAGATATTGCCAAGAAAAACAGGACTAATTTGTTTTTTCTTCTCCTCTTAAGCCCAATACCACGAGTTATCCTGTGCCCATTGCTATAATGTTCTAGCTGTAAGAGTCCTCTACCCCAATTCCCTTCATTCTATTTCTGATATAAATTTGGGCCACAACTATCCTCAATAGCTGACTTAGCTACCACAGAAATGTGGTCATGGTCATGAGGTACATACTGCCCTTGGGTGACAAGGTTGGTCCATCCACCCTCTAAGTGACTCAGATTCCTCATCTGTAAAAGGGAGCTAAATAATAGCACCTATCTCCTAAGATGTATCGGGACTTAATGAGTTCATCTATATGAAGTGCATAGCATAGTTCCCAGCAAACAATGCTATAGAAATGTGATCTTATTACCCACGACAACAAAGTTCCTGAGTCTCTTAGACATCATTCTCAAAAAAAAAAAAAAAAAAAAAAGGTGGTGTCTGAAGATAGTCTCCCTAAACCAAGAGTATCCCCCACTCCCAGTGTCTGCCCAGGAAACCAGGTTCAGTGTGTGGCTATGTGATGTGGCCCCTTATGATAAAGGATCACAATAGCTGAACACACTGGTATCAAAAACAATCCTGTACCTCCAGAGCTTTGCCTATTTACCCTCTACTTCCCTTCCTAGTGAAGTATTCTGAAGCATTCCATGTTTGAGCGTACATTTTAGGTGACCCCTGGAAACTGGAAAGGTCAGTGATGGTCCTGCTGAGGCTTCTCTCAGGGCATTGACACCCTCCATTCCACCCTAGGTCATCAACAAGGTAGAGATACAAAGCCGAGCAGCATCCGCTTCTCACCTGGAATGCCATGGTGTTGGCAATGATCAGGAAGAGCCTCAGGGGCAGCCGCGCTTTGTAAGTTCGGTGGCTCCATAGGCGATGAGCTCCTGCTGTGATGCCCAGGCCACTGATTAAATAGTACACACAGGCTGCCAGGACAAGATGATAGAGGAGTCACCAACAGGAAAGGTCCATAGGGAAAGCATATCAAAGTAACTCTCCTTATACCACTCATGTGCTCTTTAGGCTTTGGGTGAATATCCGCCTTACCTGAACCATAGGGCTGCCTTGGCATCCAAGGCCTGTGCCTTTTACTACTTGAAAAGTGACCACCACCTCCTAGCCTCTCCACCTTCGAATGGAGACAAGTCAAGGATTCTCAGGAACTAAGGAGGCAGGATGGCAAGATAGGAATAAGACTCTCACCACTGTGCCACTGTCATCGTCAAAGGTGGGGGTATTATCCAAGGTCTTGTCCGGTTTGACATTCAGCTTACCTTCTCGAAGATAATCAAATTATTCCTACAGAGCTCAGAACCCTACATATAAGGATTTTATGAAGATAGCCACAGCAATCTGGGCACTGCTCAACTGGTCATAGTGGACACTAGGGGTAGCAATGTACCAGCTGGTGAAAATCTTTTAAGCATTATACCAGGCAGTGCAACACTATCAGGGTAAGTCAGTCCTGCACCCAGTCGTGTGTGCAGTGGCTCAAGCTTTATCACAGGTAGTTGTTAGTAACACCACACATTGCAGGTAAAGAAATAGATGCTTTAGAGGGTGCCTGTTTATTGAGCACTGCCTTGCCTCTGCTTCCTTTAGTTCTACAGGCTCACCAGGCACCAGATACAATCTCTAAAGGGCAAGTAGGGGGGCTGGGAATGTGGCTCAAGCGGTAGCGCGCTTGCCTGGCATGCGTGCAGCCCGGGTTCGATCCTCAGTACCACACCCCAACATAAATGTTGTGTGTGCCAAGAACTAAGAAATAAATATTAAAAATTCTCTCTCCCCCCCCCCTCACTCTCTCTAAAAAAAAAAATAAAATAAATAAAGGGCAAGTAGGCAGGTGTACCTATGTCTTCCTGTTTAGTAGCTCTAAGAAGCAAGGACTCAGACCTTGGGAGAAACTGTTAACAATGTTTCATTCCTAGGAGCCACATGGAAAGGATGATCTTAAGGAGCCACAGATTTTAGCTGGGTTGAAAATGGTATATATGATAACAAATTATCCTGTGTTCTACAGCCAGAGATAAAGAGTTTCCTAAACAGCTCCTTTCTCTCCCCTCCCTTCCCTCCTGTACCCCATCCCTTTCCTCCCACAGGGTTCGCAGGAGAGTCAAAGAAATAGTAACTGTACCAAGGAAAGTACTGGCCACATTCTCTCTAAGCTGGACTGGAGGCTCCAGCTGATATTTGGCCTCTGGCCATGTGGTAACTGAGATCTGATATGTATCACCCATACCTAGAAAAACCACAGTGAACCAGGGCCCTGCAATCACCAGAAGGAAAGAAAGGGCTTTAGACAAAGCAGAAACACTCAGCTGAGAGGCCCAGAAGTATCATCATGGTGCATACGACCCTGGCTCATTGGCTCCTAAAGCATATGCCATCCCATCATAAGGGGAACTGGATCCGAATCCAGGCACTCTGGTCCCTATTCTATGCATACTTGTCAGACTCTCAAGAAGGCTCAGTCAGTTAGATTCACTCTGACTTCCCCAGAGGACTGTTAGTGTCCACATTGATGGTTAAGCAACATCTCACTACTTTGCCCTTTGGCCCTCAGCATTGCCAGAGACATCTCCTCAACCCTGCCCTAAGTGCTCTTCCAGAGTCTACAGATACAGAAGTCTCTTGAAATAGCTGACTGAGGAGAAACGATGCAATGACACACAATGACCTACTGCAATAGGACCTTTTCAATCCTATAAATGTAGTGTTGTTGCAACTTAGTATCAGGTGATCCTGAGAAAGGGAATCTTCTCAGTTTCATTTCCATATGGCACCTAGAGCATTCTCCAAGATAAAGTTTAACTACCAAGACCAGATATAGCCACCTAAGAGGCCCAGTGGGGATAGGCTAACACATGGCTAATCAGCCCTTCTACATTACTACCCTTCAAGAAAGTTCCTCATGCCTCTTTGTTCTGAAAACTTCTGGTTGTGTCCTGGAGAGGGTGTCCTGGCTTCCTACTTCTCGGAGAGCAGCAGTTGGGCCCGTGGGTCTCTAGATCTCCCTGCTCCCTCTCCCTTCTTGAGCTTTAGGGGCAGAGGTCAATCTGTCTGCAAAGCACATGCATGGGTCCAGGGGCTATCAGCCTCCAGCCATGGATCTCCAAAAATGCTAAGCTATGGGCAGGTCAGGGGAGAACTGGCAACCTCTCTCTCTCATTACAGCAGCCTAAGGAATAGGGAGGAGCAGGTGTTAGGAGTTGTTAGGTCCTGGGCACTTCCTAGCCTCAGGAGAGAAGAGCAGGAAATGGCAGAGTGGGGAATGGAACAGGAAGCATTTCTGCCACATTATTTCATTCTAAGCATATATTGCTGACTGGCATAAGCTGTATCCAGACCTATCTGGAGTGACAGAGCAACACATCTGTGCAGTCTGGGTCATGGCCTTGTTATTTCCCCTCTATGACAAACCAGCCTGGTCTGGTCTGGGGTCAGGTCAGAATCTTATTGATAATCCTTCAGGTTCTTCCTTTTTGCATGATCTCTCCTCATCAGCTTTTCTTTCCTACAACCCTGACTGTGCTCAGTGTGCAGTTCAGGAACTCTGGTCTAGCCCCAGGTTCTCAGTCACTCAGGCAGGCAGGACAGGGACAGAGAGCCAACTGACTCAAACAGAAAAGTTTTTTGGGGGGACAGCTGCTTCTGTGCTACACACATATCTATACTTCAAAGCCCCCTGTGCATGGTCTCAGTGCTTGCTCCTCAGCACCCATGTTAAGGGACCCTGTAGAACCTACCTTCCTGCACCCCAATCTCACTAGGCTCTATTCCCAGGCCAGTCAGCCTCTCAGGCAACCAAAGACACTTGGCAGGCAAAACCTGAGGAGAGGAGCCTCTGCTCTGTGGAAGACCCCACCTTATTAAATATCAGTGAGAAACCTGGGGTACTGGTTCAGAATAAAGGAACCTGCTTACCCCAGATCCAAGTGTAGAACTTGCAGGTGGGAACCAGTATGACCCCATACAGGGCCCCCAGGTGCAGCAGGCCCATGAGGATGATGTTTCTCCAGACATACTCAAGCTTGGGTGTGGGACCCTCGGCATCCTGATAGCTGTGATCATATATATCATCTTTCATTTCAGGGCGGATATCTTCTGCTGAGTAAAGGGACATCTTCTCCAATTTTTGTTCTCCATCATGGAGACCCTCATTTGGAGGTGCTCTGATGGTGGTGGTGGTCACATAGGAGCTGGAGATCTGAAAAGAGAAGTGGAGAGTCAAGAGAACGCAGAGGCTGGGGCAGTAAAGGACTCTTGCTCTCTAATGCAGCTGGGGGTGGAGGGTGGTGTGCAGTAGAGGCACAGACCCTGCCTCAGTACCTAGGCTATGTGATGGTGGTAGGTATCTAGAGATGGAATAGGAGACGGTTTCCAGAAATTGCAGATGAGTTGGGAGTTAAATCATAAGGTGAAGGAGCAGAAGGAGCGAGAAGGGTAAACAGCTCGCACCCCTAGCAACACGCAAAGGAAACCCCATGTATGCAGGGGGTCTGAGCAGGACCAGAGTTTTCCTGACTTTAAAGCTCAAGAACCAAGAGTCAGGGAATAAATCCTCCAGAATGCAAAACACACCCTGCCCCCAACCGAGGGAAGCAGAAAAGACGGCCCTTTCTTCACAGAAGCTCTTAACTGTCTCCCCCACTAACCAGTCGCCTACAAGCCCCATTCGCGCCCGCTACGCAGCGGGACAGAGGCCACTTCTGGGACGCTCACCTCCTGCAGCATGTGGGCGGGCATCTGGCTCTCGGGAGCTGGGATCACGCTCCCGGGGCTGAGGCTGAGGAGCAAATTTGGCGCAGCTGAGACAGAGGATGGACTTCTGCTCAGGGGTCCGCTGGTGCGGGGCGTCGGTGGAGCTGCGCTCGGAACACCTCTCTGCTGTGGCACGTGGATGGCTGTGCAGGCCCGACCCGCTGTGCGCGGATCTCTCTGGGCTCGGAATTTAAAGGGAAGAGTTAGCCTAGGGCGACCGTTTCCTCAAAACTCTTTGATCTGCTGCCAAAAGGGACAGAGTGAGCAGAGCTGCCTGGCCAAGACAGCCCCGCGTGGAAATAAGGGCGGGAGAGGGGGAGGGGACAGAAAGTCGAGTAGCTCAGCCACCGGAGACACAGCGTGGGGCTGCAGCCGACGCCAACACCACGCCGCCCCAGCCCCAGCCTCTGGGAAATGCTAATGAGACTCCTTTAAACTCTGGCCAGTCATTGGCCAGAGGGAATTTGGTGCCACCTCGTCCAGCCGTTGCCATTGGCTGGACGCAATCTGCTGTTCCCTTTGCTGCCGGCTCCTCGCTCCCTTCTCCTCCTTTTCTCCATCTCCACTCTCAGTTCTTGGGGCTCTGTCCCACACCCCGCGATTTCGGATGCACCTGGGAGATTTCTCTCTGAAGGAAGGGGAGGAGTTGGTTCGGCACTGGGGGGGTGGATTACAAGTCTTGTACTGGTCCTCTGCTCACAACAAATGGTTGGTACTGCTGAAATTGCACTGGGAATAGTGGGGAGAGCCACGGTGGTTTCCAACACTCACAATTCCTTTCTGTCTTCCCTTTCCCCCAGACGCTTAGGAGGGGAGACGTGGCTTCTACCCCGGAGTAGCCCAGAGAGGTCTGGTGCAATCCGCCTCCTAAACTGGGAGCTCGGACTTGAAGCTCTACCCAGTCCCCAAGCTCTGGGATGCTAACCCCAGACCGCCCGGAGCTCCGGCCACATGTGCAAACTCGCACGGATATGTGTGCCTACAAGGCAATATCCCGCGCAGTCACTGGGCACATTCTGCAGGGAACGTCCACCGCCAGACAACAGTGGACAATCCAGTCCCTATGTCCACACCTCCAAAAATGCTTGCGGGACGGTTTGGATATTCTTCTGATTGTCAGGTTGGAATTTTTGAGTCTTCTACAAGGAAAAAGGCAGGAAACACAGACAGGTGTTTGCGCTCAGCAGTAAGGCAAAGAACTAGAGGGTTCAAGGAGTTCATGGAGAGGAGGAAATTCAGGACAAGTGGGGTCCTTGACTTACTAGTTGGAAAAGAATTTCAGCCCGTGCTAGTTAGAAACAGAAAGATTTATTTAAGGAACTAGAAACACATTCAAGAGAGACAGTAGGCTATCTCAAATGAGATATGCCCTTTGGAGTAAAGCAAGGAATATACACTGAAGGGAAAATGTGGGGCATCTTCAGAGTGAAAGATACTTTTATGTTTCTCCCATTCTTTTTTTTTTTTTTTTTTTCTTAAAGAGAGAGTGAGAGATGGGGGTGGGGGGAGAGAGAGAGAGAGAGAGAGAGAGAGAGAGAGAGAGAGAGAATTTTTTTAATATTTATTTTTTAGTTCTCAGTGGATGTGGTGCTGAGGATCGAACCCGGGCCGCACGCATGCCAGCGTGCTACCGCTTGAGCCACATCCCCAGCCCCTCCCATTCTTCTTTTAAAGGATATTTGTGAAGGGTGTTCATGGAAAGATCTGTGAGGATGACAGCAATCTGGTGATCACAAGAATGTTTATAATCTTTCTTGGTGTCTTTAGGCTGTTGTAATCTTCATTATCTTATCAAGCTAGCCATTGGAAAGTATATTACAGGTTTCTTAAATTATAAAATACACTTCTCCCTCTCTCCCTCCCTCTCCCTCCCCTCCACCCAGTACTGGGACACCTGGGGGTGCTTTACCACTGAACTACATCCCCAGTCTTTTTTATTTTGAGACAGCTCTCATTAAGTTGTTTAGGGACTCACTAAGTTGCTGAAGCTGGCTTTGAACCTGTGATCTTCCTGCTTTAGCCTCCCAAGTTGCTGGATTCCAGGTGTGTGCCACTTTGGTGGCACATTTTGTGTTAGAGGAAAAAAGAGGAGGCCTGCCAAGACAATGCAGAACAGGAGTCCTGTATTTTTCTCCAAAACCAGGCTTTTGCCCTGTGGAGAAGGCTCTGGAAGTACAGAAAAGGTCTGAGTTAGGGAGAATGAGTTTTAGGAAAGAAGGCAACGCCCATTTTGACATTGATAACCAAGACAGAATGGTTACTGGTTTGACCTGTGTGTATCATGTGTCTGTGACTGTGTCATCCACTACTTTGGATCCTCAGGAGCTCACCTCTGCCCACAAAATAAGGTTTTGTGCTAGTAATAAAGTTATAGGGGAAGCATGAGAGTTGGAATAAGGAAAAATTTTGTCACTGTCAAGTTAGAATTTACAATCATGATTTGTTTACAATAGAATTTATGACTTAGTTGATTAGAGCTTTAGTATAGAAGTGAAAGTACAGAATATGCTCTGGAGATGGAGGTTGGTGCTATAAATATTCCTGTATAAAAAGAGTACATGATACTGTGGCAGTTATAAATTTTCATTTTGATTCTTCAACTCAAGAGAACAACAACAACAATAAAAAAGCTATCTTAAGCTATAAGTTGTCAATGGCAAGAATTAATAAAAATCAGTCCCCTTCAGGCCTTCTCAAGTCTGATACTGTAGGCAATGAATTGTTCCTATGCATTTCAGGATTGGGAGTGCAAATCTATGCCTGGAAAACATTTTCTAGTTCACTACCATTAATCTGGTGTTGTGACACTTAAGCAGGAAGTACTGAGGTCCTCTTACCCATATAGCACATGATCCAGGGACACTACTGACCCAGAGGAATAGTTCAATGATGTTTTGTGCCAGATTTTAATGGTAACCTCAGCCACACTTGTGGAAAGGTAACATGAACTTGAATAGAACATAATTTAGCATTAAATGATGTGTCTGTTTCAGCATCCATTCCATTGTCCTTTATTAACATGAAAAATTTAGAGGCACTTCCACTGGAGAAAAAAAGCTACCTCTGATTAATCATTTGAGAATATTTTCTTTTTCATTTCATTTCTTTTTTTTTATATTTATTTATTTTTATGTGGTGCTGAGGATCAAACTCAGTGCCTCACGTGTACGAAGCAGGTGCTCTACCACTGAGCTTCAGCCCTCATTTCTTTTCTTTTTTTCTCATAGGGCTGCAGATCAAACCCAGGGCCTCAAGCATGCTAGGCTGTGTCATCCACCAGTGAGCCACTTCTACCCCCAAAATGTTTTCTTTTTTTTTAAATAATATTTATTTATTTATTTTTAAAGTTTTCAGTGGACACAACATCTTTGTTTGTATGTGGTGCTGAGGATCGAACCAGGGCCGCACGCATGCCAGGCGAGCGCGCTACCACTTGAGCCACATCCCCAGCCCTTTTCCCAAAATGTTTTCATTCGATTTTTCTAACTGGGTTTGTTTCCCTTTCCAGCAGAGATCACCACCATTCCCAAGGCTCTGGTGGGCTGTACCTCTCAAGTGACAATGGTCAAACCAGCACTCTGACTTGGATTCGAACTTTGTTTTTGTTCTGGGGACCCTCCTTCAACAAAAAGAACAAATTGCCCCCAAAATTATGATAGCTAAAAGTTAAGAGCTTCTATGTAAAGAAGTCTATAGATTGACAAACATAATTAAAGCTCAAAATGATCAAAGAGGCAGAAGACCTGAACAGGCACTTCATAAGAGAAGAAATATGGGTGGTATACAACCACTTAGCAAATGTTGAACTTGAATAATTATTTTTTAAAAATTTCAATGATATGTGATTTATCACAAGGACATGACAATATTCAATATTGCATAAGTTGAAACAAGTATTCTTTAAAATGCTGGTTGCAGGGGCTGGGGCTATAGATCAGTGGCAGAGCGCTTGTCTAGCACGTGTGAGGCACTGAGTTCAATCCTTCGTACCACATAAAAAAATGAATAAAATGAAGGCATGATGTCCATCTACAACTACAAAAAGTTTTTTTAAATGCTGGTAGCAACACAAATTTATTCACAAACACATTTGTCACAATATTATTTATGATATTAAATAATAATGTAATAAAACATAATATAAATAATAAACAAAAATGATAGATTAGGATTTAACTATACCATATATTGCAATATATATTGAATATGTATATATATCTACATACTATATATTTTATGTATATAATATACACCAATAACAATATTTTTCAATGGGCTGAGGGTGAAGATCAGTGGTAGAGTGCTTGCGTAGCATGCAGGAGGCCCTGGTTTTGATCATTAGCACTCCAAAAAAGATTATTGTTTAAGAAGCATCTCTAATGACATTAGAATATGCTCATGTTATAATGTTCACATATAACTATGCAAAAATATATTTATTTTTGTCGTGATCTCAACAATGTATAATATTATAATAAAAGGAAAAAAGTATCAAGCTGAGATACTGATTCTGAAATTTAATGAGATGCCAGGTAACCTTAGGCAATTCACTTTATTCAGTGAGTTTCAATTCTCTCATCTGTAAACAAGAACACTAATATTTGTACAGGAAGCTGTTGCCAATATTCACTGAGGTATTAAGTTTGTCAGTCCTGTATTGGACACATAATAAGTTGCAAATGTTATTATTTCATTTTTATCCAGACTTCTTCATTTTTGTAAGCAAAGTGTTTATGATTGTACCCTGAATGTATTTTGCAGCCTTAATTCCACTTCCCTCTTAGTATAACTTGTGCCTTCATCAAGCTACACTTGCACAGATTTCTACACTTGATCTTAGCCACAAGTTCAAGAAGCAAATAACTCCTACTGGTTTCTAAACATACTTCTAAAGTTTTCTTCCACTCCTCTCTCACTATCAAAATGTTACTCAGAATCCAGCAATTCACTCCTAAGTATATACTCAAGAGAAGGGAAAACAAATGTAGACACACACACACACACACACACACACACAAACATACACACCCCCCCCAAAAAAAAAGAGAGAAGAAGAAGAAACTTATATTTTTTCACAACAGCCCAAAGGGAAGACAGTGGAGACATCTATGCACTAATGGGTAAATTAGAAGAGGTGTATCCACATAATGGAATATTATGTAGCACTAAAAAGGAATGAAGTACTAGCATATGCTACAACATACATGAACCTTGAAAACAGAATGCTAAATGAAAGAAGCCAGTTGCAAGGGACCATATAGTACATGATTCTTTTTATATGAAATGTCTAGTATAAGCACATTTATAGAGACAGAAACCAGATTAATGGTTGTCCAGGGCTTGGATGGATTAGTGGTGGTGGTGGTGGTGGTGGTGATGGTGAAATGATAGCTAAAGAATGGAGTAATAAAAGAGTTTAAAATTGTGATCAATCTTGAAAATATGCTAAAAGCCGTTAAATTGTGTGATTTAAATGGATAAATTGTATAGTAGAGAAATTGCCTCAAAATACATTGTAGCTACTGTCAAATCAACCACTGCAGATCCTAGATTGTCAGCTTGCTCAAGTAAACAAGTACTCTGAGATTTATAGTTATGCAACCAGCCCCACCATCTGTCCATCCACACCACACGTGGCATTGTGGAATGGGGACAGGAGGTCAGAACTACAGCAACTGCCTTCATAACCCCAGGCCTCTTGGGCTTTCCCATGGCAAAGGACAATGTGGGAAGGAACATTGGAAGCCACTCCTCTTGTCCCAGTGTTGACCCCAGCTTGTTCTCTGGGCCCATGGAAAGGGGCAGGCCCTCCTGGGCTGTGGGCTCAGTTAGCGCCCTGTCCAATGATGCTAACCGAATCCCAGGCACCAGATGACCAGGAGAGATGGTGCAAGTAGATTCATTCTCCTCCCATCCAGGGAACAGCGCCCAGGGTGGCCTGCCCTTCTGTGGCCTGGAGGAAAACTGGCTCTGGAGGAAAGAAGGTAAAAGAGGCAATGGGGACCCCACTGCCAAGAGCACACAGTTCACTCATTCGGAGGATGTTTATGAACACCCATAAGGCCCCAGGGGTCCCTTTGGGCAGTTCTCATGGTGGATGACATGCTGATGGGACCTTACACACAGTGCACTGTAGACTCAAGAGGAAAGACCCAGGCCAGACCAGCCTGGAAGAAGCAAGGAAGAGACACTGGTGAGAAATTCCCAGGGGCTACTGCCATTAGGTGTGAAGAGCAGAAGACAGTTTGGGAGCCCACAAGAGGAAAAGAGACTCTAACATGACACTTCACTGACGAGGACCCTCAAACAGGGCTCCTCCCAGGCCCCAGGTTTGAGAGATAGTGCCACAGGTCCCCAGCTGGGCAGCCTGGATCAAGAAGAGGTCAATGCACTCTCCTGGCCTTCCCTTTGCTCTGCAGTAACCTCACTCACACTGATGTCATCTGTGCTTTCCTCTATCAGCACTGAGCTGACCACAGAAGGCTGCAAGGTCCAGAGGACAGCTGGCACTGTCCTAAGCCAAGCTTCCCCAGAGCATTTCCCAACCAGGAATGTGCGCCTCTCCCATCTCATCCATGGTGCCAAAGTATCTACCTGGGGGTTGGGTGTTGACTGCGCCTCCCTGTGCACCTCCCTGTGCCTTCTGAAAAGTCAATGCCCTTCCCAACAGAGGAGCCCCTAGGATTGGGTAGGCAAGAGAATGGCCTCAAGGGTGATTGCTGCGGCAGTACTTTCAAGCTTCTTTTCATGTGCACTGTGCTAGGTGCACTAACAATCCAGCAAAGTTCACCCATGAGTTACCCCCACTTTGCAAGGCTCAGAAAAGCTTGCTGGGTGGGAAATGGTATGGCAGGAATGTGCCAGAACCTAACATCTTCCAGGTATGTGCAGGGACTTTGAATATTTTCTCTAGCAAGTAGCTCTTTCCAACCACAGAACAAACCTGCCAAGCAGAGTCAGAAGCACACTTGCTGTGCCCTGCTTCTCCTATGTCCACTTCACCAGGGCCCCACTCCAGGCTGCAGACACACTGGAAACTGGGTAGAGTCTGGAAGGCCCACTGGCCAGCTAGAGGCGTCTGAGAGCATGTCTGAGAGCATACCCTTTCTAGTAGGCTGTACTGAAGTCATTCACCCAGTCTCCCCTCCCTAAACCCATCTCCACTGCCCCTGGCACCTTCCTCCCCTCTCCCCCATCCTAGAGGCAAAAGGGAAAGTCCCAGGCAAGCTCTCAGCATGGTCCTTGGCATCCAAGGTATAAGTGACCAATCCTGGTGGATTTCCAAGCTTATTTCTACTGGTTTTTCACCAGGGTTTAGCTGGATTCCCTTTCAAAACCCAAAGTTATTTCCTTTCCCTTCCCATGGGGACTCTGAATTTGCAGTGTTCTCTGGCCCAGACATGTTCTCAGAGAATCCTTGATTTTCCCCGTTCTTCTCTCATGCAGCAGCCACCTGCATTCCTCTCCACTCAGCTGAGAACCAGCAAGATGGGGAGGAGCCAAGTCCAGAATCCCCAACAGCAGGCCCCTCAGCTACCTCAAATCTAGCCTCAAGAGCCTCACAGAGGCCCAAAGGAAACTAGTGACCTTCAGCCCCCAGGACATGCCAGGCACCCTGCATTCCTGTCTTCTAATATTCTTTTCACTAAAGTCCTACTTTCTCTAGTCAAATGCCAGTGTCTTCTCGATACCCAGAATTATCTGGACCTCTGGGTCACTTGGCTAAGCTTCAATCATCCAATGACATAAGTTGGTCTTGGTTCTGGCCACTCCCATACTGCTGACTCCGGTGTCAGGGGAGGGCCACCTGAGAAACAGGAACCCCAGGAACAAGATGGGGCCTGTTGCCAGCAAATCAGCTTCCTGCCAGGGAAGGCTGGTACCTAGACCTGTGACTAGGAACTGAAGCCAACAGCCAGGTAATTCCATTACTCCTTTGTAGTTTAGGACTGTAAGCACGAAGGAGGCAAAGGCAGAGGAATGGAAGAACCAGGGCTTGCTTAGAGATAGAGTGCATCTGGATTCATCCAGGAAAGCAGGAACAGAGTCCTATTCAGGGGTAGGAGGAGTCTGTGAATAGGTCACTGGGGAAGGATTGGGAGAAGGGTGTGAGATCAGCACAGGAGGTGAGAGGTGAGGGGTGAATTGTCTCCCCCCGAGGTTGGAGCAGACATGGCACTTAGTAAAGAGAATGGAGGCTGCCCCTTCTTCAAAGAAGAGCATTGTAAGGATGGGCCTCACATACTAATCTGTATCAGAAAACTCAATGGCAAGAGCATTCATGTGGGCCCACACATCCTGTGGCCTCTCCCAGCCCAGAATCAGCCAGGCCAATGATGGAGATAGGCAAGCCCATTCCTGTGATACAAAGGACCCCCCTAGGGGCCTGTTTTGTTTCCCTAAAGTTCTCACCAACTCTTTCTAGTAGACTGTACTACAGTCATTCATCCAATCTCCCCTCCCCAAACCCATGTACTCTCTAAGGGTCATGACACACATCATGGTGGTCAGCCCTGGGCCTAACTGGGCCCCCTCCCTCTGTTCTCTCACAGTGTTTCCCTCACTGAAAGCCACGCCACTTGTCCATTCTCATGTCTATATCTCAGAAGATCCCGCTTCACACATAACTCCACTGGGCCTCTGGAATGATCGATTACTGTGGGTTAGAACTTGTTAGCAGGGCCAGATATGAGCCTGCAACATTACCAAGAAGGAAAGGGTAAGTAACAGGAAAAAGCTGGGGAGAGAGATGGTCCCAGGATGGGGACATTCTGAGAACACTTTGAACAGGTTTGTCAGACCCTCAGTAATGAGGGAGATGGGGTGATGTTTCGGATGCCACCTGGTGGCCATTGCAGGTAAAGCACTTTGTGGCCTCTGCTGGTCGGTGACTCAGGTGGAGAGGAAAAGAGTGGAGAATTTGATTGGGTTTGGGGGGGTCCTCTTCCTCCCTGACATACAGCAGACATTGGAGGAATCCTTACTGCCAAAATTAATGCTTGAACTTTCCTCCTTTAAAACCAGCACCATAGTTTCACATCTATGATATGCTACTCCTGAATTAACTGGTCCATCTTATTGTCAGACTATTTTTCATAAAGTAGAACTTTGATTCATTTCTCTGTTCAGAAATTATTTTTGTCTTTCTATTGCATAATTAGTCAAACAACTGGCATTTCAAGCCTTCCATCTTTGCTCCTAGCTCTTGTAGGAGTCTCACTTCGGATTCTTTAGCCAAAGTGGAACTGGCCTTCTGGAAAGGTCTGTAGTCCTCCTCACTGTCTGCTCTGGCTCATGCTGCTTTTCCTGGATGCAAACAGAGAGGAAGCCAGTATCTTGAGCATGAAAATACTGATTGCAAAGACTGATTCCACCAGAAGTTGTCTCTCTGATCTTCCATTTCTTTGCCTATTAAGCAGAGATTAGAAAAACCCCACCCCAGAAGATCCCGTGAGAATTAACTAATCTCATGCACTGTAAAATGTCTGGCCTTTGGAGAGTTAATAAATGGCAACTATACTTTATTTTTGTTTCTTCAAACATTACTCACTCTTCAAAGTCCACCTCAATGGCCATTTCTTTCCAAATTTCCTTCCTGTCCCAATCACTCTCTTTCCTCTGCACCACTCTGAGCCTCTGTCCCTCAAGCTTCTGTTCCCACACTTGTCACACAGTCCACCCATACTCCTCCCAGCTGGGATCTCTATGGAAGTGGCCTTCAGTACAGTGTCTTGGTGCAAGGAGGTGACAGGCAAACCTGCCACACGGGTGGCTTCCATGTCAAGGATGGAAGTGGAGAGCTAGTGCCGCAAAGACCAGCAGCCAGGAATTGCTCTGAGTCTGGAATCAAAATGAGCCTCAAGTCTCAGAGCTACTGACTACTGGCTTTTCAGAAATAATTGTTTTTCTAAATATGACAATACTCATGATCATTGCAGGTAAAAGAATGAACAGGATAAAAAGCACCTGTAATTACATCAACCAGAGATGACCACCCCTAATTTCTAATTAGCTTTACTCTCTGTATTCCTGTAAGTATAATATACACATAAAATTTACTTTCTGTTACACAGTAGGTGTGTATTCCAGCATCTTCTCCACAACTTGTGAGGAGCATTTTTGCATTTCACTAAATATCATCCATCAACATTGTTATCTCTGCATATTTGCTCATTGTATGAGTATGCCATAATTTTTAAACTTTTTTATCATTGTATATTTAGGTGTCCTTTTTTGGCTTTGAAAGAAATTGTTATCAAAGATGCTGGCAGAAATATCAGGATGCTTCTTGGATTTGTGATTATGGGAATGAAGAAAAAAAGTTCTTGCTTCTGAATGCATGTTCAGGAAACTGTTACTTGCTGAGTGGTTTCACCAGCTGCTCTAGCTGTTGCATGAATGTCCATCTCTTTCCCAGGTTCTGAGGAGACAACCCAGCTTAGAAATGGAAAAGTGGTTGGATCTGTATTTGCAAGAATGGATGGGCTGCAGAGGTCATATTCCAGTGACTGTGTGGGCTCTGGGTGCTGCGTGCACAGACTTTCTTGCAGTGCTATAGCTAACAGATCTCTTTGTTCCATCTTGTAACTTGGTTTGTTCCTCTATGCTTATTAGCAGTAAAATATTTTTGACTCTCAGGAAACTTTGTTTGTTGCAGGGACAAGAAACCAGAAAAGAAGTAGAAATCATCATTCCACTCCTGTAGCTGCAGAAAGTGGCTGTCCTGTTGTGTGTCCTCAGAGCTTCCCGTGTCTCTCCCTCACGGTATTTTGTGTGACTACATGCCATAAATTACTTGTGTCCATGTCACATTTCCTATCACAATCTAAATTCTGCACAGCCAGACCACATGGTCTTGTTTGCAGCTTTGTCTCTGGAGCTAAGCATCAGAATGGACTTACCGTTGGTGCGTAGTTGGGCTATGAATTCAGACTGGAATGAGGACTCCACTTGGAAGGATGTGTGTCACATCCAGTCATAGGGCTATCGGAGACTGGGACAGGAAGATGTCTTGAGTGACAACTCTGAGACCCTGAAATGGTGTTGGCAGAGTGTACCCAAAAGGATGTCCTAGAGCTCCAATCTGTCCTATTCACAGGCTTTGGACACACAGCCAGCTGTGCCAGGGTTGGAAGCGGGTGTTGGTGACTGGCTCTGCAAGTAAAGAAGAATCACCTTCTATAGGGTGCTCTTCCCCAGGCCCTGTGGACATTCTCTTTCTCTTGCATGCTTTTCTTAACTCTCTGGTCCCCGTGCCTTTCATCTGCCTTTCAAATGCACATGGAGCCCTTTCCATCCCCACTCCACCAGTCTAACATCAGAAATCCTCATTTCTGCATCTCTGTAGGAGAAGCTATAGGAAGAGCTGACAGTTCTAGCTGCATCAGGCAGGAACTCTGCTGAGAAGTGATAGTGCTGATGGATTGCTTGGGTGTTCATGAGCACGTGGCATCTCATCACTCTCAGCAGGGAGGCAGGATCATGGCCACGGAACAAGTTTCCATGGACTCAGGGAACTGAAGACTTACTTCCTTATTTCTGTTGCTGGCATCATCTGTCTCCCACATTGGTTTGATTGGTTCCCCAATCTGTGGAAATCTTCCATAGAAGACATGGACAGATAGATGTGGATATCCAGGAGAATCCTCTAGAAATGGAAAGGAAGCTGAAGATCTCATTCAAACAGAATCCCTTTGGGACATGGAACATGCAAAATGTATTCAACAGGACTTGTGAAATAGGGGCAGTGATGGAAGGGAAGGAGGAAGATAAAGTGAGTCATTTTGATGAGTAGATGGGGCTCTTCCAGCCTATTTTCTTGGTTTCCTGAGTAGGGAGAGCTGCCACAGGACTTCATAAACCACAACTTTCCAATGAGAGTGGTTGGTTCATTTTGATGTATTGAGCAGCAGGGGCTTGTGGAAGTCCTGGAGAGGTAAGGAGCCTGGTGTCTATGGCATAGAAACAGGTGGGGAAGATGGCCTTGTATGTAGACCACTCTGACCTGCCTGCTTGATCTGCCATGTTTGGAGCTGCTAACTTGGGCATGCTGATTTTAGTCTTGTTTCTGCACGGATGACTAGGGGTATGTTGATGAAACTCAGTCTTATGCCCAGGGTTCTTTCTATGGACAAGATATTTCCCATGTCTTCCATTAACACTCTGCCATAGTGAGCCCTGGTTATAGGAAGTATGTCCTGTTGTCTGTGCTAATTGGGGTGAAGGGTTAAGAGTGAATATGTCAAATACAGGAGATGGTTTGAAGTTTGCCATTTCCTGCAGAAGCTGGACTGTGCATCTCCCCAGGGTTCCTTTTCCTAGAATATGGAAAGGAACTTGTCCCAGGGGTTCTTGAAAACTTCTAGGAGGATGAACCACAAGTTTCCCTCTTACAGACTCTGCTATCTCTGGGCAATTGTCAGGATCTAGTATAGCTGGTAATTCAGAAGAAGCTGGTTGAGATGGCTGTGGTGTGAAAAAGGATGCACATGGGCTGTGGAAATAAGGTGGTCCTCCTCCCAGTGTCTAAATGAGGATAACATGTCACCAATATATCACAGCAAAGGAATGGGACCAGTTCATCAGGTGGGCTAACTGGCATCCTGTTGAAGGAGTGCTTTTGGTTCTGATGGGCCAAAGTTCTGTGGTGTCATTATAAAGTCCTCCAGGAGGTGCTCTCATTCAAAGACTCCTTTCCATTTCTTTCCAGACCAGTGGTCACCATTCCATTCTGCTGGTTTTAGCTTCTGGAAATGGAACTATAGATGTGGACAGTTCTGGACCCAATTTACCACAAACTGCAGTGTGTGGACTGCACAAGAATGGATACTCTGAGAAAATAATGAAAATAGTTTTGTGCATTAGAGAACATGGTTTATAAAGCTTTATGCAATTTGCTATTTAGACTTAACAGCCCTTCAGGTCTTTAGGGAAGGTGCCATTATTGCCACTTTGCAGATAGGTCAACCAGTTTCAAAAACAACTTCTCCAGAACCATATCACTTGGTAAGTTACTGAGCCAACAATCTAATTCAAAGACAGGTATTTAACTCAAGTTCAAATTCAAGGCTCTTAAGTTTTGCTGACATTGTCAAGAGGTTGCCTTAGCCTCTGATCCCCTCTGTTTGCCCATTTTAATAGAAAAGTCAAGTGCCTGCAGAGTCCAGAGGATGTGGAGAAGTATTGGACACAAAATCATCAGGAGATTCCACTTGATTACCACATTTGCAATTTCTGGAGTAAAGTTGGATATCATCAGAATTCAGAGGACTTGCTGAGATTTCTCAAGCCATGTTGCATAACCTGTGTCCTGTGGCATGTGGGCTGATCCACACACAAGGGGCATGTGCAGCACTGGGCAGGGAAGAGCAACAGGATGTACCCCAGTTAAATAACCATGAGTAAAGCAGTCTGTCCTGGCCTTGAATTCTCAGAATGGGGAGACTTGTCACATGATGAACCTCCCCAAGTTCATTCAAAGGACTGCTGATCACAGGCCTTTTCCAGAATTCCAAATTCCCCAAAGGGAACAAGAAAACACCTGCTGTTTCTTTCCCTGCTGCTCAGAATCACATTGTTGGCTTCCTGTTTCTCCCCTCTGTCTCAAAGTCCAGTGTTACAAATCAGAGAGACGTCTTGGTGCTATTGTGGGTGAGAGGCAGCAGTTCCCCTTACCTTTCCACCAAGTTGATCTAACATAAGATGATTGGCACTGGTGCAGTTTCTCATCCTTTTCCCCCAAACAAAACAGGCACTTTGTCTTGGCACAGTGGCTCATGCCTATAATCCCAGTGGCTCGGGAGGTTGAGGCAGGAGGATGGCAAGTTCAAAGCCAGTCTCAGCAGCCAGGGGATGCTGAGCAACTCAGTGAAACCCTGTATCTAAATAAAATACAAAATAGGGCTGGGGATGTGGCACTTTGGAGTGTGTCTCACTGGCTGGTACAATGAAGCATGGGCACTGACCTATCTAAAAAGGTTCACTGACCCATTCCAGTATAAACAGGAAGTTTACCTCCTTTATAGTGTTTGGGACTGAGGCAGAAGTTTCATGCATCCAACAGCCACTTTTTGAATCTTGTTTTAGAACACCTAGAAGGGGAAAATTGAATTTTCAAGGTACTCAGCACAGCCCTTAATCCCTTGTCTAGGATCAAGATCTCCTTATGGCAGACTCAGGGAATGCCCACCCCCCACCCCACTTCAGACCAATGAAAAAGAGGACCCCTTAAGACTAAGACAAAAATACCTCTCAAGAGAAATAAAAACAGCCAAGCCAGCTCTTGGCCTTATTGGGTTTATAGCCATACCAGAAAATTAGGAATTAAAAGGTGAACTGGTCTTCAAGGATAACATTCCAGGAGATGAGAGGCTGGGGAACTCAGCTCAGCTTCTGACTCTGTGTGGTCTATAGAAGTCCCAGCTAAAGCCATACAAAGCAGGGTCTGCACTTTTCTGAAAATAATAATGTCAGAGACTTTATAAGATGATAAGAGGCAACTCCAAGTGGTGAGGGTCAAATCATGCATAGTCACCATGGTAACCACATTTACCTTTATCTTATTATCATATAAAGATGCTCACCCCTATACAGAGGCTTAAGATAGTAATGAGACATGTGTCACATGAAGAGGCATGATAGAGAAAAGCGCAGGTGTGATGGAAGTCCCACCTCTACCTGAGATGACATCAACAGGCCCAGGCTCTGCCCACCCTAGGGATGCCATAAAACCTAATCCACTTTTGTCTTTCTTGGAGCCAGCCTCACCCCTCCCTCTCAGTGCTGTGACTCCCTTCTGGCTTTGAGCAGAGGTCCCTTATGAAGCCTTTTCTGTACTTAAATTCTTTCTGGGTCCAGTGTTTGTTTCTACAACTCTGAATCCAACAACCTGAGTTTGCTTAACACTTATGGGGACTCAAATACTAGAGACTTTGATGTGGATGGAGACCCTGCCCCTTAAGATCTGACTGCAGGGGCTCCTCCTGCCATTAACCTTATCCTGGCTATGGGTGTGGGTGAGTAGGGGAGTGCCCTTCTCCACTAATTAAGGGACAGCTCAAGGGGAGACCCTGAAGGAGTCCATTGGCTGAGCCTGGTAGGGAGGCTGCACCTCTCAGTCCCTGGCTGTGTTAGGCAGCTTTTTGTCACTGTGAACAAAATTCCTGAACAGAACAACCTAAGGGAGGAAAAGTTTATTTTGGCGTTTGTGAAGCAGAAAGTCAAGGTGGAAGGGTATGGTGGAGGAGGTCTTCTCTGTTCCTGGCAGCCAAGAAGCAGAAAAAGGGAGGGGAAGGGAAAGTGAACCTTTCCAGGACACACCCCAGAGCCACCTCCTCCAGCCAAGCTCCACTTGCCTAAGTCTCCACCCAATCCTCCAAAGTAGGATGGACTGATTAGGTCACAGCTCTCACAACCCAGTCATTTCACCTCTGAACACTCCTGGGTTAACACAGGAGCTTTTGGGAGACACCTCAGATCCAAACCATAAAACACTGACCTTGCTCCCACCCTATCCATGTTGGCCCTTTGAGGGGCTTTTAGTGGAAATTAGCTCAAAGCTACGATGGATTCCAGCAGCCTCAGCTCCTCCCACTGCCCTTTCATCACCTCTTCCACTTGGACTCAGCCTCCCCAGCCACCACCTGCTCCCTGAGAATTCTCCTCTTAACCCAGCCCTGCTTGTGCTCTACCTGCACATGACCTTCCCCTTCCCATCTCTCCCCTCTTCAAACCCCTGACTCCAGTTCCCTCGTTGCCCCTTTCTTCCTGTCCCTCAGGACTTGCAAAGAGAGAGAAAGTTTCCCTGACAGAATTCATGGCCATCCGCACACTCTGTCCTCTCCTCTCCCCTCCCCCAGGCGGCCACAGATTCCCTACCTAGGAAGGAAGCAGAAGCTTAGTGGGAGCTGCTGCTCTTAGACTCCCTTTCCTTGGCTCTCTTCTGGCTAGGCCAGGCTGTGCCCCTGTTCCCTGTTTCTCCAGATAAAATCTCAGTGTCCATCTGTGACTTGCCCGTGTTAGAACCTGGCCCTAAGAAACAGAGATCAGTCTCATGATCCAACAGAGGGAGCACCTGGCACAGTCATCCCTTGGGATCCCAGAAGGCTATGTGGAAGTTAGGTTGAGGGAGGACACAGCTGTGATGAGATCCTGGAACAGGTGCCTCCCTTTCATGACATCTGTGGGGTCGGGTCCACCTGTGTGAGCAGACTGCATCCTGGGAACTCTGTATATATATCAACATTCAGCTCCTGTTTTCTGCTTTTTCAGCCTAAGGTATTTTTTTTTGACAAAGAACTTGTCACTGAGTTCAGTGGACGAAGGCAGGTTGTTAGAAAAGCTGTTGGTGAAAGTGGTTTTGCCCAAAATAGTAAGAGAAATGCAGGTTTTAAATTCAAGTTCCTGACACTGACTCAGTAGCCATTGTCTTCTGCCAGAAGATGGAAGTTTTTAATCCTCCTGGAAAGAGTAGAAGATCACTCCTTTCCATTTGGGAAAATCGTTTGGTGGGTTTTTCATGGTTACTTATCAGACTTTAAGCAGCATGGGGTGGCACACGCCTATAATCCCAACCTCTTGGGAGGCTGAAATAGGACGATGGCAAGTTCAAGACCAGCCTCAGCAACTTAATGAAGCCCAGTCTCAAAAAATACAAAGGGCTGGGGCATCGCTCAGTGGTAAAGTGACCCTGGGTTAAGTCCTCAAAAACAGAAAAAAAATAAGTTATCATACTTTATCTGAATCATGTATCTTTCATTCTTTCCTCAAGGCTTAATTAATATTGCCCTAAAGTGTTGAAAAAGTTACTTCATGCAATCGAGGTGGCACTTTCAGGTATGAACAAGCTGAGATGTGTACAGACTTGCAAAGTTTACCTTACAAGCTTCCTTAGCCTCAGTTTGACATTGGGTTTCCTCATCTAGCTGAAGATGGTGTGATGACAGGATGTGGCCCACACAGGCGTGAGTATTGCCCCATAAACAGGACACTAGAAATCACCATCAGCAGAGAGTGTGGCCTGGGTGAGTTCCTCAGCATGGGGGAGGGGTTGGAGAGAAAACAAGGAGTGGTGGCAGCGATCTGGGATCTGACTCTCTGCAGGAACCCCTGATCCATGACTCTGTAGGGGGAGAAAGAAAACAATTATGGAGGCTCCGAGGTCAGATCCCTGAGAAGAGGGTGAGGATGAAGGGTGTGGTGGGATCACAGGGGAAAGCCCACCACACACAGGCAGCTCGGGCAGCTTCTGTGAGGCTCTAGCTGTGCACCCAAGCTGGGGAGGTTTGGTCTCTTAAGCTCAGAGAAACAAGTGGAAAGAGCCTTTGTTAGATAGAGTCAAAGGACTGTAAGTGATAATGAAGTTGGGCCACGTAGAGGCTACTAGGCTACATAGATGAGGTTAAAAGCTTTATATTTAGCTCCTTCCTTCCTTTAAAAGTTGCATGGCAAGAGGGGTTTGCTCTGTTCCCTGGAGCTGCCTGTGTAGTTTTGTGTGTGTGTGTGTGTGTGTGTGTGTGTGTGTGTGTGTGTGTGGTGACTGACGCTCAACCCAGTTGTGGTGCCTCCTTACTAGATGACTCATTCTCAGCAGGTTGGGTGATTTGAAGATACATAAATCTTTGGAAAGTGAGATGTGAAGTTTTCAAAACAGAGATATTGTAGGAAATGTCATCATCTCTGTGAATCATCCCCACTGTGTGGGCCCTGGGGACTGGATAGATGCACTTGCTTCTGCTGTGTGCTGTGGGGACTCACTGTGCTGGGCAGAGGAAGCCGCTCTGGGGGCTTTCCTCCTACACACAGCACAGTGCAGAGGAGATTGTGTGGGAACCAGGCCAGGGTTCACATTGTGGGCCACTGGATTTCTTTCAACACACGAGACTCATTTGTTCCTCTCCTTCTTCACATCCCATGACCCCCAGGCAGAACCTTTCTCTGCAGATGATGAGGAGATGTCTGTAGTTCCACACCAGCTTTGGAGCACGTTGGGAGGTTTCTAGCTCCACAGGGTTATCACAAACCATTTCTGGCTCCTTTGTGGCTAGAAGTGGGGAGGTAGGATCCTGCGGCCCAGATGTCCCATCATTCTATGGTCCCCAGTTCCTGAAAGCTCAATGCACTCATGAGTACCAGAGGTCTGTGACTTGCCAAAGTTAAGTCACAGACTCAGTTCAGTAATTACAGATTCCTGGAGTGGCCAGGAGCTTTGCGGTTCAAGAGTGCAGAATAGGTACCCTTCCCTCCTGTGAGATCTGTCAAGTGTCCAAGCAGCTCTACCCTGGGGGATATCAATGGGGATTTTTCAGTCTCATGGGGAAACACATTCCGCTGTGGGCAGCTCTGCTTTCTTCCCATTATGGAGCTCTTTCTGCTGTGCCTGACATTGGACTGAGGGACAGAGATCACTGATACTTAGACCTTTTTCCTCAGGAGCTCACCTTCTCCTTTTTAGGACTTTCTTCTATGGATCCATTTGCTTCCCATCTACCATCTGAAGTGACAGCCTTTCAAGAGTTGGAAAGAACATAGTGACCATGTTTCTCCTTAGTAATCTGTTCTCCAGGTTAAAACATTCTGTTTTATCACAAAAGCAGGCACCATGACATGGTGTCCAGAGGAGATGTTATGCAGTAATTAAAGATGTGGGCTCTGAATTTGCACAGATTTGGCTTCAAACACCACACTCTATATTTTACCATGTGACAGAACTTGATAGTGGGACCAAGTTGCCTAAGGTCTCTTTCAGTTGCCTTGTCTGTACCTACTTGAGCCAATATGATTGTGTGAGTATCATGCGAGCTACTATTCACAAAGGCCATGACTCAGTGCCTGGCATATTTTAAAACCCATTTCAGAGTGTTCACCATGCTGGTTGCCAATTCCCATTATTGGAAAACATACCCCATGGGCAATCTGACAGACCTAGGGTGCCACTACTTCTGATGGATCTAGATTTGGGGGATCCATGAGGGCACTCACAGGAACAGATGTCCAAGCTAAGAACTGAGAAATGAGAAGGATTTAGACTCTTAAAGAGGAAATGAAGAGAGAGGACGTTTCTAGGAAGGGGTGGGGAGGGCATGTACCAAGGCCCATAGGGGACAGAGGGCACAGCTTAGTGAAGGTGCATCAGTGTGGCTGGAGCAGAGATGGGGAGGAACAGAGAGGTGAAGAGGACCACACTGCTGTGTAAGCATGGAAGGCCAGCAAGGGTCTCTTTGGGCATGACATGTTACTGGACTTTGTCCTGAGGGCCACTAAAGGGGCCATTGAAGGGTTCAAAGCACAGGAGTGACATGATACATTTGCGTTCTCCTAATTCTGGGGGAGACAGCCTGTTCGAAGGCATTCTATGAAAAGTTCTTTGAAAAACAGAAGTAAGGTGCACAAGCAAGTTGTTATAAGGACGTGAGAGTAATATGGTTATTTTATGGGTGTTAGCAACAAGAAGCTTGGGGGTTTAAGTTGGGGAAGATCCTCAGAATGGGCAGGGGTCCTAGAACCAGATACAAGGCATTGGGCAATGGTTCTCAAAAGTGTTCTGAGGAGCCCTGGAGTTTCCTGTGACCTTTTCAGGGAGTTGTGAGGTACTCTTTTACCCAATACCATATCTGTTCAAGGCCATATTTTCTTCATCTATGCCAACCAAAGCAACAATTACAACAGACTGAATGCAGAAGCAGGCGGGAGGATATAACCCTTGTCTATCCTCCTGCCAAGACATTGAGGAGACTTGCAAATATATGACACATTGCCTCATTTCTCAATAAAACATTTTTTGCTTTGTTTTAGAATAGTTTTTTTTAATTAAAAATGTCGTGTTTACGTGTATTAGGTTTGTAATGATTTTTGAATGAACAATATTTTAAAATTTCCTCAGTTTTAATTTCTAATGAAGCCATATGGATAGATATAATCCAATGAGCAAAGCATTTTTGGAGTTTGTAAAACTTTTAAGGCCTACAAAGGAGTTCTGAAAATAAAACATTTGAGAACCAATTATGTAGAGACTTGAGCCTGAGAGAGCTGAAGGAGATTTCATAGCACAGAGGCAAAGAACAGGTGAGACCAGGAGGAGATCCTGGATATTCACACATTCATTCATTCAAACATTCATGAAGTCTCATTAAGTGCCAGGCCCTAGGTCAAGTGCTAAGGGCTTTGAAATGCATGAGACACAACCTGTACCTTCATGGATCTAGGGAAACCAATATTTAAACAGCGACAGTGTGACGAGTGCCACAGTTGAAGGGGGAGACACAAGGGACAAAGTACCCAGTTAGTCCCAGGAAGTCTTTCAGTGCCACAGGCAGGTGCCCAGGAATTGTGAGGAGACGTGCGCTCATTGCCACTTGCTTGCTTCCTTGCTGTTTGAACAGCGCTGGTGTTCAGCTTGGGGGAGCCAGGGGTTGGAGGAGGAAGCATTAGTCGACCAAGGCCTCGGGCGATGAATAGTTGAGAGCTTAGCCATTCTGGGTCTCAAAGGGCTAGTAAGAAAGAGGTCAATGTCTACTGATATTCCTCTATCATTTTACTATTACAAAATAATAAAAATAAAACTGGGATTTCATTCTTAAATTTTTACCTAACATACAGTCCCTGTTTTAAAAAGTCAAATAATACAGAGTGTCAAATGCCCTTCCTGCAGTCACCATGGAAAGTCTGCTGTATCATCTGGGCCACTTTCAAGACACACCCAAGTCTACATGAGCTTCAGACAGAGAAGCTGTGGTTGTTTGATGTGTGAGGTCAACGCAATCCCTCTGTGAGCTGATGGTGACAAGAGCAGTGTGGAGATTCTCCTAGGGCTCCAATGGCTGATGGCAACAGAGGCAGTGAAAGAGGATCTCTTGGTGCACTTTGTGGAGAATAAATCACACCTCTGAATAACCACAGGGAGCTGCCGGCTCCCAGAGAAGCCAGAATCAGGAGCCTGCTTCTGCTGGACACTTCTGGGTCCTGGGCTGGCTCTCCCAGCGCCCCCTTCCTTCCCTCTTCTCTCTCCCCAGGCACTGGCCCATTTTGCTTCCTCCTGACCCACCTCTGCCTGCAGCTTTGGTGTCCTTTTCTCCCTGGTACCCTGCCTCACAGCCCTTTCCCTGTCCTCCTGTTTTTGACACAAGCCTAGGACTTCTTGGGATTTTTCAAATACTCTTCCTGCCGGGAACATTTTCCACTTTTGGCTCTTGAACACCAGAGAGTTTGATGAGGTATTTTGGAAGTATATGCCCTTCAAAGTGGTAATGATAGATTTCAAAAATGGTGGATTTGAGGAAGGGTGCACTTTTCAGTTGCTCCATGGCCCCAGAGTCAAGCAGCAGGAGTACTGCTTAGCAACATGGGTAACAGAAGGAATTCACTGGTATTCAATATTAGATCATTAGAGACCCATAATGACCCAGAAATTCATGGGCTTTGAAAAAGGACAAGAAAGTACATTGGAAGCCAGGTGCAGTAGCACATGCCCATAATCTGGGAGGTAGAGGCAGGAGGATTGCAAGCTCAAAGCCAGACTGAGCAATTTAGCAAGGCCCTAAGCAACTTAGCAAGACCCTGTCTCAAAATGAAAAATAAAAAGAGCTGGTGAGGGCTGAGGATGTGGCTCAAGTGGTAGCGCGCTTGCCTGGCATGCGTGCAGCCCGGGTTCGATCCTCAGCACCACATACAAGCAAAGATGTTGTGTCTGCCGAAAACGGAAAAAAAAAAATTAAAATTTTTCTCTCTCTCTAAAAAATAAATAAATAAAAATAATAATAATAATAAAAAAAGAGCTGTTGATATAGCTCAGTGGTTAAGCACCCCAGGAGCAAGTACCTGGTATGAGAGAAAGAAAGAACAAACATTGAAGCCAAGCTTGTGGTGGCAGCAGTGCCAGTTCAGTGCAGAAGAGAAGAGTGACACAAACAGAGAGAGAAACACATTGAACAAATTTTGAAAAACCAGCCTCTAGCTCAGAGCAAAGCCTGTCCAAGGAAGGGACATGACCTTTGTACTTGGAAAGACCCACAGAACACTCCTAGGCTCATTCCCACCTTGCTAAGTGGTTTATCTACAAATAACAGGAGAGATCTGCTGCGCCAGGTGTCCCTGACAGCTGGGCTAGGTGGGGACCCATACCAATTCCCTATCAGCCAATCAATCCACTAACCAGCATGAGACAGGAAAATACCTGGGATGCCAGATGACCCTCCCAGTAGTTTATGGTGTTGAGAAACCACGTAGTTCAGCACGAACACTCCTCTTGGCTTAAACCAATCTGTTCAAATGAATCTCCCTCCCCAACTTGTGCTAATCACGTTTGAGAGTTGTTTTATGATTTTCCCGTGGTGTGTGATGATTTGCTAAGAGATGCTATGATGTATATGGAGGTCCCTGCCTTCTCCAAAGAATGTATAAAACTGCTGCAAACCCTGGGCTCAGGGCGTCTCAGCATCAACAGTTGCTGTGTGCGCGTGGAGGACCGAGCTAGCTTGAAATAAACACCTCTCTGCTGTTTACATCGATCTTGGTCTCTGGTGGTCTTTTGGGGGTCCTAAATTCGAGCATAACAATTTGATAGAAAAACCTCAAGAATAGAGAAGTAGCCTGAAGTTAGCTAAATCAGAAGCTACACAGAAAATTGGAGTTTGAAAAGTGCTCTGTGTTTCTTGTAAGCAAAGAGCCAAGGCAGGAAACCATTTTGAGAAGGTCATACTGGATCTTGCTGCTGGGGGAACTCAGAAAATCATACCACGTGGCCGAGGGTGTTCCCAGCAGAATGCAATTAAACAGGCACAGAGATTGAGATAGGAATTAGGGGATATAGAAATGAAGGATAGACTGAGTTTCAAAAGAGAAGTTCCCATGACCCATTGGAATGTAGGAAACACCCATGAAACAAGCATTCCTGAGCAACCGGGCCCCTGCCCTAGGCCTGTGCCCTT
The DNA here is from genome assembly GCF_052094955.1 of Ictidomys tridecemlineatus. NCBI lineage: Eukaryota > Metazoa > Chordata > Mammalia > Rodentia > Sciuridae > Ictidomys > Ictidomys tridecemlineatus. The sequence goes on along the minus strand of NC_135477.1, from coordinate 26,613,441 downwards.
GACCCCATACCCTTTACGCCTAACTTGCCTACAAAAAGTAACATGAAGGCAATGCACAACCTCTGGAAAAACTGATGCCAAATCATGTAACTTTACTCTGGCTCCACCTTTAGTCCTGCACCTAGCAAAATATTTAAGACCCCACACAAAGGGGCTGATGTTGCTCTCTCTGGAGATAGCCTGCATTTTTCTTTGAATGTGTATTCCTCATTTTACCTCCAAAACTTCTCTTTCTCAAGATGGCCAGCACCATCCCCTGAATCTGTACTTCTTTACCCCCTCAAAGTGTGCTTCCCTGAGATAGCCCACATTCTTCCTCAAATGGGTATCTATTTTCCTAAATAAACCTTTGTGTCTCTGACTGGTGAATGCTAAAATTCTTTTCCATTACATATACCAAGGACCCCACTTGTCCTGAGTTGAGGCCCTCTCTTTGGGATCTACTCAGACCTCTAGTACTGAGAAGATGATACACTGAGTGACTCTGGTCAGGGATACTGAGGGAAGTGTAATCAATTTCCCTTGGAGTCCGGTGGCTCATGTGACTAGTTATAGGAAGCTCAATTGGCAGGCATGATTTACCCTCAGGGACTGAGCCTGGGAAGGCCATACTGATTACTTTGTCCTCTGAGTGAATTCTTGGCAGGCCCCTGAGATCTAGACACTCAGCAGAGATGGCGCCTGCTGGCCCCTCAGAGTATGTTCATCTAATCTCTCTAGAGCAGATAGCACCAAAATTTCAAAGTTCAGATCAGAACTAAACCCTAGCCACTAGAACTTCCCACTTAGAACCCTGACTCGGCCTTGCCCTGGAAGTAGTCTAATCTGTCTGGACACAGTCAATTGACAGTACTTCCCATCTGTCCTCCCTACTGCTAGTGAGAAGGGAAGCTATTTCAATTCCAGGCAAATCCAACTGGCAGCTTAGTGAGTGACACACAAAAAGGAAAAGGTATAAAACCGCCAGTCCTTGCTTTAAGATGTACACAGCTCAGGAAGAAATGGAAAGAAGGGCAGTGTGGCATAAGCAGCGAATATCCATCCTTGTTGGCAATTCGGCTGAGACATTTTTTCCATTTTTTGTTAAGAATATTTTTTGTTGTTCTTACTACACTTGCTGATTGGTTAGTAGCTATAGCTATATATCTATACCTATATTCATTTCTATTTTTCATTTTGATTATGTTTTCTTTTTAAGTATTTATTTGTTATTTTGCTTTGTTTTGTGAGTTAGAGGTTTTTCTAGTTGTGTTTTGGTTTCTTTTGTTCCTTGTTCTCTCTTCTCTTTCTAAAAGCCAAATCCCCTTGTTCTCCCTCTATTTAATTTCTTTTATCTATTTTTTCTCCTCATTCTTTAAAGGCTTCACTTGCTGCCTGCCTTCTGCTTTCTCTCTGTTCACATTTTGAATATTCTAAATTTTCTTTTGTCATTTTACCCCATTTTCTTTTCTTTTAGTGAATTGTATTTTTGCTATTTATTAGAACTATTTAGTTTATATATTTTCTGTTTCCACCATTCATGTTGTTGTGGTAGATAGTACTGTGGATGGTGTAGATGACACCTGCTGTGTACTTTAATGCTGGTTCTAGTTCACAACTACTTATTACTACTTATTGCTGTGGCTGTTGTTAATTGTTGACTCTGCCATTCCTGGTTTTGTGGTAATTAGGTTGTGGATATCATAGTAGGCATGTTAATGCTGTACATTGCTCACTGCTTTTGTTACTGTTGTTTGTTTTCCCCTTAAATGGGCTGAGAGTCTACTTGGACACAAGAGTTTACAGAGTGGAGACCCTGCTGCTCAGCCAAGAGACAAAGACTCTTGCCCCACCCACAACCTATCCCTGCTCAAACTTCAACAATACTTTAACGTGAAGAATGGGAGAGAGGAAAATCCTCAAACTGATGAGTGATCCCAAGTAGAAATGTGTCTAGGGAGGACCTGCCAGTTCCAATCATGGGCATCTGCTCCTATAGCAAGAACAGAGAGAAATAACACAAAGACTGTGGATACCACACCTATGAGGGGTCTCAGTCTCAATTGTTCCCATACTGTTTTAAATACACAGAGTTGCTAAGCCTAGAAGAGCAATCACAGAAGATGTAGCCCATATATGCTGCTGTATACAATACAACTGCCTGATCTACAAGGCCTCCACTCTTGTGAAACAACAGAGAAAGCAGGACACTGGTAGGAGAGAAGAAGAGAGAGGAAGGAGGGAAGGGAAGGAAAAGGGGAGATACAGGGGAATGAAATTTACCAAGTTATATTGTTATATTTGTGCATGTACAACTATGCAATAAGGAATCACACTATAATTACAATTATATAATTATGTATAATTATAATTCACCAATAAAAATTTTAATGCCAAATTGCATCAGTACTACCATTACAGTGAAAACTTAAAAAAAAAAATACTAAGTCTGGGGGCTGAGGGTATAACTCAATGGTAAAGTGCATGCCTAACCTACATGAAGCCATGGGCTAGATAATCAGCATATAATAGGTAGATTTTATTTTTCCTCATTCCCATGGAGCTCCATCATGCTATAATAAGATAAAATAATTTAAAAATTTAAATTACCTTTTCCCTTATATGTTTTGTTACCTAGACAATAAATTCCATAATGGCTTAAGCCAGTACCCGATGGGGTTTTACCTTATTATAACATAATCCTTACCTATATAAAAATCTTGATATTTTAAAAAAGATTGCATCATTTTTAAAGAAAACAAAGCTAGAAAAAGAGGTTAGTGGATAACTTTCACATAAATCTGTGCCAGGATGTATACTTGTTAAAATAAATTCTTTCTTTATATTAAAGAGGACTTGCTGACCAAGTCAACTGATGATATTCTAGGAACACTCCTGCCACTAATTCCTCAAGGTCCTCCAAGATTTATTTCTGGGTAAAGCCAGATTTCTGGGATTTATCATGATATCATACACATTTGCATATATATATGAATGTTTATACATGTATACATATTTCCCACTCCTAAACATTCCCTCATAGAATGAGCATTTAGTATGGATTTGGAAGGAGGGAGATATAAGAAATAGTCAAATGAGGGGCCTTGGTTATCAAGGAATCTACCAGTACAGCAGGTGCTTAGCATGAACAAGGTCCTGGGTTCTAATGGCAGCACCAAAAAAAAAAAAATTTTTTTTCAAATGAGAAGTAGGCCCAATTTTTGTAACATTGCTTTTACCTCTTGATCCTTTGTCCTTTAGATAAAAACTAACAAGGCCAATTGTTCCCAGAGTTAGCATCTTCATCTTAACTAATGTGCTTTTTTTCTGGTCAACAAAGAGTAGTAGGCAAACTATTTGTGTTTGGCTGACAGGGACCTCAGGCTTTGTTCTCATTTGCAATACTTGTTTAAGTTTCTCTTCCTTGCCAGTCTTTTCCTACTTTATTTGCTAGGTCTTTTTATTCTAGTTATAATATGCTACACTTTACTATAGCTGTGCTTTTTAATGTATGCTGGCTCAGATCCCTTTTTGACATAGGTGGAGCATAAGTATATTTTTATTTAAAAAGTCTAACGGGTATAATTATTATTATTAATCATTATCATCATGAGCTTGGGTACTAACCTGATTTTATCCATTCCTGCTGTGGTACAGGCTGAATATTCTTGTCCTCTCTTTTGAACTCCTGGTGGAACTTCCAGCTCAGAGCAATAACAAGCAGTCAGCACAGTGCCCCGAGCTTCTCCTTCCCCAGGTGATTGCCTTGCAGGCCTTCATGTGCTCTGCCCACCTTCCCTGCCCCCAGTTACTGTTTCTTGCACAACTATCCTTTTCCAGTAGCCCTTTCCTAGGCCAGGAACTGGATCCTTTCCCTCAGCTACCTGCCAAAGAACCTCTCAGAGCTGGGGTGCTTCTGCCAGAAAGTGTCTAGTTCCTTTATGCACCTGAGCCATGGAAATTGTATGACCTGAGTTTTTAACACTCCAATTGCTCCTTCCTAAACTAGATAGCTCTGAAGAGAAGTATTGAAAATGCTTGCCTCACAATCTGAGGGTCTCTTCCACCCCCAATCCTAGTGTTGATAGTCATTATACAAATACAGCCTCACTCACCCATAATCCACCAAATGTTAAAGAGCTGGATGTTCTTTGGGATTTACCAATTCTAAAATTTGATCTGGAGTCTCCTTTGATGGCCTCTTTTTGAGCCCCTCTTCTCATTTAGCTTATTGAGAAATTCTCTGAAACATCTCTCTTTCTTGGAACACTGGATCCAGCATGCCACTGGCTATGAAAATAATTTGGGATTGGGGAGATCTGTGGTTATCCCTACAGGGTGGGTCTACTTTATTGTGAAATAAGAGGCAATGTCATGAAACTACTCCAATTTATGCTACCTCAACAGCCTCTGATAATAGTTTCACCCCAATCTTTATATACTTATTCACATATTTGATAAAAATTTCATAGTTAGAAATGAAATACTTACAATGACATAAGTAACCATAGAGTCAAATTGTTGTTAAGAACATGGGGCAACAACAATTGCTTAGCACCTGCAGGCACACACACATACACACTTTCTTGTATTCATTCATACCCACAGGTGCTAAGTTCAGACATAATCCAAAGATTCTTCCCTGGCTTTTCTTAAGTTCTGGGGTAAGGGAAGAAATGATCAAGATGCTGGTACTACCCAGGGCATCTCTTTGCTCTGCTAGCAACTTGGAAGACATGAACAATGGGGGAGTTATTTCCTTGGCACAAAACTGAATAGGCAACAAGAAATTTAAGGAAGGGTTAAGTTAGGTGTTAGGTTTAGAGTCCTTCCTCAACATCACAATAAAGCAGCAAACAGGAAAAAAATTCATTCATTTAATCTGCAGAATGTCATGGAGCCAACTTGTGTGCCCTTCAATAGATGAATGGATAAAGAAATTATGATATATTTTACACAATGGAGTATAACTTGGTTATAAAGAAGAATGACTTTATGGCATTTTCTGGTAAATGGATGGATCTGGAGACTATCATGGTAATTGAAATAAGCCAATTAAAAAACCAAAGGTCAATTTTTTTTTCTGATATGTGGAAGCTAATCCACAATAAGGGGGGAGGGGGAGAATGGAAATTCAGGGATTAAACAAAAGAGAATAAAGGGAAGGGAGGGGGAAAAAGGAAAAGGAAAGACAGTGAAATGAATCTGACATAACTCTACTATGTACACATATGAATACACCACAGCGAATCTCACCATCATGTACATCCACAAGGCTGGGGTCTTAATTAGAATAAGATATATTCCATATTTATATACTTATATTAAAGTGGACTCTACTATCGTGTATAACTAAAAATAACCAATAAAATTTTAAAAAATAAATAAATGCAAAAAAGGAAGGGGGAGGATGTAAAATTTGATCCCTCTTCTCCAACAGGACCATTAGCAAAATCAGCAAGACCAAGATGACACCATCTTGTTGTGACCTTATCTAAACAGTGTAGTTTGTTTTCATTTCATGTCTGGAGAGAGAAAGAAAAACATTTTAGAGGAACGAGAAGGTCACATAAACCATATCCCCATTATAATAATATTTTGAACAAGATTACATCTATTTGTCTACAGAGCTGGCCTACAGTTCTGAGAGCTCCAAGAAAGTGGCCCAGTTCCCATTCCTCTGCCTTTAGCATTCGTAGAAGGAGAAGTCAAAGCTCAACTAGGGAAAATAATACCTGAACCAAATAAATTTAAATGTGATGTTTGAGTCTTTCAACTGGCCCCTATCTAAACACTGATGATACAGGAAGCTACTGTCTAAAAGAGCTTGTCTCCAATGTTCTTGGTAAATGGGATAAAGCTAAGAAGGAGGAAATTATTTGGTGAACAAAGAGCTGGCTGGTTCAATAAAAATGTTTGAAGTAAGGTGAGTCAATAGGGTAGTATTTTGCAAGGAGAGAAATTTTTTTTAAAATATTTATTTATTTATTTATTTATTTGATTATTTTTGGTATAAACTTCATGTACCTAAAGGTAAAAGCAAGGTGAAGACAAGGCACTTAACATGGCCAAGTACTGGTCACATCCATTCACACCAAGACCATTACCACGAGTACTCCCAGTGACCCCTCATTGAGAAATAACTGGTCAACCAGTTATTTCTGGCCAACCAGATTGCCTGTAGAACTGAAGGAAATCCAAGGTGCTGCACCCCTAGAGGAATCTGGAATGTCAGCAAGGAACTACTCAGAGGAAGCAAAAGGAAGTCATCCCCTTCTGGCCTGAGGTGAGAGGTTTGTTCCAGATCAGATCATTCCTACTTGGCTATGGCTCTCAGCAGTCAAGTCAAATACAAAGTTTCAAAATGGTTGGCCTGAGACCACGGCAATGCCTCTTTTGGATTCCACCTTCTCTCTCTGATAAAGAGGAGCAAGGGCTCTGACTGAATAAAACCAGACACTAGTTCTTGAATTACCTTGCACTGATGGTTACGGCACATGCCTTCTAATACACATGGCTGTCCCCATTCTGAGGTAGAACGATAAGGGATGGAAATTGGGCTAGAAGTACTTGTCTCTTTTTAGCCCAAAGCCCTTCAGGCATATTCAGTCTGAGTAGGACTACAATGGTCCTTGTTCTTCTGCTCAGATGACTGGGCAGTGGCCTTGGCCTCCCTGCTCATTTTCAGAGGCTTTGCAGAGATGTAGTCCTTCACTTTGATTTGTGTTCTTGACTTTCAGAGTAGCCACACACAGCTTCTCCAGGAAATCTCACATGCTGGAAACCATCCAACTAACCCAGTATCAAGGAAACACAGTCTGGGGATTATCACTGCAGGTCAGCAAGTAGTCAAAGCTATTCTCATCAAGTGACTTGTGGAGATGGATAACCATTTGGAATTCATATGATCTGACCCTGATGAATTTTGGAGCTTCTGGACCACTGGGGTGCTCCACAGCACATGACTCCAACACTATCACATTTTCCGGATCCACACTGTACCATTGAACATACACATCGTACTGAGAGTACATGGATAAAGAAATGGGTTATCCAGTGAAGAGCTTCAGAACCACTAACCACATCCCTCTTGGTCACCTCCAGCTTGATCACCAGTGTGTGTGTGTGTGTGTGTGTATTTTGTGTTTAACTGAACATTAAAGAACTACTGAAGTGTCATATTTTTGTAGGTTCCAAAAACTTGGTACTGGTAAAGGTTGGTGCCTGCAATTGGGTGCTGCCATACCTTAAAGTGTTTTTATTCATCACCATTTCCCATGGATGGTCTTTGTCCTAATTTTCATTCCCTTCTGTTTGGAATTTTGATTGGCAAGGGTGGCACTCTGCTCCAGAGCTCTGAAATATATTTGCCATTTCCTCCATCCATTTCAGCTTATTAATCACTGCAGCTCCTCCTCCTGGATCTTTTCCTCGTCCCACATGAAGATGCCAGCAAGTTCTGCCATCAAGGCAGAGGGGCTGGGGCAGCCACAAGTCTGGCAACAAAGGCCTCCAAGGAGGACATAGCACACGCTCTTCTAGTTCCACAATAGCTTAACTAAGCTTAGCTAAACACTGTAATGTCCTCTCCTGGTAGAAAGCAATCAGCTTCCATCCATCTTCCAATGATTTTGACTCAGGAATATTATTTGATATTATTTAAGGTAATGCTTTGATTTTTTTCAGGTTTTGTTAACTATTGTTGTCCCCAGTGCCAAACTGTGGACAAGATTTGTTCCTCACCTGATCTGCTACAGACTGCTAATTATTTCCTAATGCTTTTTCTGCCCTTCTCCATAATAATATAAAATTTGGGGGTACTGGGGATTGAACGCACAGGTGCTTTGCCACCGAGCTACATCCCCAGCCCTTTTAATTTTGAGACAGGGTCTCTCTAAACTGCTAAGGCCAGTCTGAGCTTGCAATCCTTCTGCCTCAGCCTCCCACCTCTGGAATTGTAGGTATGTACCACCATGCCAGGCCAGGATAATATAATTTTATCTGGGGGCACATTTCTGTCTAACTAAATACCACATTACCCTTGCAGCTAAGTATGGTGACCATTACTTAAGTTCTGGCCACTGGGATATGAAGGAAATGACAGGTTTCCACTGACAACTTCTGACTCATGTCCTTAAAAGGAAGGGACATGTCTTCCTTTCTGTTTTCCTACTTCCTTCTAGCTGGAGTACAGACATCAGAACAGCAGCTAGAGTATGAGATAGCAGCAGCGTGTTGAAGATGATAAAGCAGTAGGTGGAAGGAGCCTGAGCCCTACAAGTGTGAAGCGCCATATTTGTTCAAGGATTCTTATGCCCAAGACTGTCATGCAAGAGGAAAATAGACTTCTATCTTTTTAAAACATTTTTTGGTCAAACATGGACACAATATCTTTATTTTGTTTATTTATTTTTATGTGGTGCCGAGGATCTAACCCAATGCCTCACATGTGCAAGGCAAGTGCTCTGCCATTGAGCCACAATCTCAGCCCAACTTTTATCTTTTTAAGCCACTGTTATTTTTGTCCTGTTATTACAGCTGGGTCAATATCCCAATTGAATGGGCTGGGGTTGTAGCTCAGCGGTAGAGCACTCACCTAGCACATGTGAGGCACTGTGTTCAATCCTCAGTACCACATAAAAATAAATAAATAAAAATAAAGGTATTGCGTCCATCTACAACTAAAAAAATATCCCAACTGAATATTTCACATGAATGTATCCATGTCAAATGGGTGCTTTGCAAAAGGAGCCTTTCTAAGAAAATAGGAATATGCAGAGAGGGGGATGGGGAGAATGTAGGTCTGAAATCAATACACTGAGAATATGAAATTTCTATCTTTTAGAGCAGTCAAGTCTAATCACAGAATCTTGTGGTTAAAACCATTTACTGGGTATACAGAATCCTGTTCCTTTTCTTAGTAGAAAATCCCCTAGTGAAAAAAGTATTTTTTTGTTACTGTTTATCTTCTTATTCTTCCTGGATAATTTCTTCTTCATTTCTATCCCATCTACACATTCTGGTTAATGCCATTTGCATCATTCCAAGTTGGGTTTCAGATGCCTCCTGTGGATTTGGATGGACAGTAGACAGAGGAATGTTGAACCTGGAGATAAGGAAAGGAATATTTCCTCAAAGTACATGCTAGAGGTTTGTGGAAAACTAGTGCATTTCACAACAGTGTGTCAGACTACAACTGAGAGAGTGAGGCTACTTGTACCTGTCCTAGCAACAAAGTCTATGAGCATTATCAAGATTTTAAGGCTGAGATTCAGAAGCTTCAAGTTCAAGAGAATGTCTGACCACACATGACTGGTTTCTTCTTAGGAAATCAGAATCAGGGCCAGAAAGAGTTTTCTGAGTTTCTCCTGAGGATAATTCAATCAGGTGATCATTCTAGGAGATGAAAAATGAATCCAAGAACTGGTTAGTGATCACTCTAATGTTTCTAGTAGCTCTGAGATCCTAGCATAGCAAGGATAGTTCCTATATACACTTATGCATTTGAATCAGTGTAACAGATTAGCTCAAGGAATGGAATACTGAAATCAGATACCCAGGTGATAAGCTAAGGGGACAGAGCACAATGGTTCACTTATGATTAGATGCAGGAACTTAACTTCTATGCTTTGTTCAATTCTGAAAGCAGATCCAAGGGAGACCACAGCAATGAACTCAGCCTTAGCTCCTCCAAATAGGTTTCTCAATTCTCACAGGGTTTCACAACACTTGAAGAATTTATTAAGACACCAGTCAAACCAGGAGGTAAAATGTCCTAAGGAATATGAATGGTCTTCTTCAGAACTATCCTGGGAAAATATTGATAATGGAGATAGAAACTTTTGACTCAGTAATGGTAGAAAGAAAATCAAGTCAAGTGAGCAAGTATAAACAGGGAGGGCTTTAATTGGGGTTTTAGCCAAAGGGGTAATTAGGGCTTCAACTGAAGGGATACTGCACTGACCTAAAATACTAAGTTGCTCCCCAAATGGAGATATTTAAGATTTTATTGATTTGCTGGTATAGGCTGGGGTCTGGTAATTTCTATTGGCCAGGGGGACAATTTCAAAAGATGTTAATTGTTAAGAGATTCAGAACATTGGCCTTCATGGTCAATTTGTACTATTCTTTCGGGCACCATAGTTTATGGTTTCATTTGAGATTTATGATGGGGTTGAAGGACACTGGATGGCTGGACTGTTAGAGATTCTAAAAAAAGCATTTAGATGGGGTAGAAGAAAACATATGTCAGTTCCAAAGGCAACCAAAACTTCTATTGGCACAGCCAAGTAGAATCTGACCCAAAAGAAGGCAGAAAAGGGGACAGACATAACATGAAGACAGAGATCCCATTCTGGTCACCCATTTAACTATCTGCAGGCCCAAGTGAAGAATCAGTGTTTTCAGCAACAGCCCTCTTCAAATCCTAGAAAAAGTAACCTAAGCAACCATTAGCATCATAACCGATCCATCAGAGGTGTTATCTATAGCAAAACTTTTGGGAAATTAATAGTGCATAGCTCACCTGTATGACCTCCAAAATTAGTGATTTTTGTGTGGATCAAGAACAAGTAAAGCTGGAAGGTTTCTTTAGGGTTTTTCCTGGTAACAATTTCATCTTGTGTGAACATTCTGCCTCCGTGGTTTTTTTCAGGGTCTCATGGTAGGTCTGTTGAACAGAGCACAAGGCTAGAGAGGCAACATGCCATGCTCCAAAAGGTTAACTAACAGTTTATTGCACTCATGGGGTTTATTTTACTATCCCAGACTGACGCACCATGGTGGTCCCTATCTCAATACCGTCCCTCAAATAGAATCATTTCATATTATCCACAAACCCCAAGACATATTGGAGTTCAGTCAATGTCATGAGAGATGTCTAAGATGTATGTAGCTGTGGTCTCTGGGAAGGAAAATATGCTGATTCTAGAGAGCTAAAGACATTGGCTGGAGTGTACCATGAGCGACCTGCCTGAGTGTAGGGATTCCCTGGCTGCTGAGTCAGCTGTGTGGAAAGTTAAGAGGAAGATTTGTGCTTGTTCTTACCTTGTTCCTTGAACTATTTTGCCCAGGATTTCCCAGAGACTGACCATCTTGGAAAAACTAAAATCTCAGAGAGTCACAAAGAACCAATAACTGAAGACTTTTTTTTTCTGTCTATCTCTAGCTACACCAAAAATGTATTTAGAAACAGAGGAAGCATTAGAAGAGGAATCCTTGACATTAAAAGCAGACAAAACTAGTCCCCAGAAAAGATGGGTAATAATGCAGGAAAAACTAGTGACATTTCTAGCTATTACCTTATTTGGGTGCCACTATTTATTTATTTAGTACCACCAATTCATGGAAGTACTAATAAATAATAAAGGAGTTAATAGAGTTAGTGATGAATGATTTCACTATATAGAAGCCCTGGACTTTATCTGTACTTTTTAGTCCAAGCTATATGAGTCAATAAAGTTCTGTGACCATTACAGGATAATCAACACCTGACCAACCCATATGTTTACCCAATGCTAAGAACTGATACTTTCTGAAGTTATTGAGTTCATTCATGGTAGCCTCATCATTGATGGGTTCATGATGTATTGCCACATAAAGACAGTCCAGGAAAATCCTACAAAGACAGCTTTGGTCACCTCAGAGAAATGTCTCACCTCCATGAGTACAGGGCTTGCTCCATCAATGCACACCAGGAGGCTCTTGAACAGATCCACATGAAGGGAAGCATATCTCAGTAATTAATGTATTGATAGATTTCAAAATCATTTAGCAGAAATTATATCATTACCATTCTTTTAAAATTTTGTATTGGTGCATTATAATTATACATTATAGCAGAGTTGTTATTACATATTCGAACATTAACTCAATATAACAATAGAATGTGATAACTTTCACTCCCCTGGGCTTTCCTTTTCCTTCCCTTTTCTTCTTCTGGTCTCCTTCCTCTATTCTACTGGTCTCTATTCTATTTCCATGAGATGCCCCTCCACCTTTTTTTTTCTGCCTTTTTTCTCTCTAGCCCTATACATATGAGAGAAAACATATGACCTTTGACTTTTTGGTTTTGACTTATTTTGCTTAACATAATGCTCTCAAGCCATCCCATTTTCCTGCAAATGACATAATTTTATTCTCCTTTATGGCTGGATAATACTCCAGTATATACTATATTTTCTTTATCCATATATCGAGAGACACATAGATTGGTTCCAGTTTAACTATTCTGAGTTGTAATTCAATAAACATGGGTATGCATGAATCACTGCAGTATGCTGACCTGAATTCTTTGGGATAAATACTGAGAAGTAGGTTAGCTGAGTAATGTGGTAGTTCCATTCCTGGTCTTTTGAAGGAACTCCATACTGATTTCATAGTAGTTTTACTAATTTCCAACTCCAACAACAATGTTAAGTGTTGTTTTTTTTTCCCTCACATCCTACCCAGAATTTATTATTGTTTGTATTCTTGATGGTTGCCATTCAATTGGAGTGAGATCAAATTTCAGTGTAGTTTTGATTTGTGGTTTTTTTCACCCATTTGTTGGCCATTTGTATCTCTTGAGAAATATCTATATATGGTATGAATGTGATACTGACTTCATAGAATGAATTTGGAGGTGTTCCACCCCTTTCTATTTCATGGAATATTTTGAGGAACATTTACATTAGTTCTTCTTTAAAAGTCTGATAGAATTCAGCCAAGAATCTCTCTGGTCTTGGGATTTTCTTTATTGGAAGTCTTTTTATTATTGTTTCAATCTTATTGCTTGATTTGTTTTGATTTTCTATATCCTTTTTGTTCAATTTTGGTTGATCATACATATCTAGAAATGTATCCATTTCTTCTAAGTTTTAATTTATTGGATTATAAAGTTTCAAAAAGTCCCTGATGATTCTCTGGATTTCTGTGATGTCTGTGGTGATATCTACTTTTTCCTCCCTAATTTTATTAAATTGGGTCTTCTCTCTTTTTCTTTTGGTTAATTCAGCTAAGGATCCATTAATCTTGTTTATCTTTTCAAAAAAACAACTCTTCTTTTCTTTAAGCCTTTGTATTTTTTTATTCTCTTCTTCAATGATTTTAGCACTGATCTTATTTATTTATTTATTTATTTATTTATTTATTTATTATTTTTTGGTACTGGCAATTGAACCCAGGGATGCTTAACCACTGAGCAACATCCCCAGCTATTTTTTTGTACTTTATTTAGAGACAGGGTCTCACTAAGTTGCTTAGGGCTTCACTAAGTTGCTCAGGCTGGCTTTGAATTTGTGATCCTCCTCCCTCATCCTCCTTAGCCATTGGGATTACAGGGGTGCACTACAGAGCCCAGCTGATTATGTATTTCTTTCCACTGGTTTTGGAATTGGTTTGTTATTCTTTTTCTGGGTCTCTGAGACGCATCATTAGGTTGTTTATTTGGGATCTTCCTGATTTTTTCATGTAGGCTCTCAACGCTATAAACTTTACTCTTAGTACTGCCTAATAATGTTCCAGAGATTCTGATGTTATTTCATTCTTAATTGATTCAAAGAATTTAAAAAATTTCTCCTGATCCCTTCCATCACCCATTCATTATTAAAAGTATATTGTTCAATGTTTATGTATTTTGTATTTTTGTTCATGTAGTTTCTATACATTTTCTGTTTTTTATTTTAAATTTTATTCTTTATGATATGATAAGATGCAAGGAATTATATTGATTTTTTGTATTGCTGAGACTAGCTGTGTATCCTAAAATATGATCTTTTTATGATCTATTTTTTTAAAATATTTTTTAAATAGTAGATGGACACATATCTTTATTTATTTATTTATTTTTATGCAGATCTGAGGATCAAACCCAGGGCCTCATGCATGCCAGCAAGTGCTCTACCACTGAGCTACAAACCCAGCCCCTAAAATATGATCTATTTTGGAGAAGGTTCCATGAGCAGCTGAGAAAAAAGTGAATACTACTGATGTTGGATGATGTTTACTGCAACACAATTCATAATAGCTAAACTATGGAACCAACCTAGATGCCCTTTAGTAGATGAATGGATAAAGAAACTGTGGTACATATGCATAATGAAATATTATTCAGCAATAAAGGAGAATAAAATCATACATTTGCAGGTAAATGGATGGAGTTGGAGAATATAATGCTAAGTAAAGTTAGCCAACCACAAAAAACCAAATGCCAAATGTTTTCTCTGACATAAGGAGGCTGACTCATAGTGGGGTTGGGAGGAGGAGCATGAGAAGATTAGAAGAACTCTAGATAGAGCAAAGGGGAGTTAGGGAAAGGGAAGGGGCAAGGGGGTAAAAAAAGATGGTGGAAGAGATGGACATCATTACCTAAGTACATGTATGAAGACACAAATGGTGTGAATATAGTTTGTATACAACAAAATATATTAAAAAATGTGCTCTATATGTGTAATATGAATTGTAGTGCACTCTGCTGTCATATATAACAAATTAGAATAATTTTTTTTAAAAAAAGAAATAATCTAATGATGTCTTAAGTCCTTTTGATTCATAGGATTTGAAGGGTCTTTACTGAGTTATGTCTGGATGGCCTATCTATTTGCGAGAAAGATGTGTTGAAATCACCCAGTATTATTTTGTGGGTGTCCCTCTGAGTCTTTAGGTTCAGTAGTGTCTATTTTATGTAATTAGGTGCACTGATGTTCAGGGCATAAATATTTACACTCTTTACATACTCTTATTGGATTGTTCCCTTTACCAGTATAACATGACCTTGTTTGTCACTTCTGATTAATTTTGTCTTGAAGTCTGTTTTGTCAGATATGAGAATAGTTACTCCTGCTTGTGGAGTTCCATTTGCATAGAATACTATTTTCCATCCTTTTACTTTTAGCTTTGGGTTGCTTTTGCCTATGAGTCTCTTGCAAACAATATGTATTTGGATCTTCTTTTTTAATCCATTTGCGCAGTGTATGTCTTCTAATTTTGCATTGTATTTGTTACCATTTCAAATGCCGTATCATAGTCTAATAAGTGGCTCAGTGATATTATTGATTATATCAGTGATTATATCAGTGATATGAGTGATTATTTCATTGATTATATCAGTGATATAATTAATTAACCATATTGCCCCTCTGCAGAATATTCAGGTTGCTTGCTACTTTTGATGTTTTAAATAACCCAGTTAGCATTTTTGTACATTTAATTTTTCATTCCTTGAGACATCTGCATGTCAGTTGGTTCTTTTATTTTTTGGTACCAGAGATTGAACTGAGAGGTGCTTAACCACTGAGCCACATCCCCAGCCCCTTTTATATTTTATTTAGACACTTGGTCTTGCTAAGTTTCTTAGTGCCTTGCTAAGTTGCTGAGGCTGGCTTTGAACTTTTTTTTTAGAGAGAGAGAAAGAGAGAATTTTTTAATTTTTTAGTTTTCGGCGAACACAACATCTTTGTTTGTATGTGGTACTGAGGATCGAACCCAGGCTGCACGCATGCCAGGCGAGCGCGATACCACTTGAGCCACATCCCTAGCCCTGGCTTTGAACTTTCTATCCTCCTGCCTCAGCCTCCCAAGCTCCTGGGATTATAGGCACATACCACCACACCCAGCTCACTTGGTTCTTGAAACAGATTTATATATTATTATATATTTGGTGCCAGAATGAACACATTTTAAACTCCTTTTGCTATGTCGAGTTTTGAGTTTACAAGTGCTTTCATAATTTAATTTCTAACTCAGATATTAAACACTTGGAAAAAAGTTTGCCTAAGAGGACAGCTTATAAACTTGCAGAATTCTAACTCTTTGGATTAATTTTTGGACGGAGAGGCAGAATCCATAATCAGAAGGATTTAAGGCAATAAAGTGATATGTTTACACAATGTAGGATGGTAATTAAATCCCTGATTTCTGGAGAAAGGCAGAGTTGAGTCTGAAATCATGTTCTACTTGTTCTGTGATGTTTGGAAAAGTTATTTAATAACATTCTGCATCTCAGTTATCTGTATACATGAAGATGATAGTTTATCTTTTTTTCTGGATTGTAGGAGACAATGTATACAAAGCCTTGTTGACTAATAGCTGGCAATCATTATGGTTCCTATTATATTTGGATAAAAAGAAAAAAAAATCAGATACTTTCTGTATCAAACATTGAAACCACCACCTGGTCTCTGAAACCCTTTCAGGGAATTTTCATGTAGTTGTGATCCAGACTCTGAAATTACCTAGAATGAGGCTCACAAAAATGTAGTGACATACTAACAAACTGGTATATGACACACTGAATCAAATTCCAATTCTTTCATTCCATGGTCTAGTGCTGCTTTTTGAAATACATAAAGTGATTCTACTCCTTTTCTGAATCTTTAGGAAAGAACTAGGAATGCCAGACATACCTAGTGCAGGCACCCCATCTGTGTGACCCTCAGCATACGTTTTTTTGCTGACACTCTCAAAGAAGCAATGGATGTTTGTGAAGTGGCTCAATTCATAACTGGGAAAGTGACTGGGAAAGGCTGTTTTTCGTGGAGACTTGAGTTTTAACCCTGGTATCTTCTCTCCCTTGTTATAGTTCTAGTTCTGTCCTTCAAGAAGTACAGAATCAGTGTACTGTGGAGACAGACAGATTTGGAATTTAATTCTGGCTCTATTAGGTGTTTTTCTGGGCAAGCACTTAAACTCTCTGAGACTGAAAAATGGAGGTAATAATAAAATTTGCCTCATAGGGTTATCAGTTTAAATGAAAAAGCATGTCAGACACATTGTAGCATGTTGGACATATTCAGAGGCAATAAAAGGCTACCCTGGCATTTCTTTCTCTGATACAGAGAATAATGATGGTGAGATGAGTATGTTAAATCCTTGTCATATTCAGAAAACTCTGAGCCAGGTGCTCCAGTTAGATAAGCTAATTCTTTTCACTGAAGTCAAACTAGGATTCTTATTGCTGAAAAAAAATTAATAATGGGAGTGAAGGGAAAGTCCAACAAATTATTTTCATTCTTCCTCCACCATAATGCACCTGAGGGATTTGATGACCTTGGTGACTGTCCAGGTGAGTAATGGATTTATGTACTTTCTCTCTGAGGCAGGGAGGACATGTTCTAAGAGGACTGGGTAGTTTATGAAAGCTCTCCCAATCCAGGGAAGTTCTAAAAGTCTGCACAAGAGTGGGTTTCCCTACTTCCCACTCCCAATCTTGAGAATCATTAAAATAGACATTGAGAAGCATACTTTCTCTTGACCTATTTATGGATCACAGTTGGATTGATTATCTGATTGCAATAGGTTGAGGAAATGGTTCTCAAAGTGTAGTTCCTGAACACAAATCATTAATATTATCAGAAATTAGAAATGCAAACTATTAGAAATTCAAATGTTAAGCTTCACCCAAACATACATCAATGTGTGTTCTAACAAATCTTCCAGGTGATTCTGCTGCATGCTCATTGGTGGGATTTTAAAAAAAAGGGAAGAAAGCCACAGGAAGTGGAATCATCACCCCATCTAGCAACCCTGGGCTCCCTCTGCCCTGATTTTAGATTCAAATTGCAGCAGCCTCCAAACCTCATGGGGACATCAAGTTCTGCCAACATCATTTCTACTTCACATTGTATAAGGGTTACTAGCCAACTGCATGCTCTTTAGGCTAGCCAAAGACTGGCTCCATTTCTCTTACCCAACACTTATAAGAACTTTATAAAATATATATATATTTTAGTTTTTAACAGACTTTATTTTATTCATGGAGCTTATTTATTATGGAGCTAAGGATTGAACCCAGTGCCTGATAAATGCTAGACAAATGCTATACCACTAGCCACAACCCCAACCCCTTATATAAATTAATTGTTCTCCCTTTTTGACTAAGGAATGTTCTAGACTCCTTCCAACATCTACTAAATAGAATTTGTCCTTGACTATTTTAATGACATTGTTGTTAGGGTCAAAGATGGAATTAAAACATCTTGAAAATTATTCACTTATTTTATTCTACCCTGAATTACAGTAATTTAAAAACATTTTTTCCATGTACATTCAACTCATCAAGCAGCTATTGAGAGCTTATTAAATACCATACATTATGCAAAATGAATATAAGACAGTCTTTGTTCCTGAGGGGCGTAGAACATCATGGCTGGAACTACTGGTTGAGTACCTATTCTTCCTCGTGCAATTTAAAGATATCGTCTTTAATTATCACAACATTATAAAAAAAGGTATTTTATTTCTCATCTTATAACTGAAAAAGCTGAAACTGAGAGTCCAAGTCTATACTGTAAGCGACAGAGCTAGGATTTGTCCCGATCTGTCCAACTCCAAACTTCATACTCATTTCTCTACACCAACTTCATTTCCAGACATTTCTTCCTCAATAGGATTTTTCATTTAATGAATAGATTTGATTGCCATTGGAACCTGTTATTCCATTAGTAGCCTTTATAGAATAGATGAAGTATTGTCAAGGATTTGTTTCAGGATCACATATTATATTTAATTTTTATTTTTAGTCTCTTTTCATGTGAAGTAATTTTCAGTCATTCTTTGTCTTTTGTGACCTGGTTAAAAAAATGAGTAACAAAATAAATTATAATAACAAATTCTAACCCATGGGGAGGAACCCCAAGAATGCATGAGTTCAAGCTGATATACATCAATGAATTAAAAAAAGGGGGAAGGGCTGGGATAAACCTCAGTAGTAGAGGGATTGTCTAGAGTACACAAGGCACGACCAAAAAAGGAAGAGAAGGAGGAGGAGGAAGAAGGAAGATAGGGATAGCTCTTGTTGAGAAAAAAAAAAAGCCAACTATTAAATGCAGTACAAATGGTGGAATAAAAAAATTCACCATTCAATAACCATACTAGTTATAATCTGACAAAAGTAATCAATGGATTCTAGGTAGTCTCATGGGCTCCCATCTAGGTGGAATTTCTGGTGACAGGCATCAGGATTTCCTGTCTCCTCTAGAGAATGGAGAAAAGTGAGAAGGAAACAGCCAATAGCATTGTCTTTGAGCTGTCTAGTAGGTAAAAGATCAATGAGTAACACTGTAAAGAAAAAAAATCAAGGTTTTACTTTGAAGAAACCTGAAAGACACCATCTTAACAAGGGATCAAAGTAACCTAATCAGTAATGAGACAAATACATGAAAATGTAACTCCTGCTATGATGCTCTAAAAGGACATATCACCAGTGTGGCACTCCTCAAAACACAAAGGCTGGGGCTGGGGATGTAGCTCAGTGGCAGAGCACCTTTCTAGCATGTGCAAAGCCCTGGATTCAATCCCCAGTATTGCAAAAACAAAAACAAAATAAAATAGAAACAAAAAAAACATGGTCTAAATTTAATCATGAGGCCATATCAGACAATCTATAAAATAAATGGCATATACATTTTAAATCCCGCCTTTAAATGAGAAAATTTAGAGCTTTCCTACTTTAGGCACATAAGACTAGGAATGTACATATGAGTGATCTAGGGAGATCCAGTTCTTCAGGGCAAAGGCCATGTCTTTTTTATGGGGGATTCTCTGAGTCCCTCTCCCAGCAGACACTGATGCCCATCAGGATGCACTAGCCACGCCAGTGGTGCCATGCCTACCTGCTGCTCCCATGTCTGCAGAGTCACTGACCCTACCTGCCAGGAGGCCACATCTCTATTATAAGATGTTTGGCCAGAGCCCTGAGTGCACAAGAGTTTGGAGGTACTTTCCAAAGGCAAAGTGAACAAATAAAAAGAAGTACTACTCAAAGCAGAAATATCCTGGCTCTGAGGAACAAGAGCTAACTTATACTGAGTCAGCTGAGAAAAGTGAATTTCCAGTATGACAATGTCAAGAGACAGTTATGAATGGAGTAACTGTCTCTCTGGGGTGAGGTGAGAGGAGAGGAGGATCCCTTGTAATCACACTCTTCCCCAATGCAATCTCTATTTTCTCCAGAGCCACCATCAGATTCCCCAGTCAACTCTAGGGGTGGATCTGATAGGTTCTCATCTAGGTAGCACCTCTGTCCCCAGGGAAGTGTACTCACCTGTCTCCTCTGGGAAATATGGATAGGAACTGTGAGAAGGACACAGCCTCTGGGATTGTTTACTAGTAACCTATGGAATGACAAGCTGTTAGTACACCAACGTGACGTCTGAGCTCTTCCTCCATACCCCATCAAATACTGGATCTCCTCCAGCCAACAGCAGCATGGCAGACTTCTGAGATGTAAGTATGAGATCTCCTCCTGCTCCCCTCTCCTTCTCAATGGCCTGACACCATTGGTCAGAGTGCAGGGACTTCAGATAACAGATCAAAACAAATGCCTAGAAATAAAATTAGTCATGGATTAGGATGCATATCAGGTGGAAATGGGCTAGAGGTCAGGATATTGATCCAGGAACCAAATGAGAATTCAGACCAGAATTATGGGTGAGAGGGTGGGCTGAACTTCAAAATGCATTTTACATGGAGTCAGCTCAGGATCTGGGCAGTTGGGTCGGTTGAGGCCCTGGGTCAGTTGGTCAGTTGAAAGCTCCAACAAAAGACACTGGGGACAAACTGGTGACATTGACCGGGAGTGAGAATGAAGATCAGTGGCCAGGAGGAAGCTGGATCCGCTGGGTCAGCCTAACCCAGCTTGTGGTCCAGTTTGCCCAGGGCCTACTCCTGGGCAGTCTGTATTGGACCAAGTGGTAAAACAGCCAGAGCCTGGGCCATAGCTTGCACTTCTTCATCTACTACAAAACCAGCTGCTGGGGGTCCCAAGGCTGTGGCAGCTGCGGGTCTGCAATGATTCCTGTGCAGTGCATGAGGACTTCTGTGGGGACATTTTGAACTACTACATTGTCTAGACTCCAGAAAAAAAGAGCAACTACCCCTTTGGGCTCCCCAATGGCATAGTGTAAGTAAGACCCCACCAAGGCCACAGGGCTGCCCCTCTGAGCCTGACACCATCTCAAGGAAGGGAACCACTTCTGCCAAGGCTTCAAGAGCCTTAGGGGTTGGTATTTCAGAGGACTTGATGGGCATCTCCCTGAGTCCCAAGTGCAATTCTCTGGGGACCTTGGTATGTTTCACTCAGGCATAGAGGAGACAGGCTAGCAGATAGACTGTAGCCTCTGAACCTCTTCCCACAGACAGGTTCCAATCACTCTGACCCTTCTCTGCAAGCAGTCCCCACAGGGAAAGCATCTCTGCCCCAGAAGTCCTGTGGGGGTGTACGAAGGGTAAAGTTGACACTGTCATTCAAGTCATGGCTGAAGAGCCCAGCCCTGGGGACTGATGGGCAGATTAGATGAGGGAAGAAAGAGAAGGGGGCAGTCAGGACAGTAAAGAATGGGGAGGAAATAGGGGTCTAGGTTAGAAATTTGGGGAGGGAGAAGAAAATCATAGGGTCAAACAACCATGAGAGCAGTAAGGATCCTTTCTCAATTTGTAGCCAAGGTGCTTCCCTTAAGGAGACTGCTCTGGTTTGGGTGGAAAGTTGGGCTTATGTTTGTCATTGAAAAAATAGTGGAAAGTGAGGAGATTTACATTCAAGTTTCAGTACTGTCCCTATATAGCTGCTTATATCTTAGAAATCTGAGTCTCACTTTACTCATCTGCAAAATGTTGACAATAGTTTCCCTCCCTACTTAAATAGTTTTTAGTATTGACAAAATTATAAATGTGAAATATATATTATATTTGATTATACATATACAAAAATCACAATAATATATGTGTATATAGTGTATGTATGTGCTGCATGTGGAAGTGTACGGCCCAGGCAATCATAAAGTGTTGCCATTGTCTTGGAGATAAGCTTTTGGACTGGCTCAGACTGTCTTTGCTCACAGGGCTTTTTCTGTGGCAGGTGGATGTTCCAGGGACAGGATGAGCTGGGGGCTCTTCCATAGGAGCAGACTCACAAGCTAACTAATACATACCTGATACATAACACAGTTAGATTTTAAAGTATTTTAATCTTCATATAAGAATAATAGTTTTATATGAAATAATCTTCATATAAAAGATAATTGAGTTTTCTGCCTTTAATATTTGTTAATTCATGGAATCTGTGCTAAAGGAGTTTATAGTTTCCTAGAGAGTCAGACTTGCAAAGCTAGTCACAATGATAGTGTGTTCAAACCACAGAATGCCAGAAGGCAGAAGCAGCAGGAGAGTCACCTCCTTTTGGAACAGTAGGAAGGGAGAGAGACTTCACACAGGAGGAAGTTGGACTCAGCACTCACCCACGCAGTTTCCTCTGCCTGAAGATCCCTCCCTCTCATCTTGTCCTGTTCCTGCTCAGCTCAAAGGCCAGCTCTTCTGATAATGTCCCAGTCACTCCAGGAAGGAACATACTTTACACTCTTCTTATGGCCTATCTCCTATTGAATTGCCTCTCACTGTAGATATTTGCCTGGGTGAAATTTCCTCTACTAAATTTTAAACTCATTAATGGAAGGCGCTGCCCACATCTTTGTGTCTCCTGCATAGCCTAGAATAGGCTGTGGCACACAGTGCTTGTTGAATGAAAGATTAAAGCAGAGCAGAAGGGGCTGCATCATTGCTTCCCATCCTCCCAGATGCTTGACTCTTCAAACTTTAAGCAGCTGCTAAATTTAATTGCTATTTTCTATTGCTCAAACATCAGAAAACTTTAAAACAACAACTCTTCTTAAAGTCATCTCCCCTAGTCCCTTGTAGGCAGTAAACATGTTTTGTAACATTTTAAAATCCAGCCAATCCATGGAACTGGGTGTGCTGCTTCCTGCTTCTTTCATAAATGCTATATTCTCATCATCAAAGCTCTAGCCAATGTTAGTGCAGAACAACTGTACCCACTAGCAGAACAGAACACATTGTATACCTGCCCACTGCTGCAGTGGAAGGAGGTAGAAAGCAACTCAGGCCTTGGGAGTTGGTGCCTTAGATACTCTCTATAGTGGGGAGACAAATGCTTTCAGCCTTTTAACATATACAATAAATTTGTTAAAAGTTTGTTAAGGTCTTGGTAAGTAAACTCAAGTTACAAATAATCAAATTTATGGGAGAAGTGTTACAGCTTACCCTTGGCCTTTAGGAATCCTGTTGGAGCACAGATGCTGAGTTGAACAGGGCAATGGCTATTCAATGACTATTCAGGGGACAGTTACTGGGTGCCCACTTAATGCCAGACAATTTTTCAAACTAAGCTTCCACCCCATATGGAAGCAGAGTTTGATTCTTCTCGAGGATTTTGTGAGAAGGGTATACTAGCCTCAACAAAATAGTTTGGTTTTGATGTGCTTTGGTTTTCTCCATATTAACTTTGGCCTTCTGCACATATCTTAATAATATTTTCTACAAAGATGAAATCAGAAACTACAGACACTTGGGAGAAAGTCTCTCCATGTTGAATTATACAACCTGTGTTAGAAACTAGACTGCATCGTCCCAGGTTTAAGGTTGGCAGAAGGTAGAACAGACCTTGATAACATCCCTTGGAGGGTGTGTTGTCCCTGTCGCTGTAGTCACCTGGACATATTGTGAAAGCTGGGTTTGGGATCAAAGTTCACTAACAGGTCCATTTGGAAAGCCCCTTCAAAGACTGAATTTTATTAACAAAGAAAAGAGGCCAGGATCTGCCTATCCTAGGAAGAACGTGGATATGTAGTCTTAGAGCCAAGTTGTGAGATTCTCTTCATGGAGACAATAGCATAACAGCTACAATTTTTCAAAAGTTTCTTTCAATATTCCACAAAACACTGTTCATAATTAAAAGTGTTAGTTGCCAGGAGATTGGGAGGGAAACATGCAGGAGCTGACTTGCTTGGCTCCCGGTGTGAGGACCTGCACTCCAGATGAGGATCACACTTCTGAGCCACTGGACTGGGAGGGAGGGTGAAGGGCTTCATGACTTCTGGGATGAGGATGGGGAGTGTCCCCAACCAGGGGCAGGCCCTGAGACTCAGTGGGGGTCAGCAGGTGCTGCTTAGCCGACAGAAGCACAGCTTAGAGCAGGAACAGATAGGAGCTGCCTCTCTGCTGTCAGTAGCTCCTTCTTTCCATTTGGTAAGACTTGGGCTGTCAGTCTCTGCATACTTACCTCCCTCCACACTACCTCTGGGAAGAAGTGGATACCAGGCCCCTCACAGTCCTGCACTTGCTGTAACCTGAAGAACTTGCATTCATTTATTTTGGGTTCAGAATCTTTGCGTTCTCTCTCCCCCGCCCCCCGCCCTGGTAATTAAATGAATGAGTCAATAAAAGAAAAAGATGTAGGTCCTCTAATACTTTTTTCAATATCAGTGAAAGTCATACTTTCTAATGTGCTATATTCATCTAATCAAGCTAATACTATTTTTAAAGATCCTATATTCAAATCTGTGTGACAATGAGCTTAAGCCCAAATTCAAATAAAATATCGAATTCATCCTCAGCCAGACTGGACTATGTCAAGATTTTAACACTAACAGGTTAAATGCTTCCTGTGTTCAGCTGAACATCCAAAGTCTCAAAATATTAGAATCTAGAATCTTTGAACTGGAAGAGACTTTTGTCCATGTGACTGTTCCTCAGTCCTGCCACCTTTAAAAATGTCCCTTTTAATATGAAGCTAAGTCCTGGGTACAGCAAATGTTTTGGGTTGCCTCTTAGTAACCCAACAGCCTGAGATTGTTGTGAGTTTGTGGGTGTGGCTGGGGAAATTACCCCCTGTGATCTTTCTTCACCCCGTACTGTTCTCCTGCTGTTTCTCATGAATAAAACATGGTCACATGACATCTTGTAAAAAGTGAAGAACAAATTTACCCGGAGGATTCTCAGCAGGCTGCCCTATCATTTGAGAGGTTCCAACAAGAGAACAAAGGAGGGCCCTCAGGCATGGGTTTATAAAGCAAGCAAGAAAACAAATATGATGAAATTGTAGCCTTTCCTTTCCCCTTGCCTTGTACCCTTCCTAACCTTGAAGACTGGGACTGAATTTAGACTTTTCAAACTGCTCAGAATTACACAGCCTAGAGCAGTATTGTGGGCACAGGTGGTCCCTGATCTCCACAACTAGCCCCTTTCCAGAGGAAGAATTCTTTGAGACTATTGAAGTATCCCATCTTCACCAAATGGATGCCTTCCCCATTTCCCTTGGGGTCCAATACAACACACTGAGCTTCCCCCTCCACGTGGGTGCATACTCCACTCAGGTTCCACCACCCAGTGCCTGGTAGCCCCTGGCATAAGGCTCCCCCTCCCACTTAGATTATAGCAGCTCATTCTAGGTATTTCTGCCCTACAAGCAACCTCCAAGAAATCATCTACTCTGCTTATCTAATATCATTTGGATTGAAATTGTCCATGAAGGAAAGAAGAAAAAGGTGGGAAGAGGAGGAGAGGGAAGGGAAGGAAGTAAAGAACAGAAAGAAATGAAAAAAGTAGAGGAAAGGAAGAGAAAGAGCAATTTTTAAATGTTTGCTTTATTATAGAGAATATGGGAATAGTCTAAATTAATGGTAATTCCCACATTAGAAATTACTTCTTTTGAATCTGAAAATTACAGGGTCTAACTGCTCACATTCACCTTCCTTTTCCTCATTGGCAAGAAAAGCTCACGTTGAGATATTCTTTTAATATGAAAAACTGAGAAAGACATTTCTCTATGTCCTGTGGCAAAAGGTTTGCTGACCTAGGATGAAACACTTTCAGGGTCAAGTCTTTGGTCATCTTGTCTCTACTACCTTTTTCTGGTGAGCTCCTGCCTCTGGTTTTAGAAATGATAGGAAAAGGCAGCACCTACACAGTGTGATTTCAGGGTTATTGCGAAGTTCCAAATACCTGCTGGGCAAAAACATTTCCCATTGGTCTGACACATCTACACTCTCCCCTTCTACATACTCTGAAATTCCTAGGCTTTGTCATCCATTCTGCAAAGTACACAGACAGAACACACTCCTGGAATACAACACCCCAGAAAATCCTTATTCCAGTCCACATCTGTTGCCTGAAAGACAGAAGTCCTTTAAACATCTCCTATTGATGATTTATGCCACAAGTTCAATGAACATATCCCTGTTGAAAACCCCCTTGGGCCAGGTACTGCTGGGGAGATGGCAGTGAAGCAGACAGACTGGCGCTGTCCTCAGGGAGCATCCTAGCATGAATATGATGAAAACACAGGACAGAAGAGGGCCCGATATGGGCTAGCCTGGTAAACCTTCTGGACACTTGAAGAAAATGGGAATTAGCTAAGTGAAAGGTTAGAGGGAGAAGGGATGGGGAGTGCTCTAAGCAGAGGGAAAGGAATATTCTCAATTTCTGACAGTGGAGGATGGTGGGAATAGAGAGAACAAGGAGGAGGGTGACCATAGAGGACGTAAGGACTTAAGCAGGGAGGGGCTGGGTCCCAGAGGATCTTCAATGTCATAGTAAGATATTCCATCCCAAGGGCAGTAGAAACCAAAAGTATTTTCAGAAGAGAAGTAACATGCAGAGTTACATTTTTCAAAGATCTCTATGGATGCAGTATGGTCAATGGACAACTGGGTCAAGGGTCACCCAGCAAGGAAATGGTTTCAATGATCTAAGTGACAGATTCTGATGGCAGTGGGATGCAGAGGAGAAAATAAATGTAGAAAAATTTAGCCATGAGAATTGCTAGAACATGATGATTCAATGCAGGAGGGAAGAAGAGTCTAGATTGACGCTAACGTTTTCCTTGGTAGTGTTCAAAACAATTATGACTGAGTACTAATTTGAGCAATTATTTATTTAATGCCAACCTCCCACAAGATTTTAAGCAACCCAAGGACAGGGACTTATCTGAAATTCCTTACCCCTTACATACATGCTCTTGCAGAGTGTAGCACATGACAATGTTTCAAAATGAAATATTGGCCAAGTTTCAGTTTTGGTTACAAGCAACTGGAATTATGGTGGTATTGTTCACTGAATCAGGGACATGAAGGAGGAAGAATTTTAAAGGGTGATTTCAGTTTTGCCTGCTGAGTGGCAGCACCTGTGAGGCATCAACGTGAAAACGTCCTGGAAATGATTAGAAATGCAAGTCTAAACCTCAGGGAAACAGAATGGGTAGGCAGATGTGGGAATTCTGAGCACAGAGAAGGCAATCCAAGCCCTGGAGCATATTGAGAATGCAGGCTAGAGTGTGATGAGAAGAGGTCCTTAGAGAGCTCACTAAGAAGGAACAATTAAGAGCTGTGCAGAGGAGAAGCAGCCATACAGGAGTCTGAGAAGGGGTGGCCAGAATGTTCCATGTTAGAGGAAAACCAGGAGTAAATGGAGTCCTAAGACTTAAAGGAAGAATGCATCAGAAGGAAAAAGGAGTCAACGGATTCCAATACTTTGGAAGGTATGGATAACCAGTTTCAATACAGCAATGGACAAAAGCCATAGCGAAATAAGGTGAATGTGGGAGGAAAGAAATGGAGTTAGCAAACATGAGCAGCTCACGAATTAGCTGATCAGATTCATCAATCTTCTTCTCCCCCACCCTGCAGTTCTGAAGACAGACTCCCGGGGGCCTCACCCATGCTATGCAAGAGCTCTCAACCCTCTATGTCACCTTTCAAGGCTTTATTCAGGGAGGAGAAAATGAACAATTTGAGTTTCTTAAAAAGAGAGAAGGTTGAGGGGCTGGGGTTGTAGCTCAGTGGTAGAGTGCTTTCCTAGCACGTGTGAGACACTGGGTTGGATTCTCAGCACCACATAAAAATAAATAAAAATAAAGGTTAAAAAAGAGAAGGGGGGGGGAGAGAGAGAGAGAGAGAGAGAGAGAGAGAGAGAGAGAGAGAGAGAGAGAGAGAGAAAGGTTGAACTTGACCTTAGTTTAACCTTTGAGCAGAAAACATGTAGGCTCAGGGACAGGAGGGGCCCTAAACCAGGAGGGAATGGAGGTAACTCTTTATTACATCATTTTGCCTCAGGTCAGCCTTATCTTCACCTTCAAAGAAGTTCAAAGGACTTATTCTCAGGACCTAGTCAACAAGAAATGCCACCTTTCACAGTCTGGTAAGGTCTTTACCCAAACAGCAAGAAGATAAAGCCCTCTTGAGAAATTTTAGCACATTTCTTAAGCTTGGCAATCTCTCCTTGACAACGAAGCTATCTAGTGGGGACAGGGAAGCATATTAAAAACAACCAAACTTCTGTCAGTTGAGAAATAGAAATGATTAGTGCAGCTCTTTTTGGCTCAGAGATGTGATTGCTATGTGTCCTCATTCTGGCCCCTTATGTAGTTACAGGGATGGTGGAAGAATTAATAAAACCATTTGTGTGAAGTGCTTAAAATCTTAACCTCAATGATAAAAACACAGGGTGAACTTCCTAAGGGTTTATATGTTAAACATTAACGCACAGGGCTACATACCACTGCAGGGTTATACATTCAGCCCATTGCTGAGGAGACCCTTCATGGAATGATAAAGTACATATTCTCTTCCTGATCTCAACATTTCTAAAATTAAATGATCAGAAAAAGTTGTCACACACAAAAAATGCCTATCTAATCCCTTTAGGACAGAAAAAAGAGACCTTCAAATCATCCAGACATCTGAATTCTCAAACTGACTTCCTAGTGACCTTAGATCCTGACATCCCTGTGGTATGGAGCCTGCACACTCCACTACTTTCCCTGCTGTTAGCCAGTTCTCAGTTCCTTGTTTCTTACAGGTTGCACTTGTCTAATTTAAGGGGACAGGAAGAGTTCTCCTTTCCCTTCAGGCTCTCTATTACACCGTTTTCAGCACCTTGTAATCAACCTTGCTGTAGAAATGCTGGCTCAGAAAAGGTTAAAGTTGATTTGAGTGGAAATCTGAGCTTAAGAGTGCAGAGAGAGAAGAATCTAGAATGATGCTAATGTTTTCCTTGGTAGTGTTCATAACAATTATTTATGTTAAAAAATTTCTATCCAGAAAGCAGTATCACCAGGCTCTAAGTGATAGGTGTATTGGTTCAGAAATCAGGCCAAATCAAGGAGAAAAGAAACAATAGAAAAGCTATCCTTTCCACATGCTTTCATAACTGCAAACATATTTTTGCATGCCTGTTTCTCACAAAGCTCTGCTCCCAGTGTGGATATTTGTGATAAAAAGGATTAAGGGATTTAGAGATAAGCTCAAATATACCTAGGATTGGAGTTCCAAAAAGAAAAGTCTTCATTTCTCTTCATCTTTACCCATGTATTCTACCCAGGAAAGTTTTTCTAAGTAAGAAACTCCTTCTGTGAATATTTCCATCTATCAATGCAATCTAGTAGAGAGCCCCTTAAGTCTGACTCTGAAATTCATTTATTCAACAAATACCTATTATGTTCCTTTTAAAATTTTTTTGTAACATTGCACCAAGCACAGCAGATATGGATGTGAATTAGATTGATCCTTGATTTCAAAGAACTTCTGGATTATTAAAAAAAAAAAAAACACAAAGGATTCTGGAGACCTGAAGCATTTTCTGGAATACTAAGGTTATTACACACGGGTGTCCTCTGTAGATAAATTCCATCTTCTTATTCTCTGTACTGAAATCAAGACTCTGAGTCCAAATACACCTGTGTACACAAAGGACCTTAAAAGACTAATTACACTGTTAAATTTTAAGCTGATTCCTGTGGCCCCTACCATCTCTCAAGACCATGGACTGTGTGTGCTTTTCCATAGTGCTGTAGAGTTTCTCTCCACCATGCGGCGCTACTGTTCCAAGTGCTGTTGGCTAGCCAGCTTAGAGTAGGACAAATTTTTTGAAGAATGAGAAGAGATGGGGGAGGGCGCCAGGAAAGTAGGAAGAATGAAAGGTTAAGGAAGAAAGTTAGTAGGCTATCTGCCACCTGGGGATTCCTGGGTAACCCCCATCTGATCCATTTCAATTAGGAAAGTTATCCCCTACTCCCAGTGATTCATTATGGTTTGAGCCAAAAGTTCCCAATCCTGGCTGGCTGACTGGTAGAATCACCAGGAAAGCTTTTTTTTTTTTTTGTACCAAGGATTGAGCCACATCACTAGCCTCCCCATTTTTTAAATTTTTATTTTTTTATTTTGAGACAGGGTTTTCTAAGTTGCTTAGGGCCTTGCTAAGTTGCAGAGGCTGGCTTTGAACTTGTAATCCTCCTGCCTCAGCCTCCTGAGACACAGACCAGGGGAAATTTTTAAAGATAATATTCCCAAGTTTTATCACAAGAATCTCTGATTCGTAAATTTGGGGAGAAGCCCCAAATATCTTTCTTTTAAAAATATCAGGAAGACTATTGGTGTAGCACTTATATAAGGTAAGAATCTATTCTAAGGGGAATGGTCTTTGCAAGATTCTGTGAACGTAGTTTGGATTTCTCAAATAAAAATAGCATACTGAGAATTGGCTAGGTGTCAGTGAGTTCTCAAGGAAATCGATACACGGTTTATTTAGTAAACTGATCTGTCTCCTTTAGGAACCTGCCTGCTGAATGGACTCTGTTCAGTGTTTCTTGCAAACAATTTTGTGCAGATTATGACCCAGCAGATTGATGTTCCTTGGATCGGGACCCGCTGGCTCCCTTTTGTATGCCATGCATCCCAGTGAGGGAACAGGGGATCTGTCTGTCTTCAGCATCATTCACACCTGGGTTTGAGTCCTAACTCAAACACTCATTCACCTGGGACAATAAAAGTTTTCTAATTTTTATGAACAAGTACAACTGCCTCTGAAGGCTGTTGTAAGACCAAATGAGATCTGGTGGCATCTTGAGCACCCCGGTTGGCACCTGGTGGTCAACAAGGGCCAGTTCATAACAGTAGTGGGGATGGCCTTATCACTCTTTCTGCTGCCTTGGTCTTTACATCTTCTCTCCTGGTCTTGATGATCTGACCCTCTGCACATGTTCCTTCCAGGTCCCAATGCCCTGCTTTCAGGACAGCTGCTTGGCCTTGCCTCCAATAACCTATATAGAAAGGAAAGAAAACAAAGTGTCCTTCCTCCCCAAAATCAAGGCAGGTGCAGAACATAAACATCTTTTTCCATCCTTCCTTCTCCTTCCCACCATTCCCTCTGTCAGAAAGATATCCTGGATCGGACCTTGGCAGGAGCTGTCACACATTGGTGAGCAACAGAACATATTTTAAAAGTGGGAGAGATGAAAGTGCTGCTTCCTTGGTGACCCTGGGAGAGTCTGACTAAGTTCACCTGGTGTGGAGCCCAGGCATCCCCAATCTAACAACTCCTTGGGTCACACTAGCAGAAACACAGCCAGTAAAATTGCCCAGGGTATGCACTCCAAGGCTTCCAGGGCCCAAGCAGACAATGCACAGATGTGAAGGGACAAAAGGGAGCTGGGCTTTCCAAATAGAGCTTGCAAGTGTGTACTTGTGTATCTTCTTTACCTGCTTGAAATGAAATTTAAATGCATTGTGAAACAATTTTCTAGGCAAGTAAAATTTGTATTTGAGCCAGAGAGGAAAAGGAACTTGTTCAGTGTGATTCACTGTGTTGAAACAGAGCCCAGGGCCCCCGCTGAGACTCCCTGGTTGTCCTGCCCTGTTTCAGCCTCTTGATGGAGCCCAATAACCTCCTTCATGGACCCAAGACTAAACCCCATACCCAGCTGGAGAAAAGGAAAATCATCATTGAAGCATCCCAGGCCAGACCAGAGGGTTTCTTCACCTCAGCTACTTCCCGAACAGAATTTCTTAAAGCAAAACAACCTGGAGTTTCCTGCCAAGGTTTTTGCACCATGGCCCTGGGGTCAAATTCTCTGAGACTGAAGCCAACACCTTCAAGTACCTGTGAAGAACCTGCACCCTAGGTAAATATTTATTTCAAAGCAACTAGAAACACTTTGTATCCTTCCTGAGAGAAATATCCACTTAGTAACTGTGATCAATAATAAGAATTATCAGATTATATTAGTACTTAAAGATATCCCCAATATGTTTTGAAGTGGAGAGACAAAATTGCAGTAAAAATGTAGACAGTAAAGTGATAGGAAAATACATACATAGTAAAAGGACAGACAATGCTTGGAGAGATATGGACCTCACATTAACAGTAAGTACCTCTGGGGAATAGGTCTATGGAGAGGAGAGGATTCCAGTTTTATCATACAGACTTCTGGACTTTATTAATTTTTTTTAAGAAATAGAATGTATCATTTTTGCACTTTTTTTTCCAAAAATAGAATAGAAATATTTGATGGACAGCAATGATGATGTCACTGTTACTTAATCTCCCCAAATCCCCATGGAACACTGGGAGAGCAACTGCATGGCAAACTCCAGATCCATGGGTCACATTCTGCAGAACGCTGTGAGCCCCATGTACCAGCAAGTGAGAGCAAATCAATAGTCACAGTTCTGTATACTTCCCCCCACCAGTTTTTCCCCCATTCTTTGGATGGGGGAAAGCAGAGGAAGCCATAAGACATCTGACAAACTACAAACTGAAAAACCCAGTATACCCACAGTAAAATGAAGTGGTTCAATAATAAGTGGCTAAACTGGAGGACTTTGGCCTAATCCTATTGGGATGGGGGAGTGTGTGCAGCCCACTGTAAAATCTGCCTAGAGCAATCTGGCCCCTAAAAACTTATGAGCTGCATTTCAGAACATGGCCTCATACAGAGGAGTAACTTCTTGGAGTGGAATCAAAATTCAGCAGAATTAGGATCATAGAGCCAAGGAAAAAGAAAGTCCACCTTTTTGTGTGTGGGGGGGGCTGTTAACCCAGGGGTGCTTTACCTCTGAGTTATATTCCCAACACTTATTCATTTAGACTGGGTCTTGCTAAGTTGCCAACAGTGGCCTCAACCTGTGGCCTCCTGTCTCAATTTCCCGAGTAGCTGGGATTACAAGTATGCACCATGTAGCCTAAGTTATCCTATTTTTAAACACAATACTCATAGCTTCCCCAAAATTTCAGGGAAGCTGATATCACATAGGAATAAGCTACAGAAAAGTATTAAGGATAATTTCTGCTAAAGAGTTATTATAAGGAAAAGGAAATTAAGAAGCAAAATAACATTTCTACAGACAATGAAAGCCTATCAGAAACAAATTAAAACTGTTATACTTTTCTTCAAACCAAACGGAAAATATTTTTAAATTATTTAAAACATGAAAAAATAACAAGTCAGAAAAACTCACAAGTAAAAGAACAGAATAATTAAAGAATTGGAAAGAAAAGAAAAATGTTCAGAAGTAAAGATTAAACTACCAGGAATACCAGAGTAAAATCAACACAACAGATAATACCTCAGGAGAAACAGAAGGTTAAAAAAAAAAAAAAACAGGGAAAATTTAATACCAAAATGGAATGCAAAAAATTAGAGAAAGTGACAAATATTATAGATAAAATTAAAATATGCAACACATAGATAGTGAGATGTTTGCTCTTGTTGGAAGAGATCCCAACTTATATTGTAAGAACAAACATTTAATCATCTTACTTTTTTACTTTAACTTTAAAACAAAAAATTAAAAATTCACTCAGTGGGCTTTAGGTTGTTCAAATGTTTAGAACTCAGATATTCTTCCTTAGAAAGCCATCTCCTAACTAGTTATAAAAACAGAAACAATAACAACAAAACAATCGCACAAGAAGAGGAATAGTGTAAATCAGCATTCCCTCTATCTTGGGCTGATCCAGATTTCATGGGTCTGAAGCTTATACCAGGTTTGGAACCTTTTTTAAGAAAAAGAATACAAAAATATCTTGTTCTTATAAACTTTACAAAAGCAATTTGTAGTTCAAGGGGCCCTAATATAGCCTTATCACAAATCCACCTCTGTCCATGTCTACATCTCATACCAGGATGGGCTGTCCTCTAGATTTTTAATTCCTCACAGAGTTTCCCTGGGCCCTTCTCCCATAACAAATGCATAATTGTGCACTTAAGCCATGACCACAATTGTCAAAAATCTCAGGAATATGATATTATGTCAAAGTGTATAAAGCTGGAAGAACTGTAGCAGGTGTAAAGATTGTCTCACAATAATGAAGACAACCAAAGGGTTTGCAGTCATGAAAATGCCTTTCACGGCAATCTTCCCAGCTTCATCTCCAGATTTCTTCATCTTTCTCACTGATCAATTTCCAGTTTCACCCCTTACCAGCACCCCTCACTACCTTGGTGCTCCCCCTGCAAAGAAAACTGCCTATTTACTCATCTGATTTGCTTAAGTATAAGAACTATATCCTGTTGACTGCTGTCTCTTCAGAACCTAACAGTTATTTAGCAAGTAGTAGGTAGGGCCTAGTGGAAGGATTTTAGGTGCTCAACATTATTGAAGACTATTTATAGAATTTAATGGAATCTTCAGGTACCTCCAATTTCCACATGCTGCTGATAGAAATGTAAAATGTTACAACCACTTTGGAAAATTTTGGCAGTTTTTAAAAATATATTTTTAGTTGTAGATGGACACAATACCTTTATTTTATTTATTTATTTTTATGTGATGTTGAGGATCAAACCCAGTGCCTCTCATGTGCTAGTCAAGCACTCTACCATTGAGGCACAACCCCAGAAATTTTGATAGTTTCTTAAAATGTTAAGCATGTATCTACCAAATGACTCAGTCATTACATTTCTATTTATCTGAAATGCTTAAAGGTTATGTCTATAAGAGCAGAGGTCTACTGCTATGGTATGGATCTTGAATGTCCCCAAAGGTCCATATGTTAAAAGATCGGTCCCCAGAATATAGTTACTAGGAGGTGATAGAACCTTTAAGAGGTAGAGCCTAGTGGAAGGATTTTAGGTTATTAAGGAGAGTGCCGCTGAAGGGAATTATGGAATCCTCAACTCTCTCCTCCTCTTCCTGGCCATAAGGTGAGCAATTTTGCTCCATCCATAACTCCTGCCATGATGTACTGCCTTGCCACAGGCTTAAAAGTGACAGGGCAAACCAATCATACGCTGAATTTTCTGAAACCATGAGCCAAAACAAACCTTTTCTCATTTTAAGTTGATTATCTCAGGTATTTGTTATAGTAACAGAATGTTATAGTAACACAATGTCCATTCATACCAGATTTCATAATCAGTACTCTCCAATGACCATCAAAAAGTGCATGAGTACACAAAATGTGGTATAGTTTTACAATGAAATATTACTTGCCAATAAAAATAATTTAACTATTGATAAATGAACCACATGAAAGAATCTTAAAATGGTATACTGAGTGAAAACACCTAGATGAAAAGATTATATAGTGTGTGATTCCATTTATGTAAAGTTATACAAAGTGTAAACTAGTCTATAGTGACAAAAATCAACTCAACAGTTTTTTGGAAGATAATATGGGAGGTTGGGGAGGGATAGAAGGAAGGGAAGAAAGGCAAAGAGGCAGGAGGAAACTGAGAGTTGAGGGTGTGTTCATTGTTTTAATTGTGGTGATGCATTCACATGTACATACTAATGTCAAAACTTGCTACATTTTACCCCTTAAAGATTTACAGTTTACTGTATATCCCACTATGCCCAGATAAAGCTGTTGAATTTTTAAAAGTAAAGTGTAGAATATTACTCAGCACTAAAAAATAACAAAATCATGGCATTTGCAAGGAAATGGATAGCATTAGGGCAGATTATGCTAAGTGAAGCTAGCCAATCCCTTAAAAACAAATGCCGAATGTCTTCTTTGATATAAGGGGGGCAACTCAAAACAGAGCAGGGAGGAAGAGCATGAGAGAAGATTACCATTAAACAGGGATGAGAGATGGGAGGGAAAGGGAGAGAGAAGGGGAATTGCATGGAAATGGAAGGAGACCTGCATTGGTATACAAAATTACATATAAGAGGAGGTGAGGGAAAAGGGGGAAAAAAACAAGAGAGAGAAATGAATTACAGTAGATGGGATAGAGAAAGAAGAAGGGAGGGGAGTGGGGATAGTAGGAGATAGGAAAGGCAACAAAATACAACTGACTCTAGTATGGCAGTATGTATAAACGTGAATGTGTAACCAAAGTGATTCTGCAATCTGTACATGTGGTAAAAATGGGAGTTCATAACCTACTTGAATCAAATGTATGAAACATGATATGTCAAGAGCATTGTAATGTTTTGAAAAATAATAATAATAAAAATAAATAAAATTATATTAAATAAAAAAGTAAGGTATAAAAATCCAAATTGCATATATGGCCAATACCTTGCTTAATGGGCATTCATGTAGTCTAATAGTTTTAGATTATTACATATTAGAAAGGAATCAACATCATCACCTTTAAAAAGCTGCTGCATATGAAACAATGAACATTTACTTTGTAGCCTGTGCACAATATAATCACAATAAACAGGTGTTTTGCATGACAAAATTGATGGAAACAGAAGTTTCCCAATTTCCAGCTCTCTATTCATGGTTTGCAATTTTCTCTCATATGAGAGACCTGGGAGTGATGGATGAGGAAGGAATAACCATGACTGGCAGGAAACATACCAATGAAACACTGTCATGAGGAACCTTTTAGGCTGGTGCTCAGGGGACCCTGGGCTGCTCAATAATAAAGACAATGGTCAGACAAGATGCCATGGATGCCTATAGATGAAGTGTAATGTCACAATTCTTCCTCAAGCACAGCAGCAGAGGTACAAGTAGTAGAGGGGTGGGACAATTGTGTGTGTCATATGGTGTTCACTTAAAATATTATTTATATATATTTCATATGTCTTTGGGGGTCTAGAGGAAAAATAAAACCCCAGAGGGCTTCTGCAAGAGCTAACTTTTGGACAGGCTCATGTGGTCACCAGAAATCATGTTTCATTTCCACAGGACTAAGCTGAATGATGGCCATTAGTCTCCTTTACTCGGCCAACAATTCACAACTAAGGAATTCTTCTGTCCTTTAGCTGATTGCTATTGCTGACACACAATCGCTTACTTTAATTAATCTTTTATTGATCTTATTTCTTCTTTTTTTTACTGTGGTAAAAAACACATAACATAAAATTTACAACCTTTCATGAGAATTGAGGAAAAGCCACGACAATAGAATAAAGGGATTGAGAGGGAGGGAGCGGGACATGAGGAAGTATCAAGGAATGAAAGCTACCAAATTATCCCATGTCCATGTACAATTATACCACAATGAACCCCAGGTTATGTATAATTATAATGCACCAATTAAAATGTTAATAATAACAATAGAAGGGAAATCAATGGAGTAGAACAAGCAGATTGGGGGAGGGAGGAGAGAAGGGAAAGGGAATGTCCTGGGGAATGTGATTAATCAATTTGTTTTCTGCATGTACAGATATGGCATGAAGGATTTCACTACTATGTAAAATTACTATGCGCCAATAAAGAAAATGTACAGCCTTAACCATTTTTAAGTGTTGTTCTATAGTGTTCAGTATATCCAAATGTGAGAAACAGAACTATTTATTTTAGCCCCAAATCATGTTTTTCAATATCCCACTTTCTCTTAATAGCATCCTAGTTATGCAGATTCAAAATTTCAGAATCAGCCCTAGATTATTTCTATCCCACTTGCTAATTTCCATCAGTTCCACCATAAATTCTGTGGATTGAATCAGCCTCCAAAATGTTTTTCATCTCATCAGTTCCTTTCTAATCCCTTTATTGCCATTCTAGTTTAAATTCTCATTATTTCTTACCTGGACAATTGTAAGAGTTTCATAAGTGATTTTCCTGTCTCCGAATCTCTCCCCTTTGATCCATTCTTCACCTAATTAACTTTTGAGTGTGTGTGTTGGGGGAGGGGTTCTGGGAATGGATTCCAGGGCCTCACACATCCTAATTAACTTTTTTTAGTAAATGTTTTTGATCATGTTATTCCTTTATTCAACAACTCCCCCTACAAAAGAAAACACAATGACTCAGCCTAACATACAAGGTTATCCATGATCTGCCCAACTTCTCTATCTTACCTGAAGTCCAATAAGCATGGTGGCCTTCAGGGAAATGAGAAGAATAAAAAAGCCATTTATAAAGCAGAGAATGCATTTCCAGCAAGACTGTGCCATAATACTAGTGTTACACTGCTTCAGTTAGTATTCCCATTTCAAAGAATGCCTCTCTCTTCTCC
Source organism: Ictidomys tridecemlineatus (assembly GCF_052094955.1). Classification (NCBI taxonomy): domain Eukaryota; kingdom Metazoa; phylum Chordata; class Mammalia; order Rodentia; family Sciuridae; genus Ictidomys; species Ictidomys tridecemlineatus. The sequence continues at coordinate 26,575,496 of NC_135477.1, read as the reverse complement.
ACCCAAATCAATAGAAGTATGCACACTGTTGTAAAATCATGGCACTGAAAATGAAATGTCTATGCTCCTATGCCTACATTATTTTTATTTTAAAAATAATAGAAATAGGATTCCTTTTGAAAATGATGGATACAAAGCACTGAGAAAAAAAATCCCATCTGTCCACTCCTCTGTATGTCCACTATTTCCATACTTAGCCAAACCACCATAATTCCTCACCTAGACAGCTTCATTTGGAGTTTCCTACATGGTCCTCCCTGCTTCTATTCCATCACCTTCTAATCCATTCTTCATACTGCAACAGGAAGACATGTTTCTAAAAGATAACCACATCATGACAACCCTTGCTTAAAGCCCTTCTATGGCTTTCAAACTGTTAGAATAAAATCCAAACATCTTGAAGGCTCTTCCTGATTGCCCTCATTTCCTCGTCTCTCTGTTCTCTGCTTACTATGCTTCAGCCATACAGATCCTTCAGCTCTGTGAACCTGCCTAACTCTTCCTACCTTCCTAGGAACCTTCTTACCCTTAGAAGTATACATTTGCTGTCCCTCTCACTTGGGATGCTCTTCCCTAAATCAACACCAGGTGGCTCCTTCCTGTCTTTCAGATCTCTCCTCATGTATCACCTCTTCCAAAATTACTTCTTGGACCACACCCACAGTAATTCTTTAGTGGGTCCCTGTTAATCATCTTGTATCATAGCATATTTATCTTAAAATACCTGCCACTTGTTCATTATCTCTCTCCTACCACCACCAAAGCTCCAAGAAAACAATTTTCTTTCTCCACAGCTCTAGCCCTAGTACACAATAGTGGCTAGCTCTCTGTAGGCACTCATGAAATATAAGTTGAATGAATGAATGAACTAGATTCGAGCAGTCTGGAGGAGAAATGATTGGGTTTTGAGCCTCTTCTTAAATATCTTTAGAAAAGATTGCACCATTTTTCTGACAATGAAGACCAACATCAAATAACTTTCATTTTTCAGAAAGGTCCACCTGATATCCCACATAAATCCTTCCTGAAGCAATTGATGTCTCCTCTTGTTGGCTGGTCATTAATGGAATCATTCAATTTCCTTTTTATAGGAGGTGATAAATTTGTATTTAGGGCCAGGTGCAATGGCGCACACCTGTAATCCCAGCAGTTCGGGAGGCTGAGGCAGGAGGCTCATAAATTCAAAGCCAGTCTCAGCAACTTTAGTGAGGCCCTGAGCAACTTAACAAGATTCCATTTAAAAAAAAAAAAAAGGACTGGGGTTGTAGTAAGTGGATAAGCACCATTGACTTCTATCCTTAGTACCAACATACACAAAATTTTTGTTGTTGTTGTTGTTAGGCCTTCTAGACACCAGTTATCTCAGGAACTGTAACATTGTTGTTCTCTTCTGTTCCTTATCCAAGTTCTATGTATCAAGTTTCATTTGTGAAGCTCCATATTCACACAAATAGCCTTGCTTGAAATAATGGCCAAGTAAGACAGACTCCACTTACGAGTATCTTCCTTAAAACGAGCAGCTTTTCCATCACCCCATCTCTTTCCTAATCTCTTTTTCTATGGGTTCCACATGTTTTACCTTTTGTGAAAACATTTGGACTTTGTCAAGAATCTGCAAATTCAAATGGGAAGGATTATGGTTTGGATATGAAGTGCCCCCCAAAAGCTCATGTGGGAGACAATGCAAGAAGGTCTAGAGGAGAAATGATTGGGTTGTGAGGGTCTTAACCCAGTCAGTGAATTAATCCCCCGATAGAGATTAACTGAGAGGTCAGGTGTGGGTTGGAGGAGGTGGGCATTGGGGGCATGACTTTGAGGAATACATATTTTGTATCTAGCCAGTGGAGTCTCTCTCTTCCTTCTGATCATCATGTGTGCTACTTCTCTCCGTCATACTCTTCTGCCATGATGTTCAGCCTCACTTTGAGCCCAGAGGAATGCAGTTGGCTGTCAGTGGACTGAGATCTCTGAAACCATGAGCCCTCAAATAAACATTTTCTCCTTTACAATTATTTTATTAGATCTTTCAGTCACAGCAGCAAGAAGGCTGACTAAAACTGGAAGGTTGGAAATGGTTAAAGGATGTAGATTCTAAAAAGTTCGTGACACTTCTTACCTACCCGTTTAAGCCACTCCACTCAAAGCAGGTTACAGGGACAAGGTCTGAAATTCCAATGTCCCACAGGAAAGTTGAACAAATAATAGTTAAAGCACACATTAGTGAGAAATTGTTCAGAATAAACATGAGCTTTGGAGATAAATCTCCTCAAAGTTGAGAAGGAAAAAAGTAAATAGATCTGAGGATCCTATTTTGTTATTAGGCCTTCTAGACACCAGTTCTGCCTCTCAGGAACTGTAACACTGTTGTTCTCTTCTGTTCCTTGTCAAAGTGACAAACTGCACTAGCCAGTTGCGTCAGACATTCTTTAGAATAACAATCTGAAGTTGGGCACACCTAGATTCAAATCCTGGCTCTGCCACTTACCCTCTATGTAAGTATTGCCATTTACCTTGTCTTTCTAAACTTCAGTTACTTCACACATAAATGACACTGCATCCCTTGAAGACTTGTGAAAATTCAAAGATTTCCTTTATGTTACCATTTATAGGTATTGCTTAATGCATTTTAGTGACTGCTATGGATTTTGTGTGCTCTAAATTCATTCTGTATTCATTCTGCATTTCCAAATTTTATACTTTAATTCCTCCAACTTGCTAGAAATTAAAGTAGGGGTTTTTTTGGAGGGGGTAGGGAGTATTGTTTGTTTTATTTTGTTTTACTGTTGAAGGACCTTGTCTTAGCAGAACTAAATGAAGAAAAGAGATTTCCATAGTTAAAGGGAGATAGTAAGGGGCTTCGTAGCATACTGAGGCACTAGATGAGATGATGGAAGCAGCCACCAGGCTTACATAGTCCACTGGGACCATGGAAACTTAGGGTTGGGAAAGAGGCAACCAGAAGTGTCAGCACAACTGGTGCTCATAAATCCCCATGTGTAAATACACAAGTGTATATGTAAATATCAGCTACAGATACAGAACATGGTGTGTGGTGACCACAAGTCATGAGCAAAAATAAGACATGCTCTCCTGGCATGTATTGAATAATTTCCTCAGAGTCTAAAGGTAAACAACAATCCTCCTGGGAAATAAGAGGAAGACAGAAAGTGAAAGTCCTAGCCTGGTAGGTAAAAGCAAGACATAAGACAAGACACAACTCCATTATTGAGAGATGACAATACTTACCTAAAGTTGCATGCTTAGTCTCAACTTATTCTTCAAGAACTAAAACTAACACTTGCAAAATAAGTGATGGGAGGTTGGAAGGGAAAATAAACCCTTATCAGCACGAGAAAACAAGATCACAAAAGGAGTTAAGGGAATTGGCAAAGATAAAAAGCAGTCAAGACCCGCATGGTAGTGCATACCTGTAAACCCAGTGACTCAGTAGGCTGAGGCAGGAGGATTGCAAGTTTGAGGCCAACCTCATCAACTTAGAGAGGCTCTAAGCAACTTAAAGAACCCTGTCTCAAAATAAATAAATAAAAAGGCTGGAGATATAAACAGTGGTTAAGCGCCTCTGGGTTAAATCCCCAGTATAAAAAAAAAAAAAAAAAAGAATAGTCACTTGGAGATAGTTGAGGTGGGGGAAGGAAATAAAAGCGCTCCAAGGTTCTTAACTTGTTCAAGAAAAGGATATAGATGCTGATTAACCTTAAATGTCAGTAAAAAGATATGTTGAATACACAGTTTATAATTTAAGAGTAACCATTCAAGAAAAGGATTTGCCAACATCTTTTTGAATGAATTCAATAAGCTAACAAGGTCATAAGGAACAGTTTGAGTTCAAAGAAATAATAAATAAAAACAGTAATCTGAAAAAGATATGTTGAGTACAAAGCCAAATTTTGCCCCAAAGCCATCTGCTAAACTTGGACATAGCCATATTTTATTCTACAGGATTTAATGGATATTTGGTGAGAAAGGATACAAAAGAAAGATCCTTCCTGGGATAAAAAAAAAAAAAAAAAAAAAACTGAGAGAACTCTCTTTCCTTTTTCCTTCAGAAATCTGGGACTATCAAAGGATTAAACTCCCAATATAAAGCAAACAATAAATAAAAATTAATACCATTTTTCACACTTAAAAAAAATCCTGCCCAAACCATAAAAATGGAAACATTTTTCTGAGAGTGCTATGGATTTGTAGTCTGAATTTACACCATTCAGGTAATCCGATGAACCTGAATTAAAATTTTTATTTATTTTAAAATGTCTGTAAGTTGAAATTACTCCAAGGTACCTGACAAAAAACAAACAAATCATTTTATGGAAGACTTACTTTTAATCAAAACCCAAAGAATTCCCCAAAATAGACTTCTGGGAAATATAAATTCACATTAAAAACTCACAAACACATAAGAAGTCAGCATGAGTGAGAGCTAGAAAGAGAGAGAGAGAGAGAGAGAGAGAGAGAGAGAGAGAGAGAGAGAGAGAAATAGATTTACAAAGAGTTTAGATACTTGAATAATCTGGCATAAAACTGAAAATAAATATTTTAATATACTTTTAAAAATAGAAGAAATCATAAATTCAAGTAAAGCTCAAAAACCTATAAAATTACAGCAAAGATTTTAAATAAAAGTATAAAATATATTGAAGCAAAATATATAATAATTGAAATTTAAAACTCAATGGATAGCAGACAAAAAAAAAACTGGAAGATGGATGTGAAGAAATTACCCAAAATGCAACACAGACAAGATATGCAAAAGATGAGAAAGAAAAAAGGAAGGATAGAGTGAAAAAATGTTAACATACATTCAATTACAATCCCAAAATGGAAGGAAATAATGAAGTAAATGCAGTATTTTATTTTTAAAAATGACTGAGAATTTTCTAAAACTAATGAAAAACACAAAGCCACAGATTCAGGATAGCTAACAAAGCACCACTTTAAGTAAAAATAAACCCATCATCTTTTTTTTTGAACCAAGGATTGAACCCAGGAGTGCTTAACCAGTGAGCCACAACCCCAGCCCTTTATTTATTTAGAGACAGATTATTGGTGAGTAGCTTTAGGACCTTGTTAAATTGCTGAGGCTGGCTTTTGAATTGCAATCCTCCTGCCTTAGCCTCCCAAGCTGCTGGGATTACAGGCATGCACCACTACACCCAGCAATAAACCCATCTTTAAAAACACTATAGTGGAATTATAGAACACTCAAGGCAAACAGAACATCTTAAAAGCAGTCTGAGAAAATCACTAGTGACTTTCAAAGGAAAGAGTATTAGATTTACAGCTGACATTTTAACCAGAATGATGAAAGTCAGAAAACAGTATAATGATATTTTAACATGATCAAATAAAATAACTATAAGCCTAGGGGCTGGATTGTGGCTCAGCGATAGAGCGTTTGCCTAGCACGGGCGGACCCAGGTTGGATCCTCAGCACAACATAAAAATAAAGGCACTGTGTTGTGTCTATCTACACCTAAAAAATAAATATTAAAAAAATAAAATAACTATAAGCCTAGAATTGTAAATTAAAACTATCTTTCAAAAACAAGAATAAAATGAAGACATTTCAAACAAAAACTGAGAATGTTTTCACCAACTTAAGGTAGAATGAAAGTAATTTATGTTTTGAGACAAAAGATACAATTATCAGCAAAGAAAATAGTAAATATGTAGGTGAATCTAAAGAAGCAATGACTAGCTGGAACTAATGATAGTGCTGTGTAGTTTAAATAAGACAAGATAGAACAAAATTACCTGAAAATAAAACCATAAAAATTGGGAGTCAGATCATTGGAGTTAAAATTTTTAACTTTAAAAGCATTATTAGATATAAAGAAGATCAATTCATTAAGGTCTTAGATGTTAACATTTTCTTGTTCTTACAGAAAATTGTAAACAGAATATTTTATGACAATAACCAAGACGTTATAGTCCTTTAGAGTCTTTAAATAGTTTGTCATTTGAAATGTCAAGGGGTTGAAGTTGTACAGTAATAAAATCAGGAGTAACAACTTTATGTGCAGGTAATAACAGTTTCATCATGACTTATTACCAGACGGATGGAGATTGTAAAGTCCATCAATTACAGTAGATGCTATGTTGGTTTCCTATGGCTGCTATAACAAATTATCACAAGCATGATCCCCTTAAACAACACACATTCATTCTCTTACAATTCTGGAGGTTAGAAGTCTGAGATTGGTTTCAATGGGACAAAATTAAAGTGTCAGCAAGGACAGTTCCCTCTGGATGCTCCAGGGAAGACTGTTTCCTGTCTTTTCTGGCATCTGGTGCTATGTTCCTGGTTCATGGATCTATACTCCATCTTCAGAACCAGCATCTTCAAATTTCTCTTAGCTTCCATTGTCACATCTCCTTTCCCCCTCTGATTCTGCAGTTAAACCTCCCATTGCCTCTCTCTTATATGGGTGATTTCACACTCATTAGTTGAAAAAATTAAGTGTGAGTAAGTATATTCAGAAACAAGAACTTTCATACTACATATGGGACTATGATGACACGAACACTTTGGAGAAAATTTTTGGTTAAATCTGGCAAAGTTAAAGAGCCTATTTTTGGAAAAACAATTTCATTTCTAATTATGTGTTTTATAGAAACTCTGATACATGAGTTCCAGGAGACAAGACTATCTGAATAAAAGAAAACCTAAATAGAATAAATACATGGCATTCATAAAAGGAGTGCTGAACAGTAGTTAAAGTAAAGAAACTAAGTTTCATATGTCTACATGAATAAATATATAAACAAGAAAAAAGAAAGATGCAAAACTATACATGGCATATGATTGCATTTTGCATAAATTTTTAAAACATTCAAGATAATGCTGTATCATGGTAATACATACATATCACAAAAACATGCATGGAAATTATAAACTCCAAATTCAGGATAGTGATATGTCTGGGAAGAGAATGACAAAATAGAATTAGAATGGAGAATGCTAAGGACTTCAAGTATATCTGGAATGTTTTATTTATTTTTTGATAGAGTTGGGTAATGGATACAGATATTTGTTATGTCTTAGTTCTGAATGATATAACTATTTTATATTTTATAATGCTCTTAATTTACTTAAGAATATGTAGAAAACCTGGGAAAACTGATATCTATAGAAATAATGAAGAAGTAGTCAAAACCCTACCCTCAAAACAATGAAAACTAAATCCACTTTTTAAAAATGTGAGTACTTATAAATCTTGAAGGAGAAGACAGTTTTAAAGTTATATAATGTTTCCTAGGATTTAGAAAACAATGAAAGTCCTCTAGCTCATTCCAAAAGACCTAGCAAATACTGCTACCAATGCAAAACAAGATCAGCACCTTTTTATTTTAAAAAAAGGGCAGGACAGTTTTATCTGTGCTCATCAATGAAATATCTGAAACTACATGTTAGAAAATAATCCATAAATGTAGTGAAATACTACTAATAATAGTGATCACAAAAGATTCATCCCAGAAATCCATGAATGGTTTTAAGTTAGAATCTATATTAGTATGATTCACTAAATTAATATATTAAAGGACAAAGACCTATTATCATCTTCATAGAAACCCCAAAATATTTAATATGATTAAAAGCACAGAAAAAAATTAAAGCTCAGGAGAAATACTTAAAAACTTTAACAGCCTTACAAAAGATATTCATTCATATCAAATGTCTCAGTTGATGCTGAAATATTAGAAATATCTCCACCAAAATAAAATAAAACTGGGAAACTTACCACAATTATTAACATTATATTCAAGTTTAGCCAATGCAACAAAAGAGGGAAAAAAATAAAGAAATATAAGTACTAAAAATAAACGACAATTTGGGCCAGATGCAGTGACACATGCCTTTAATCCCAGCTACTTTGGAGGCTGAGAGCAACTTAGTGAGACCCTGTCTCAAAATGGAAGAAAAGAGGGGGTCAAGGATGTAGCTCAGTAGTACAGCACTTGCCTAGCATGTGCAAGCCCCTGGGTTCTATGCCAGTATAAAATGTATGTATGTATATGTGTGTGTGTGTGTGTGTGTGTGTGTGTGTGTGTGTATGTTCACAAGTTTTAGATGGCCTACTAAGCACATGCAGTTTTCACTCCTGCTGCAGGGAGCCTCATTATTAAAAGAGTGACAAACAACATACAAATAAATAAAACTTAACAGTGGTGAAAATAACGAGGGGGGCCCATCCACAAATGAAAATTTCAATTGACTTTAGAGTATGAATAAGGAAAACATAAATAATGAAGCCAGGAAGAGAAAACTACCACCTAAAATCTGTGTAGGAGTGATACATCAAAGAGCACTAGCCAGTCCTATAGGACGCAGAAGAAGTTTTTAAGTGGGAAACACCAGACACAATAGAAGGGCTGATTAAGATGTACTCTCAGTCGCCTTCTCCTTTGGGAAAAAAATACATATAGTGGGGCTGGGGTCGTAGTCAGCAGTAGAGAGATTGCCTAGCACATGTGAGGTACTAAGCACATGTGAGGTACCGGGTTTGATCCTCAGCACCACATATAAATAAAATAAAAGAAAATAAAAGGTATTGTGTCCACCTACAACTATTTCTGCCATTCTCTTTCATCCAGATTTCCAGGGAAGGAAAGACACCTGATTTGTTCAGCTGCAGCGAGTACCCATTTTGTTATAACATTTTGTGACTGTGTCTGGTCAGAGAAGGCTGTCAGATGGTACAAAATTGCTGCTGGAGCCATCCCCATCCCAATAGCAGTAAGGTAACACTGAAGAGAGTCTTTATGAGCTGAGTAGATTTAAGCTATTATTTAGAATAATTCAGCAAATAACCTTGTATATTACATCTTGATAAACATTCTTAGTGTTTATCAGAATTAGTGGGACAAAGTATGCTAATGCTTGAAGTTTTAAGCTCACATCATCAGTTTATCTCAAAAGTACTAGATTAATTCACATTTCCATAAGTTGTAGACAAAATGACCATTTAACAAAGCACAATGCCTGTGTCAGTATTGTGTCTTATTTTTTCAAACCTTTGCCAGGTGATAAGTGACAATGTCTCGATGTCTCATTATTATCTGTCTTTTTTCTTATAATTAATAAAACCGAACATTTTCTTCTATTTCATAGATACTTTTACTTCTGCATTTTTTGAAGAGCCCATGCATAAGAATTAGGGTTTGGTTTTTTTGTTTGTTTGTTTTTGTACTACTAGGAATTTAACCCAGGACCTCATGTATGCTATGCAAGTATTCTACTATTAAGATATACACCCCTAGTCTTTTTCTAAATTTTATTTTGAGACAGGATCTCTCTATGTTATCCAGGATAGACTGGAACACCTGGGCTCAAGCAATCCTCTAGCCTATGCCTCTCAAATAGCTGAGACTACAGACTCAAATGCCACTGCCTCAGCAGAATTAGCAGTTTTAAAATTGGACTTTTTTCTTCATCTTAGTGGTTGTAATAGCTCTTTATATATTAAAGATATTTATTTTAAAATATATATGTTAAAAATATTCCTATTTCTATATATCTTCCTTTGTTTACAAAATATTTTTTTCTAATGCCTGGTTAACCTCAAAATGATGCTTTTCAGAAGGTGATGTGGCATATACCTGTAATTCCAGCTACTCAGAAGGCTGAGACAGTAGGGACTCAAGTTTGAGGTCAGCCTAGGCAACATAGTGAGAGCCTGGGCTCAAAAAAAAAATGATGCTCTTTTCTTAAATATTGTCTCCAGATTGACTTTAGTAAGAAATTAAGTACTTTGAAGAGCAATAGATTAAATATTAGCAAATGAGTTTTAACTACTTAGAAAGTTATGAAGTGGCAAGCTAATATTCAATCATAACAGCCTCCACTATAGTGAACAATTATCTAACTTCATCCTCTTCTATTCCCTATTATAATTCAGTATTTGTCTTTTCTCACCCTGATATCTGCAACTGGAATAAATTGCCTCTGGTCTTGGCCCCATCTTTTATCACTGCCGAAATATAAGCCCCAGATAACAAATTTTATGTTGCACATTTTTAAATTCTAGTTTCCAGTTGTCTTAAAGATGGTAATATCAAAACTCCTTAGCACAAGGCCTTTCATGTCTGTATCCTGCTTAATTTCCATGGCCTTTTTTTGTCTCTATGCTACACACACTGCAGCCACAGTAGACAAATTATAGTTCTCTAAAAGTGGACTGTTGCTTTACAAATTTGTAATAAGTTTTTCTATTCCCTCTCTAAGGACCTCCTTTCCTCTCTGTCATTATTAATGAGCTCATATTCAGTTTATTTTAAGATTCAACTAAATCTTTGCACCTTTCTTCCTCTCTCCCTGTTTCTTTTGGTACAGTGTCTCTGCATTCCCACACTTCTCCACATCTCTCTCTCCTTCGGCACTTTTGAGTGTTTACCTGTCTATTCTTCAGGGAGATTATAAATGTGCTGAAAGCCTTCTCTGTCACTCTAATTCAGCATTTTCTACAAGGTCTGATACATCACAAGTCATTAAACATTCACCAACTAAATATATAGACAAATTGATATTTCCATGTTTTATCAGGAAAAAGTACAATAAAACAAGTGTTTTATGTTTAGTTTATAACTAAAGTTATAAATAGAGGTTAAATGATATAACAATGTCAGGATGTTAATAATAATTTTAAACAGCACTATCACCGTCATATTCAGTGTATTGCTTTTCTTTCCTCTGCCTTAATTTCCACACTTTTAAATCCAAACTAATATTATCAAGCAAACGCCTTCAGAAGGTAAACTAGGATTGAAGAAATTAAGTAATCTGGTTGCAAAATGTTTCCATATATCAGTTGCTGATATGAAATCCCAGGATACCTGAGAACATCTTATTTTCAAACATCTATAATAGTAAAAGTTATTAAACAATGTCATTTAGCTCAATTTTAGAGGAATAATGCAAATGTGAGGGCACCAAGAGGAAATTCCAAGACTAGTACTTGCAAATAGTGAGAAGAGATTAAAAGTGTTATAAAATTTAAAACAAAGTATAGTGGAACTCATGATTTCATCTATAATTCATTGTACCTAAGCCATTGCTACAGACACTCTATCTCATAATTCTCTATATTTCTCTAGCATCAAAGTGATTGAAATAGCAATACTTAAGTCAAAACTGAAATAAATTTAAAGGTTTCCAATCTCTTTATTAAACTGAAAACAACCTAAATATTCAGTAAAATAAAATTACTTGCACACCTGACAATTTGTGTTTAATTTTGTGCAAAACAGTAAATATTATTTTTTTTCCTTTGTGGAAGAAATTCTAAGAGGATGTGACAGAGCCTCAAAGAACTTGTTTTAAATTCGCTCTCTTTTCACACAAAAACCACCCCAGTCTGCTATACCTCCTAAAAGTTTTTCTACCCTGGAGGACTTCTCTGATCAAGTAAATGGCAAGGACTTCCCGCCTGAGGAGGTCAGGGGAGAAGACAAGACTGGAAATGCAGGAACTGCTGTTTGATACCTTCCAAGGACTTGACTCTTGGTCTAAAATAAACCTTTGTGGATGAAGAGAAAAAGAAGTACCCAAAATTGTTAGTGTGAGGGTCAAAACTGACTGAGCTCATCTCACAATGAGGTTTAGAATCCCAAATAATCTCAAGCCCAACGAGTTTATCCAATCAAAATATTGAGAGCAAGACCCCTAAATCATCTGGCCTGGATTATCTAGATAATGAATTTGTTTATTAATTCTTTGTTTTTTAGTTTAGCTTGCCAAGGAGATTTGGCCAGAGAGGATTCTGAAGAGGATGTTCCAAGAGGAGGAAGAATAAAGGAAGAGAACAAAGACAGACCATGTTCTCAGGGGTGGGGGAGCATTGAGAAAGATGATATGAATGCTATAATAGAAGATATGAACATATAAAAGTAAGTTTGGTGCCCTTGGAGGAGCATTTGCACCATGACTGAGGCAATACTTGCTCCTTAGGGAAAAAGAGGTGGCCACTCAGAGAAGTATGAGCAAGGGGTTTGGATGATCTCCCAGCTCCATCCACCATTCAAGAGGGCAAAGATTTTGAGATCACTTTTGTTTGCTCCTTGAAATCTCACCTCTTCTTTGAAACCCTAATTCTACCCTTTTCAGAAAACTTTCCCTAAATAAGCCAATATGATTTATAAGTGATTTGTAGCAATATACTGCTTTATTAATTTACATCTTCTTATAATCACCTTGCTGGACTGCAAATTTCTTTTGGGCAGAAATCATGTTTTGATCTTTAAAAATTTCCACAATGCCTAATGTGGGGTTGAGAACATAACAGGCACTTGATAAGTAATTTTTTTATGGGAAAGTTGAGAGGAAGAAACCATCAGACTTCCTAAAGTATCCTAACCTTTCCAATTTCCAGAGATAACATATTCCACATTCTCAAATCAAAGGGCCTGAGGTACACTGGGACATGGTGTGTGTGTGTGTGTGTGTGTGTGTGTGTGTGTGTATATATATATATATATATATAATTTTTTTCCCCTGAGGAAAGCTATCCTGAATGCAAATTCAGTCTCGAAGTGTTAGAAAAACAACCAGGAAAGCACAGTCCCTTCTAAATCCCTTTTGAGGACCTGGCTCTCTCTTTGTGGATGCGTCTGTGTGTATGTGTGCGTGGGCAGGGGGACAGTTGTATGGTGGGCGGAGAAAAGCAAGAGGGAGGAAAGAGAGGGGATTTGCTATGTCTCTCCCCCCCCCAACCCCCACTTCTTTGTCCTCTTTATCCTCGTCCCCTTCTGCATTTGTCTGGGAGGATCCTGGAGTGTTCTTTTGATCGACTCAATCTTTCTCTGGCACTTGAGTTCTGATTGGCTGAAGGACTTAGGGGGAAAAAAACTTTAATTAAGTAGATAATCTCTTCTTTGGACGTTTGGCAGCTCCATTTCACCTCCCCTTAACTCTGTTTGGGATCGCTTACACACCAAGGAAGTTGGGCTTTGAGGATTCCATCCCAGTACCACTGAGGAGAATACTTCCTCAACTTACTACCCTGTCTCCCAATTTTTCCGAATTTCCTTTCTCTTTACTCAGAGGATTATGTTTCTCATGAAGCCTTCTGTGTGCATCTTCCTTTTCACCTGTGTCTTCCAACTCAGCCACACCTGGTAAGTAATCTGGACTCCTACCTAGAACTGTGAATAGGTCAGTGTATGCAATATAATGGAGAAAGCTCATTTTCATTTCCAGAAATGTAGAAGGCCTTGAGATCTCTTCTGGGAAAAAAAACATTCTACAGAGTAGGGCTTCTCCTAAATGTATGGCTGATTTCAGTAAATCTTTAGGACCCCTACCAATAAAGAAATGAATTTAAAAATGGAAGTCCTATTTTTATAAATTACTATGCCACAAATATTCCAAGCAATGTTGGGAGAAATAGATAGTAACCCTGTGTACCAAATCCTGATGTCAGCACTATGCACAAGAAGAAATGCTTCAGAGCAGGTTCTGCTATGTGTTCAATCTGATCTTGAGGTGAAGACTGGAGGCAAAATTCAACAGGATCTATATTTGTACTTTCTAGCTTACCTTCAATTTCTTCAGAATATTCTAAGTGACTGCTCATATAGTCACTTCCTAGATATGAATATTTATTTGAACTACTCAGTTGATATTGGGTTAACAAACATGTTTTAAATCAAATATTTCAGAAATCTAGATTTCTCTACAAAAATGTTTAATTTGTTTAATTTACAAAAATAACTAAATTGCTCAGAAAATAAGATAATATATGTAAAAGTGCTTTGTAAACTATAACACACTGCACAAATAGTATAGTATTATCCTCATTCTCATTTAGCTCTTGGAAACCATATAATGTATCCACACATGAAATTGTCATTAAGCAAATACACAATAACACACAGAAGCACAACTTAGGAAATGCTTGTGCTAGAATGTTTGGTGTTTTCCCCCAATTCAGATATAAGCTCGGTCTCTCTGTCCCTTTCTCTTCATGAGTTTTCTTTTTGACCTTCTACTTAACCAAGATACAAATCCAGTTGCTTCACAAACTTTCCAGGCAACTAGAATAGAAATTTCTTTGCTGAAGTAATCTTCCTGTGCTAATTGAGAGTGTATTCTTATCATAAACAAGCTGAGCCATCTTTATTGCAGTGTTGATTTCAAAGTATGCCAACTCAGTGCAACTATTTGCAAGTAAATATAACAATTTGTAACATGTCTGATTATAAACTGAACCACCAAAGAATTGGTCAATTTTTAATTGGCACTTTAATTGAATATTTCAACATTCAAAAAAAGAAAAAAAAAACCCTAACTCTCTTCTCCTCATGAGAACAAAAAAACAAAAGCGAGAGGAGACTATTTCAGAGCATTTCTACTGATGTTCATGGTATTCTTCAGCTGATTCAGTATCAGCAAAAGAGAAACACGAGATTCCTTTCCCTAGTCACCAGGGCAGTGTGAAGAATTGTTCTATAAAAAAATACCTTTACTGTGTGTTCCCTTCCCTGCTGGAGGGGGTCATGTTCATTTCATTCCAATACTGACACAGCCACACTGAAAGGTGGCTGAGTTGCTTGTCTGTCCAAATTCAAGTGTCTGGATTCAAAAAGAAAAAAGAAAAAAGAGATGTGAAAGAAAGTTCTAATTTAAAAACAGGATTTAAGAACCCCTTCTTGCCTTGCCTGACTTGTAGAAGAAAATGTACAAATCTCCTGTGTAATGCAATTAGTTTTTAATTGCTTTTTCCTATAAGCCTCAATTTGAATTAAACATTTATACTTGCCATGATTCTGGGTTTTGGTAGCATTGAAAAGTGATTTTTAATTTTACCATTAAATCTTGATTATTCTTATAATGAAATGATCAGGGTTTTGCATAAGGTCATCATCCCCTTTGTGCCAGGCAGAAAAATTTGACCACCACAGCTTTTGAGATGTTTCTCTTAATACTTCATTATTAACCTTTTATGTAAGGACCTCAAAAGCATTTAACAAATAGAGAACCACAATTTCTGCTTGGCTGTTCAGTTGTAGCCTGAAATTACTGTCTAAAAGGGTTCATCAACAGAAATTCCTGGGTTTGAAAAGGAGTGAACAATGATGACATTCACCTCAATATGCAGTTTAACTGGGTAAATCAATAGGAAATATTAAAAAAAATAATTTGCCACAGTTTCCTAGAGGTGAACACTACTGAGGAGAATTATCACTTAGTAACTTGAGAAAAAAATTCTTAATACTTATAGATCCAAAAAAGAATGGGAATGCATGAAACTGCCATGCAGATGGCAATGGTTATAATGGTGGCCAGAGATAGACCAGTGTGATTTTTCATCCCAATGCACTTACTCATCTGGAATGAACAGGACTAAAAAATGTTTTTCCTTAGCTGTTGACCCCATTTTATTCCAAATGATCTCCTATAGTGATAATGTGTCTTTCCCAGGTTTGTCCATACCCACACACACCCACACACACACACACCCACACACACACCTCTCTCTCTCTCTCCCTCCCCCCATCAAATCAGAGATGCATTGGGATGCAGAGGTAATCTGTGGTTCTTATTCATCAATTTCATTCCAAAAGTCGATGGTCGAGATCTAAATAGGTTAGTTTTCTCTTCTGCAATGGGGCAAGAGTTTGAAAAACATCATCCCTTAGTTCTCAACATTCAAGTTTTTAGAGTAACCTTTATATGGATATTGAAATTTCATCTGAAAATAACATTTCATAACATTCCATAGCTCTAATTAGTGAAGAAATCATTCTTTCTGTGCATGCTAGGCAAGGAATCTACCACTGAACTACATTCCCAGCCCAGGAATCTGTTATTGTAGAAGGATCTTTATATTCATATTCTCACCAAGCATTGTATATAGCTAAAATTACTGTTCTCCATATATATCTGCTACAGTTTTCAAATGTATTTTATAACAATAAAATACAAATTCATCTAAAAATTATTGAATTAATGATAGTTTTTGTTATATTAAGTTTTTGTCTTTTGAAGTTTTTCCCACTTAGAGACACAAAAAGAACTAGCTCAATCAAGTGAGTGCCTCATTAGAAATGGATTCCCCTCAAAGAGATTAGAGATCTTTATGTTAAAGAAATTAAAAGAAAGGTTTGAGAAACTGCTTTGGAATATCTGAAAAGTAATATGCTGATGTAAAAGATGTACTCACCTAGTAGCTTCCTTGGTCTATAAACAAAGTGCATGGTTGACAAAAAAAAAAAAAAAAAAAAGCTTGGGAATGGTAGGGCAGCTCTGAGGTGGATGAGATGAGGAACTGCAATGCAGGAAGCCTGGGGGCTTGGGACTCCATTAAAGAAGTTCAGGTCCCAGTTTATCATCAGTTTCCTCACCAACTGGAGCCTGGATTTCTCTTTTATAGGCTTTATTTCTTCTGTCATGAAAGACAATAATGCCTATTACTATTAACAACAAAGCGGATGAGGGCCTGGGAAGAAACATTTCATTAATCAGCTTTTCTTATGAAACCAGATTGTATGATGATAAGGAGGATGCTCTAAGGTCCGTGTGTGTGTGTGTGTGTGTGTGTGTGTGTGTGTTAATATGACATAAGGAAAAATATCTGTTTTGGGATATTACATAGAGATAAAGAGGGCATTCTAAAAGTCTGGAAGGAAAGGAGTTTTAATCCAAACCCTCTCTCTTCCATGGAAAGAGATTGCCTTTTCCTTTTCTCCAGATGGACAATTAGTTTAATGCTGCTCTATATTGGGTAATGCCATTCTCTCTTGGGATTATTAATAAAATTCTTTTTTCCTGAGCTTCAAGGACTCTCTTCTATTTCCATCAGAAAGGGAGAAGGAGAATTCATATGGCTTAGAGAATGAGGTCAAGACAATTTTTCTTAGGATAAATCTTTATTTTTTGGAAAGCAGATTTTTCTTACTAAAGGAAGGATCCAGTCAGGTTAACAGTTGGAGGAAACCTGAGCTTGGTTCACATCAATCATATTCCCCATTGCCTGTCATGTGAAATATGCCTAGACTCTGAGGGCCTCTTGAAAGAAATGACCATTCACTGTGAATGGACTCTGCAGTCCAGCTACCAACCAAACTTTATGGTTGTTTTTTTTTCCATTTTTATTATAAGCCCTGGTTATTGATCACATCATTCTCTGTATGCTTCTTAGGTTAGAG
Organism: Ictidomys tridecemlineatus; assembly: GCF_052094955.1. Lineage (NCBI taxonomy): Eukaryota > Metazoa > Chordata > Mammalia > Rodentia > Sciuridae > Ictidomys > Ictidomys tridecemlineatus. The sequence continues at coordinate 26,558,330 of NC_135477.1, read as the reverse complement.
TTTTCTCTGGGTCAAGAAAAAATCATTTAAAGTGAATTTAAATGTCCATACCTGAGTCTTTTTAAATTCACCATTATCTAACCAGTTCAAATTCACTTTTGAAGAGGTTGTGATCTCAACTTCAGCATCCTTTGGTTCTAGCACATTATAAGGTGATTTTCCAGTGTTTCACTAAGACCCCATAAGAGGGCTGAGAGTTCAATCTTCCTATTCAACTCCATGTAGATAAAATTCTTATCATTTCCAGGCCAAATGTAACTCATGCTGCATAAAGAGTAATTTCTCCTTCTTTCAGAACTGTGATTACCTTTTGGTGCCACAACCCAGTCTTTTTCCTGTACTTAGACTCCTCAGGTTCACCCTATCAGACTCTTAAGGTTCCATACCATATCAAACGCTAGGGTGATACATAGTGAACCAATGGATTGTCCACATGATCCTATCTGACATTTCTTCACTTTCATCCAAGATGTCTGAGGAGCCCAGATTCAATAGGTTATTGCTTCATTGTTTTATTTGAAATATTATGTTAAGGAAATTTTAATTTCTTTACAGAAGTAAACAGATATATAATGAACCCCCTTAACTGAACTTCACCCATTATCAATCCCTGATCAATAATGTTCCACCCATATTTTCTGCAGCATTTCCAATTGTATGTATTTCTCTTAGTCTAAGCCTTCCAAAACTAACATGGTTCAAAATAAGAAGAAGAGGGAAAGGGAAAGGAATTTCCTATCATATGTCTGAGAGATCTAAAGCCAGTGATTAGAATGAATCTTGGGGAAATTTTCATAGATAGGATCACCCTTGGAGGAAAAATCCAAAATGCAATCCAAATTAACAAAAAGAGATAAGTCATTCAAATACAGGTTTGAGTTTATTTCTGTTTGAGCGGTGGCTAATTAGCAAAAAATTAAAAATGTTTTAAAAAATAAAAAAGGTTGGAGTAGGGGCCGATAAATTTTTTATTATCCACTTGAATTTAGTTCTCTTTGGTAGTAAAAATGGAAATCAAGTGCCAAAATTGTTGATTTGGCTACCTTAAACCTGGTTGTTTTAAAGGATAATTCTTAGGGTTACTACTACCCACCTCTCCTTGATATGAAAACGAACTGGTATTGCATTCATCAATGCAATGAAAAACATGAATATTTTCAAAAATCTAGACTACAGGGACCAAGGTAACTAGATCAAGAAACAAACAAAATTCTCCGCTTCCATAGTGATGATCTATGGGAGAAGTTCCTGCGATGCCAGACTTCTGGGAACAGTGGCTGGGTCATTTCCTTAGCAGCTTTCACTTAGAGACCAAGGAGAGGGGGTGAACCCGCCTACTCCCTGTTAGAGTCCTCATTTAAATGCTAAGTGCTGAAGTGCTTTTCTGTAGCTCAGCCTTTCTCAGCAGAGCTTGCTACAATACATAAAGGAAGGAAATGAGGAGAAGGAAAGACAGCCTGTGGCTCTATAAAATAACCTAGAATATAGATGGCAAGTCCCTTTCAGGGGGAAAAAAAACTTGCGATTTGCTTGGGAAGGAATCTGCCTGAGATTTCTTTGCAAATATTCATGGTTCAGATTTGTGCTAGGAACTATTCCTTGTCCTTTGCCAATAATTATTTGGCAAGAGCTGTACTTGAGATAATGTGGGATTTTAATGCACACTTAATATAAGAACTATAAGTAAAATGGAAATACCTATTTAACTTTCTTAAGCCAACTGGTTTACAACATATTTCTGTTCATATATTGGTGGGCTTCATTATCACATAAAATTCACCTTTATAAGTATATTTTTAGAATTATTTATAGAAAGAAAGAGGGAAATTTAAATCAGTGAAATAGATATGGGAACATGACCCAAAGCTGCCCCTTCCTGAGTTTTCCCTTTGTGCTCATCTTGGAAACCCTTCCCTTGGCCCCAGTCTCCATTGAAACCCTTTCTCCTTCCTCTCTTCCTTTCCAAGGACACAGCCCTCCAAGGGCCACACTAGCTGCTTTCACTTCAGGACCCTCCACTCTGAAATCTGGCTTCCCTCCTGGCCTCCTGAAGGAGGTCTCTGCTGATACTGGCTTTGTCTGTCCTGACACATAGGAGGAAATCCGTCTTTGAAACGCTTAATACTTTTCTTCCCTGCAAGACATCAGGGGTCTGTGCCTTACTTCCTACTCCCTGCTCACATCTATAACAGGGTCAATTTCAATCTATACTTTACAGTGGCTAAGAACCTGTCACTCTGCTCATCCTTGAAAAAACATTTGCCTTTTAAACTTAACTCCCCCTTATTGTACAGTGGGTTGTTCCTGTTTAAATACCCTTTTGCATTAGAGAGAGGGGGAGTGAAGAAATGTTTGGACCTTGGAATCCGATTTCACAGTTATTAGTGAGAACTGCAGCCTGTGTCATTGTGTGTGCATGTGCACATATTTGTGTGGCTCAGCATGCGTGTTCGTGGGTGTAGTGAATGAGAGAGTCACAAGGATCCTTGTTCAGAGGAGCTGACTTGAGATCTCCCCAGCCCCAGGCACAGTGTGGATTCTATGAAGTGAAAAGCTGCTGCCAGAAATTCATTCTAAGTGAAAGTTTCCTGGGGGAGCCTTCTAACTGGAGCCCCAGGCAGCTTCCTAGTTCTGGACCTTTCTGTCCCTTTTTCCCTCAAGTCTCTCTGTGCTGGTCTCCAGGTAAGACCTGCAACCCATATCCACTCCCCAACACTTTCCTCTCCCCTGGACTGCTTCCCAATTATAGCAACCCCATGGTGGCTCCTGAGGGAGGCCCATGGGAGGTCCAGCACAAAAAGACTCAACTTTTTGTGGATGTTGAATCTTTTTATAGAAGTTGTGGGATGTGTTTAATGATTAGGAAGAAGGCGGGAATTTCACTCAAAGACTTGTGGGGAAAGTCAGAGAGGCTGAACTGAAGTGGAGCAGAGGGCAGTAGGATGAAAGTCCTAGATGTAGAAAAGGAAACATCAGATTCTGGAGATTCATACTCAGAACGTTTGCTTTGTAAAAGTAGTACTGTTTTGAAAAGGGGATTCTAAGTCAAATCTAAGCTGTGCCAATGATTGAATTCAAACATATATGCCCACACCTGGCCACGACAGGAGACTGGTCCCCAAGGAGCATGAGACCAAGTAGCCTCCTGGGAAGGAGCATGCATAGCAAGAGGAGAGGGAGCCCAGCATTCAGACTTGGCTCAGTAACAATGTCCTTGTTGTGTAAAGGGACAAGTGTGAACAGAGCATGGTGCTTGGCGCTCCTGGTCCAGTGCCCATCTGAATCACAGGCTATGGAGAACCAGGCTTGAGTTCTTGCCACAGCTCCCAACCTGCTGACCACAAAGTGATGTGGGCTTTGCTTGTTTGGAGAATCAACCCAAAATAGGGAGAAATGATTGAAAGTAATTGGATAGTGACTTAAACCCCAGTCCACAATTAGATATATGGAACAGAGAATGGAAACTTGCAGTTCTCTGTGAATTTACTAATGTGGTAAAATAATGTGAACTTCTTCATTGGTATCAGATGAAGAGGGGCCTGGACTATTAGCAAGTATATATCTCTGGGTAATGAATATGAGGGAAAAAATAAAGTAATAAAAATACACACACAAACATAAGGCAATTACAGACATTGCAAGAGCTGAAAAAGAAGCAGTAGCATTTGTACTTGATTGATACAAACTCTCTCCCTCCCTGTCCCAGCTGGAGCTTGAGAAGTCCTTTTTCTGGTGATCAGACTGCTTGTAGGGATTCTTAGAAGCAATACAGCATAGGAGAGAAGATGCATGGGTGTTTGAGAGCTGAGGTACCCCAGATAAAAGCCTCATAAATCAGGGCTGGACTTTGGCTAGGTTATGGCCCCTTGGATGTTGTCAGGCAAAAATTTTCCTGGAGTGGAGAAGCAATGAAAAGTATGTCCACAGGACTCTGCTGTGAGAACCAACTACAACCTCAGACTGGAAATGTAGCTCGTCCTTTAACAATTGGAAAGACATTTAGTAATGGTGAACATAAGCAAGGATTGAGATGCACTTTAAAAATTAATTTATTAATTGTAAATTAGCTTATAGACCACAAAAAAAGCCCAAAAAGTGTGCTTAAGACTCACTTCAAATTTATGACAGGAAGGCTGGGGTTGTGGCTCAGTGGTAAAGCACTTGCCTAGCATGTGTGAGACACTGGGTTTGATCCTCAGCACCACATAAAAATAAATAAACAAAGGCATTGTGTCCATCTACAACTAAAAAAAATTTTTAAATTGATGATGAGAGTGCAGAGATGTCGTAGGGATGAATAGTTGCTGCATTAAAGACTTCCGTGAGTGGAGGAGCTAGAGGACAGATGGCTCCTGGACAAACTCAGAATCCTTGCGGGCACACTCCACCTGTTAAAAGATATTTTATTGTGAGTGAGGAAGAAGAGAATAAACAAGTCACCTGTGATTGCTAGAAAAACACTGTTTTCTGCTAAGGACAATTGCAGAGAAGGAGAGGGATCCAGATTTGGCTGCTCAGTGCAGTCAGAGACCAGCCCTCCAGTGCATGGCCAGTGAGATCTGGGAGAGCTACTGAATCACATGCAAAGGAAGAGAATGTCCACAATGGTGATATGCCTACATATCACCATAATACCCTTATGCACAAATGAGGGTTTTTTTTTCCTGGTGTGGGGGAGGGTACCAGGGATTGAACTCAGGGGCACTCAACCACTGAGCCACATCCCAAGCTCTATTTTATATTTTATTTAGAGACAGGGTCTCACTGAGTTGCTTAGCACCTTGCCATTGCTGAAGCTAGCTTTGAACTTGCGATCCTCCTGCTTCAGCCTCCAGAGCTGCTGGGATCAGAGACCTGCGTCACTGTGCCCAGCCACAAATGAGTTTTGATACCCACGTGAAAAATAAAAGTCTAGGGGTTTTTCTGTGTCCTTTATTTAAAAAATTTATAGACTTATTTTTAAAGCAATTTTAGGTTTATAAAAAGGTTGAGCAAAGGTGGGCACAGTAGTTCAGTGGCTTGCACCTATAATCCCCTGGACTGGGGAGACTGAGGCAGGAGGATCAAAAGTTCAAAGCCAGCTTCATCAAATTAGTAAGGCCCCTAAGCAATTTAGCAAGACCCTAAGTGGTTAAGAGCCCCTGAGTCCAATCTCTGGTACCAAAAAAGGAAGAAGAAAAAAAGTTAAGCAGTACAGAGAATTAAGAAAGTACAGAGAGTTCCCATATATCCCCTCCACAACACCTGGACATAGTCTCCCCAATTATTTGTCTCTACTTTGAATGCATAGAAGACAGTATGAGCAGCACCAGTCCCCAGAAAACATTTCAGGTTATATGGTGGTTCCCAGATAGAGCAGAGCCCAGGCCTGGCAGGTCCTGTGGACATGGAAGTAGAAGGGAGCAGTGAACAAATTAAAGCATGAGGGAAACGATGTGATCATTACCTGAACCTCCTTTGAAACAGTGCAGAACCTCGCTGAAACCTCCCAGAAGTACTCATTATTCATCATATCTTTTTCAAGGATCATAAATCCTGGGTCACCAAGGGAGATATGGGTTGTTGAAAGCATAGCTGTTAAGAAGCACATGTTCCAGAATCTGACTGCCTAGGTCTCAGTCCTGGATTCACCACTTAGCTAGCTGTGTGATGCTGGTTAACTTCTTCGTGCGACAGTTTCTGTAGCCCTGAAACAGAAGATGGACCATTTCTACTTCATATAGTTGTTATGATAATCACATGAACTTTAAACATGTGAAACACTTAAGATATATTTGGTGTGCACAGAACAAACAGTAAAAAGCATAGTACTTACCACATCAGGTCATTATGAAAACTTTAAGACATGGTACAGGTAAAGCACTACAAGAGTCCCTGACACAATTGATAATGTTGGCTGTTATTATATAACATGAATTACATTTATGTGGTATGAGTCAAATATATATATATATAGTAAGTACATAAATATTTACTATATAATATTTAATATTATGTATGTATAACAAACATAAGGAGAAGAAACAATTATAAAATATTGGCAGTGTAAAAGTGAAACTGCTCACCATGCATGCCTAATTACTGTGACGCACAATGACTATTATACATAGCATTAAGCAGGTCAGATTGACTTTGCTAAAGGTTTTATTATGGTGCTAACTTTTGTGTGCATATGCTCAGTGTTCATTATCTGTCACCCTTGCAGTACGATCATCTGCTAACAGAGTGCAGTCATCTGCTCATTCTACTGACAAATTAGCAGCAACCTTGCTTGCCCCAGACTTCCTTCTCACATCCCCCCAAATCTTTTTGCAATTATTTTTCCTCTCTAATGTATGTGATGGTTCTCCCATTCTTTTCTCCCCCGCCCCCCTCCGAAAAAAAACCCTTTAATTCAATCCATTTGTATAGAGAACTTTCTATGTTCAAGGTAGTAGAATAGGAAAAAAAAAAAGAAGTTCCAATTGTGTTTTTTTGAAGTAGCTACTTATTCAAGAATAAGTAGGATTTTTTAAATGGCTAGATTGAGAGATAATTCACATACCATGAAATCAATCTCTTTAAAGTATATAAATCAATAGTTTTTAGTAAATTCACAGACTTGTGAAACCCCCACCATAATCAATTTTGAACCATTTTCATCACCTCAAAAGAGATTCTTTATCCATCATCAGTCACTCCCCTTCTCTCCTCCCTGCAGCCCCCGACAACTGCTAATCCACTTTCTATTTCTATGGAATTTCTATTCTGGACATTTTATGTAAATAGAATCATACAATTTATGGTTGGTTTTATATATCTGGCTTCTTTAACTTAGAGTAATGTTTTCAAGGTTCATTCATGTTGTAGCATGTATCAGTACTTCATTTATTTTCATGGTCAAGTACTAGTCCATATGGTTATATCATATTTTATTTATTCCTGAATCAATTGAGACTTTTGAGTTGTTTTGCCTTTTGGCTATTATAAATAATTCTTCTATGAAAACACTAATGTACAAGTTTTTGTTGGATTATGTTTTCAATCTTCTTGAGTATATATATATATATATATATATATACCTATGAGGGAAATTGCCAGGTCACATGGGAACTCCATATTTAACCTTTTGAGAGAACTAGGTGGACTAATTCAAAAGTGCATCCCCATCATCGATCCCACCAGCAATGTCTGAGGATTCTTTCTTTCTTTTTTATTTTTAAAATTGTAGTTGGACACAATACCTTTATTTTTATGTGGTGCTGAGGATCGAACCCAGTGCCTTGCACATTGCTAGGTGAGTGCTCTACCGCTGAGCCACAACCCAGCCCCTGTCTGAGGATCTGATTTCTCTACATTCTCTTTTAATGCTCACTGTTGTCTGTCTTTTTATTTTAGCTATCTTAATGGGTATGAATTTATTTTAGAAACTTTTAATTGGTGCATTATAATTATACATAATAGTGGAATTTTGTTGCATGTTCATAAAGATGCATAATAAGTGGGTATAAATTCTGATTGTGGTTTTTATTTTGTCTCACTGATGACTATACTGACAATCCTTTCATGTACTTATTGGCCATTTGTATATTCTCTTTGAAGAAATATCTATTCAACTCCTTTGCCCATATTTTTAAAATTGAGTTGTTAGTCCTGTTATTGTTGTTGGGTTTAAGGAGTTCTCTCTATATGCCAGATATTAATTTCCTTATCAAATATTTGAAGATATTTCCATCTATTTTGTATGTTATCTTTTCACTTTCTTGATGGTGTCTTTTGAGAGGCAAAAATTTTTAATTTTGTTGAAGTCCAATATCAAATGCCTTCTTTTGTTACTGTACTTTGGGTATCTTATCTATAAAATCATTGCCTAGGTCACAAAAATTTAAACCTATGCTTTATTCTAGGATTTTCATAGTTTCAGCTCTTACATTTAGTTCTGTGCTTTATTCTGAGTTAACTTTTATGTGGTTAGTGAGGTAAGAATCCTACTTCATTCTTTGCATGTGGATATACAGTTGTCCCAGCATCAATGGTTGAAAATCCTAAAAGGTAAAATTCAATAGAACAACAAGAGCTAAGACACAGAGGCATGAATGCATGAATGCCAGGAATGGTGACTGGTTCATCCTGACTATAGAATTGAGCACGTAGGGATATTTCATGATGAAAGAAGCTGGAAAGATACGTAGGCTCAGATTATGGAGAATCTTGAGTTGCAAAAGTTGGAGAGCTATGGAAGATTCTTGAGCAGAAGGATAACATCAGAATTGGGTTTTCAGAAGATTGATCTAACTTCACACTATATACTTGATGGGAATGAGTTAAAGACTAGAAGTAGAAAAGTCAGTGGAACTCCTACCGGGGCTACAAGACTGTGCTAGTGGGAGTAGAAAAGAGGGAATGGATATGTAAAAAAGAAAATGGAAATACAACACCTACAGGTCTCGATAACTGATTGATTTTTTTTTTAAATGTTGGTCCCATTACCAAAAATCAGTCAAGCCAAGAGCAGTGGCTAGTTTGACAGAGAAGATGAGTTAGCTTTTAGATATACAGTTTTAACAATTTGAAACATCTCTAGTAGAGAAATCTAGCATTCATTTGGAAATGCAACTCTAGATTTCAATATAGTAGTCAGGGCTGAAGGTGAAGATTTGTGAGACATTGTATAATCATGGTAGTGAAAACTGTAGACTATAATCATGGTAGTGAAAACCGTAGACACAAACTATTTACCTAGTTTCCTCAGACAATGTTTATTCCTACTCCCACCCAAAAATGTGAGTTCCTTTATTCTTTCATTCAAAAAATATTTATTGAAAGCTTATTATCCCCAGGTAACGTTCAAGGCACTGGTAATATTTGGTGAACAATACAGAACTCCTCTCCCCAAGATCTGCCTTATTAGAACTTAAGGTTTAATGGGAGGAAGCAACGTGTAAACAAATGCATATGTATAATGTAAGGAATTCCAACGATTTTTTTTTAAAAGTGCCCATATTTTAAAAAATAAATAAAGCAGAGAAAGAGGAGAGAAGGAGTTGTGATTCTAAATAGGTGAAGGAAAGTCCTAAGGAGGATGACACATTTGAGTAAAAGGCTACTATGGGTGAAGGGACAAGCTATGTAGATAGCTGAGTAAAAAGTTTTCCAGGAAGAGACAACGCAGGTGCAGCCACCTGGAGGCTGGAAGGTGCCTGATGAGTATGAGAAACAAAGGAGACCAGGTGGCCATAGTTGGGTAGGAGGAGCTCAGTCTGAGGCCTGGGTTAGGATCTTATGAACCATAAGAATTTGACTTCTACTCTGCACACGATAGAAATCTATTAGAGGGGGCTGGGGGTGGGGCTGGGGCTCGGCGATAGAGCGCCTACCTAGCATGTGCGAGACCCTGGGTTCAATCCTCAGCACCACATAAAAATAAAGGTATTGTGTACAACTAAAAAATAAATATATTAAAAAAAGATATCTGTTAGAGGATTTGTAATAGTGGCAAAAAATTTTATTTGTATTTTAAAGGCATTAATCTTTAAGGGGAACAATCATTTTCAGAATAAAATGTGGAAGAACAAGGATAAAAGAAAGGAAATCAATTAGTTGACTTTTATAATAATAATCCAGATATGAGATGATGACAATTTGAACTAGGATAATAGCAGTGAAGATGCTGAGAACTGGTTATATTCTGGATATATTTTGAACTAGAACTGGCCAGACTTGAGGGCATTGAATACAGGAAATGAGAGAAAGAAAGGAGTCAAAGATGACACTCCAAGATTTTTGTCTGAGCCACTAGGAGGAACAGTCCTTTACTTAGATGGACTACAGAAGAAGAATGTGGCGGTGGCAGCAATAAGAAGGAGTTCCATTTTGACCATGTTATGTTTGAGATCTTTCTTAAATAATGAAGCAGAGATGTCAAGAATAAAGGATGGCATAAACCCTTTGAATGGCGCCCAATCTGGGTAGCATGATGATGGAGATTCCTTAGAGAACTTGGAATGGAACCACCATTTGACCTAGTTCTCCCACTCCTTGGTCTATAGTATGCTGACTTAAAATCAGCATATATAGTGACAAGCCACATTAATGTTTATAGCAGCTCAATTTACAATAGTTAAGCTATGGAACAAACCTAGGTGCCCTTCAACAGATGAATGGGTAAAGAAAATGCAGTACATACACACAATGGACTATTACTCAGCCATAAAGAAGAATGAAATTATGGCATTTGTTGGTAAATGGATGGAACTGGAGACTATCATGTTAAGTGAAATAAGCCAATCTCAAAAAACCAAAGGCCAAATGTTCTCTCTGATACACAGATGCTGACTCACAATAGGTAAGGGCAGTGGGTAGTGGAGGTTCAGCAGACTGGACAGCAGGGAATGGGGAGAAGGGAGGGGAGATGGGAATGGGAAAGATAGTAGAATGAACAGGAATTAACTTTCCTGTATTTATATAGGAATACATGACCAGTGTAACACCACATCATGTACAACCATAAAAATGGGAAGTTATGCTCTATGTATGTATGATATGTCAAAATACATTCTACTGTCATGTATAACTAAAAAGAACAAATAAAGCATCTTAAAAACTGGGCCTTGGTTTTTTTTTTTTTTTTTGAGATTCTGTAGTCTTCTATTATTTTCTATGGCTTTTGCCTTTCAAAATATTTTTATTTTCTCTACTGGCAACCTCCCAATTTGTTAATATTGTTTTGCATTTTAGATGTATCTTATCAGTTACATTTAGGTGTATCTTACCTTGCATTTAGGTATATCTTATCAGATACATTTAGGTGTATCCTATTGCATTTAGGTGTATCTCAGAATTAAGGGTACACCAACTTTCATGAAACAATACATAATGATTCCCAGATTACTTCCTTATATTACAATGGAAAAAGAAAGATAATAGGTAATATATTTTGATTAATTTTCAAATGCCAATTCTGAAGTCATTCTCCAAATCTCTATTACTGCAGATCATGTATGTTTGTGTATATCTAAGTATATATATATATATATATATATATATATATATATATATATAATTTTTGTATATTTAGAGATTTGCAAAAGTTGCAAAGAAATGTACAGGGAAGTTCTATCCACACACCCTTTTCACAACTTCCCCCAGTGTTAACATCTTACAAATATGGTACAATACTTTTAGAGCTTCTTCCCTTGTACGTGTGTGTGTGTGTGTGTGTGTGTGTGAGCGCACATATAGCTTAATGCAATTTTGTCACATTTGTAATCATGTGTAACCTCTACTTCAGACAAGACACTTAATCTTACTATCATTCCAAGATTCTCTCATTCTATTCTTAATAGCCACATCCATTCCCCTCTTCTAAATCCCTAGAAACCACTAGTCTGTACTCAGCTTTATAATTACATTACTTCACTATTGTTACATAAATAAAATCATGCAGTATGTATCCTTTTGAGATTGACTTTAATGGTTCAGTCTAATTTCCTTGAGACCCATCCAAGTTGTTGTGTTTGTTAATAGTTCATTCCTTCTTATTGCTGAAAAGCATTCCATGGTATGGCTGTGCCAAGGTTCTTTACACATTGTTCACACTTTAACAGACATTTAGATAGTTTCTAATTTGGGACTATTATGAAAAAAAAATCTATGAACATCAGAGGAAAAATTCATGAGTAAAAATAATTCTTCATTTCTCTGGAATACACACCTAGGACAGCAGCTGCTGAATCCTATAGAAAATCCATTTTAGTTTTAAAAGGAACCCCCAGGTCTGGGGGTGTGGAACAGTGGTAGAGTGTTCAGCTAGCATGTGAACAATACTCTGTACTGCAGAAAAAAGGAAGACCAAATCATATTCTAGTGTCAATTATTTTTAGTTTTAGAATTTAATTATGACTCAAACTCTAAAGAGATCTTTCACAGTTTACCTTTTCCCAGTGAGAGAAGTATCCTTCTAAAGTGTCCCATGGAGTCAAATGAACCTAGATTCAAGTCCTGCCTCATTCAATTATTATCTGAGTGAACTTGAACATTTTTTTTAGTCTCAGATTCCCTATTGGTAAAATACAGACAATAATGCCCTGCAACAGTAAGGATTGAACAAGATCAGCTATAAATCCCTGAGAATGGAGTGTCTGGTATGTAGTTTTGAGTTTATATTAGTTCTTTCCCCATTCATAGCAAAATAATCAAACATTACTTCCACTTTTTATAATATTGGTAGTTATGAGTGACCTTAAAATCCAAAGAAACCATACTACTTTTATTCACATTATTTTTTACTAAATAAGTTACCTTTAGTAGTTTTATTATGCACGTTTCCTTGGTAAACTAGTTTCTCTTTATTTCTACCAATTACATTTACTGGAGTAATCCTTATAAGTCTTAGAAGCAGAAATAAGTTGGTGTCTCTCCATTATATCCTATGTTTTTTCTTTCTTCTAGGTCAGTAAACAATTTCCTGATGACTGGTCCAAAAGTAAGAAAAAATTCCTTTGATTAATAAGGACATCGATAATCTTAATTGGTTGACAGAAGATGATACATGTGGCTTTCTTTGCATTATATGCATGCCTTTTATTATGCAGTAGTATATATTAAAGATAGAAAAACTGAGACTCAGAGAGGGTTGGGACATACCCAAACCACCCACAAACTAATATCAGAGCCCAGGCAGAAACAGGAGTACTGCTGGGTGTGGTGATGTACATCTGTAAGCCCAGCTACTCAGAAGCTGAAGCAGGAAGAGCTCAAGTTTGAGGTCAGCCTGGACAACTTAGTGAGACTCTGTCTAAAAATTTAAAGAATGAATAAATATAAGGGCTGAGGTGTAGCTCAGTGGTAGAGTGCTTGCCTAGCAAGCATGAAGCCCTGGATTCAATCCTCAGTAACACAAAATTAGAGAAGTACCTTCTAAAGTGTCCCATAGAGTCAAACAAAAAAACCAAAATTGTACTACGTGATCTCTACATGGAAGAACATTGCCAGGTCCAAAATGTTATTTTCTAAGATAATAATGGGATGAGAACAGCTGAAATTTCAGGAATTATGTGATTGGACTCATTTTGGAGAGGCAATTTAGTACAATGAATAAAGACTAATGGAATTAGAATCCGATAGAACTGTTTTTCATTACTTTCTGCCGTTTGCTACTTGTGAACCTTGGGAAAATGACCTCCCCTCTCTGAACCTCAGTTTCCTAAGTTATAAAGTGACACCTATTTCACAAGACTACTGGTAATGTTAAATGAGATGATATATTTAAAGTACTTGCTTTGCCACTATTTTGGAGGGATGGGGGAATGGGCATGAAGAGAGGTGCTTGGCAAGTTTGGGGCAAATGCCTCCTGAATTCAGACTGAACTTTGACCTCCCCCTCATATTCCTGTAGGCTTACCTGATCTACTCCAGCAGTGTGGCAGCAGGTGCTCAGAGTGGTATTGAAGAATGCAAATACCAGTTTGCCTGGGACCGCTGGAACTGCCCTGAGAGAGCCTTGCAACTTTCCAGCCATGGTGGACTTCGAAGTGGTAAGGAAAGCCTTGGGCATGGCTCCCCAGGCCTCTAGTTCCAGAGAGAAGCCTCAGGGATGGCCCTCTTTCTCCTCTATACCATATTCTTCATCTGATCTCTTAGGACATTTCTCTCTTGTGAGATATTCTCTTTTCTTTCTCCATCTCTCTTCCTATCTATGGAGCTTTCTCCTTTCTTCCTCAACATGCTCACTGTTCAATTAACGGACATTGCCTCACCTCCAATCCTATACATCCTTGATTGCTAAAGGTTTCTTCACAACATAAGCAGCATCAGCATCAGAAGGCAGGTCAGGGTCATAATTCCTCATATCCCTTAGCCCCTTCCTTCAGTAGACTCAGCAGAGAGATATTGAGCAAGTGGAAACTTGAAGACTAGATTCTCAGAAAGAAGATAAATAGTGGTCATGCCGGTAAATGAAAGAGCTGCCATCTCAATTCACAATAGCTAAACTGTGGAACCAACTTAGATGCCCTTCAACAAATGAATGGATAAAGAAAATGTGGTACATATACACAATGGAATATTACTCAGCCTTAAAGAAGCATGAAATTATGGCATTTGTAGTTTTTCTAGGAAATATGTGGCCTCATGACCTGTTAAAGCAGATTGTCCTGCATATTTTCAGTGTTGTTATTGACACTTACTTCCTTTCGATCCTTTTAGAGTAAGTCGTTAATGAACACCAATTTTTTTCTTTTTTTTCTTTTTTTTTTTTTTTTTGCACTTAGGGGCACTTGACCACTGAAACACATCCCCAGCCCTAATTTGTATTTTATTTAGAGACAGGGTCTCACTGAGTTGCTTAATGCCTCGATTTTTGCTGAGGCTGACTTTGAATTTGCAATTCTCCTGCCTCAGCCTCCGGAGCCACTGGGATTATAGGAGTACACCACTGTGCCTGGCATGAACACTAATTTTTAAATAAATATTAAAATATTGTTTGAAAAAAGAAAGAGCTGCCAATCAGATATTCTGCTCTTAGACTCCAATGTTCAAGAAGGAGGTAGGGAAGGGTTCTTTACAACCTGGCCTTCAAATTCATTTCCTTCTCCATTTCTTCCTCAGGGTCTTCCCCACCTAAATCCTTTATAATCATGTATATTGACAACAATCTAGTCACCTTCTCATAAAAAGATGGAAGGGGAGAAGAGTAGGGCTGAGGCCAGGAATGGTGCAGACCCTGGAAATGAGTAAGGTACATCATGAAGTGGGTATAGGACAAGCTGGGAAAGACAAGTATGACGGTGGTATTAAAGGAAAGTAACATAACCAGTGTTTCTTTTAACTGCAACCTCTGCCTCTAACTCTCTAGATGTTTTTTATTCCTGCCAGCTAATCGGGAGACAGCATTTGTACATGCCATCAGTTCTGCTGGAGTCATGTACACTCTGACCAGAAACTGCAGCCTTGGAGATTTTGACAACTGTGGATGTGATGACTCCCGCAATGGGCAACTGGGTGAGTAGCGATGAGATACGTAGTACAGGCCAGGGAAGTTCACTTAAAGAATGAAAAGGTTGGTGGGATAAAGTTACATTTTTCTCTTTTTTTTCTTTTTTCTTTTTAAAAAGAGAGAGTGAGAGAGAGAATTTTTTTTAATATTTATTTTTTAGTTTTCGGTGGACACAACATCTTTGTATGTGGTGCTGAGGATCGAACCTGGGCCGCTCGCATGCCAGGCGAGCACACTACCGCTTGAGCCACATCCCCAGCTCAACATCTTTCTAATACAAGGAAAATCATGCTGACGATGGGTGACCCAGTTTGAGCACAAACCCTACAGTGACAAACACAGTTAAATGTTGCTTGGAACCCTCTTCTCCCACTGATTGATTTCCTTAATTTAAACAGATGATGATGGTGGTGATGATGATGGAACAACTTGCTCTATAGACTCAAATCACCTCCTTCTTGAATGCAGGAGGACTTTCTTTTATTTTGTCTATCCTGCTCTACTCTCCACTCTGCCTCCACTGCAGCCGCTAATCCTCCTCTGTGTCCACCCAATCAATTTCCAACTTCGTTTTTCCATATTATTTCAATTGCCCCTCTTTTCCCCCCTCAGCCTTGAGCTCTCCTCACCTTTGCACACAATTTTACCTCTTGAGGACCTCAATCACTGACAGACATGGTGCTCACTCTGCCTACTGAGTAGAGGCAGGGGAGCTCCCAGGCAGAGAATCAGTCCACTAGACAGCCACAAACGTCATGGAGCCCTGAGCAGGGAATTGGCTGAGGCTGGAAGTGGGACCGCAAAGGTGGCAAAAACAAACCTTCTAGACTGAAACTAATCCCGACACAGGGCACTAGCCCAACCTTAATCTTTTCCTATCCCAGACAGTGACCCCTGCCACCCCCTCCCCCCAAGTCCAATTAGAAACAGCAGCCCTGGAAACTCTGCGTTGGCCTGCTCAATGACCTTTCCCCCCTGCACTTTTCCAGGGGGTCAAGGTTGGCTGTGGGGAGGCTGCAGCGACAACGTGGGCTTCGGAGAGGCAATCTCCAAGCAGTTTGTGGATGCCCTGGAAACAGGACAGGATGCCCGGGCAGCCATGAATCTTCATAATAACGAGGCCGGCCGTAAGGTGAGTGTCACAGACCCTGGGACTAAGCAGCTAGTACTAACCACTACCAGCCCTCGGTATGGACAATTCTTCATTCAAATACTAAACGGGCTGGATGAGCAGACTAGCTGGGCGCCTCGCAATCCCTCCGGGGCAGGGCTTTTACTCCACTCTCTCCCTAGGCGGTGAAGGGCACCATGAAACGCACGTGTAAGTGCCACGGCGTGTCTGGCAGCTGCACCACACAGACCTGCTGGCTGCAGCTGCCTGAGTTCCGCGAGGTGGGCGCGCACCTGAAGGAGAAATACCACGCCGCTCTCAAGGTGGACCTACTGCAGGGTGCTGGCAACAGCGCTGCCGGCCGCGGCGCCATCGCCGACACCTTCCGCTCCATCTCCACCAGGGAGCTGGTGCACCTGGAGGACTCCCCAGACTACTGCTTGGAGAACAAGACGCTAGGGCTGCTGGGCACTGAAGGCCGGGAATGCCTGCGGCGCGGGCGGGCTCTGGGCCGCTGGGAGCGCCGCAGCTGCCGCCGTCTGTGCGGGGATTGTGGGCTGGCGGTGGAGGAGCGCCGCGCGGAAACCGTGTCCAGCTGTAACTGCAAGTTCCACTGGTGCTGTGCTGTCCGCTGTGAGCAGTGCCGCCGGCGGGTCACCAAGTACTTCTGTAGCCGCGCAGAGCGGCCGCGGGGAGGCGCTGCGCACAAACCCGGGAGAAAATCCTAAGGGTCTCCTCTCCTGCCTCCTTTCCCAATTTGTCCTTGGCTTCGTTTAGCGACCCCAGTAATAGAGGAACCTAGGAATTGGGGACCCCGCACTCCCAAGTCCAAAGATCCTGAGAAGGAGAGGATGCAATCTTTCTGGAGCTTGCCACTTCCCTAACGTTTCCCCAATTTCTCTGTGCTCTCCTAGAATTGGTTCTGCGTCTCCTCACAGCCCACACTTTGGTGTGAGACTGCGCTATTGGTCTTCCTTGGACTAGGGTGAAAAATAGGCGCTCCTCCCCGACCCCACCTCCCAACTGGCCTAAGCCTGACTAAGACTTGGGAACTAGAAGGACCCTTCTCAGACATGGAGGGCTCAGGTAAAGCCATGTCTTTTTCTCTTGCCCATTGTCTGCTACCAAGCCTGATGGCAGGGGCATTCCCTTCCTGCAGAGCCCATCCCGATCTTGCAACTTCCTGCTATTGACCCAGATACTCCCAGGAATCTCTAACACTTTCTCTTTCCTTCCCCTTTTCCCCTTCCTCTGAAAACAAAACAAAACAAAAAAACTGACCTGGGAATAAATGTACCTTAGGGACTGGTCCCTAGAGGAAGAAGTAGAATATGGTGTAAAAGGGAACTTGACTTGCTAAACACCAGGGTGGTACTTCTTGCGACACCATGTCACCAATGGACTTTACCAGTGAGGTAACTATCTTCCTAGATGATCACCCAAGGTACTCCAGAATTATACCCAAGAGGTCAAGAAACTATGTAAACACAGATTACTGTTATTTCCTTCCCTTCAAAGTTATCTTCTCCCTGCTCCTAACCTATTTCTTCCCTGAAAACTTCACCTTTTTTCCTTTCCAAAGCTTTGTTCCTCTGAGCCAAAACTGAGGTAAATAAAGGCAATTTCCCATTCGGACCCTGTCTGCACCTCTAAAGGCAGGCCATAGGAAGAAGCAGAGCCCCTTCCTTTCACTCACCTGGTTCTCCAACAGGCAGAGTTCAGGGCATTGGATACTTTCCTTCAATAAGTAAACTTCCTGCAATGAAACTGTTGCTAATAGGAAGTTCAGCACCTTGAACTTTAATTTATTTCAATCATTATGATATGTGCCTCATTTCCTGAGTACTGAGCTTCTTCTTGGGGATACTGGGGTAGGGTGGGGTAGAAGATATAACTTTAAGACTCTTATTTTCTTCCCACCATGGCAGGATACTGTTTTCCCTAGAAACTTGCTTCCTTGATAGCCTAGTAGCTAGCCTAACTTGATTGAGGCTAATCTTTTGAGGATTAGTAAATCATCCACATAAACCTTCCACTAATACAGTCACTCCATAGCCAAAAGCTTGCTGCTTGTGGTACTTGAGTCTTTTTGGTTCCATTTTCAGAGAGAAGCATTCCGCATGAACTTGTTTATGAAACAGAGCTCTTGGGAATGAAGAGCCAATTCCTTACAGTCCTTCTGTAGCCCCAAGAGCTTCCCAGCCTGCTTCCTTGCCCTGGGCCAGTCCGGGTCTAGACACCAGGCAGCTCTTCCAGAGTAGAACTGGTCATATGCTAGACTTATCCCTTTTCTTCCAAAGCAGGAAAAAGTGCAGAGGTCACAAAATCCAAGGCTCTGGAAAAATAGAAGGGCTCTTATACTCCAAACTGAGACAGTGGCCAAATCAGACCCAGCCCTAGTCTCACCCCTACATCTTCTGGTCTGACTAATACTTACTGGAAGAGAAGTTCCCTTTCCTCCTTACCAGGGGGATACACTTCCCTTCAGGGTTTCTTAATGCTTAATTTCCAGCTTTATCAGCAAAAGGCCCTTTGCTTGTTTTCTCAGCTCTTGGGCCTCCTGGGTCTCCCAAGCCACTCTTCTTTTCTAATCAAGCAGCAGCATATACTAACCTAGTTGTCTCATTTGGCAGAGTTACTTGTGATAGGAAGAAAATCTGGCAAGGCGACTAGAAAATTTAAAAGTAAATGTTGTAAAGTAAAGCTGTACTCTCCCAGAGGTCTTCCAACATAAGAGAACTATTGTGCTTCAAATTGGTGACAACAGGTCAGCACTCCAAACATGTTATGCTGCCAGGAAGTTCTTTCATAGATTATTGTTTTGTATCCCCAGATAGATATGATTGATACCAGAATGATTTGAGTTTTATAAAGAAAACATTGTTGAGCTATCTTAGATCTGCATTGCTTTTTTTAACCCCTTTTTCATTATTCATTCATTCATTCACTCAGTCAAAACTGGTGCACTCATGGGTTCCTGTCTAACACTAATTGCCAGGGCTGTGTTCCCCTTAACAAACATAGGCAATTCCAGAACTGTTGCTTAGGAAGACACCTCTGAGGTCAGCTAAACCTTTTGTTTTACAGACTTAGACTGATGCTGAGAAAGATGACTGGCTTGTAAGTCACTGTAGGGTGAGTACTGGAACCCAGGCCCCTTCCTTCCTCTTGTGGGCTCTTTAGGAGCCCATTTGTCTCAGCTTGAGGACAGAAGCAGAGGGAGGTCCTAAGAAGTGACAAGAACACTGACTGGGTAGGGTGGGCAAAACACTGTCTCTTTCCTGTCCCTGGTCTGTAAGTCTACACACAGGCAGAGCTTTCTTTTCTTGAAAAGAATCCCAGCCTCAACTGGCCTTAGCAGCAGGTCAGGGCAAAGACAGGGTCATACCCAGTGTGCTGGTGGTGCTGGTGGTGGTGGGAGGGGAGGGCAGTCCAGGGCACTTGCCTATTGTGGGTCTGGATTGGATGCTTCCACTCATTCATTTCCTTTTAATTAACCTGCATTCCTGGAGGAGAAATATTTATGTTGGCTCCCATAGAGGCAATCCTTAGACTGGAAAGAAGGGGAAAGAAAGCCTGTCTTAGCAAAACAATATCTCTAAAGAGCTCCAGAAGAGAAAATAGGGGAACAAAATGCCATTAAAATAGCCTTCTACCCCCACCAGAGTCAATGAAAACTTCATTTCACATGTTAATCCGCTACTCCGCCCCCTTCTCTTCTCACAACACCTTTTCCGAAAGTGTTTGGGAAAAGTCTTCGCAGTCAGTACACAGCTCCCTGCAGCTCAGACTTCTCCTTGTGTTAGTTCAGGGCCCCAAGTGGGGCTCTCGCTCCAACAGCGGCTTTTTTCTCCCCCCCTTTAATTTAAACAAAGACTTCAGAGTTCATCAACCTCCCACTGAAATTCACAGCTGCTGAACAAACTAATCCCCTCTCCCAGCCTTTCTTCCCTTCAATGGGCTCTTGGCTTCAAAGACACTTTGGGAAAGGACTTTGCTGGGGCTCACACTGCTTCATCAATAGAAGTTAGTGCAAGTATTATCTGAAGAGCAAGTGGCTTTACAAACAAATACTGCCTAACAATCCCTCCCTCCCAAACACACACATCTAGCCTGCAGACATGATGGGATCGACAACAGGATTAGAGCTAGTACCCCTGGCTTCACACCCAGTCCTTTTGTGCAGCTGAGCTCAGCCCTCAAGTGGTGTGGGGAAAACCCTGGAGCTGAATGTCAGGCACGGATGGAGACACACACACACACACATCACGGCAGTTTGACCAGCAAGTCCATGGGACTGGACTTGAAATCAAGATCCTTTCTTCAACTCTTGACTTCATATTTCTCTCCAAGACTTTCACTTGATTATTAGGATATAGGGAGCAAGAAGAGAAAGGACTCAAAAGAGAGGTAATGGCAAAATAGGTCCCAGAGGAGACAATAATTGGGAGATCACTGAGCAAACCAAATCAAAGCAGCTTTATTGCATTATTAAATATATCATATATCAAATGCAGAATTCCTACCATGAAAATGCAGCCAGAGAAGGAAGCCCTGAGATATATGGTGGCTGAGTGGAAGAAGAACCCCAACCCTTGAGGAGCAGGGCTAGAAGACATCTTTTGTTAATATGGTTCCTATTCCAGAATAGGGCTTATAATCACAGAATGAATAGCTTAAGTCCTTGGGCCAGGCTCAAATGTAGAGTCGAAGACCACTCCTTTGTAGGCTGTTGTCCCTCTGCTCCTATCTCATAGCCTAAGATAGCTCCCAGCAAAAGGCAGTTCACCCCTTCTACCTGCTCCTTAACTTTGCTTACCCTTAAAAAATGCTGGCACATGACAGGTTCCATTTTTAAAGGACTAGAACTTCCTCTCTTGGTTCTGTTCAACTGCAAACCCTCATGTCTATGACTTGTTTGAATGGTAAACAGCACCCAACTTGTCCCCAGCTGCTGGGGCTACACAGGAATATGGATCTGGAAATATAAAGTCAGAGGCAAGAAGGTAAGGTCAGGCTCACAAAACTCAGAAGGGAAAAACAAAAGATTCCCAAGATAGGTTACAGTAGAGGTAGAATTGGAAGTAATGACCCTGTTCACCCTATCAGAAGCCACTCGAACAGAATATCCCTGGGGGAGAAGACCTCATGGCCTAGGTCCTGCAGGAAAACTGTATTAGGGAAAGTAAGACCTGGCTCTATGTCCTGCCTCCAGCGCTGAGTGTTTTGGATAGCCAGGAGGTGGTCAGGCATAAAGGGGTTAAAAAAAAAAAAAAGCAGGAACTCAGCTGGTTTGGAGCCAACTCCACAGCATCATATACCTGGCAGCAAGGGAAGAAAGTGGGGAAAAACAAACAGAATCTGTTGCACAATTTTCCTTCTCTGCAGCGGGTAGTTAAGTAATATAGAAGTGGCCTCTTGGCAAGAGAGGCTGACTGGCTTAACCCTGCAGCTTGTGTGCAATGGTGAGGACAGCCTTCAGGATAGGCATGAAGCTGGACACTTCGCTGAAGCTGCTATAGCCCACCACCTGGGCGTGCACTGCAAGGCTCTGCTCAAAGCTTCCTGCATCCACACATCGGGCGACTTCATGTAGCCCAGCCAGGACATGAGGTGAGAGCTGTGGAGGGATTGCCCTTAGGTTAATAAATTCGACCAGCCCTACCCTGGCAGCCTGAAAGAGATAAGACAGTCTCAAGTTCCAGAGCCCCATCTCTTCCCATTCAGGAAATATGTGGGTATTTGAGGTGGGGGAGCAGTCTTTCCTATGGAAAGAAGACTCTGGACTTCCTTTGCTCGTGGAAAGTAGTGGGAGGGCATGAGGCAGAGGGAACACAGGTATATACTCACCGTCCCCTCACAGAGTTTCTCATATAGACCTTCTAGACGTTGGGCAGCCTCATCCAGCTTCCTTTTTGTCTTCTGTAGGGAGGCAAATGGTTTTTGACCCAGCCCATAAGCCTAACACAGGGCTGTAAAGAATCCACTACATTAAAGCTAGAATGACTTAGTACTACTTCCTTCATTTCACAGAGGAGGAAATGAAAACCCAAAGATAGTAATGACTTGCTTAAGCTGATATAGCTAGGAAATGAACAGCACTTGTTCTTCCTGATGGCTTCCCCCTTCTTCAGTACACCCTATTGCCTATAAGTCTCCATGCTGTTGGGTCCTGCTACCATGGAGCTAGACTTTGGACCAGACTCCAAGTCCCTCCCCTACTCTGCATGGACTTCTAAAAAGTCTGAAATATGGTCAGCATATACAGGGATAGTGAAGGAACTGGTCTCCAGAGACATCCTGAAACCAGCTGAGAGTATGAAGAGGGCATCACAGGAAGGTTCAAACTTACTAAGTCAGTTGCAGAAAGGGAGCAGCGCTGGAGAAGTGCCTCAAAGCTGGTCTTCAAGGACTGATGCTCTGGGGGCAGTGCCTTTCTTTCTATCATCTTAGAAGGTGGTTGCTGACGTTGCTAATGAAGGAGTGAGGAGAAGGGACAGGCAAGAAAATTATCTTTCTCATGGTTTTCCTAAGGTCTCATCCTCAGTGACTCAGGGTCAGGCATACTGCTCCCATTAGAGTACAACAGAGCTGAGGAGAGAGCCCTCCATTCTCTATAGTGAGAATAGAGAATAGGTTTGCCTCTACCTTGAAAAATGATGCCCAGCTACATGCTCCCCACTTTTACTCCTAAGGAGGGCTGGAAGGCTTCCCAGAGCAGGGGAACAGTTGTCCCTGTCACCTGTAGGCTGAGTTCTCCTGGAGCTCCAGGGGGAGCATGATTCACACTGGAAATGGGGGTCTGTGATGGAAGGACCCGTTGTGGCTCAGGGATAAAGCTCCTAACTGGAGCAGTAATTGGTGCTAGAGGCATAAATACCTCCGGGAGCTAAAGAGAGAAAGAAAGGCACATGAATCTAAGCTGAGAAACCCTATAGGCCTTAGTTTTGGGGAATGATAGACATATAGTGAGTTAAGGAAACAAGATAGTGAGTGGGAAAGTGGAAAAAGGGAGACTGGTGAATGTATATAGGAGGGAAAGAAGGTGGTGCTGAGGGGGAAGACTGGGAAAAGGGCAGAAGCAGCCCAAGAATGGGAAGAAAGGGGTTGAATTCTATAAAGAACTAGAAAGTGGGTCACTGCTGAATATATGAGGGGATGGATAAGGAACAATACATTGACCTTTTTCCTCTGGAGATTTCCTTGAGGTCCTGTAGAATAAAAAGATAGGAGTTTTTAGGGGCATGGTCAGGAACATTAGAAAGTTTTAGTCTGAAGACTAGAAAAATTATTTTAATTGGAATCTGTCACACCTCCCTTTGCAGACCAGCCACACTCCCAGCTAACAACCTCCAAACCAAAGGGCCCCAGTTCATTGGCTTGAGGGAAAAGACTCTGAGACAGTGGTAGGAGGGGAGGAAAAGGAGGCAACAGCCCACAAGGGGGAAGCCATGGAAGGAAAACTGACCTTGATGAGGGGTCAAGATGCTAGCACTTGAGAGAGAGCTAGAGCATGGAGCACCTGGCCCTCCGGGAGGGTAAGTTACAGGAGAGTAGGCAGGAGGGGCCAGGAGCTGGGAGCTCAGAGGGCTGGGACCTGGTGGTCTCACAGAAGGCAGAGGGAGTAGTCTAGGAGTCTCAGACAGAGAAGTAGAGCCAGGCACCATGATGTCTGGGGATGCCATGGGTGAAGGAAGACCAGAAACAGGCCATGTTCCAGGGAATCTCACAGGGTTTGAGGGTGGAGCCCTTTGTCCTCCTAATAGTTGCAGCTGAGATAAAGCTGAAGTAGAACAGAAATAGGTAATTTGTCACCAAACTTCAATTTGGGAGAGATTCAGTATATCAGACAGGAATAGGTCAGCAACAAAATAAAACAAGCCAGGTATGGTGACACATGTTTGTGGTTCCAGTTACTCAGAAGGCATGAGGATCACTTGAGCCCAGGAGTTAGAGGCTAGCCTAGGCAACACAGCGAAATCCTGTCTCAAAAATTTTAAAATAGAACAAAAACCAAAATACCACAACTGACAATAATAATAAATAAAAGGCAGTTTTACCTCAAGCTACTCTTCTTGACTTCTTATTCCAAGTGTAAAGAGATCCTATAATTTATAAAGTACTTTAACTGTTCTCCTTATTTGACCCTCAAAATAATCCTATAGGATTGAAATCACCAGTATAACAAGTTTGGTATTTTACCAAAATATACAAAGTCTTTAACATAAGAGAGAATGTTAAAAACTCAGTAAGGGATAGGAATTTTGATTGCAACTCTGAAGCTCTTCTCTCAAAAAAATTTTTTTTTTAAATTTTTAAACTAAAATAAACAAACAAAACAAAACCAGATCTTCTCTAAACCGGACCAACATGAATTTGGGAGGGAATATGTCTGTCTTTCCTGAGACCTCCATTCTGTGCCCAAACAAATCTCCACTTACTCACCAGGCCTGACCCCAGGGCCCAAAGGCAAAGGCTGGATTGCCTGGGGTTCAGGTATCCTGTAGTCACTTATAGTCTTTGTCCTGAAGCTCTGACAGGGGATAGGATGGGAGGGTGTCAAGGGCATTACTAGTGATGGCTGAAATGTGTCCGTAGGCCTTGAAGATGGACTTGGAACCTGTGAAGAGAAAAAAGGGTCAGTTTTTTAAAAGAAAAGAGATATGAGTAATTGAAATCAGAAAAACAATACAGAAAACTAATGAAATGAAAATTAATTATTTGAAAAATATTAATAAAATTTATATATCTCTATAAAGACTGATAAGATAAAGAGAGAAGACCATTAGTCATCAATATCAGAGATGAAATAGGGAGCATTGTAGCAGACCCTGAAGCTACTAAAAAAATAATAAAGGAATACGCAAGTAACTTTAAATTCATAAATTCAATAACTTAAAAGAAATGGACCAATTCCTCAAGAACCACATGCAACGAAAATAGCCAAAACAAAAGATAAAAATAAATAGTCACATAATTATTAAAGAAATTGGATTTATAAGGGCTAGAGATATAGCTCAGTTGGTAGAGTGCTAGCCTAGTATGCACAAGGCCCTGGGTTCAATCCCTTGCACCACACACAAAAAAGAAAGAAAGAAAGGAAGGAAGGAAGGAAGGAAGGAAGGAAGGAAGGAAGGAAGGAAGGAAGGAAGAAAGAGAAAGAAAGAAAGAAAGAAAGAAAGAAAGAAAGAAAGAAATTGAATTTATAATTTAAAAATTCAATCCCCCACAAAGTATTCAAGGCCCAAATGTTTTCATTGGAGAATTTGACCAAGGGTTCAAATTAACATATAGTTGACATAAACCCTTCCAAGAAAATAGAAAGAACAGTCCTATTTTTTTTTTTTTGTGGTGCTGGGGATTGAACCCATGGTCTTGTGCATGCAAGATAAGCACTCTACCAACTGAGCTATATCCCTAGCCCCACTAATTCATTTTATAAAACCAGCATTATTCTATACCAAAACCAGACAAAAACAGCACAAAATAAAACTACAGACCAATATTACTCACGAACTTAGATACAAAAATCCTTAACAAAATTTTATCTTTTTTTTAAGAAATTGAAATACATTATATAATTAATGAGGACCATATTCTTTTTTTTTAAAGAGAGAGAAAGAGAATTTTAATATTTATTTTTTAGTTTTCAGCGGACACAACATCTTTGTTTATATGTGGTACTGAGGATTGAACCGGGGCTGCACACATGCCAGGCGAGCGCGCTACCACTTGAGCCACATCCCCAGTCCCCTTAACAAAATTTTAGCAAGTCAAATCCAACAATGTGTATAAAAATAACATTCCACAACCAAGACAGATTTATTCCAGTTCATGCAAGCCTGGTCTAACATATTTAAAAAACAATCAATGTAATCTACCATATCATCAAACTGAATAAAAATATTTTATATGTCATATAAAATGATGCAGAAAAAACATCTGACAAAATTCATTCATGATCTAGTACATAAGGTACTGTGATCTAAATGTGTCCCCCAAAATCCATGTGTTGGAAATTCATGCAACATTGTTGGGAAGTGGGACATTTTGGAAGTGTTTATGCCACTATAAAATTGAGTTCAGAAGTAGGTGCACTCTCAATTGCTATCCTGCCTCTGTCATATTAGGACCACTTTCCTCCACTCTGGAGGATGCAACAAGGTGCCATCTTGGAACCTGAGACCAAACCTGCTGGTGCCTTGATCCTGGACTTCCCAGCCTCCAAAACTATGAGAAATGAATTTCTGTTCTTTATATATTGCCCAACCTCTGGTATTCTGTTTTAGTAGCACAAAATAGGCTAAAACACAAGGAATTGAGGCAAAAATCCATGGCTTCAGAAAGAGAATTTACAAAAAACTTAAATCTAATATCATATTTAATGGTGAAATGTTGAATGTTTGCCCCTCTAAGACTGGAAACAAGGCAAGGATATTCACTTTCACTACTCTTATTTAGCATAGTACTGGAAGTCACAATCATTTCAATAAGGTAACAAATAAATTAAAGACATTCTGACTGGAAAGAAAGAAAACTGTCCCTATATGTAAACATGACTGTGTATATACAAAATCACAAGGGATACACACACACACACACACACACACACACACACACAACCAACTTCTAGAACAACTAAGTAAATTCAGGAAAGTAACAAGATATACCACTAACACACAAAAATAAATTGCATTTCTATACACTGACAATGAATGAGTGGAAATCAAAATGTTTGATTTTAAGCTCAAGAGAATATTAAATAGTTAAGTGTGAATTAGACAAAGAATAAGAATGATGAAAGTTGTAAAATACTGATGAAAAATCATGTTCATGAACTGGAAAACTCATAGTAAGACACTGTTTCTCCCTAAATTAATCTATAGTTTTAATGCAATTCCTATGACCAGGAATTAAGATGACCATCTTAACACAATTCTTTGTAGATAGAGACAAACTTATTCCAACATTTATGGGAAAAGGGAAAGGCTCTAAAATACCCAAAACAATTTTGAAAAAGAAAAATAAAGTGGGGGAATTACTTTTCCCCACACCAAGACTTATTATATAATGGTAGTAATCAAGATAGAATGGTATTGACAGAGGGACAGACACAAAGATCAAGGGAACAAAACTGAGAGATAAATCCACACAAATATGCCTACTTAGTTTTTGACAAAGGAGCAAAATCAATTCAATGGAGAAGGGTCAGCCTTTACGGTAAATACTCTAGTGCAACTGAATATCCATTAGCCAAAAAAAAGAATCTTGATCTAAATTTCATATGTTCTACAAAAAAATCAACTAAAAAATTAAACATGAATGTAAATATAAAACAAAATGACAAAACTTATAGAAAGAATATATGAGAAAACTCGGGGGACCTAAGACTAAGTAAAGAATTCTTAAACTTGACACCAAAAGCATGATCCATAGGTGGAAAACTTTATAGACTGGACTTCATAAAATTAAAAACTTGCTCTGTAAAAGGTTCTTAAAAAGGTGAAAAGACAAATTATAGATTGAGATAAAATATTTGCAAATGACATATCCAACTAATCAATGACTCATATCTAGAAAATATGTAGAACTCTTAAGCCTCAACATTAAAAAACAAAACAATCCTATAAATAGAAATGTGACATATAGACAGACATTTCACTGAGGATATATAGATGGCAAATATCTGAAAATATCAAAAACATTATCCATTAGAGAAATTAAAATTAAAACCAAAATGAACTATCATCACCCATATATCAAAATGGCTGTTGAAAAACAATGATGATACCAAAGGCTAGTGGAGATACAGAGAAACTGGATCATTCTTCCATTGCTGGTGAGAATGTAAAATGGTATGACCATTCTGGTAAATTGATTGGCTATTACTTTCAAAACAAAAAATGAACTTATAATAGAATTCAGCAATTGTGTTCTTATATTCTGAGGCATTTATCCCAGTGAAATTAAGACTTATTTTCATTCAACAGCTTTATTCATAATAGCCCCAAACTGAGAACTACCCAAATGTCCTTCAAAGGGTAAATAACTAAAAAAATTTAAAATAAATTTTAAAAACCTGTGGCAGCTCAATGGTACAGCACTTGTCTAGCATGTGTGAGGCACTGGACTCAATCCTCAACACCACATGAATATAAATAAACAAAATAAAGATTTAAAAAAAAAATAAATGATGCAACATGGATGAACCTGAGTTACATAATGCTGAGAAAAGACAGTCTCAAAGGGTATGTATTCATGTTTGTATTTATGTGACAATAGTGAAATAACATAATTAAAAAGCTGAAGAACATATTAGTGATGCCAACAGAAAAAATGAGGTTAGGTGTGGCTATGAAAAGGTAATTAGAGAGTATTGAAATCTTTTAATTTTATAATGGTACAACTGAATAACTTGATTGAGGTGTTGGTTACATAAGGCTATGCATGTGACAAAGCTGCAGTTACACACACTCAAACACACACAAATTAATACATGAAAAATTGATAAAATATGAATGTATGGGTTGTATCGATGTTCACTTTTTCATTTTGATATTACACTGTGGTTATGTGCAATGTTAGTACAGAGTATTTCAGGAAATGTTCCCAAATATTCCTTGTAACCTCCTGTGAACCTGTAATTATAGTAGAAAAAAGAGAGGAAGAGAGAAAGGAAGAGAGGAAAAGAGGAGAGAAAAAGAAGTGAAATTAAGATAGAAATGGAAGATACTTCTATCCTCAAATCTCTTTGGGTTTTATTCCCCAATACCTCTAATAAGCTCCTGGTCTCACATGTTAACTGTACCCAATCTGCCTGGACACTTTGGATAGAACCTGGGAAGGATTTCCAACTCCTTTCTTTCTCTCAATCTTCCTACCACACACAAGCCTCTAAACTATCACCAATTTCTGTGAATTCTATCTACTAAATATCTTAAATATAACCTCCCTATCCAGTTATCGGTTTTTCATATCCTCATCATCTTATTTTAAATATTTTTAGTTGTAGATGGACATAATACCTTTATTTATTTATTTTATTTTTTATTTTTATGTGGTGCTAAGGATCAAACCCAGAGCCTCACACATGCTAGGCATGCGCTCTACCACCGGGCCACAGCCACAGCCATAGCCCCTCACCATCTCTTGCTATGGTTTCCTAACTGCCCTGAGCCTTGTCCTTCCTAAACACATAGCTAATCGTGCTATTTCCCTAGACGAAAGTGTTCAGTAACTTCTCCCTGCTCTAAGGGACAAGTCTAAATTCTTCAGCACAGAATGTCAGATCCTTAATGATCTCCTACTCATTGCTCCACCTTCATTAACCTCACACTCCATGACCACATACACCTATTTTGAAATTCCATTAAAATAATCAGTCATTCCTCAAAAAGCCTCTGCTTATATTCCCTGTGCCTAAATCAGCCTTCACCTATCCATTTTCTCTTCTAAATAACTTTTAACCTTCATGACTCAGATCAAGCATCATACTTATTCTAAAGCATTCCCTGAACTGTAACTCTGCCAGCACACACACAGAATAAACTGTTTTCTTCTGTGTGATCCCATAGCCCAATCATGACATTTATGAATTTTACTGTAGTTATTTTTTACATATCTATTTTTTCACTAGACTATGAGTTACTTGAGGGTAGGGATCATAGTTTGTGTACCTTTGTGTTCTAAAAGGCTAGTAGTTGTTCAATAAATAATTATTAGAAAGATAACAGAATTCTAGGAAATCAGGAATTTTCACTAACATATTCCAAGTACCTAGAATTATGTCTGGAATCTAAGTATTTTTGAATGAATGAACAAATGAATTAACAAATAAAGTCTTACCTGGTGAGAAGGCTGGGATCCCAATCTGTAAGATGATGTCTCTTTGAAAGGGGTGGTAGCTCCCACAACAACCCGGGGAAAGGGAAAAGAGGGGGACTGTTGACCCAGGACAGCAGAACCTTGGGCATGAAAAAGCCGATCTCTTAGCTGCTGAACTGGTGGCTACAAGAGTTGTAATAAGGAAGAACCATGTTAACAAAATGAAAACAAGCAAACATCTTCTCTTAGAAGACTGGCCCTTTTATCACTCAAGCTTCCAATGATCCTCTATACTCTAGACACCATAAATAACTCAAAGTTCCCTAGTCCCTGACAAACACTTGCATACTCCCTCTTGGCTAGTCTTTCTTCCTAGAAAACCCTACATCTGCTGGTAAGCTACTTCATTTTTAAAGGTCCAGCTCAACTGTTTTAACCACTGGGAAGACTTCTTTGACTTCTCCAGATAAAACCAGCCCCTTTCCTAAGTCCCACAGTGCTTAGCATAAGCCTCTGTTATAGCACTAGAAGTTGTTAATATCTGATCTCCCCCAACATATTGTGAATTGCTTAAGGGATGAGTTCTTATTTATCCTAGGAGATTCAGTATTAGCATAGTGCCTGAAATGTGGAAATGCTCAGCCAGTGTTAGATGACAGAATGAAATGGTTTGCTCTCTCACATGGCCCCACTCACCTGAGCACAATCATTGGGTAAAAAGCTCATGGCAGTGGCAAGGCTGCCCTGAGCTGCCAGGAGATTGGCATACTGGGTGATCCTGTAGGTTGTAGTAGAGCCTGGGCTTGTCCCATTAGGAGCCTGCTGAGGTTCCAAGCTCCTGTTAAGGACCATTACTTTCTCTATCAGGTCCTATAGGGACAAGGATGAGGGTGGTCAGACCTGTTCAAAGCACATTGTTCTCTAAATCCAGGCAGTTCACCCAGGAATGTCTCACTATGACTTCCCCAGACAAAATCAGCCCCTTCCCTAAAGTCCCACAGTGCTTAGTATAAGCCTCTGTTTTGGCACTAGAAGTTACTAATATCTGATCCATACCCAGTTAAAGGCAGAAGCTAATATATTGGAGACATGACAGTAAAGGACCACTTGGCCTAATTTCCCAAGCTGTTTGGGATTGGGTTCAACTGGACTTATCTGGGTCTTGGATTCTTACTAATCTCTGCCTCCTCTTTTTGCTTTCTTTACCCTTTCTGCTAGTACATCATCAACCACAGACTCTGTTATCTTTTTTTAAAGAGAGAGAGAATTTTTAATATTTATTTTTTAGTTTTCAGCGGACACATCTTTGTTTTTGTATGTGGTGCTGAGGATTGAACCCGGTCTGCACGCATGCCAGAGGAGCGTGCTACCGCTTGAGCCACATCCCCAGCCCCAGACTCTGTTATTGTAATTGTTTCATGTGTGACTTTTGTCTTTCTGTGAATCTGTGACCCCTATCTTCTCTGGTCATTCAATGAGCATCTGATACAATTTAGATTCACAGAAATTTTCACAGAAGCTAATGGATAATCCAGGCTTACAACTATTCAAATATTGAAAACACTTGTATGACCAAACCTGAAATGGGAAAAGTTTATGACGGTTAATGCCCACGCAGCTGCTGTTTATTCTTCTCTGAGGGAAAGAAGTGACCTTAGGAGAAGATCCCAGACCCTGAGGAACTTTTGCTCCTCCCCAACACCTTGGCTCTAGTCTGTACCCAGAAGACCCACCTCTGTTATCTCTGCACATCCCCACCACTAGCCTCTCCCAAGGGCCTGATATGGAGTGGCCAGAATCCTAAAGAGAAAAGGTACCTGCAGAGCCATGGGGGATGAGGCCTGGTGGCCTTTTGCCCAGCACTCTACTAGCCGCTCCACATTCCCTGAGCACACATAACAGAGTGTAGCTTCAGAGGTTAATGCCCTGCCACCCTCTTGCTCCATGCGAGTCCCCAGCATGTCTGCAGAGAGATACAGATTTCATTAATGACACAGCTTTCCTATGCTGCTCCTCTCTTCTGTTTGGAAATAAGTAGAGGATCATGAGCTATGGAAACAAGTAGCTACCTGGTTTTAAGATTACACTAAGGCTAACCTTGCCCTCTGGTGAAAGGCAAAGCTCTCACATTAAGATGTGACACACAAAAGTAAAACAGAAAAATAAATGATCCCTACTGGAAATAGGGACATGAACTGCTATCCATGCTTTTTGGCTGAGCCAGACCCTGGCTCTAACAGTACAGTCTGGCCTCCCAGAGTTCAGGCTGCTTCTTTGCCTCCTCCTTACTTATGTCCATTAACTCCATGCTGAAGCCATAGTGCTTATCCCAAAGCTAGGACCACACCTACCACAGAGCTCAGGGAATTTCTCTGGCCCTGAGTATGTTAACAATAAGGCCAGTGCCTCTCTCCAGTTCCTCAGGCTACAGGCACACACCAGATCCTTCCAGTTCTTCTGCACAACACAGGATAGAAGCTATAATAGGATGAGAAAGAAGGAGGCTCTCAGCCATCCATCCACATGGGCAGCAGTCTCACACATAAAGATGTACTAAGAGACACACTCATGAGCAGGCCTCTTGTTAGAGAATTGAGTAGGGTAAGGGTAATTAGAGTACTCTAAACACCAGTCCCAAGGTGTAAGCCTCCACCTGACAAGGTCCAGTAATCTCTTTCCTTCTTCTCTGCATGATAAACAATTACCGAGGAAATTTTGGTTTGCCTCTTGGCCAAATAGCGCTCCTGTGTCCGTTTCAACAGATCTGTGCCCCCAGCCTGAGCCAAGATGATAGCATCAGCAAAACGCTCTTCCTTCAGACACAGCTCCACAGCAGAACTCAGTTCCCCAAGCAGCAGGGCCTGGCTCAGGAGTCCATCAGTGTCTGCAGATAGAGGCATCCCCTCCACATTAGCCTGCCCTCACTTCCTGTCCACTGCAGGGTCTACAGCACACCCTCTCTTGTCTCTATCCCATTCAGCTTTCCTTGCTCCCAAGAAAACCCTCAAGTTTCATTCCTTAGCAATAATATGTAGTGAGGTATCCAGGGGTGACAGGTCTCTAAAGACAAGATTCAAGACAAGGCAGGGGACTTAATGTGGCAAGATCATGGGTTATCATGTGTGCTTGCTCAGCATGGAAAGTTGCAAGGCCTTTTCAAAAAAAAGATATAAGAATAGTAAAAAATATCTTAGTAGAAGATTTTCTACAGGAAATCATCCATAAAAATATAACCAGAGAGAGCTCTAACTAGTAAGATACTTGCCAATATTTAAGATGGTGGGAAAGAAGCAGGAGACAAAAAAAGGACTATCTCAAGTCCAAGAACTCCGAGCCCACCTGCTCCCAAGCAGAGATTTTCTCTTCTTTAAGGCAATGGTACCTTCTGTGATGGGGATCTCCCATGGGGTCATATTCTGAGGAACCAGCTCATCAAAGAAGGCTGAGGATACAGAGGCATCCTCTGTAGTATGTTTGGAGGCCTGTGTAAGGAAGGATAGAGGTGACTACATAGGAAATAAACCCAGAGGTTCTTTACCACTGAGCTATATCCTCAGTCCTTTTAATGTTCTATTTTGAGACAGGGTCTCACTAAGTTGCCCAGGTTGGACTTGAACTTGCAATCTTCCTGCCTCAGTTTCCTGAGTAGCTGGAATTACAGGCCTGTATCACTATGTATGGTTACTATTTGGGTAAGATAATACTAAAAACTAAAAAATTAACCAGTAAGATTTGAGAAGAGCTGATTCAGACACAGCTCCATTTCCAACCCCAAAGCTTATGGACTCTGTGTCTTATTCTGGTTCCAAAAGAGTTGGGAGTTTGAAGATTTTTACAGAAAT
Organism: Ictidomys tridecemlineatus; assembly: GCF_052094955.1. Classification (NCBI taxonomy): domain Eukaryota; kingdom Metazoa; phylum Chordata; class Mammalia; order Rodentia; family Sciuridae; genus Ictidomys; species Ictidomys tridecemlineatus. The sequence goes on along the minus strand of NC_135477.1, from coordinate 26,524,579 downwards.
TAAGCACCTTATTGAGAGCACAGCAAAGTGCCAGTATAGAAGATACTCTAGAGACTGGTGCCCTATACTAGACCAGGTAAGGTTGGCTGGGATTTTATCATACCTGGCTGCAGAAGACTTGTTGTCTGTTACTGTTAAAGTTATCTTTCTTGGGCTGAGGGCTCTCTGCTGGCCCCAAGTCCCTCTTCAACCATGTGGTCACCTGCAGAGAGAGATCTAATTTAATACTACACTTTCTAGTTCAAACAAGGCTGAAGTTCTCTTCCCACCTCCATGCTCCATTAACTGAACTAAGATCCTTCAACTACCTTCCAGGGAAAAAGCCTAAATGCAAGAAGTAAAATTCTCATTTATGTATTACTTAAGCCCATAAAGTAGTATTCTGAGATGGCTTTCTCTGGCAGAATTCTCTTGTTCTCTGCATTAAGTCCATGTTTCAGATGTGAAGAGTAGCTTACCTTCTCTAGAAGCTCATCTTTATTGTATCCTAAAAGCTTTAGGAATTTTATTCTTGAGTCTTGCTCTAAAGTCACCTAAGGAACAGAGAATAACAGAAAAGTCTCTACCAAATGAATGTGAATGACCCTCCTCCTGCACCAAGCTAAATAGCTGAGCCAGTGTGCCCTCAAATATATTTCTATCATAGTGCCCTCAGAAAAGCTACCTTTCTCTTTTTCTTCTTCTTGCTCAGCAGTACAAAGACTGACTTCCTGATTACTTCTGTTCTCTTTCCCATTCTGCCATTCCTACAGCTTGTATCCTACATCATTTCTTACTCTTTCTTCCTACATCTCTCTCAAATTCTTTCCTCTCTCCCAGGTCCTGATGTATACTTTCATAAAGCTCTAGTATGTCTGATGCATAGACCCCAAATTTCTCACAGACCCCCTGGACAGCCCTGTTCTATTTTTTTTTCATCCTCTTAGAATCCCAAAGATTCTAAGTCAGCCAGCTACTTCCCTTTCTTCCTTCAGACTTCTCAATTGCTCATTTCTTTTGACAGATGTAGTACTCTTCCTGGTGCAACTTGACTTTAAATGAGAACTAGAACTGAATCCATGCCTCCAGAGTGGCACCTGCACCCTGAGGCCCACCAAAAGGACTTCCCTTGGGTTATCTGAAACAAACTCAAAGCCTACTTATGATGATGCATCCTTCCAGCTAAACTTCTTCCCTTCCTTCTTTTTCTCCATCCTCCCCATCAACTCCAATGCATTTGGCATGATTCTGTGAAAACTTTCCTTGGCTCTGATAAAGTATCCTGAGCATCAGCAATAGCAGCAATCAAGGAAGACATCTCTTACACTCCCCATCTTCACAAGTGGCTTCTAAGCCTCTCATACAGGGTGAAGATTCTGTGTCTAGAGGACACAGGAAAAACCCAGGGGATTAGGCCTCTGCAATCTGGACCACAGTGTGGTAGTGCATCTCCTGGAGTTGATAGAAGCTGGAGTTCCAGGCTTTAGGGAAGCACTGATGAGCGGCCAGCCTTCAAGTTTCCTACCTTCAGGAACTGCCAGAGCATCTTTTCACATGGCAGCAAAGCCTGCTGGCTCTTGTTCTGACAATATTTCATGAGATTTCCTGATCCCAAGGCCTCCTGAAGCTCAAGTGACCTCATCAGGAATTCAGATTCTGTAATGACTTGACTGATGAAGACAAGGCGGGAACAAGGCTGTGGCAACTCCTGGGCAGGGGTACTGGAAAGGCCAAAAGTGACCAGCTTCCCCCCAAACTGGTGAGAAAAAGTAAGAAAGTCAAAGGTTATACCTTCATGCCAAAAACTAACACCATGTCAGGATCATAGGAAAGGCTATTGATTTACCCTAGGGCAGGAAAATAATAAAAGAGAGCCCCTGGGAATGGAATAGGATGAGGAATTGAGTATTAAACGTATCTCATACCAAAACCACTTCTTGCATTTTTGATTCCACCTGTTTAAAACGTCACTATTTGGTGCTCATCCTCCCCCATCCTGGCACCACCACTCTCCCAGGCACCTGGCCTAAATACCTTGGCATTTCATAGTCTTCATACCCACTGCAGCCAAGCTCCCCCACCAGGTCCTACTCTCAGTACTGACACACTTAGATTACCGGAGGAGTTTGCTAGCCCTTAGTTTTGTTTTTTTCCTCCTCCAACCCAAATCTCAGATCCTCCCCTATTGGTGTACCACCTGTTTTGTTTGTTTTTCTCTTTAACATATTGATTTTATATTTTTTCTTCATTCCTCTTTCTTTTTAAAGTATTTGTTCTTCTTAGATATATATGACAGTAGAGTGTATTTTGACATATTATATGTACATGAAGTATAAAATTATTCTAATTAGGATTCTATTCTTGTGGTTGTACATGATGTGGAGCTTCACTGGTCATGTATTCATATATGAACAAAGAAAAGTTATGTCCAATTCTTTCCACTCTCTTTCCTAATCTGATTCCCATCCCTTCCCTTCATGTATCACCTTTGCTACTTAGGAGATGGTAATGGCTTCACAGGCCTCAAGAAAACACTTACATTGCTCTTTCTAATGTGATCAAAATCTCAAAAAGCCAGGGTCGAACTTGCCTTTCCCAGCATTGCTTTCTCTCTGTTCATTTATATGATCACTCCACATCACCAAAATGCCCAGTTCATCCCTACTTCTGTGCCTTGACACACAGTACCACCTCTACCTGCAGCATCCATCTTGCCAAATTTGATACTTGACATAAAACACCTGGCACAAAATAGGAGTGTAGCAACTCCCTTGCTTTAGGAGTTCTCAACCTTGATTGCATATTAAAACTACCTTGGAGAGCTATCCAGTGTCGCCAGACTCTAACCCAGACAATAATATCAGAAACTTGGTGTGTGAAGGAAGGGGCAAGCATCAGTATTTTTTAAAGCTTCAGGTTATTTCAATGTGTAGCCAAGATTGACAACTACAGCTTTACTCCCTGTTCATTATTTCCTTTCCAAAAACTCACACCCTCAGTGAATTTTCCAGTCAGAATTATTTTCTCTCTGGATTCCTATAGCACAAATTCTGCACCACAGCTTAGAACTCAACAAAACCATTACATCAGACCATTTCGATTTTCATAGTACTTGACAATTTCATAAGGTGCTTACATGGTTTTCATCTGAAGTTCATGACAAGTCACTAACTTAAGCTTGGCAGGTACTATCCCTGTTTTATAGATAACAAACACTGATGTCTTCTGGGTGCAGTGGTACACACTTATAATCTCAGCTACTTGGGAGGCTGAGGCAGGAGAATCTCAAGTTTGAGATCAGCTTTGGAAACTTAGTAAGACCTTCTCTCAAAATAAAATTAAAAGGGCTAAGGATATAGCTCAGTGGTACAGAACCAGTGGGTTCAATCCCAGTAGCAAAACAAAACAAAACACTATAGTCTTGAAAGGTTAAGTGACTTATTCAAGGATACCCAGCTAATAAATGATGGAGCTATGGTAAGAATTCAGGCTTCCTGACCCCAGAATTCTTCATCTCACTACCTACCTCCTTTTTTTTTTCTTTAAGCTCACTGCTGCTTGAGGGTCTGCATCTTACCTTCCTAATTAAGTTGTTGGCTCTAAAAACATGAACCTCTATTTTTAAAAAAGTATTAGTTGTAGATGGACACAATACCTTTAATTGTTTTTATGTGGTGCTGAGGATCAAACCCAGTGCCTCACACGGACTAGGTAAGCACTCTACATTGAGCAACAACCCCTGCCCCTGAACCTTTATTTTTATATATATGTTTTCAACTCAAATCTGATATTTTATTTAAAGCATTGTGCTGGATGCTTCAGGGCCTTGCTACTCAAAGAGTTGATCCTTAGACCAGCAGCAAGAACATCACCTAAGAATCTGTTAGAAAATCAGAATCTTGGGCTCTACCCAAGACCAAACAAGCCACAATTTGAATTTTAATAAGATCCTCGCGTGATTTTTATATACATGAAAATTTGAGGAGCACTGCTTTTGGAATATAAAAATGAACAAGATATGGTCCCTACCCTTATGGACTCAATTACTTAGAAGGCCTCCAGAAAAGTATACGAATAACTTTAGTACAGTTAGAACATAAGTCGGGAATACAAAAGGGAGGTCAAGTTTCACTAGGGTTAAAGTCAGGCGTCTTGTCACAGGTTCAAAACCAGCCTCAGAAACTAAGTGAGGCAATGAACAACTTTAAAAAGACCCTATTTCAAAATAAGATATAAAAAATAAAGGCTGGGAAAGTGGCTCAGTGGCTAAGTGACCCCGAATTCAATCCCTGATACCAAAAAAAAAAAAGTCAGGCATCATGGAGGAGATGGTATGTAAGTGGGTGGCCTGGAAAGGCCACAGGAGGATTCAATGGGCTCCGTAGGGTAAGGTACCAGCAGAGGCAAGGGAGCTGAGGAGTTATTAATGGAACAGAAAGGAGTCACATGTAACTGGAACCTATGTTCTTTCCTTCTTTGTACTTTTCATCAGTTCAAATATGTAAGTGTTAGGGAAATCTCAAGTGGAATTTTAGGCCATTCTCTGTAACCAAGAGGTCTAAAACAATCAATTGTTTTTAGACACAGAAAGCAGGGTTCAGAATGGTTGACGAGTAGAGAGAGAAACTAGAATAACTGAGACAGGGGCAGTGGGAATAAACCTCCTACTGAACTTCACTCCTTGCTGGGCACATGCAAGGCTCCACATATACAACCACACCATATACCCATGACACTTACAGCAAATGAAACACCTGATGGCCTTCTAATCCATTTTGGGGGCTTTTTCAAGGGAGGTATCAATGATGCTTGGGCCACATGCTCTGGTACCTGCAATGGTGGAAGAGGCTGGCCTTTGCTGAAGGAAGAGGAGATCTAGGGGGAAAGACATCTGCATCATCTGCTTGAAGTGGCAGTTTAGCCAGGAACTCCATCTACAAACTCCATTTTGGGAGGAACTTTGAGACACCCAATTTAACCTAAAAAAGCCAGATTCTCATGTTCCAAGGGATGAGGATGGGGATGGAACTGGAAGTGAGGGTGAGACTCCCACACAGTAGGCTATTAGAAAGCCTACTATGTTCAAAGTCTATAATGGAGTATGAAAAAATGGATCTATAGGAGAAAGGGAAGTATAAAACAGTCCATATGCCTGAGATAATGGTCCCAGCACTGGGGTTTAATATACCTAAAATATTCAGGGGAACATCCAAAAACAAGAATCAAGGTGAAAGTCTCCTTTATATTGTAGCAGAAACATACCATCCCAGGAAGATGGGCACTGAAGCAAGGTGCTGCCCTCCCAAATCCAGGACTCTGGTCTGCCCATCTCTAATAGCCCCCACTTCTTTCCAGGCCATGTGTCCTTCTTTCTCCCCCAAAAGATACAAAGATAGCCCCTTCCCTTCATCACTCTCCACCAAGCCCTTCAAACCTTGTCAGCCTGTACCATGTGTTGGACTTCCCAGCTCCTACCCATGACAGAGTACAAACTGATCCAGCCATCAAAGGAGGCAGCAGAGAACACTGGAGGGTTCCGAGGGCACCATTGAACATCTAAGCACCAGCTGCTCTGTGTGGGTAGCTTATATACCACCTAACAGGAGGGAACACAACCATTAGGGACCATATAGTCCAGGAAACCCAAAGCACATAAGCTCATAGTTGGGATTCCTCTAACCATCTTGTCTCCATCCCAGCACACCCATAGGAGAACCAACCTACCTCAGTGTTCCCAAGGTTCCAGCACAAGATCTGGTTGTCCTTGGAACTACTGAGCAGCAGCTCAGCATCAGCTTGGCTCCATGACACTGACAAAATTCCCCTAAAAAGGAAAAGAAAGATGAATTAGCATTTATGGAATATCTACAATGGGCAAGGTGCCTTATATATCTTAGATAAATTTCAGCTCTATAACATGGGTGGTCTAATTTCATTTTACAAATAAGGAAAACAAGACTTTGAAAAATTAAGTAGCCTTCAGATAGCTGTACAGCCAGAATGAAGTCAAACTCCAGAGCCTGAACCCTACGTGGTGCACAATCCTTCTTCCCCTAGATCACTGCTAAATGGCCTGCTTTTCTCCAGAGTAGGATCAAAAATCAGTATGAATCACATATACACTCATCCCTATAGTGCTTTCAGCCAAAGAGGGTAGTGAAGACCTAATCCTCAGAAGTCCCCGAAGAGGTATAAAGGCAAGAGGTCCCTTTAGCTAGAAAGAATAGACTGTGGGACTGCTTCAGGGCCAGACCTTTCACAAGATAGACAGGAGCCAAATAGTTTTTATTAAGGAGAAATCTTAAAGGTAGCAGAATACAACAGTTACTAATACGGCATTATGTTAAAATGTGGATGTGTAACCGATGTGATTCTGCAATCTGCATTTGGGGTAAAAATTGGGAGTTCATAACCCACTTCAATCTAATGTATGAAATATGATATGTCAAGAGCTTTGTAATGTTGTGAACAACCAATAAAAAAATAATAATAAAAAAATAAAATAAAATGGAAACAGATGATATAAAAAAAAAAAGGAGAAATCTTGGAGGAGGTTACCTCAGCATGAGGAAAAATGAATATTACCTTTAGATCAGAGCCTAGGAACTCTCCCAGGGGGGCTGCTATACTTTGGATCTTAAGTATGCCCCAACGGTCCATGGGCTAAAGTCTTTGACTCCAGAGAGGTGCTACTGCAACATAGTGAAACCTTTAAGAAGTGGGGCTACTGAGAAGTCCTTGGGTCATGAGGGTGTGTATGTGCCCTAAATGGAATTATGGGTCTCTGGCCTCTTCTTTCTTTTTTGCTCCCTAGTCATTAGGTGACTGGTTTTGCTTTACCAGACACTCCTGCCATGGATTCATGGCCTCACCATAGATCTGAAAACAATGGGCTAATTGATCATGAACTGAAATCTCCAAAAGTATGAGTATAAAGTAACTTTTCTCTTTGTAAGTTGATAATCTCAGGTATTTGTTATAGTGATAGAAAACACAGGGACTAAACATCAATTCAAATATTTCTCATAATGCCATCCCTGTCCCCCTCCCTATAAATTAGATGGAATCACAGGTTCTTCTCCATAACCTCAGGATCTAAAAAACTTCTCTTGGTTATGACTCGAGCTAGTGCTAGCTATGTGTTCACTCAATGGCTTTGAAGCCAGGAAGGATGTTTGGTAGCTAACGTGAGGCAATTCATTGCTTCCTACCCAGGTCAGTTATGACCCCTCCAATCCCACAGAAGATGTGGATGGGTTTTGGGATGCTACCTGCTGTGGCTCTCTAGCACCTTCAGGGGTGAGGAGGCAAAACGTAAGTCCCACAACTGAATCACTGGGAGACGGTCATCTTCTGAGCACAGCACTAACTGGGTAGCTATGTCTGGGTGCCAGGCCAGGCCCGAGCAATGCATCTGTGAACAAAGCAGATCTCAATGGGTGACATAATCTGACTCTTAGTGTTATAAACTCTTTTCTGCCCAATAGGGATGGGACCATTCTTAGGGTAGGTCTTATGTTTCTTTTATGTGACTGGGAACACTACAGTCATCAGGAGATAAGTGATAATCATGAATAAATAAGGAAGGGCAGAAGCTTCCAAATTAGTTCTATTTACCTTCCCCAAGCATTCATTCCTAATAAGAAACCAACAAAGGTGCTGAATCCACATGTCTAAAAGTTGAAGCAGAACCCTGACCTAGAGCAGAACAGCTCCAAATGCTTGGTGCAAAAGAGAAGCCAGAGCCAGGCCTATGTTCTGGCCTCCGCTACTCACCCTGCTGCTATGATGTTCTGGCCTCCACTACTCACCCTGCTGCTATGATCACTGACTTTGATGATAGGTTCATTCTTCCTGAGATCCCATACAACTGCCTTGCCACTGGGATGAGCAGAAGACAGAATGTGCTGGACTTGCCGGTTCCAAGAGAGTGCCTTGATGTCTTCTAAGGGCTGCTGAGGCAGGGTGTGGGGAGGTGGGAGGATTGTTATTCCCTGAACCAAATATTATCTGCTATTCCACTTCTTCCAACCACCCACAAGCCCAAGAATAGACAGAGGGCTCCCCAAACTAAGATAGTCTCAGAGAACTGGAAATTGAATTTTCCCAGGAAAATTCATTGAGGTACTGATATAGAAGTGGATGAGGTAGGGATTGGGGGATGACAGACATGCTTGGTTTTTACTCCTATCCCAAATTTCTCCTGAGAGGGTAGAGGCAAGATTTAAAAACAGTCTTCTTATCTACTACAACAGAAGGGAGAGAAATAGGAAGGTGAAAAGGGAAGGACACGTAGATACCCAAGACCCCCATAGACAGTGAGGCAAAAACAAAATCCAATGCTACTTGCAGGATATAAGATGCCATCAAGTTCATACTTAACTTACCTCACGATACTATAAGCGTAAGACAGAAAAGCCAGGAAGCAAAAAGATGGGCCCAAAGTTACAGATTGACAGAGAGGCACACTCAGAGACAGAAGACATACCAGATCCTGACTGCATCCTGATATATACAGAGACAATGCTGACCTTCACCACAAAAAAAGGACAATGGTATGTCCAGGGTCCTACTTTTGCTCCCTTTCTGCTGAGCCCACAGCCCTACCCAACCCCACCAAACCTACACTATAACAAGTAGCACTTCCATTCCTTTTCTCAGTGTCTTTTGCTACACCTGTCCTTCATCTTCATTCCAAAAACCTTTAAAACAGCTAATAACCACAAACCAACCATTCCACACACAGCCCCTGTACCACCCTTCATCCCAACTCTTATCTGGTCAATAGCATGTTAGTCTGTGGAGTTTATTGCCCTCCAGTGGTAAAGTCTGAAATCTACTGTTCTCTGGTTGACTACAGAATTCAAGACTTTACCTGGAAAGATCAGCTGTACACCCTAATAGCCCCAAGGCAAAGAGAGCCCCCCCCTCACCTGTGACTTACATCCTGGGGTCATTGGAACACTCAGGTTATTCAAATCCCAAATGAATATTTCAGAATTACTTGCCCCTGAGGCCAGCAGGTTGCCCTGTGTGAATAAAATGCATGTGGAGATAAACTATCTGAGAAACAGATGAGAGCAGGAAAGAGGGAAAAGGACCACAGTTAGGATATCCAAAGCCTCCACTGCAGCCTGGAAAGGGTTCAGAGTTACAGCCCAGAGGCTACAAGTGAATGTTTCCATTCAAATGTGTTGCTCCATGGCTTGGCCATGTTTGATCACTGAATTATAGTACCTGGAAAGGATTAAAGTCAAGGGCTCTGACAGCTCCTGTGTGCTTCTGTCTCTGGGCAATCACAGGATCCTTTCCAGAAGATAGGATGTGGGTCACATTGTACAGAGTAAGCATGCCATTGTCTCCACCACCTGCAATAACCCCGGAGCTTTCCAGAAGCCCATTGTCAAAGCTTCCCCAGATCAGCTTGTGAAACCTATAAAGAAGAAGAACCAGCATCAGCACCAACTTAGGTCCATCTCAGTAAGCAGCCTTTGCCTTTTATCAAGACATTAGCACCCCAAGCTGAGACCTGCCCACCTCCTTTATTTCTCAGACAGAGAATGAAACTCTCCTCTAATTTGTCCTACCCTTTCTCTGAAAAAAAATATTCCACCTATATTATACTAGAAATTAGGAAGTCATTGCCTCTGTTTTGTATGGGAGTATTTTTTTTTAAAGTTAATGTTGGGGTTATACAGGCCCTGTGATTACTACTTCAAATAGATGACTTTATTTAATCCTCATAACTCAAATAGCCAGATAATAATCACAGCAACTGATATTTATTGAATACTTATTATGTACCAGGTACTGTTTTAAATGCTTTACATATATTAGATGACTTAGTATTACTAAGTCATCTATAAGGTATAAATAATATCTCCATTTTCAACTAAGGAAACTGAGGCTCAAAGAAGTTGTAAATTCTCTATAGATAATGCTAGTAATTTCACCCTCATTTTTTAATTAGGAAGTGGCAGAATCAAAGTTCAAAGTCAGCCCATCTTATTCCAGAGCCTGAGCTCTTAATATCACAAAGTACTGCCTCCCACTGAGAGGAAGACCCAACTCTCCTATAACTGCTTAGATCCACAACTGCTATTCCCTCTTCTCTCAAATTGTGAGAAAAAGACACAAGAACCTCTCCTCTCCATGCCTTTCCCACATGGCTAGCCCACTGGAGCTGCCACATGGCTGCAATGGGCCAGCAATAGAGAAATGGGTGCATGAAACATTAAATGCTCCAGATGGGAAACACTTTTTCTTGCTTTCTGAGGATGCTTTTGAGGATACAAGACAGTGCCAATGTCTTGCACAAAAGAAATAGACCCTGGATCCTCTGCAGACAAATTTGGTCCCATGTAAAACCTACAGGGAAGGATGTGAAGTCCCTAAAGTCTGTTTCACCCACACAGTTGCTAACCAAGGACATTTCCACAGCCCTTTAGAAAAGTAAGATTTCACACCAAATATCATTAGATCCATAGCTACATGAAATAGTCTCACATCCTGGGAACAGCAAAGAAACTGAATGGGGCAATAGGGCAGGAATTTATTTGCTGGGCATTCAAGCAGAGTCAACCTATCAGGAGTGCAGAACTGAGCGCCAGTTCAACAGTGGAGCTAACACAATGATAGATCTGCTACCACCAGAAAGGCAGATTGGTGGTAGCAGAAAGGCAGATTTCTAAGGCTGTACTGATCTTTACAGAAGAATGTGTCCATACTGGCTTAAGAGGCTTCCATGTCATCCAAGGACTGGAGCTCATCAGGAGCAGAGAAAAAGCCATCAGGGGCTGGGGTTGTAGAGCACTCGCCTGGCACATTTGAGGCCCTGGGTTCGATCCTCAGCACCACATATCAATAAATAAATAAAGGTAAAAAAAAAAAAAACATCAGAGGGACTGAGTTGCAGTACACAGAGTATAACAAAATGCTTTTCTTTCTGTATGCAGGCAGAAAGTACATTTTTGTTGTTCAACCCTTCACTAGTGAGGGTGAAGCTGGCATCTGGAGAGATCATGATAGAGAACACCTGGGTGAAATTAAGCAAGGTGAGGGACTTGATCACTCTGTGGGCTCAAGTAGTGTCAACAATCTGTTCTGAAAATGAACAAGAACCAGAGATAACCATGGGGAGGAGGGGCAGCAGCGAAGGGAGAGGGGGGCCAAATATGACAAAATGTTAAAAACTGATGTCTCTGAGTGAAAAGCATGATTGTTCATCATACTCTTCTATAATCTTCCTATAAGTTTGAATATTTTAAAAAATAAAGTTAAAAAAAAGATGAAATTTATCCTGAAAAAGGAACTGAGAGGTTTAAGAAGAAGGTATAGGAAAAAGAGTTTCTATAAAAAGATGAGAACCTTTAAACATAAGAGTTTCTCTGCAAAAGGGATTCCCAAGATAATGTGAATAAATTATGACAATAATGGAGACCGTATGGTATTACAGAATGATGGGTGGTTCCTAAAGAAAATATAGGTTCATTGATTCCTACCTGACCTCATTAATAGAATGTCCAGAGACAAGACATCAGAACTACATTTTTTTTTCAGAGTAGAAAGTAGAGTATAAAGGACAGCAGAAAAGACTTCTCCCAGAGGAAGAAGGGGACCCAAGAGATGGAATCCGTGGAAGTGCAGTTGTTTCCCCTTTTTATAGTTCTTTCAGTGATGAAATGTAGGTGGGAAGGCCTAAAGTGTGGGGCACAGGCGGGGCAAAGAAGTAATCTTCAGTAACATTTCTTTGGGATGGGCTCTGGGCCGTGGGCTTTTCCCGGACTTCATTAACATTCCAAGAGTAGTTCTGCTTTTCCTGGAATTCATTCTCAACATGGCCTCCATTTTGGATCTTACTCGATATTAGACCCGATTTACCTAACTACACTGACTACCTAACTTTAAATCTGGCTTCATTCCCCCCTCTAATTTTGGGAACTCCTTACTGCTGTAAGGAAAGGGGGCGAAGATCGCAAAACTACATTTTTAACAGGAGCACACACAAGTGATTCCAATAAGCATCCATGGCTGAGAACCATTGTACTAGATACAGCTTAGAACAAAAGGGGAAGACATTGAATTTCATAAAATTAGAAACAACCCTAGCATCCAGCTCATGGTGAAGCTTTAGGCAAGATGAAAGAGACAAGAATGAAAAGAAAGAACTGAGGCCTATGAGATCAGGATGCTATATCGATTAAAGCTCATCTTCGACTAAGATTTAGCTCATTAAAGCTCATCTTCGACTAAGATTTAGCACCTTATGATTAGAAATATCTTCAGTGAAGGAACTGAACTGGCACTTCATAGAAGAAAAAAAAAGAATTGGTCAACAAATATATGAAAACATCTGTAGAAATTAGGTTGAACAAATATATGTTCAACATCTCTAGAAATTAGAGAAATGCAAATTAAAACTATGCTGAGATTTCATCTCACTCCAGTCAGAATGGCAATTATCAAAATACAAGTAATAATAAATGTTGGCGAGGATGTGGGGGAAAAGGTACACTCACTCATACATTGCTGGTGAGACCTCAAATTGGTGTAACCACTCTGGAAAGCAGTATGGAGATTCCTTAGAATACTTGGAATGGAACCACCATTTGACCCAGTTGTCCCACTCCTCGGTCTATACACAAAGAACTTAAAATCAGCATACTATAGTGACACAGCCACATCAATGTTTATAGCAGCTCAATTTATTATAACTAAGCTATTGAATCCACCTGGGTGCCCTTCAACTGATGAATGGGTAAAGAAAACATGGTATATATATGCAACGGAATATTACTCAGTCATAAAAAGGAATGAAATTATGGCATTTGTTGGTAAATGAATAGAACTGGAGATTATCATGCTAAGTGAAATAAACTAATCCCTCAAAAAACCCAAAGGCTGAATGTTGTCTATGATATGTGAATGGCTAACACACAATAAGGGAGGAGGAAGGGAAGAATATATGTACTTTGGATTAGACAAATGGGAATGAAAAGAAGGGAAGGAGGTGGGAATAGGAAAGACAGTAGAATGAATCAAACATTACTTTCCTATGTTCATAAATGAATACACAATCAGTGTAACTCCACATCACGTACAACCGAAAAAATGAAAAATTATACTCCATGTATGTATAATATGTAAAAATTCATTCTACTGTCATGTATAACTAAAAAGAACAAATAAGATTTTTTTTTAAAAAAAAAGGAAGAAATATCTGCAGTGTAAAAGTTCTTGTTTCCATGATTTATGCACAACTTCACTTTGGATTTTTCTTTCATTTGCTTAGTAAGGTTTCTTTTGAAAAATCCCAACCTCATGCAAGCAAACTAAAGTAAAAAAGAGTTTGTTCACATCCAGGCTAAAATCATTGGGGAAATTCAAGTTTCCTTAAACATCAGAATGGTGGAGGCAGTGTTCCAAGCTGGAGAATGAAGGCAATGGAATGGAGCAACAGCTATTGGAGAGACAAACTACTTTCCTGAATACCTACAATGACAAGGCCACCTAGTATCTACTTTGTATTCTGAACCTCGACATAGTTTTATTGCATTTCTCTAATTGCTAGTGAAGAAATGTTTATAGCAGAGCCAGAAAAGTTGAATACTGTGTCCAAAAGGACAGTAAGTAGCAGAGCCAGGATTTGAACCTAGGTCTATCCAATAACAAAGCCCATGTTCTCTCCACTCTATGAACTTGATGCCTCTAGCAAAAATGCAAGTCTTGAGAACAGAAAAACTGAGAAGTACACAAAATGATTTTTTTCCTTCTGAGTACTATCTCTTACATAAGCATCCAAAAAGATATCACAGCATTCTGGCTACCTAGAATTAAGATAAAGGTAGAACAATAGAAAACAGATCACCTACTCTCTCCATGTTATTTAGAGGATATATCCTACAGAGGCTACTCAGAGACCTAGAACCTCAGTGTAGACAGAGCATAGTATAGCAGATCACACACTGGACTCTGACTTCATTTAGCCAAAGCCACTATATCTGCAGTCAATGACATAAAACTATAATTTGCCCAGAAACATTTCTTCTTGAGTGAACTTCATCTAACAAGCCAAACATCACTTGCTTCAGTGCACATGCTAATCTGCATCGATTCTGCTTGCATCCAGAAGCACTTATCCATTCATTCTCTTCATCTATGCATGCTTCAGGCTGCCCTTTTTCAATACCCACACAGTCGTTCATAACATTTCTTTCAGTCAGATATTTTTGATAAATAATATTTCTTAGCTACTTCATGGATTGAGAATAAGGAAATCTTCATAACCCAAATTTGGCTGAGGCATATATTTGGTGAAAAGGAAAAGCAGAGGAAAGGGGAAGATTTTGAAAAATGTATGTCTAGTTAATAATGAAGAGTCACAGGAAGAAGCTTTTTTAAAAAAAAAAAAGTAAAAGGAGACTACCATAAAAAAAGAAAGGGAAAAGAGATTGAATGTAAGACCTGAATTCAGGTCTTAGCAGATTCTCAGACTTTCTGTTATTAGGTTAAACTGTGAAAAGAAAGAAGAGAGTGTTTCTGCCTAAATATTTAATCTCTGAGAGAGACTAAGAAATGCACAGGGGTTCACCAACCATCAGATATAAGATTGCCTTCTAGGAAAAAAAAATTTTTTTTTCTTTTTTTTTTTTTTGGTACTTGGGATTGAACCCAGGGTCACTCTATCACTAAGCTATATCCCGAGTCCTTTTAATTTATTTATTTTGGTACTGGAAATTGAGCCCAGAGGCATTTTAACCACTGAGCCAATTCCCAGCCCTTTTTATTTTTTTATTTTGAGAGAGGGTCTCACTAAGTTGCTTAGGGCCATGGTAAGTTGCTGAGGTTGGGCTTGAACTGCAATCTTCCTGCCTTAGTCTCCCAAGTCACTGAGATTACAGGCATGTGCTACCATACTCTGCTTAGAAAAATAATCACCAAAGTAGGGTGAGCAAGATTACTCACTAGGCTCTAAGAAGATTTATACATTCAACCTATAAAATGATAGAAAATACACTTTATTAATCGTACAGTAAAACATACATTATTTATATTGAATATATAACTTGAGTACAATGAATATTCACATTTTCTGATGGGATAAAAACTTACAGATCATTGATTCAGACTGTTAAGTCCCAGCTTTACAAAACCTTTAAAAAGGCAGTGGAATAGGGCTGTGGTTGTGGCTCAGCAGTAAAATGTTCATCTAGCACGTGCGAGGCCCTGGGTTCAATCCTCAGAACCACATAAAAATAAATAAAATAAAGGTATTGTGCCCAACGACAACTAAAAAATAAATACTTTTTAAAAAGGCAGCGGAGGGCTTGGGATGTGGCTCAAGCGTTAGCACACTCGCCTGGCATGCGTGTGGCCCGGGTTCCATCCTCAGCACCACATATAAACAAAGATGATGTTATATCTGCCAAAAACTAAAAAATAAATTTTAAAAAAAGTTTTTTTTCTCTCTCTCTCTTAAAAAAAAAAGGAGGTTTGAGCATGCAGCGGAAAGGAGAGAGAAAAGGAAACATTTTTTTAAAAGGCAGCGGAATAATGGAAAGAAGGTAGGCATTGGACTCAATGCCTAGACTTAAATCCTAGCTTCTCAGAGTTTCAGTTCCTGCCCATGTAAAATGGAAATAATGGTAATTAACACTTGAGTTATTTTGGGTAATGAATAAAATATAAAGCTCCTAGCAGTGTCTGGCACACGCATATGTGCTCAATGAACAATAATACCTAACTTATCAAGGCCTACAAGGCCTCCTCTAGCCTAACCTGCAAACTAGGAAGAGAATGAATGACCCTCTCCTAATTGCCGTTTCACAATATCACCCATGAAATCCATGAGTACCTTGTCTTCCAGAGCCATGAAATCCAGGAGTACCTAATCAATGCCAAACAGCAATGAGAAGGATCATTCATTCTCTTCCCTGTTGGCAGAAAAGGATGATATTTTATAACATTGTGAGCTTCACAAGAGACAAGAGAGGAAAGAACCAACATCTCTAGGTTCAAAGAGAGATGAGGTCCATGTGGTCCAGGCTCTGGTGAGATGTCTCTGTAATATGTGCTGTCTGTTGTTGTTGCTGCTGCTGCTGTTGCTGACCAGAAAGATGAAGCTGGTTGTTTTTTAAAATCTTATTGCAAAATAAGCCCAGAATTAACTTCTCTCCTGCTTGGCAAAACTCCTTCTCCCCTCACTTGACTCCTCATGATCCCTGAGATGTACACACTACTCCCAGGAGTTTTTCATGAGTATCATCATGAGGGTTTGCCCCGTATATCCATCAATAGTCCAAACAGAGTACCTGCTCAAGGCAGAAAGGACTCCTTTTTGTTTCAAGTCCATAGAAGGATCCCTGAAATCAACCTCAAAGATTTCCAATGTGCCATTTGTGCTAAAGGAGGCATCTAGCTGTTGGGCAGAAGTTCCTAGGTACAAGAAAAGTCAAAAAGAGGCAGCATATGAGCAACAATACACACATGGATTTAAAGTATAAATGGGTTAGGGAGTGGAAAGGAAAGATAGGAGAGGGCTCCAAAGAAAGCATAAGGGGCCTATCCTTGAATAATAGTCCAAGACTAATACCAGGTACCCCCAAAATCTCTATCCCCTTGCTTATGCAGTGAGTCATCCCCACCTTTCTATGATCCTAAACTTTCTCTAATACTCAATAATGAATTATAGGTGCTAAATTTTTCCTCAATGTTTGTACTTTCAGTGGCTCCACAATATCACCATACCTGTGGCCAGATACACAGGATACAAACTGGCTGGGCTCCACACTTGGACAGCTGGCCGCTCAAGTTCCTTCAGCTTCATTATCTGTCCTGTAGGTGGCAGAAAACCCACATGCCTCTTGGCCCACTGAAAATAGAAACCAGCAAGTTTAAGGTCCAGATCCAGGGAGCATCAGTAGACATTTGATTTTGTTTCTCTTCACCAAGATTTTGTTTCAGGGCAACACAGATTGACAAATACAAGAGGGCTCTTGAGTCACAGCCATTGTCACATTTGGGGGAATGATCCCCTTATACTAAGGACAGCTCTTTTATTGAAATCTAATTCCTTAAAGCCCAACAGACATTTAACCACACTGGTTGCCCAAGGCCCAGTGGTGATATTCTGCTAATCAAACCATTGGGCCTTGGGCAACCAGAAATTATCAAACCACATAATTTCTCAGTGATTCTGTTCATTTCTTTGGTTTCAAATATCATCATATGTGTTTGACTCCCAAATTAATATCATCAACACAAATCTCTCCTCTTAGTGCCAAGTTCTTATATACAATTACTAATCAAATATTTCTCCTTAGACATAGCAAAGATACTTAAGTTAGTCTTATAAAATGGGATTCTCTATTCTATATCTTCCCCCACCATCATCTCTCAGCCAGATTACTGCAATAATCTCCAGCTGGTTATCTCCTTGCTACATCCATCATCCAATTCATTCTCTATATCACAGCAGGAATAAACTTCTAAAACAAAAATTAGGATTCTGGAGGTCCATGCATAAAATCTTTCAATGCTCTATCACACTCAGAGTCTAAAATTCAAGCTCCAGTCTACCACTTCATCTCTTACTTTTCTTCTTACATATTATATTAAAGCCAAAGTAGCCTTTTATTATTTCCTGAGTTTTTCCTACATGAGAGACTTTGCAAATGCTGTTCCCTATACTATAATGCTCTTCCCTTCACCCTCTGTATGACTAACTCTTTTATCATATCTTTCTGGACTCAGTCTAACCTCTTCAGAGAGGTGACCCACCTAATCAAAATCAGCCTCAATTTTTTTTCTTTATAGAAATTTGTAATTATTTATTTTTGCATTGCTATTCTTTTTACAAATATATAAACTTTATAAAAGCTAGCACTGTTTCTACTTTGTTTCACCATGTTAAAACTAGTACCTGCATCAATGACTCGCATATAGTGCTTGATAAATATTTGTTCAGTGAATGCAGATATCCATATTAACTGTATGGCTTTCAATCTAATTCGAATGCATATTCAAAATCCCATCCCAACACGACAGCAAGGGGGCAGAATGTTTTTTTAAAAAATAAAGACACTGGGCACAGGGTTGCAGCTCAGTGGTAGCACACTTGCCTGGCATGTGTGAGGCACTGGATTCGATTCTCAGCACCACATATAAATAAATAAAACAAAGGTCTATCAACAACTAAAAAAATAAAAATAAAGACACTGAACTTGAGGAAGGAAACCTAGGACTGTGATCTGCTGACCTACAAAAACAGAAGGTAATATTACTTAATCTTTAATGTACTTTCCACCTTGAAGAAAGTTTAAGGCTGCCAATCAAACTGAGATTTCCAAGAGACCTCTAAACACCTGAGGCTCTATCAAGCATCCTCTGATTACATTGTTCAGTCACGGTGCCACCTGCTGGTCACAGCCATTGTCACATTTGGGGGGAATGATCCCCTAATACCAAAAGAAGGAGCTGCAATTGGCAACTGTGCATTTGACATGAATATCTCATTTATTTCTCCCAGTGGCTCCATTAAATAAATACTATCGTTATTTCCATTTTACAGAGACAGCTTGGCTAGGCCAAGATCGCCAGTCAGCCCTTTAGTAATCTAAACTCCATAAAGGGTTTAAATCGCTGGCAGTCTAGAAACTGGGAAAACAGGCTTTTAATCTGCTTGGTTCAGAGGCACCTGTTCGCAAAAAGAGGCCTCCACGGAGGTTAGACTGGCCCTAGTGGGGTGAGATGGGTCGGGGCGCTATGACCAGTCAATCTGCAGCGAAGGAGAGCGCCAGCTACCCTTGGCAGTCCAGTCCCTAAGGAGGAGAGTCAGCACAGCTACTCTCCTGCCGTCGGCCACACGCGGCGCACCAAGGTCAGTCGTGACAGGCCTTCCCGCCAGGACGCAGAGAACAGGTGCGGGTTCCTGACCACCCCAGGTCTGGGCCCAAGTTGGATGGAAAGGCGCCGTGGAAGCGCTTCAGAGACTCCGCTGGGCATCCCCAGCGCAGCTGGAAGAGTGGGCCCGGGTGCAATCTGATGATCGCTTTAAAAGGGTCTCTGAGAGGAGCCCTGGCCGGAGTCCCGAGGGCGAACTCGACCAGCCGGCGGGGCTGGTGCATGCTGAAGTCTCAGCAGCTAGCAAGCTCCCCGAGAAGCTCTCCAGAGAACGAATAGCGCCCCTGGCAAGGTCTCTGGGTTTCCGCGGAGAAAACCCACCTGCGCGGAGAGCCCAGGTCAGGGGTCAGCCGTCGCCAGAGCCTGTGCTCGCTAAGGCCTTTGGGGCTCAGCTGGCTCTGTGGACGGCGGCTGCAGAGGGTCAAAAGTAGCCTGGTCCGGTATGGAACTGCTACCCAGACGCTTCGCTGAGCGTGAGGTGAACAGACCCAGAAAATGTATCAAATAGAACCGTAGCTTTAATGTAGCCTCACCTGCCTGTGATCACAGGTGTGGTGCACGGGTTCAAATCCCAGACCAGTAAGTTCCATTCAAATGGAACCAGTCTCCCAGGACAGTCTCTGAAGTGTGAAAATACTAATTTGATTCATTATCTAGTCATCAAAGCGGGAGAAAACCCGTCCCTAGTCCCTAGCTCCAGGGGCTATCAGTGCATCCACTTAATTGAAAAGGTAAAAAGCTATCCAGCCTCGAAGTAAATGACAGCCAATGATGCAGTCCAGTCCAGTAATAACTGGCACCCACAAACTGCTGGTTGAATTAAAGGCTACAGGTATGTGGAGGGCAAGACTACAGCAGACCGGGGCTGTTACCTCTCCAACTTGCAGAACAGGTGATATTTCAACTAGGATGAAGGGGCCAAGCCAGCTTATAGGTGCCCTGGCATTTCCCATATGTGAATGAAACAGAGATTGGGGCAGGAGAAGAAGGTCCAGATACAGACTGTGATTTACAAATACAGTTCTGCTGATAACAAGGAGTTAGTGAAAATTATGAATTTGGATGCAGTGGCTAGAAATATGGAACCCCTTAGAGAAGAGGTGAAGGAAGGAACTCAAGAGACCAATAGAACAATCCAGGAACCAGGTGTTGAAAACCTGAATAGAGCAGTGATTGTGAAGAGCTTCAAGACTCTTCTGACTGATTAAGGTAAGGAGTTCAAGCTATTGTGGCTCTAGAGCAGGGGAGACTAGAAATAGAAAGCATATTCTTTTAACAGAGAATTCCAAGAGGGTGTGTAAAGAGATTTTTATTTTATTTTGTTGTGGGAACTGTGGCATTTTCAATTTTTTAAAAAAATATTCTGTAGGTAGCTGAAGTTCTTGGAACTAATTTGATTTCAAAAATACTATTTAATGCATGAAGCCTGTTGTATTCTGCCTAATTATCTACCAAGTTGGGGTAATGGTTATCTGATGATGAGAACCAACTCTGCAACACAACTCTGGAGTTCCTTTTCATGTGGACTTGGGAGTTTGGGTGTCAGACAAGAGACAATTTGTGGCATTATCTGTACTTAGACCATTCTTTCTACCTAAGCACTCAAATATTTCTTGAATTTTTTAAGCACAACAGCGGATGAGACCTAGGGAAAAAGTAAACCAGGCTTAAAATCGAACCTCAGGCAATACCCAGAATTTGGGAAAAAGGGGGAAGTGTCACTGATGGGAGTTCTGCAAAAGAAATTTGAACCAGACATAAGGTTATTTTCAAAAGAATTGATTAAACAAAAAAGTGCACCTTTCTCAACTTACATCCCTAATTCTTTTTCGCTTCGTATTATAACTGTCAGTCTTCTCTGCCGGGTTTCTGTTCTCATGACTAAAAGGCTCAGGGATCACTCCAGGTAAACTGGGCTAACTGGGCTGCACAAATAACCACACAAGAGACACAAATACCTTTTTCTTTGGGGTCACTATGACAGCTCCTCTGACCTTAAGGGTCTGCAGGAAGAGAGGTGGGGGGGGGGGAGAGAGAGAGAGAATGCACTATCCCCTTTTATTGAGAAGCTATTCAAAAGAGGCAAAGGGTCAGGTTTCAAGGGGCTGAGTCTATCTTCATGATATCCACTGTCAGCAGGTTGACATCTAGGTAGGCCACACCCAAGGGCACAGTAAGGGGACATACACAAGGCACTTCCATGGAACATTCTATCCTAAACAGGATAAGGGGTAATATAACAAAGGAACAGGTGAGCATAGCTCCACCCAAGGGGCTATAGGAAGACATGCCCAGGCACAAAAAAGACAGTCACTGGAACCCTAGAAAAGAGCGAGCGATGGGTGCCTGAAGCCACATCGCCCAGCAGGGGAGTTAACTCAGTCACGTGCAAGGTTGGTCTCCCACACTTCTCATCTAGGTAACTACTGGAAGGCCATTGTTCCATTTTATGTCCCCGAGGCCTATCAGTGTTCTGATACATATCTGACACACAGATATTTGCTAAATAAATTATTACTAAATGCTATAGAGAACAGAGAATGAAAATAAAAAAGTCAGTGGGGACCTTCAAAGAGTGGCATTTCAGAAGAACCATCCACTTTAATCTTACAAAGGTCTCTTTCACTGCATGGACAACCACTAAAAGACCCTGTATTAACTTGAATAGGCTTACTTCCATGGCTTACTTTGAACTTATGTTTTTGTTTTGTTTTGTTTCTTTTTTGGTACTGGGGATTGAACCCAGGGGTGCTTAACCACTGAGTTACATCCCCAGCCCTTTTTATTTTTTGAAACAGGATCTCACCAAGTGTTTAGGGACTCACTAAATTGCTGAAGCTGTCTGAAATTTCGATCTTCCTGCTTCAGTCTCCCAAGTGTGCCCTGCTAAACACATGCTTTTTTATAGGTCAGTTTTCAGCAGTATAATTTTTAAAAATGGACCCAAAGAGACTCACAGAAGATGGGTGGTTCACTTAAAAACAGATGTGTTAAGACTCTTAAAAACACACTTTTCCTCTTTCTAAGACTATTACAGGAATCTGTATTAATCATTAGGGTAATGAAAGCTATAAAAAGGTTTGATAGTAATTCACTCAATTGTCCTCTAATTCATAAATTTAAGTAAGGTCAACTTCTTAAGCAACTGTTTTAGAAGTTGCTTTGAAACAAAGAAAGCATATTCTTTTAACAAATTAAGATCAGAGATGATCACAAATATGTATCTACTCTATAATGTACTTGAAACATGTTAGAAAACAACTTTTTTTAAAAAAAAAAAACTAACCACTATTATTAAGATTTTTCATGAAAAATAAATCTTGGTAGAACTTGCAAAGTCAGGAACACACACTTCTTCTTCTTTGACCCTATAAATGGGAAAGGAGCAATTAAAATTCTTGCCCACCTGCACAGTTCCAATGGAATTAACAAATAAACATCTTCTTATGTTTAGCTGCCCCATTCTATACTCCCAGCCTTCCAATTCCAGAGCAGGAAAAACAGAGAGTAAGCAGGGGGAAAAAAAAAAAAAGAAAAAAAGAAAAGGATGAAGTTATTCACTGCAATGACTATTCCAGGGGAAATGAGGCACAGATACCACAGTACTGAGTTTTATTAGGGATTTCATTAAGGTTAAATCTCTAGAAATGAGGGAGTTCTGGTTAGAGAGCACAAAAGCCCATGGTGCCTGTTCAGATCTCATAGTGAACCACTGGCTCAGGTTCTTTGGTGGGATCACCTCCTCGTTCCAGGTACAGATTATTATAAGGATACTGCTTCGGCCCCTAAGGAAAAAACACAGGTAAGCAACAATATACATACATACCTAGCTATCCTTACTCCGAGTTAACAAATATGCATGGTAAATGGATACACATTAGCCTCTGTTCAGACCCAGCTGGACTGGGAATGGTAGGAGAGCAGCACTCCTCTTCCCTACTCAGCCCAAGGCAGAGAGAAAGCCTAAATTTTAAGAGAAGTGATGCCTACACTGTGAAAGAGGGGAAGAAAGGGAGCAGGATGGGGAAGGGAGGGAGAGAGAAAGAGAGTCAAAGCTTTCTAAATGAGACAATGCATCCATCCATCCCACTCTCTCTCGGGGTCGAGACAGACTCAATCTCCTTTAAGTCACTCAGCCTCTAATGGTTCCACCACTAAAGTGGCCTAGCAAATGAGGCGTGCAGAATCAGCAGTGGGGGAAAGCACAGAGGAGACATGGCTGGGACGTGCTTTAGGGGCTGCTGGCTTTACCAACAAACAGCTGTCAGAGAACACAGCTCAAGGGGAGGAGAAAAGGGTGATGTGCTTACAGAACTGAAAAATGGAAGAGCCACACTGTTTCTTGCTCTCCTGAAGTGAAGTTAGTGCTCACCCCAGCCCTATGTGCACTCTCCAGCAAGGAGCCCCTGGGGCTTGGCAGAAAGGCTCCGTGTCAGTGCGCACAGATACAGCAGCTACCTTCAGGACATTGATTATTTCTGCAGAGGTAGCACTGGGCAGCCAACTGCAAACAAAACAGCCTCCTGCCTTCAGTCCCTCTCCTTCCAATCCATGCTAGAGACTATTCCCAGATTAATCTTCCTAAGAATCCAGCCTTCATCATGCACTTTTCTATTCAAAAACCAAAAATGGCTCCCTGCTACTCAAGGCAGACCAAGTCATTACTGCAACCCCAATCCCCAGCATGGTCATACCTAGTAGGGGCTGCCCAAATATTTAATGGATTAATACATCCCTACTTCATGAAGTCCGGATCCTTTAGCCACACAATAAAAACTGCCAACCTAACCAATCATCTCACCTCACAACAACCCAGAGATTTCCAAGTCTAGATTTTCATCAGAATTACCTGGAGATTGTTGAAAATATTGATCCTAGAACCCTACTGTGGAGCTACTGAATTAGGATCTCTAAGAAGTGGGACCCAGAAATCTGAAGTTTTAGTAGCTCTCTAGGAAATCAATGCAGCTAATTATCTAGGAACTATTTTATATACCCATACCTATTCTACTTTGGCTCTCTCACACTCCTTCTCCCTCTTTGTCTTCTCTTGCCCCAAATGTTTTCTCCAACTTCTCCCACCACCCAAGTCCCCCCATCCTTGCCCCTGCTTTGGCATTTAAAGTTAACCATATGTGACTCTACTTTGTGTACAACCAGAGAAGTGAAAACTTGTGCCCCATTTGTGTATAATGAATCAAAGAGCATTCTGCTGTCATGTAAAACTGATTAGGATAAAAAATAAAGTTAACCATACATTCTCAGAGCAGGTCATTCCATTTTGCACACATTCACTATACACATAAATATGTACACAATGCCAAACTCTCACATCTCTTCAAAGTTGCTCAAGTCATTTAACTAAATTTTCTTAAACTTCCTTAAAACTAGAAAGTTGATTTTCTATGTCCTTTACACTGACCAAAATATAACTGTATATGCTTACAGTGGACACTTATTTGCTTTCAATACTGTAAAGGAAGTTCCTTTCACATGTCTAACAAAGCATAAGATTTCAGTTCTAGATTCCTTGACTCTACCTTAAAAGATCACTCACCAAAATATAATTGGTTTAATCCTCAAGTAGCAACTCTGAAAAGTAGCTGACTTCAACATTATCATTCTTCCCTATTCCTAACATGAGTCTTCTAACTTGGACTGGACTGAGAAGTTTGGGTAGAGCAATGTTCTGGTGCCAGACCAATGGGTAAGGACCTATCTTCCTGTCTCTTAAGACTCCAGGAAGCTAAGCTTGGTAATGGCTGGTTCCCTACTCCAGACTTCACTCCCTCAGAAAAGGGGGCTAAGCAGGTATGCCAAGGGAAGCACTTCTCAAATACCACGGGAAGGGGAGGGGGAATACTCACCACAGGCTGGTAGGTGGGATATTTTTCCCCCACCCAGAACATGAAAATCATGAAGGCCACGAAGCCGAAAAGGTGCTTACACATGGTATTCCAAGAAACAGGTGTGGGGGATGTATCCACACGGTTCCTGATATACATGTCTAGGTCCCAGTGTATCTAAGGCAGAAAGGCAATAACCATCATAAACTACTCTTCCTGCAAAGGCAGGCAGTCCAGAGTGAACACAGCCTCATACAAAGCTTGACAGAAGCATTCTACTGCCATGGACAATATTCTGAGACACAAAGGCCCACAAAAGAAGATGCTGGCCCCAGTCTAGGTTCTGCTCACCAGAGACAGCTCAATCATGTACAACTTTCACAGTACAGAGCTTTAATTGTTTCCAGAAGTCCTGCTCCATGTGCCTGACACATGTGGAACCTCAGGTCTCAGATCACTGGACCTTATTTCTTAGAGCAGAAAAGCTTAGTATTAACTGGACAGAGAAGTGCCACTTGAGCTAAAGGGAGAATCTCCAAGAAGATACAGGGAGGAGAATAAAGTTAAATGGGCTATGAGAAAATTTTCTCACCGGTTCACCCCAGTTCAACCTTAGGTCTGTGTGGTCCCATTCATACCATGGATCCCTCTCATGCTGTGAGCGATCAGGGAGCTTCGGGTAGTCACCATACCTAAGAGACAGCAAGAAATTATGGAAGGGGTTATGAGCAGTCTCAGACAATTCAGTCTCCCATCTTTGAGATGAAAAACCAAGTGACAGATATGACTTCTTCACCTAAGGAAAGATGAACTGCCTCCCAAATCAAGATTTCAAGTTTTAGTCACAAGCAAAGAACCAACCAAATAAGACTATAGACTGTAATTAGATGGTCACATCAAACTCTAAACATTATAACATATAAACTTTCCTTAAATTCTTTCAAAAAGAAAGGTCACACAATTCTATAATGTTACAGCTAAAAGGGAACTTAGCTACCAATTTTATTGATTATATGATTCCCTTACCAGATTAAAAAAATGAAATTAAATTTTATGTTCCGAACCCAGAGTCACCCAGCCAACTGGAAAAAATTTAAAAAGATTGGAAAAGCATTCTTTTCATAGGTCCTGTTTCTCAACCACAAGTTAGTATACCTCTCCATGCCTCAAACACCTCAAAGGACATCTTGCTTAGCTGGGTCCCCCCCCCCCCCCGCCCCAACAAACACAGGTTCACCTTATAAAGATTGCTACCAAGGCTGTTCCTGTCTAAAATACAATTAAAACATGGGAAATGATGAAAACTAGACATGTGTCACAGATAATAACTGAAAAATAAGGATAGGAGATGCTGAAATCAAGATTGAAAGAATGACACTAGGAAGAAAGTGAAGATGAGGGTAATCACTAAAGGTAATTAACCACAAGGATGGTATGTGGAAATAGGGGTATGCAGAGGTAACATCAACTGGAGAAATGAGGTTGGCCATTTCCACAGCCCTAAAGAGAGACGTACACACAAATATAGAGTACTCCATCTACAAATAAGGTTCTCAAGACAGGAGTCCAGCAAATTTGGGGGCCAACAGAGGTGAGGCAGCTCCTAGCTCCTGTCTGGTTACGTGCCTGGATGACAGCACCTGAGCCCAGCAGATGCTCAATCTAAATGAAACCCAGGGCTGTGGAAGGAGCCAAGGAAGGTTCCTGCTATTCGGGAGTCCTCCAGGGAGCCATTAAAATCTCAGCTTCCTCATTTGAGGAAACAGCCGGAGCCAAGGAGAAAATTGAGGTCCTCTAGGCTGCAGCTGCTCACCCACCCACTCTCACCACGAAGAAAAGCACCCACACCAATGACACTAGAGGGTTCGGGAGAAAGGGTCAGAGTAGAACCACCCATCATGTCTTCTCCCACTATTACCCAGGTACCAGCTGACCCTCTCTACCTCACCCCATGCCATCATCCGGGTAAGGCTCGTAGTCTTCCACACGCATATTGTACTTCTTGGCGGCGGCTGCCCGTTCTTCTGGGGTCTTAGGATAGGGCCCCGGAAGCATGTCCTTGGTAATGTGGGAGGCTGAAGCACAGAAGAGCACAGGTCAGACCAACCCCATTCGCCAGCAGCCCGGAAGGCTCAAAGCTGCAGAGGCCGAAGCCTGGCTGGGACTTCACGGGATCAGCGCGACCCTCCATCACCTCCAACCCTGCTAGGGCACAGACGCCTCGCGATATCCACTACCTCCCTTCCCTCACACCAATCTTCTGGCATCCCCTTCCCACACTGAGGCCTCGCCAGTTCTCGCGGACCTGTTCGTGCCCCTAGCGGCACCACGTTCCCGACAGCCCTTCTCAGCCATCGAACTCCCAGGGCCCCAGCTCCGGCCACCGCCATCTTCACCTTCCGCGCACTTCTCCCCGCGCATGCGCAAAGGCCAGTCACGGCGGCAGAGTCCGGCCAAAGGCGACTCGGGAATCCTGGCGTGAAGGCAAATCTTCTGGGCTGAATGGGGCGGAGCTTAAACTTGGAACTGGGAGTCCTGCAGGAAGGTGAGAGGTTGTATAGAGGTCAGCAAGGGTAACGAGGAAGAAACAGGCAGGTCACTTCGTAAAATGAACCTTTCTCTTCTCAGTCTGCTTGCCTTTTTCCTCTCCTTCACTGGTACTTTTTCTTTTCATACCCAAAGTGACCATTCTTCAAATTCAGCTCTTAGTTTTGTTTGCTCTTGTTTTGTTCTAATTGGTCGATGGACTTCCTTTAGATGCTTTATTCAATTAACAAATCAGCGTTTTATTGGATCCTCAGTTTCAATCCGTGTTTACACCTGAATGTCCCAGTCACCCTCCAGTCCAACAAATGTAAAACTAAACCAGTCACCAGAGTCAGCTCTCTGGAGATGGTGCAAAGCCTCCAATTTGTTAGGACCCGAATAAATAGATTTCAAACTGGACCACAATTTACAAGCTCTTAACTCAATAAGATTGGGAGACGTGTTTGCATATGACTATGTTTTCATCTTATTTACACATGTGGTATTTGAATAATTTACATCTTAAAAATATGCCTCTATTTCCAGCAGCTTTTAAGGTGATCACTGTTTTGGAGCAGAATTCACTATTGTAGTCACTCTCAAATATATATAAAGCAATAATAACAGATATGTACTTTTCAGTATATACTTATTGGTAAGGACTACAGTATAGCAACTTGTCCTCCTGTAAATGAGCAGCACTAGTTAAGCAACATCAGAATTGGATAACATCTGTTTTCATCCATTAGCAAGACCTGATTTCATTTGGATTGAGAAACAGAGTTGATCTACTTATTTTTATTAAGATATTATTTACATATCATACAATTCCCTAAGTGTACAATAAAGTGATTTTTAGTATACTTACAAAGTTCTACAACTATCACTACTAATTCTAAACAAACTATTTTCATCACCCCAAAAAGAAACCTCACAACTGTTATTAGCACATTACCCCTTTTCTACTCACTTGCAATCACCAATCTACTTTCTGTCTCTGTGGATTTGTCTAACTGGATATTTTATATAAATGTAATCATGTGATATATGGTTTTTTATTTCTGTCTTCTTTCACTTAGCAAAATGTTTTCAAAGTTTGTCCATATTATAGTACATTTCAGTACTTCCATTCCTTTTTATGGATGACTGATATACTGTTATATGGATCTACAACATTTTATTTATACACTTATCAGTTAACACATCATTTGGGTTGTTCCCAATTTTTGGCTATTATGAACAGTGCTGCTAGGGACATCTTTGTACAATTTTTTTGTACAGCACATGCATGTGCGGACATATGCTTTCAATTCTGAATATATACCTAGGAAAATTGCTGGGTCCTAGGGTGACTTTATATTTAATCTTTTGAAAAACTCCCAGATTGTTTCCCCATCTCTCTCTCTTTCTATCTTTTTTTTTTTTTTGCAGGGGTTGGGGGTACTGGGAATTGAACCCAGAGGGGTGATTTACCACTGAGTCACACCCCAGCCCTCATCATGTATGTGATTTATAAATATATTTTCTCCCATTCTGTGGATTATCTTTTTTCTTTTTTTTGTTCTCTTTCTTTCTCTTGGTACTGGGGATTGGACCCAGGGGCACTTTATCACTGAGCCACATCCCCAGCCCCCCTCTTTTTCCTTTTTTTTGTGGGGGGGAGGTACTGGGGATTGAACTCAGGAGCACCCAACCACTACGCTACATCCCCACTCCTATTTTGTATTTTATTTATATACAGGGTCTCATTGAGTTGCTTAGTGCCTCACTTTTGCTGAGGCTGGCTTTGATCCTCCTGCTTCAGCCTCCCAAGCTGCTGGGATTACAGGCGGTGTGCCACCGTGCCAAGCTTCCCCAGCCCTTTTTTAAATTTTGAGACAAGGTCTCACTAAGTTGCTTAGGTCTCACTAAATTGCTGAGGTTGGCCTTGAACTTGCAATCCTCCTGCCCCAGCCTCCAAAGTCATTTGGCTTCTTTTTACTCTCTCAATGGTATCCTTTGGAACCCTATTTGTATCATGAAAGGGTATTGAAGTTTGTCAAAAGCTACTTCTGTGTATATTGAGATGATCATGTGTAGTTTTCTCCTATTAATATATTACATTTGATTGACTTTCAGATGTTGAATCAACCTTGTGTTCCTGAAATAAATTCTCTTGGTCATGGTATGTAGCACTTTATATATGGTGCTAGATTTAGTTGTTACTATATTGTTGAAGATTTTTGCATATGTTTAAAAAGAATATATTTAGGGCTGGGGATGTGGCTCAAGTGGTAGCACGCTTGTCACAGATTTTTTTGGGGGGGGGGTGATGCTGGGGATTGAACCCAGGGCTTTGCACATACTAGGCAAGTGCTGTACCACCGAGGTACATCCTCAGCCCTAGGCCCAGATTTAAAGGGCTTAAGTGATAAATTCAGGCCTACCAGGCTAAATTTCCCATTTGATTAGCTCAGAAATTAACCGATTAGGGACTTTAATTACATCTTTGCCATATAATGTTATCTAATTATTAGTGTATTACCCTTTCATATTCCCAAGTCCTGCTTTCCTTTAAGGGGAGAGATTTATACATGGTATGTACAACACGGGGTGTAAATCTTGGGATCCCTCTTAGAATTTGGCCTTCCACAGTCAGCCATAAGAACTAAGTAAGCAAGAGTAATTAATAAGACCTTTTATAACCAAGATAGATTGTTTGGAAATGGGAGAGGCCCATGATTGGCCACTAATAGTAACACTGTTCCCATTGGCAAGAATATATTCAAGCAGGAGAGATGGTGGCATAGACAGAAAAATCTAATGATACCTTGGTTTATTTTATTTATTTTTTTAAAAAAGATGGGATCTCACTATGTTGCCCAGGCTTGCCTTGGGCTCAAGAGATTGTGTATCAACCTCTGGAGTAGCTGGACTACAGGAGCACACCACCACATCCAGCTCTTCTCTTGATTTTAAAGGAATTCAACTTGCCATATATCCTTTGCCTCAACCTTCAAGCAGCTTTTGCCTAACATTTATCAACATAGCAATTTGCTCTTCCTTCTGACATCT
Organism: Ictidomys tridecemlineatus; assembly: GCF_052094955.1. NCBI lineage: Eukaryota > Metazoa > Chordata > Mammalia > Rodentia > Sciuridae > Ictidomys > Ictidomys tridecemlineatus. Next base: position 26,494,274 of record NC_135477.1, on the reverse strand, counting down.
TTAGGTGGGTCAAGTGTGCTTCTCTCCCCATCTATGCGTGTAAAGTTTAAGCTTAAACTTTCCTCTTTCTTTGTCTCTTATGTAGGTCTGGGAACACAGAGGTACAATATTTTGTGGATTAGTTTACTGGGTGACCACCCCTATTCCGTGGGACTGAGGCCTAGCTCTAGTTTTCCAGGAGTGGAGCCTAGGATGCAGATCTATAGGTTACCTTTAGGAGGAGCTCCCCCAGGCCTCCGCGCCGCGTCCTGAATGTATTATTTGGACAGCTCTTTCTTGCAGTTCGTCTCTATGGTTTCCGTTGTGGGTTTTGTCCGGAATAGGCGGGGCTTCCGCTTCCGGCGGGGCCGTCCCTAGCGGCAGAGATGGCGGCAACAGCAGCTGAGGCTGCAGCTTCGGGATCTGGAGAGCCCCAGGAAGAGGCTGAAGCCCTGGGCCCCGCCTGGGATGAATCGCAGTTGCGCACTTATAGCTTCCCGACCCGGCCCATCCCGCGTCTGAGTCAGAGCGACCCCCGGGCGGAGGAGCTCATCGAAAATGAGGTGGGGGGCGGGGCTGCGTCTAAAGTGGGAGGGGAAAGAGACCAAGTTGGGAGGAGAGGTCAGGGGCGAATGGTGAGAGAGGTGGGGACTGGCCGGTCTGTGGATTAGGACTTAAAGGGGGATGGAGAGGAAAAATGGATTTAAGGAGTTCGTACTCCTTATGGGAGAGATTGTTATGAAGCTGGGAAGTAGTTTGAATCATGGGAGGAGAGCTCTCTAGCACCTTGGGATTTCTTTTCTTTCTTTTCATCCAATATTTTTACTTAGGAACCTGTAGTGCTGACTGACACAAATCTTGTGTATCCTGCTCTAAAATGGGATCTTGAATACCTACAAGAGAATATTGGCAACGGGGACTTTTCCGTGTACAGTGCCAGCACTCACAAGTTCTTGTACTATGATGAGAAGAAGATGGCTAATTTCCAGAACTTTAAACCGAGGTCCAATAGGGAGGAAATGAAATTTCATGAATTTGTTGAGAAACTGCAGGATATACAGCAGCAAGGTGGGGATGAGAGGTAAGTTCCCAGATCTTGGTTTTTCACTGGATTTGAGACATCCGTTTTTCCTTTCTGAACTTGTTTGAAGATGTGGTAGAGTTGGGGGAGTGGAGATTGGTATCTTCCATATCTGTATATCTGACAAGTGAATATTTGACTGTTCTGTCCTGTGGGGGGTTTAGTTGTTCTTGGAACTAAAACCAGCTGGTTTTTTAGCCTGAGGGATAAAAAAATGATTAGACTTAAGCTGTGAATCTTTATAATAGTTTCTCATCTTCATACAGGGAGAGCCACAGTTGTCTAGAAGAGTCAGGCAGCTGAATGGATGGAAACTAATAAAGCTGAAGTCGTCATGTGTGTGTGTGTGTGTGTGTGTGTGTATGTATATATACATACACACACATATACTCTGTTCAAGTGAGAAGTTATTACTTTGCTTGTTTCCATTTGGGAGGGCAGTTGCAGATTACTAGATATTCGGATTTTTCTGAAGAGGTTCAAAATGAGGATTTTTTTATTTGCTTAAAATTTTTTGACTTTTAAATGTAGGCGGTAGTCTCACTTTTTTTTTTTTTTTTAACCAAAAGCTGCAGGGGCCAAACAAAAATGTCTGTCATTGGATTTAGCTCTGAGATAGCCAGTTTGCAGCCTTTGTCCTAAAGTATTGTGCTGACTGGGGACAGTTCATGATGAAAAGTTGTATAGTTTGTTGTGATTCTGGTTTAAATGTGTATTGGGAAACTCTTCATTTACAGAAAATTAGAATGGAAGGGAGACTTGATGTTCCACAGTTATCGGTGATAGATAGCAAACACAAGAAACATTCAGGAGAATGATTCTTCTCTTCTTCCTTTATTCCAGCTTAAAAGGATAGCATCTTCTATAGGTCCCAGATGGCTTTGCACTCTGTAAGGTTGCCTCTGGGCAGTTACAGTCATTGAGACTTCATGGTGAATGACCATAAGGTTTTGCCTTATCAGTTGACTTTAACACCAACTAACTTCACTATAACCATTCAGGTTGTTTAAGTATAATAGGAATATTGTTTAGGTTTATGTTTGGGGAGTGTCCCTGACTCAAAGTGTTACTTGTAAATTTTTTTTGTGTAAATATGTACATGATAATCTTTAGGGAGAACCCTGAGGTTGTGTTTGAGTCTTGATGGTTCCATGTAGCTAGTGTTTCCAACTTACTAAGATTTCTAATTAATATTGCCTTAACTATTATGATATTAGGCAGTGAGAGGCCTTTGAGCCCTTGAGGGGCTTGCCATTCTTAGGACCAGGACAGAGCTGCTTCTCTCTCTTCTTCAAATTTGCTCTCTTATTAATGTTTCTTATGGAACTTGATCAAATGTGTATACATTTTTATATCCCTTAAGTAATTTGTGACTTTCCTCAGGTATATTAGGAACCTGGGGCATGCACCCAGTGAGGTGTCCTCTGTACTTCAACTGTTGAATGCTGTTACAGATAACTGTTGGATCAGTTAAGATAAACTAATTTCAAGCCAGATCTCAGGGAAATGCAACAACAGTTTCTTACTCCTACTATGTTCATCATGTATCACATCATTTTGTTCTTACATTATCTTGTTCACTCTGAGACCCAAATAGCCCCAGTAGCTACTACCTGGAACTTTGTAGTTGCTGTGACAGAAACACATGTGGAATAGTGTAGACTGTTTTTTAAAATTCTGGTTGGAAGCAACATAAGTCCCTTCTCCGGATGTGTCACTGGCCAAAGCAAGTGAAATAAGCATGCCTGGCTTTAAGCAGGTATGGAAGAATAACTTCTCCACAGGGTGGGACCAGCTTTTGATGAACAGTGATAGTTTACCACATAGCTATCACAGGCCAAAGGAGATGTTTCAGGCCTTGAGAGTGAGTCTCTAGAACAAAGCAGATTCATCATTCTAACCTTTGTGGAAATACTTCCAGGCATTTGAAATTGTGTGAAAATTCTGTGTGTGATTACATCATTGTGGAGAACCTAGGATTTTTAAAGGATTTATGCTGTGACACAAAAGATTAAGAATTTTTTTAAAAAGTTGATGTTGAACAGAGCTCATAGAAGTTAAATTAGAATTCACTTCTGAGATGGGTATGGTAGCATATACCTCTAGTCTCAGATACTTGGGAGGCTGAAGCAAGAGGATTACTTAAGCCCACAAATTCAAGACTGTTCTGGGCAATGTAATGAGACTTTGTTTATTTTCTGGTACTGGGGATCGAACCAAAACCGAGGGGTACTCTACAACTAGCTACATCCCCAACCCTTTTTATTTTTTATTTTGAAACAAGTTCTCCTTAAATTGCTCAGATTGGCTTTGAACTTGTGATCTTCCTGCCTTGGCTTCTTAGGTAACTGAGATTGTACACATGCACCACTGTACCCAGCTCATGTTGGTTAAAATTACATGATTATAGCTGTTTTCTGCGGGAGATGCTGGTGTGGTGTGGATTTGGGTTTGTATTTCCAGATATGGGGAGGTCATGCCAGGTGTGTGTGTGTGTGTGTGTGTGTGTGTGTGTGTGTGTGTGTGTGTGTGTGCGCGCGCGCGCGCGCGCAGGCACTGATGGAATATTCTTCATGGGGAATGTAGGTTGTATCTGCAGCAAACACTCAATGACACTGTGGGCAGGAAGATCGTCATGGACTTCTTGGGTTTTAACTGGAACTGGATTAATAAGCAACAGGGAAAACGTGGCTGGGGGCAGCTGACCTCTAACCTGCTGCTCATTGGCATGGAAGGTAAGAAATCTTTCAGAAAGCATCATGGCTTAAAATCACACAAACCTGTTTTATAATCCTGTCTCCACTCTTTTTTTTATTATTATTATTTTTAATTTTTTTAGTTGTTGATGGACCTTTATTGTATTTATTTATATATGGTGCTGAGAATTGAACCCAATGCCTCACACATGCCAGGCAAGTACGCTGTCGCTCAGCCCCAGCCCCATCCTCCATGACTCTGAACAAGTCACTGAACTTTTTTAAGCCTCAGCTTCCTCATACCCCAAAAGGAATATGATACTATCTTATAGCTACAAAAATGAAATGTGAATAAATTTTAAGCTAGATTCATGCATTCTAAAAACAAAAACAAAAAATTCCCTTTGCCCTTCCTCATCTGTGTAAGTACATACATTGAGACGTTAGGGACCTCTCTGAAAGGCTGCTACTCTCTTTCGGACCTGTCTATATTCAGAAGATTTTTATTCCAGTCAAAAGTTGGGAAAATTTATTTTTCTAATATAAATTCAACCACTTAGGTAGATATTTATACCTACATAAATAGGAACATAGCCATAAGTCTGTCTTCCACCTTTGTCTCTCAGCTGCCCCAGTTTCTCTCCTTAGAGACACTGCATGTTATTAGTCACTTGTGTTTCTTGCCAGAAAATTATATACACATACAAGCAAATACATGAGTGTATTCTTCTGGTGTATGTTTGTTTTGTTTAATTTTGAATAAAAAGGGAAACATTTAAACTTCATTCAGGAGAAAGAACACTATTTATAGGGCAGGATCATTGTCTCTCATTTTTATTTCCATACTAGCTCAGTGTCATGCCCATACTTAACAAATAGTAAATAAATTTTGTTGAACAAGGAAGCAGAGTCATTACTCATCAGTCACTACTGAGCTCTGAAGTCTCTTCTCCCTTCATTGTCCTTTATTCAGATTTGAATCCTTTGCTACAGTGGGTATAAAAAGTTTCCAGCAATATGGCTTGTGAAACCAGCTCTTAATTGGTCTGCCAGGAATGAACCATTTCTGGTTTCCTTGATTTTGACCTTTCTGTTACTTTCCTTTCCTACAGTAGGGCGCAGGGAAGTGAATTCCTCAGGTAGAGATGAGAGAGCACCTTTCCTTTGAGGATGCATGTGAACTCTCATTAGTTAATAAGGCAACTGTTTGGCATACCCAGGCTGGGCTGGGAGTGTTTTCTAAACTCTGTGTAGATGTGTGTGTTCTACTCAAGGACTGTGCAAAGGATACAGATGTGATCCAATTATGAGTAGGTGGGACATAGAACATTAGGGGAGAACTAATTTATGCATTTTAAGTAATGTGTCTAATTTAAATTATACAACAACCTCTTCACTGATCTGATAAGCTTCCTTCTAGTGAGAGTCAGCCGCCCCAGTAAGCCCCAGTGTTGCATTGAAAAGTGTTGCATCCCACATGAATGGTGAAGTGGGAGCAAAGGCTTAGAATCTCTAGGCCCCAAAAGAGCTATCCAAAGCAAAAACCTATTCATACAACTTAAAATGACAGGTTAACTCCTCAGAGTAGATAATGCATGCATTGACTAGTCATTTCTGTTTTATTTCCCTTGAATTCTTGACATAGTCAAGAAGGTACAAGTATACGTAGTATCTTACCCTGCCAGACTGTAACATTTTGATCTTGCTTACAGTATAGACAGCAACCATCATTTAGAAATATCTACTTTGCTAGCTGATGGTGGACCCTTACCTGTGATGTTTTCTAGATTTACTATCTATAAAAATGTAACATCTAATTTGCTAAGATTGGCATTGTAATTTCCCTGATTCTGTCTAAAATTTGATTGGGACCCTTAACTGGGAGGGTAGGCTGAGTTTCTCTCCAGCCCTGAGCTTTCTGTTTAGCCTGTACACTAGAACCAGTACTCTAGGTAAGAAAATGTCCTTCGTCCTGCAGGAAATGTGACACCTGCTCACTATGATGAGCAACAGAACTTCTTTGCCCAGATAAAAGGCCATAAGCGATGCATCTTATTCCCTCCGGATCAGTTTGAGTGCCTCTATCCATATCCTGTTCATCACCCATGTGACAGACAGAGCCAGGTGAGCTTGTGTGGTCTGAGAAGGGTGTAGAACTCTAGATTCTAGGAATGCCTTTGAAATTAAATGGTGGGAATGTCTTTCTCCTTCCCAGTAGCAGGTTTGGTTTACAGGTTGATCATTTCTTACTGATAAGCCCTGAGGATAATTTCATAGTACAGCTCACATAATTCAGGCTTCTATGCTGGTCCTCAGATGTTTACAAGTGAAAATAGCCCATGGAGCTAGTTCTCAGAGGCAGACCCCGTCAGTGACGCTAGTGGGCTCAGGTTACTCTGATGGGCATACAAGTTCATGGAATAAAATGCATATACCTCCATTGGATTTAATTGTTATTTTTGTCACATATGCTATTTCTTTTTGATACAGAGAAAGATGACTAGAATTGAGCTACATCACTATGTTTCCTGGACCTAAGTAAGGCTTGTGTTTGCCTTTGTGGCCAGCTACAGACATCCTCTCCTTTTTGAGGAGAAAGTTGCCTTGCTACTTCATGGAGTCTTTGCTGATTAGAATTTGTTCTTTGGGGAAAAGTTTCTGAAGGGTTGTTGACAGATGAGTCCTAATTCCTTACAGGTCTTTGGATCTCAGAAGCACTGAAGCTTAGAATTTTTTATCATTTAACATTCAAGGATGGGCTACCTTATGTTGTTCTCTGAAAGAGAGTTTAATGTGCATTGTGTCTTCTGCTAGATATAAATTCTAAAAACTTTTTTAAAGGCATCTTTTACTTTTTTTTTAAGTACCAAGGTAACTAGTATATAGTGATTACTTGTAGAAACTGTTGACTGACTGCTCTTTTTTCTTTTGTTTTGAACCTCTTAGGTGGACTTTGACAATCCTGACTACGAGAGGTTCCCCAATTTCCAAAACGTGGTTGGTTATGAAACAGTGGTTGGCCCTGGTGATGTTCTTTACATCCCAATGTACTGGTGAGGAAGTGGCTAGGGATGGGTGCCTCTTGGGAACTTCCTCATTCCCTAGAAAGCTTTATTTATTTATGTCTATTAAGTTGTAGCAGGATTGCTCTTATGTGGTCTAGAGGACCATTGGCATATCCAAATGTGAGCATATTGACCATGGGGGAAATGACAATCCTATCTCCAGGAAAAGAGGACCATTCCTCAAATCTAAAGAGATCCCAGGGCTTTTGGTTGAAGAAGCTGTTCTTGCCTTTTTGGTGTTTAGAAACTGAACACTACTGCCTGTAGCCCATGTGTTTTATAGGATGAGCATAAAAATTGCATCTTTGCTGTTTCCTTTAACTGGTCTCGTATCTAATTTTCTATCCTTCATCTGAAAAGTAAACAGGAGCTTGTTTGTTTTCTTGCAGGTGGCATCACATAGAGTCATTACTTAAAGGGGGAATTACCATCACTGTGAACTTCTGGTATAAGGTGAATATGGTTGGTTTCTTTTTTTTCCCCCCAGATGAAACTGAGGCTGGGGTGAGGTAGGTGTAATAAATGGTTTGGGGGCTTCTGTGAAGTTGTTGGCTGTTCCTGGAGGTGATTCTTCAGGTCTTTGGGGGAGATGAAGAGGAATAAGATTGAATTAGTTTCTTGGAAGGGAGAATGGTATAGGAGTGGGTGACACTGGTACCTACTGCTAAAGGCATTTCCTGAGCTGCTGCTTTCTTTGTAGGGGGCACCTACCCCTAAGAGAATTGAATATCCTCTCAAAGCTCATCAGAAAGTTGCCATAATGAGAAACATTGAAAAGATGCTTGGAGAGGCTTTGGGGAACCCACAAGAGGTAAGTCAGAGTTGGTGTGACATTCTCAACATAACTCCCTCCGCTCAGTATCTGATGTCCTCTCTCTCCATAGAGGTTATGGGTGTGTTTTAAAAATCCTGTTTTCTGGTAAGGGCTGGGCTTGAATGGCGGATCAATTATAATCTGTTCCATGCTAGTAGTAATGTTCCCCATGGGGATTGTGTGCCAGCTGGGGACCCCTGAGGGGATTCTTCTGGAACGGAAAGTGTGCAGTAAAGCATCTCCGTGTGCTCTTCCAGCTGGCCAAGGCTGCTCTAGGTAGTGTTGAAACCTGCTTCCCACGCAGGTACAGCACTGGCCTATTGGGTAAATGGGGGAGGTTTGTATTTGAAATGCTCTCACCTCCTTCCTGTGGGTAACCTTGGCATCCACAGATGCCTGTGGAGTAGGGAGATGGCACCAGACCCAATTACATGGCCTTTTGTTGAAGATACAGAAGCATTTAGCTGTTTTCTTTGTACTGGGCATTGAATCCCTGGGTCACTTTATTACTGAAATATATCCCTGTTCTTTTTATTTTTATTTTGAGACAGGATCTCACCAAGTTGCTAAGGCTGGCCTTGAACTTGTAATCCTCCTGCCTCAGCCTCTTGAGTTGCTGGGATTACAGGTGTGTGTCACAGGCCTGGCTACATTCAGCATCCTTTAGGCACATTGGAGAAATACGCAGAATTGCTCTTGGGTGTTTGGAGATTATTAGTTCTTTTGACCTTCTCTTGTCTGTTGGTGCTGCTTACAGATACAGGATGTTTTGATAGGGAAGGTAATACAAGATAGCTCTCCAAGATGGGTCATGTCTACAATATTGGGTTAACCTTTAGGAAGGTTGTTTAGAGGGTTCACAGGATTGAATGAAAACTTTTTCCCTTTCCTTGACTGAATATTTAATATCACTAGAAATTCCTAATTCAATTTCTAGGACTAGAGGACAGACAATTCTGATTGGCTCCTCCTATCTTTTTACAGGTGGGACCTTTGTTGAACACAATGATCAAGGGCCGATACAATTAGCCTGCCAGGGGTCCAGGCCTCCTGCCAGGTTACTGCTATCCCGTCCACACCGCTTCGTTGATGAGGACAGGAGACTCCAAGCACTAGTATTGCACGCTGCACTTAATGGACTGGACTCTTGCCATGGCCCTGGAGGCAGGTGTTTGGGGCAAGGCAGGGTGGTTGGCACTCCACTCCCATTTGGAGGAACTTCTCACCCTTGCCTCTTGTGCCCCATCACTCTCCCTCTCTGACCCCCTAAAGTTCTGCATTCAGTGTGTGGAGTCCCAGCTTCTGGTTGTTATCACGTCTGTGTTTGTTAGTCTGTCAACTTCAGGGTGTATGTGTGTGTGTGTATGTGTGCATGCACACACATAATGTTTCTGTTCATCGTTCTCTTCTTCTGGGTCTGGCTCTCAGCCCTATCTCCTGTAACCTCAGTGCCTCAGCCTGAGAGAGGAGATGCTCTTGGACCTCCACTGCAACTGGGCTGTAGGGACAGAGTCCAACTCTTAGGCCAATCTGTCTCCTGCCAGTTTTTGCAGTCAGGCTCTAGACTGGGTAGGAATGGCTACTGGTACTCTAAGGGGGAGATTGAAAGGGAGGCTTGCCTTTGAGAGCCTAAATATAAATAGCCTTCCAGTGGGAGAGGATTAGATAGGGTTCCAGCTGGGACCACCAAGCTTAAGCCATACATAGAAAGGAACCTTGGAACATAAGAACCTAACATTGTGTATACGTTCCAAATTATAAACACAATTTTTCTCTTTCAGCACCAGCTCTTGCCCCTCTGCTAGGTATCAGCAGGGGTTCTAGCTGTGGCTTCTCTAGGCTCTAGGGGTACAAGCTTGTGTGTATGTGTGTGCGCCTGTATGTGCACACTCACGCATATACTTCTTTACACACTGGTATGCATGTGTACACACTGGCCAGCCTCCCTGTTTACTAAGGTTCTCTACAGCTTACCTTTTCCAGTGTGATAATACAGTGTGAGCCCCCAGAAGTACTACCTGACAGCCTGCAGCTTTTTAACTCGGATTTTAGCCATCATATGTTGGTTCAGTCTCACTACAACCTACCTGAGGCTGACTGGCTAAAGCCTCTGGGTCCTATGTCCCTCCCTGTCCAGGCCATATTCTCTACTGCTGAGCTTCCTGGCTGAGTAGATGAAATGGGGTCAAGCTTAGGCAGCTAACTCACTACCTGTCATTCACCTCAGGGCAAGGGCAAAAAATGTAGCCTTGCCTGTTTAAGCCAGCGCCTCTGCCAGACCCCGCTGTAATGTTCCCTGATACCCTCAGTAGGGTAATTGGTAGAGCATGGAAGTAGTTTCATTTTCTATTAGTAGCTACTCATGGGAACCCCTCTCAGGGCTGCATTTACAGCAGGGCAGCAGAGTATTACACAAGTCAAAGGGCCATCATTCACATCTATTCAGTGGAAGTGAAGCCCTTGGAATTGGGCAGAATGGTAGTAAGAGTCTACTTACTTCCAGTTCCATCTTTGACATCCTTTTCTTTTTGGAAGGGAAGAGGAAATTGGAAGTCTCTGATTTTATTCCCTCCCGCCATTTTTATTTTTTCGGCCAAAGGTTTTACTTCCAGTGTCTGAGCTGTGGCTCTCACTCCTGAATCTCAGTTTACAGTGCCCTGATGGACTGAGAAGATATATGTGTGCATGTGCGCACCTGTGTGTGTATTTTGGGGAGGGTGTTCATTTTAGTACCCCATCCTGGGGTTTTCTGATACAGTATGGTTGTGCAGACATGGTACCTTCTCAAGTATAGCCCTTTCAAATACAGCCAATGCTGGGAAATGTGATTGCAGTGAACTCCATGCCTCCATCTCTCTGGGGAAAGAGGAGTGCAGCAAGAGAAAGACAGAGGATAAATTTGACCATAATCACACTTGGAAAGAGCAGATTATTTTCATTCTCCTCAGCAGGTTTGCTGCATTCCTGGCTCATCCCTCAAAGAGGTGGATGAGATGAAGCAGGGCATCAGGTGCCACCTGGTTGGTCCTCGCAGGGTGCTGTTCTAACACAGGTCTGACCTAAGGTGGTTAAGAGGGAGAGAACCTTTGCAGGATTGTTCCTGATCCTTGAGAAATTATAATAGCCACCCTGATTTTTAGACACCTAATATGTGCCTAGTGCTTTGATCTTTGTTCCTCACTATCCTGCAAGGTAGGTATTCTCACTTTACAGATGAAGAAATGGGCTCAAAGAGATTAAGTTATTAGTGGCAATCAAGATTGAAACCTAGTCTGTTTGGCTGCAAACCCTTGCTCCTTCCTTTCCACCAAATTGTTGATTCTTCCACCTTTATTCCCTTGTGCCACAGCCCTGCCCCTAGGCCTTACCTTCTAGTGGCTGCTTACAGGTGCAGTCCAAGGGGGTGAAGATCCAGCTTGGGGTGATACCCCTATATAGATTATAGCTAAAGACATGGGAAACTGCTTGGGAAGCCATATTACAGGTTAGGAATGCTAGGAGCAGCTATGGGGGAATGAGCTCTGTTTTTTATTGTGTTACGGTATGTCCTTGAATAGGTTCCATAGGCCTTCCTAGTGTGCTTCTGCATCATAGAATTGAAGCTCTAATTCTAGATGATCCATAGTTTTGATTCATAGTCTGCTGCTCCCCTACCCAAGGGAAAGACATGGGAGCTCTTCCCTTTACTCACCTAGAGTAGGACTATTTAGATTCAAGTTTTGTTAGCAGATGAAACATTACTGCTACATTGTTGCCCCCATCCCAGCCAGTAGCACAGGAAGCCACATACCAAGGAAAAGGAGGACTGGGGCCTCTCTAGAGGTCAGCCATGCAGCAAGCTCTCATTTTTATACCAATAGGTAGAGAGGGAATACTGTTTTGCAAAGTCAAATATTTGTTGGGGGGTTGGAGTTTGGGGGTGGAGGAAGGGCTGTTCTGGGCATCAGTTGAGCAGATGCCCAGGATGCCTGGGGGAGACCAGCTTCCCCTACAAATCAGAGCTCTAAATTACAAGGTTTTTACCAACGCGAACAGTTGGGGGAAGTCGTCTGCTCTCATTTGCGTAATGGTTTCTGTCACTGGTGATTAGACACAGGATGAAGGAAAAGAAATTTGACAATTAGGAATGAGCGATCATTAATCTGAATCTGTTAGAAGACAGAGAGGGGAAGGATCCTTACCAGTAGGCCAGCCCAGTGTGGGGAGACACTCCCTCTGTCCCCCAGAGAATTCTGAGCCAGATACCCTTTCAGTGTTACCACAAGTGGGCAGAGATTGTATTTCTTAACAGACTAGGGGCCTGTTTCTCAGCCTGAGATGGATACAGAAACAGACATCTTTGGGTTTGAGCCAACAGAGATAGAGATAGATGGGTGTCCCAGAGAAGCCTTAGGGTAAAGAATAACAGTTTTTTGTTTGTGGGAGATGTTTCTATAGTAGTCAATACTCTTGATCCCCCCACCTGTGATAAGTATTTGTCACATTCCAGCACATCAGGGTGTGTGAATAAAACCTGCTCTTTATGAAACTCCAGGAATTTCTGCTTAGTTGGAGAGGAAACCACATGAGAGAAGCAAAGGTTCTCATCCATATGTATTGTACACCAATGTGGAGAGAGGAGGAAGATGGGTAGAGAGAACAGCTTTCTAGGTTCCTTGAAGCTCTGGACTCTCCAGGTAGGGACCTCATCCCAGACCTCTCCCATCAACATTGATCCCCCCTAACACACACAGCTGTGGCTGTGTGGAGAGCACTGAAATCCCTGGCTCAAACCTGTGACCTAATAGTGAGGTTAACTGCTCAGTTTTAGGATATGGAGAAAGGATCCTAACAAGATCTTTTCATGTCTGTTACCTCATCTCACCTCTCTTCTCTGTCCCTTCAAACTTCAAGGACATTAGTAATTGGCACCAAGTGGTATTTGTTCCTCAGAAAGCTCCTTAGATCAGAGGCTCCCTCAAGTGAAGGCAGTGGGTCTCTCGGAAAGTGAAGTTGCCAACAATTAGGCTGTATCTCCTCCATAAGTTCCTTACCTGTGGCTCTTCTACCCTTCAATATCTGGTGCAGAATTTAACAAGGGCTGCTGTCAGTGACCCTCAGTTACCAGTTGTAAATAAATGGGATGGATAGTGGGGTGTGTCTGGTTGTAACTGAGGGAGTTTGAGAAGTTCTTGCCTTTCAATGCATGTCCCCCTTCTTTGAGACCTCCAGCTGTTTGTCCTCTGTCCCTGCTCACTTACCTTTTGTGTCTTCTCAGATTGCATGTTCTAAAGGAATGTTCCAGCTTCCTTTTCCAGAGCTTTCCCCTAGTTTCTACTCAGCTTCTTTCTGCTCAGGCTCTCCAGTGGCCCCTTCACCAAAGCGTTTTTCCCAATTGTCCTTCCCTCAGAAACTCCACTGGTTTTGTGTTTGGATAGATCGTCTCTAGGATCCCTCTCTCTGGGGTCATTCCTGTTTCTCTTGGGTCCGTCTTCTGTTTCTGACCTCAGGTAGCTCTGTTGATTTACCCCTGGTTAGTCCCTCTTTGTTCTGTCTGCTCTGTCCTTTTGCTGTTCCTTTTGTATATCCTGGTTTACCTTTATCTTGTCTCACACTTGAAGTTCTTTCTTCTTGTCCTTCGGCCAGCTCTGCCTAATCCTTATAGGTCAAAGGATCCCTGCAGAGCACTTTGGGGAACATTTCTCTCAGAAATTGTCAGCCATAAGCTCACCAGTTTATGATCAGTGAGGCCTCCAGGATGGGTTAGGGGATGGACCTAAAGGGTGGGAGAGATTGGTCAGGAGATTCCCAGAATGGCGCTGGGCTTGGAAAGCTGGGGAAAAAAAGGAAATTTGTGTTTCCATCTAAATGCATCTGTGTGCCTTAGGGTCCAGCAGTTCAGGGATGAGGGGTGTTTTGTGAATGTTTCCTAAATTCTCTCAGGTCTTTGGCCCAGTGTCACCAAGTTTGGCTGACCTTGGTATTTTAGTAGTTGCTGGAAGGAAAATAGCATATTGAGTAGTCTGGCGTCAAGAATGGGGAGGTGTCAGATGAGAACAGCCCTAGAGGGTGGGAAACAGGAGAAAGGGGCCCAGTGGTTAGCTTATCCCCAGACTATTCTCCATTCCTCCAAGAATTGAGTACAAGAGCTGATTTAGGGAGTTAAAAACACTCCCCATTCCCCACCAAAAATCTCTCTAATATTTTGAGAAGGAGCATGTGCCCTTTTCCTTTCAATGGGAAAAATCTAGCATAGTGTTTAAAAGCATGGGTTTTGGAGTCAGATGTGTTCAGATTACTAGCTTTGCTACTTACTAGCTGAATTTGACCTCAGTTGATTTACTTAACCTCTCTGAGCCTCAGTTTCCTCAACTCTAATGATATATGGGGGTGGGGGTAGGGAGCCACTGAAAATATCTACCTCAGGGTTGTTGGATTAACCGAAACAATGTCTGTAAAGCTTTAGCACAGTGCCTGGCAAGCACTTAATAAACAGCTGTGGTGGTGGTGGTGGTGGTGGTTACATTTATTATATGACTTACTGTGAGACTTGGTTTTGGTGATATTTAAACAAATTTCCAGTGATTCCTTCCCTTTTGAAATAAGCATAGGAAGAATAGGGAGAAATGTGCCTGAGAAGCATGCATTGAGTTAGAGACAAAAGAGTCTCAGTACCTAAACCCATCCTAAAGAAGTGTGAGTTGCCTTTCAGCCTGCTCAGCCAGACTCAGATTCAGACTGCTGTACACAGCATCCTGGATCCTGGGTGTGGAGCAGTTGGGTCTGAGCTCTTCTGAGTGTCAGGCTGCAGCAGGCAACTGAGCAACTCCCCCATTCCACCTGGAGAAGCTGTTGCCTCCTCACACCATGAGACACTGATCAGCTCCTGAGCATCACTCCTGCCTGCACATGGTACCAGTCCCTACCCTTTGTTGACTGATGACTTGCAAGGACACTGTCACCACTGCTGTCTGGGGAATGATCTAATAAAATTTTTTTCAACAATATTAAAAATATCTGAAACACATTTAATGAAAACAAAAGACATCAGAGAGAGTAAGGAAATAGTTCCCTAAAGAGACACTGAAGGTTTGTGTGAGGTAGCAGTGGCAGGTAGAGGGCAGGAAGGAGACCCTGGGATGTGTACAGCATGTGCCATGTGAGATGTAGGAGATGGGATTGACATAGATGTCCATGCTACCCTAGAAGCAGAGGACCAAAGGTTTGGGAATGGTACCTTTGCAAATTTTTGAATTTTCACTTCTGACCATGTTATTTGAGCAAAACCCCAGCCACGTTATAGTTGGCATGGCCATTGTTCTCACAAGGATTCACTAACAAGAACTAGGTTTGGAGGTGACTCCTGGCTTTGAATCCCCACTTGACACTCCCTAATTCTGTCACTTCAGGTTAAGTTAACATCACTGAGTTTCCCCACCTTTCCTGTGAGGGATAGGTGGTTGCATGTAGTTTGCAACATTGTTATGAGGGTTTGTGCGGATGTTTTTAAACCCTTGGATCAGGGTAGGCATTTGGGAAACAGGTTTATCATGAAGACTGAACAGGTTTTGTCAGTGCAAAAGTAGAAACTGCTAGAAGCAGGGCCTTTCTAACCCTCAGGATACAATGTTAAAAGTAGAATCACAGAAGGGTGACTTGCGGTGGGGGAAGCAAAACAAAAGATAAAAAGACATGGAAGGGACTGGAAGGTCAGGGCTGGGAATGGTACCTTTGCAAATTTTTGAATTTTCACTTCTGACCATGTTATTTGAGCAAAACCCCAGCCACGTTATAGTTGGCATGGCCATTGTTCTCACAAGGATTCACTAACAAGAACTAGGTTTGGAGGTGAACTACACTAGTTCTGCTAGTGTAGGATCTTGAACAGGAATGAAGGGAGATCTAGGCTCTGGAATGCAATTTTGTCCCCAGAAGAACAAGAGGAACAGGGTGGGAGGGTGCCTGTGCAGGACACAACTGCTGGATGGAAAGAACATAAGGTTTGGGTGCAGTGAACCTCAGTGTGGAACATAGATGTACTTTGCACAGGCTGGGTGACTTCAGGTGTGTTGATCTCGCTATGCCTCAGTCCCCTCAACTTTAAAGTTAATAATACTACCTTCCTCCCAGACTTTGTGGGGCTATATATGTGAAAATGCTATGTAAACTAAGCACTATATAAATGTCAGTTGTTGGATTGTTATTGGGAGTGGGGGTTTGATAGAGCTTTTACAGAGAGGTTAGGAAACTTATACCAGATTCCAGATTAAAGCCTCTCATGGTCTTGGTAAAATACTATCACTCTGCTAGTATTTGACTAGTAAGGTTTTGATTTAAGAAGGAAAAGCAATAGTGTGATCAAGAGAGTGAGTTTTGAAGCTACAAGGACTAGGTTTGAATCTTGGTTTTGCCTATTTCTAACAGTGAGACTGTCAAATTACTTAATGTCTCTGAGCTTGGATTTCTTAACAGGTCTCCTCATGTGGCTGTTGGGAATGAATGAGACAACTCAAGTGAAACAGTTAACTCAGTGCCTAGTGCCCATTAAAGTGCTCAGTAAATGTTATTTTCCTTTCTTACGTTCTTTTCTCCTTAGGAAGCATTCCTTTACCCAGCATAAAAGGGAGGACTCAATTGTCCATGTCTTAGTGTGAAACATACCAGGCTTCCCCACTTCTTTAGGGTGAGATCAATGGCCCTAGGGAAGTGTGTAGGTGGGGAGTCGGGTGGACTCCACGATAGTGGGCATAGAGTGGTCATCCAGTCAACATGGGAGTGGAGTGCAGACGATGATTCTGAGAGGTGTAGTCTTAAGAGAGAAAGTGAATTAGGAGTGCCTGAGGGAAAAGCCAGACAGGGACAGGACACCAAGGTAAGGGTAAGGAGACCAGAGTTCTGTCAACAGAACCTTAGGAACTGTAACCACGATTCAAAGCTGTGAGAAATGCTGCATTCAGCCAGGTATCATCTTAAAACCTCTAAGGATAATGGACCATGTAGAAAGGGGAGGAAAAGCAAAGATCATCACAATGATAAGACATTTTAATTATTTTTCAGAGCCAAGAGAATGTACTACTTAGTCAAGGTATGTGACAGTCAAGAGGTTCTAAGTGTCTGTGAGAAAGCACAGATAGGTGCTGAAAAGCATCAAACCAGAATATGAGCTGACCCACTATCTTGATACATAATGGAAGCCCTGTCATAGGGCTTTATGGGGTTATAAACAGATATTCTTGGATCCTATCACAATCTTGTCAGTGGCCCAACCAGTGTTTCTGGTTGTTTTGCAGCTTAAGCCATCTGAGAAGGTAACCCAAAAATAGATGGTATGGCATCGATTCTTTCCTTGGTGGTATTTTTAATGATGGAGGTCTTAGAACAAAGAATAAGTATGCTTGTCAGACCCACATCATTACTCTGCTTTAAGGAATTTATGCAGTTACTATTCTGAGTCCTTCACATGGAAGAGAATTTGTTAGAATTACAGTTCGCAGTCTACTATATAACAAAAAGAAATAAATGAAAAAAAAAACAGGTTTGCCTTGTAATGCCAACTAAAAATTGTTTAGTATTTATACTTGAATCTTAAGTTAAATTTTGCCAAGTTTATTAATAGAGTTTTAGAACATTTAAAATAACTTAAAGCGGGGCTAGTCAGTGCATGCCTATTAATTCCAACTACTTGGAAGGCTGAGGCAAGAGTATTGCAAGTGTGAGGCCAGCCTGGGCAACTTAGACCCTGTCTCAAAATGTTTCAGAAGGCTGGGATTTGGCTTAGTGGCAGAACACACACACATGCAAATAAGTAACTTAAGATTTACTTATTTATAAACAATTTATTGGGGATAGAAATATTCAAGTATTTGGGAAGGTTTGTTTTCATCAAATAAATGAAAACTTAAAATAGCATCTAAGTGATTATAAGAGTTTACCTTTGACCAAATATGAAATAAAAATATGACTTGGAAGCTAAATTTAAAAACTTAAGAACTAGGATTTGGGGTTTGTAACTTTGCAAAATTGAGTATGTTTTTAAACCCAAAGTAATTGATGAGTAATTGTTTCTATAGAACATAAACGTCACCCTCATGGGTGATTCCACTGAAGTCACTTAGCCTTTTCAAGAACTAGACATCAGCAGTAGCCAAAGGATTCCCCACACTAGCCAAATCAGCCGCAAACATGTTTTTGTTTGGCCAATAGATGTTTCTGAAGATTTTTTAAAATTAATTAACAGTACTAAAGGTCAAAAACTTTCATCTTAAGAGATTTCTGACTTCTCTGACAATAATGAATCACATTTCCCATATGACAATAATTGGTTGGAGCTGAGTAGCAACTGTCCCTCTGTTCATGTTCCTTCCAGTTAGTCACAGTCTCCACTCATTATTGGACCTTATGCCTGTCTGGCCCACAAAGATGTTTGCGTATGTAACCTCTTCACTTCAAGGTTCTTAGGGATTCCTAACAGCTGATGCTGTGTAACCTAGGATAAGTACCCAAGAAAAGGGCAGACCCTGCCCTCCTGTATGCTCTTAGCATCCCCACTCCAGCTGGGCTGCCTTCCCAACCGACCTGCCTTGAGGACTGATTCCTGACCCTATAGGAAAAATGAAAGTTCCCAGGCTGGACTTAATGTTTGTTGCTCTTATCTTATGAGACACTTTACCTAAGCCCTGTGAACTTCCTGATCAGTTCTTGTGAGCTTGATCACTTGCTTAGTTTGATGACTGCCTGACCTTCGTCTCTAAGGGGTTCTAAACTCAATTTGTAAAGCTCCCACATCTGATTTTTCTGGCTTGGCTGTGAATCTGCTGCATCCATCCCCACTGCATACATCCCCACATTGACCACATTGCCTGGTCAATGTGGTTATTGATTCGAGGAATGGAAGCCAGATTGCTGAAGGTTTAAACAAAGTAGGAAGTGAGTTTGGAAGTTTTGGGATTAAAAGAGAAGGATGGAGGCAGAAGCCAACTACAGTTTAACTTGGCTACTGAAGCTTTTTAGGCAAGGAAGGCCACTATACAACTGTAGGCAGAGAAGCCTAAAGAAGAGAAAGAATTTAAAGAGAGAATAACATCTCAGAGAAGCCACTGTGTGATAGAATTTGAAACAGCAGAGATATACCCAGGAAGGCTAAGAAACATTACCTCTAGTCATGCAGGAAGGGATACTATTGAAAACCTATAGTCTCCTAAAGCTACTGTTAGGAAAAAAAAAAAAAAGATGCTGGATGTTTGAGGACAGAGAAAGGCTAGGTGTGACCCTGGACCACAGCTGAGTGCAAGAGAAATTTTCAGCAAAGCAGCTGACATAGCCTCTCATCTGTAGACGAGGCAAACATCTGAACCAAATGGCTATGAAGCTTGGTGAAGAGCCAGACCCAGTGAGGGTTGATTAATGGATCCATGTCAGCCTAGACTAGAGGGAAGTCTCCAGCAGTATGCCTTAGGGCTCAGTCTGGGCCTGTGTTCTGTCTGACATTTTTATTGACAACTGACCGAGGCAGCAGGCTCATCAAGTTTGCAGGTGATAGAGCTAGGAGGGGCAGTTAATACTTTGCATGAAAGAGTCAGGATTCAAAATGATTTCAACAGGCTGGAACACTGGGCTGGAACCAACAAGATTAAATTTAACAGGGATAAATGTAGAGTCCTGCACTTAGGTTAAAACAAAATCAATGACATAAGTACCGGGTGGGGGTGCTGGGCCCAGCTTGACAGCAGTTCATGGAGGAAAGACCTGGGGGGTTTAGTTGACTGCAAGCTCAATATGAGTCAACTGTGTGATGTGACTGCTAAAACCCTAATACAGTCATGTGTTGCATTAACCAAAACAGAGCAGCCAGATCAAGGGAGGTGTTTACCCTAACTGCTTTCTGAGATGGTCAGGCCACCTTGGAGTACTGGGTTCAATTCGAGGTTTTTTGTTTTTTAATTAAAAGTCAGAGAATGTTTGATAGCATGGCAGTAGGTGTGAACACTGTGAGCCATTTGCCAGAGATTGCTGGGATTTCTGGAATGAAAGATGTAAGTCTATAATCTGACCCCAGGCAAGAGTGATAAGAAGCACTTTTCTGGGATTTAGGTGAAATATGGGGGTCTACATTACCTCACTTGCTGTGGGTGACCATAGCACTGGCCTGCGGATCCTGTCCCTGGCGGTCCTGAGTTGGATTAGAAATTAAAGTCTAATATGGAGCTTAGAGAGTAGGGGTGAGAAGAAAACGGGGCAGTACGGTGGGAGGTAAAACTGAATATTTGGATCTCAAGCCCATCTTTCCACCTGCTCCCCTGGGATATGCCTCTCCTGAAGCGGCCACAATGTGGCGCACATGCTCCACGCAGCGATCCTGAGCCAATCACGGGAGCGGAGTGGGCGGGCGGCCTGCAGCTATACTTCCCACACTCCCCACTGTGGGGAGCCCGCGGGCCCACTATGCACAGGTAGTGCAATGGTGTAGCAAGACCAGAGATATGGAGAAGCTCTCCCGCAGTCCAAACACTCGTGGAATCCAGATGTGGCTCCTGTTGAGTCCACACATCCCCTTCTGAGCTAGTTTGCACGTGTCCTCTCTGCCTTGATGCTGACCTATTGGTGCAATGGACCACTTTTGTGACAGAATGGATACCACCACCAAGAGCTCCATTGCTGTGGGGTCACGAAAGAGCCAGAATACTGGTCTCTGCCACTGACTGTGTGGCTGTCACCAGTTCACCTAAGATCTTTCTGTTTTGTTTCTTAACTGAAGTAAAAGAACACTATCAAGTTCACAGAGTTGTCAGAAAGATCAGACATCTAGGGCAATGATTCTGAAGTGTAGGAATCACCAGAGAAGTCAGTTGGAAATGCAAACTTCTAGTCCCACCATGAAAGTCATTTCTGGGTGGGACCCAGGGTATTTTGAACCAGTTTCCCCTGATGATTCTGTTGTCCACAGCTCTCTGATCATATTTTGAGAAACTAATCTAGAAAGTAGAAGGCTACCCAGCATACATTAGTTTTCTACCTCAGAGCCCATGCTTAGACAGTGTGGCCATCATGGATCTGGCCTGACACGAGTACACAGGTTTGCACTCCAGATGACTAGCCAGGGTGGTGGGGAGGGGTCATCTGGAGATGAGGATACAATAATCTCCCAATGGATGCTTGAGCCCTGGGGATTGGAACATAACAGAAGGTCATAAAGGGGTTCAGGTGTCATCTGATAGTGGGAGGTGTCGGAATATTAGTGTTGAATATAATGAGTTGTTGGAATGGGCTTAGAGTGTAACAGGTGGATAGAGGGAAGGGGAAACAGCTGGTCGGAGACAGGAAGAACATTGGAGTGTTTTGGAGGGCCGAAGATGGAGGTTTGCTATATCATGATGGGGACAAGAGGGCAGGAAATGGAGACTGCGATGCTCAATGAAGCCCCGTGGGGGCAGCCATGCCTTGTGATTTGTGGTGAGAAACAGAGCCCAGGATACTGACTATTCTATTTTAGATTAAGAGGAGAGAGAGATGCTTCTCAAAAGCTTCTAGGGGAACTTTCATAGTTCAACTATAAGTGGGGCTAATGTGTGTATATACAGGAAGGTTACCTTATGTGAGGAGATTTTCAAAAATCGGTCCTGGATTTCCTGATGAACTTGAGAGGGAGTCAGTCTCTAGGACACCATCCTCGACTCTACCTCCACACACAAAATATTATTTGACTCAACAAATATCATTTGGTTTCTGCCAAGTCTCAACTCTCCAGAAGTGGGGGTGTCCCTCTAAGCAGCTTATGAACACATTGTTGTCTGCAGTATGTGAAGACACCTCCAAGGAACTCTGAAGATCTTCCCAGAGGACCATTCTGGAAGGAATCCTCAAATTCCAAATCCTTGAACTAGATTAGAGAACTAGAGCTAGAAGAGAACTTGCACATCACGTGATACCAATCTCCCCCAGCTCTGTCCTAGGGAAGTAGATACCTGTGTGAACATTCAGTTTTCTAAGGTCTGAGGATCCCAAGTCTGGTGTGAGAGAGGAGACACCATAGTTAGACATGAGGTTCTGCTGGCAAACATCTAGGAGGCCAGAGGTCAATCAGATCCTAAAAAAGAAGTTTCCTAGAGAAGGGCAGCTAAACATGCACCTTAAAATGGGAAAGATTTATTTTTTAGTGTTTTTATCTGCTTATGATTTTATGAAAATGAAGAAAACATCACTGAGATGGAAGAATGTGACATGTTGATCTACAAGGGAGCTAAATTATAACAGCCTCAATTTATCTGAGGCTTGGAGGACAGTGAAGGTTGATTAGAAGGCAGGGACCACTGTTGGGGCAGATTGAGAGAAGAGCCTAGGGGTCTGGCTGCAGCAGAAACTATGTTTCTGAGGCCCAAGAAAAGAAACTTAGTGTTGGCCTCAACTTAGTAGAGACAACAAGGATTTGGCAGGTAAGAGCACCCAAGGAGAAAAGGAGGGGGCTTCAGGGGTAGGTGCGAACACGCCAGAGAACATTTTCCAGTAAGTAGAAATGGACCTACAAGTATGGAGGTCACTGAGGTGGAGGGAGGAAGGAGATAGGTGGTCTGGTCACCCAGTTCAACTCTGAAGAGGAATTAGGGTGCAAGAGATATGCTAAGCAACCCAGGAAGGTCACTGGAGTTGGTGAGTAAAGTCAGCAGAATGAAAGGGGTTAGAGAGGGAAATGGAGATAGCAAGTATAACAGCTGCAGGTTATCCTTTGGAAAGTGCATAGAGAGCTGGAGATGGGTTGGAATTTGAGAATGATGTGCAGCCAATCTTTATCAGCCATAGGGAGAGAAGGAGAGAAAGGGAATCTTTGCTTAGAAGAACAAAGTTCTAGAAAGGGAAGGAGAGATAGAAAGCCAGGCCCTGGAAGAGACTAAAGCCTCAAAAATAGTAAGAAAGAGGCAAAGTCATGTTGCCCAAGTTCTGATTTCTTAAAAGGAATCAAAGTTGGTCAACTACTTCTAGTCAGGTGACCAGTGTGACTGGAATGGAGGGACACTGAGGAAGGTAGAATTCCTATTGTGGAAAATTTGGGGGTCAGAGGAGTGATCTAAACATCTACCATGTTGTCCAGGAGGGTTGGGGTGCAGTGGAGCCAGGCTGGGATATACCTGGGGCTAGACTAACCCTCTGCAGCTGAGAGCACCATGAAGCAAACATGGTCTGACCTGATCCCAACGAGCTGAGTAGCAGCCTGAGTTATAGTGAGGAGCCTCACTGGGAGAAAAGAAGAGTCTATGGCTGGCCATGCAGTATGGCCTGGACCCTGGAGCCTGAGTTTAAATGTGAACTCGTGAACACTATCTTACTATCTTCAAATATCTGAGGCAGGCTCTAGGTGGGAAGAACATGAGGAAGCATAGAAAGGGAGCACCTGTTCTGTGCTCAGAGTATTCCTTGTTAACTAATTTTCATAAACCCCCTGAAGAACTAGGTGCTACTTTGTTATCACTATTTTACAAATGAGGAAATTGAGGTTCAGAGAGAGAATGTAACTTGGTCAAAATCAGAGTTGGTATTTGAAAGATTTTTTTCCTCAACTCTCAAATCTGCTTTCTACTTTATGTTTTTAGTCAACAACTGACTAGGTAGATGACCTTGAGCAAGTTACTTAATTTCTCCCCCAATTTCCTCATCTGAAAAGCAAGGATAATACTAATATTATCTCATAGGGTTGTTATGAGGATTAAATGGATTAATATATGTAGAGGGCTTAAAGCAGTATCTAGTATGGAGGAACCACTATTCAAGGAATTGTTGGGGAGGGGAAAGGTGAAAGAATAGCACCCAGCCATGGTTCCCAACCAGGGATAGTTTTATTATCGGAATGACCTAGAGGAGTTTTTTGGGGTGGAATCCAAGAGTGTTAATAGTGATCATCCATACCTCAGTTGAGATGTGTAGGAAAAACAGCTGGAAAGGGTGTTGAGACATTAACTCCATGGAAGAGTATCAATCAGTCTGTGATTGGAGCAGCTTGTACAGGTATTGGCATCAAAATGAAATTTGGGGGTCTGTGAGGGGCTAGAGAGAATTGTACCCTGTAGAAGGACAGGCTTCCTGGAGAGGAGGAAAGATAAAGCTGTGAACACAGGTGGGCGCCACTGCACAGAAGTGGTGAGCCCTGAATTCTGGATAAAGGATGTGATGGAAGATCACCCACACAGCCAGGAAAAAGATGGGGTGGGAGGGGGTGAATCAGGAACCCACCAGGGGCCAATCAGAACAAACTCTAGCCATAAAGTTGCATGGGCTGGTCTGGGGTTTGGTACATGGGCAAATAGAGACAATGATGGGTATTTTGAGGAAGATGCCCAGTGTGAGGACAAGTGAATGAATAGAGTAGGCTGGGCTGGGTCTAGCAGGTGCATGACCTGGGGTGGGGGTGGTTCAGAGAAAGGCAGGCTGGTTTGGCACTCAAGGTGATCACAGTGAATTTAAGGTGATGATGAGGACTCTAGGAGATGTCCAGTGAGGAGCTTGTGCTGCCAGTTGGAAACCAGAACTGAAGTACTGATTTGGGAGTCATCAGTCTACATTCATTGAATACCCCCATGCACAATACATAAAATGGGGCCCCTTTGAGGGTCATTTCTATGGGGTTGCTAGTTAAATTTGAAGTCTTGCTTGTAGATAGTTCGTCAAGGGAGAAAGTGTGGAAGGGGAAGTTCTGGGTACCTTCTGACTGCCACTCACCCATCTGCATGTAGAGAATGGAGAAGAGCTGCCCCGGGAGGCCTAGGAGAAGGCAGGAGCTCCAGGGGTGGACAACACCAGTTTCTGCAGGGAAAGAGCCTAGGAACTGGCTGTTCCAGAGCAAGTAACTTAGGAGAGTGGCAGGTGGAGGAAGGAAAGAAGAGCCAGGGCCGAGGAGAGAGGTGGGCAGTGGGGGAAGATGGCTGCTGACTGGAGAAGTTTGGGAGTTCAAGGCAAGGATGGAGCTGTGCCTCAAAGGCAGGTCGAAGATGGATTGTCTACGACAGAGGCAGATACTGAGGCTGAGGGAAGGGCAGGGAGCCAGAGAGGGGATTCTTCCCTAAGCTAAGGTACAAAGTGGTGGGTTTCTCCCACCTCTCTTCTCTGACACCCCTACCACCACACACACTTAACTCTCAGCTTGAAGCTATTTCCTCTGCCCACACCTCAAGGAACACCAAGAAAAATAGCCTGTGTCCTGTGTCTTTCATCTGTCTGACTTTCCTACCTGGCCTCCAGACTCAATTCCCTAATTTCTCAGCCCTCAGCCCTCTCTTTCAAAACAGGATGAAGTTCAGCTTCCTAAGTTGACATGAGTGTTTTCCTGTCTGCCATCCTCAGTGTGTGTGGGCTTTTCAAATAGCTCACCTCCCCATCCCCCTGCCTAGGGTCTTTTGCTGTTCCTGTTCAGGCCCACTGCCCTTTTGGTTATGGCTTTGATCACTGTCCCTTCTGGGAAGTGGTGCCCTCTCTGCTCAGGTCCTGGCCTGTTTGAGGCCATTACCAAAGTATGGGATGTTGAAAGCTCCTCTCCGAGGAGTCCTTCTCCATCTGGGCTCATTCAGTTCTTATTGCTTTTTTACTCCATGTAGTCTGCAGACAGGGGTCCACTTAGATAACTTTGCTGATAAAAAGCAGCAAGTGCTCTGGCATCCGACTGCATGGTGTGGGAACTATTCTTGCTTCTATTGTATTGTAATATTCCAGAAGGAAACTATAGAGATTACCTAGTCTAGGAGTTTCAAAGGATATTTTTACCTTGGAATCTTTTATTTGATTCCAAGTGCATAAACACAGATACACAGAAAAGAACGTAAGTACTTGTTCATCCTCACCCCAGTCCTTACATAGCAACCCTGAGAACCTCTAGAGCTTCACAGAGCACACACTGAAAGTCTACGTCTTTTATTGACAGACAAGAAAACTGAAGCCCACAGAGAAGAAGGAACTTGCTGAAGGTCACACTGCAAGTAATCCTGAGTTAAAACTCAGGATTCTCCCATATTCCTCTCAATTCCAGCATTCTAGGACTTTGTGTTTGTCATTTATTCATGTAACATTTGTAACACACTATCTTCTAGGTATACAGTAAGCCCTTGGGATTCCTAGGGTGCCAGTCCTAGGAGTCAATGGGCAGCAAAAGCAGACACATCTGCCTTCATAGGGGCTTTCTGTTCAGGTGTAGTGGGCAGTAAAACTACATGTGAGACATGTTATCAAGGAAAGATCAGTGGTATACTAAGATGGCTTGTCAGGGGAGGATTTAACCTAGTTAGAGAGTGACCTGGAGCTGAAAGCTAAAGGTAAACTAGGAGAACAGAGGAAAGCAGAATGATATTGGTGGCAGAAGAAGCAAATGCCAAGTCCTTGTGACAGGAAGGCATGGGACAGGGTAAGGGAGAAAGAAAAGTGTGGCTGGAGCCTGTGGAGCCATGGCTTGATGGGCAGACAGGGCCACCTACTAGACAGGGCTGTGCTGGCTGTTAAGGACTGCTGGGACTTTACTGTAGATTTAGATTTGTGTTTCAAAACAATATCTATTGTTGCAAAGGGTAGCTAAATGTCCTGTCCCCAACCCTGCCTGAGCTAGGTTCCTTTCATTCCATTTCCACCTTGTGTCGGCTTTTCTGACTTCAGTTACATGCTACTTAGGGTGTTCTCAGCTGGAGCAGTTCCCACTTTTTGTGGTATATATATTTTGACCCAAGGTGTGCCTGTGTGCATCATAGTGTGCGATTGTATTGCCACTGTATCATTTATTCAATAAATATTAAGTTATTAAGTGCTACCGAGTCAGGTACTGTTCCATTATCATTATAGTCAACCAATATCACTAGTGATATGTGTCCTGTGTGAGTTGGTGCATTGTGTTATTATGCATGTACATGTGTTGACAGGATGCTCTAAGTGACTGCCCCTATGGGTAGCTGTATGTTTGTTGGTATAAATCTCCTCTAGGTGACATGATGTGTGGCTGTCATTGTGGGTATTCTGTGTAACTCCACATGGCAACATCAGGTATGGCTGAGGTGGTAGTTGAGTTTGTCATTGTGCCGTGTGAATGTAGGACACTCAGTGTGCACTTGTACCCCCACTTGGTGAAACACTGACCTTGGTTGATGTGATGTGTCCATGTGTCTGCGGGTAGTGTGGAAGACCCTGTCGCCTGGATGTCATAAATCCAGAGGAGAATGAGCTTCCTGGGACTGTTGGGGGCCTTCTCCAGGGCCCCTGGGGTGATTAATGCAGAGAGTGGAGCCTCTGCCTGGCAGCTCTGGGATGTTGGGGAGTGGGAGCCTCCTCCATGGATGCTGGGGGGAAAGGGGAAATGGGGGCAACTGGTTGGGGCCAGAACAGCCAGATGGGGCCAGATTAATAAAAAAGGACCTGTGGGAGGGAAGGCCAGGGCAGGCGGCTGTGGCAGGAGGCGGCTGAGATGAAAGTGGCAGGCAGGCAGGTGGCCTCTCCCCTGCCCTGTCAGCACTTTTTAATGTCCCCTGGTTAGAATGTGTGGGAGGAGTGGGCGAGGGAAGCTGGAGCTCACCTTTCCCAGGCCCCAAAGGAGGGGGCTGGGGCAGCCCGGGCTGGGTGGGAGGAATGCAGCTCCTCCTGGAACTGAGAGGAAGAGCCTGGCTTCTGCCCCTGTCCCCTCCCCACCTCCACATTGCCCTCTCTCAGTCTGTCTAGAGGAGGCGGGGTAGGGAAGCACTGGGAAATCAGATGAGCAGAAAGGGAGGCGGGAAGAGATGGGTCTGTGGGATGTGGGTGTGCACACATGCACACATACGCATGCACGTTACTATCTGGGGGTTTGCATTTGAACCTGAGTAAATAAATGCATTTGAGTCTGAGTTCATGGAACTGTGTCAGTGAGACCATGTGTGTGTTTGGGTTCAGCTTTCTGTGTGGGAATTTAAATTTTAAAACAGGGACTTTGGTCCTGACTTGGCCTTGGCTTTGGGCAGGACATTCAACCTCCTTCAGCTGTGTTGCTTCATCTCTAAGGCAGAGAAGAGGGTACCCTGTTTCACAGGATGGTCATGAGGCTTAAATAAATGGAAATGTCCCACTGTGAGTCACCCTATAGGTATGCAGTATTGTTGTTAATAATTGCATGTGAAGTGTGTTGGGTGACTGTGGGTGATGGAGTAGGGATGTCTGGGGGCCTGAGGGTCTTTATGAATGAGTCACAGTGGGTGTCTGGCCAAGAGAATCAGAAGTTCATAAGTGTGAGCTCTCTTTGCAATGAGTCTGGTGAGTGTGAACTGGGAAGATGGACATGTGGGCATCATGCTGAGGTATATGAACATGTCTGTGGGGTGGAGGGTGCTGAGGGATGGCCTGTGACTGAGTGTGCACGCCCTTGTTACTGTGTGTGTCTGCTTGCACCAGGTTCTTTTGTGTCTCTTGGGGCACATATGAGTTGCCGTGGAGCCCTAGATGGATGTGTGTTTCCTGGAGTGTATGCTGGCCATGTGGGGATATGTAGGGACAGGATTGGTGTATCTTTGTGTCCAGTGTGGATATCTGGCTATATGTCCCAATGTGAGCCTGACTGAATGTGCCTTTGTCTCGGTCGTGTGTGATGGCGGGGTGTAATGCCTTGGTGTGGCTGTGTGTGACTGTGTGTGTGACAGTGTGTGTGCGTGTGTGCGAGTGTGTGTTTGGTGAGCGGCTCTGCTGCCTTAAGCACCTTTCGAATACATTGGCCACAGCTCATTGAATCCTTTAACAATCTGACTCTGCTCTTCCTTCCCCGTTTTTTCTAATTCAGTTCCTCTTATTACAAAAATAAAAAATAAAGCGCTGCCCCTTTCCAATGGCTGGCCCTGCGGAGCCCCCGCCTCGGGACCAGCCTCGTTTCACTCCATTTCGGAGAAAACGGGAAGTCAGTAATTTTAAAAAATATTTTCTACTTTATTTGGGATTTAATGTTCTTACAGAATCCTGCTGCCTCCTCTGTCCCCCACCCACCCACCCCCAGCCCCACATGCAAGAAGCGTAATGGCCCGTTCAGCATATTAGGGGAGCCAAGCGCGCGTGTGTGCATGCTCTCACACACACTTGGATAAAAAACACACAGAGACCCACAGCAGACAGACATACAAACACAGCAGCTCGAATATATACTCAGATTTGACCTCAAACATTGTTTCCCAATACTAAAACACCATTCAGTGACAGAGAGCCATTCCCAGAGACATAGTTACACTCAAGTGAAACAAAACTGGACCGGTTAGGGGAGATCTTCTGGAAACACAAAGAAGTCATACAGCCAGAGGTAGGAGGAAGGAAAGAGACATGTTCTCAGTAAGAGACAGACTGGAAGTAACTTTTATACCATAAAGGAATATGAATAGAGTAGTTCAAGAGAATGAGAGGATGTCTGATCTTCCCTGGGCCAGGTATTGCCCCATTTTGTACCAGGAAACCCTACACGTAGTCAGGAAGTGGTTACTCAAGGTCATGCAAAAAGTCAAGGTTAGAGGTAAAAACAGAAATAAAAAATCCTATGTCACTTCCCTGTGCCCTGCTATTAGGGCCCCAGGCCAATAAACTGTGTGTGTGTGCGTGCATGTGTGTGTGTGTGTGTGTGTGTGTGTATGTGTGTGTGCATGAGAGAGAGAGAGAGAGAGAGAGAGAGAGAGATAGGGAGATAGATCAGCACTGGCTTAAGCAACAGCCGTGTATTAGTTCCAACAAATATTTGCAAAGGCTGGAAGACGGTATATCTGTAAATGTGTATTTGAGGATCTGTGTGCACACACATGGGAACATACGTCATAGTATAAAAGGCTGTATGAGTGTGGTCATGTGTAGACATGTCTATGCATAGACTATAAGGCCCATAGAGGCCTGTCTTGTTCCCTATCACCTAACAAAGGGCTTGGTACATAGTGTATACCCAATAAATACTTGTTCAAGAATGAATAAATGAGCAGAATCATTCTGGGGACTCAGCTATGGGAGCTCTACTTGGGAGAGCCTGACTACCACTGAAGAGACCATGAGCAGTCTAGCTTCTGGACAAGATCTGCGAAGCAGGGAGACGCACCATGGGGCAGGGTGGCAGCTCTGGCAATCTACAATGCCATCCTTTTTGTTGTGGGCCCTGTAGTGTGTACATTGTCTAGGGTAATAATGAGTTTCATGAGTTATTTCAAACTATTCTGTGGTGGTGGTGGGGAGAAACAAGAGCTATCCATTTGTTACATTTGTGACAGGAAAGTGAGAAAAGGGCAATAGTGCACAGAAACTCAAGATGGATAGACATACTGACTAAACACAAAACTGACGAGTAGATTTATTTTTAGATAGACTAAAAGACAAATAGAGATGCAGATAAATAGATGTACAGATAGACACAGACTGACATGAATAGGCAGGCAGGTAGATAAACCCAAGGAGTGACTGACAGATAGACCAACAGATAGGCAGACCAATCAATAGACAGATAGATAGATGGACAGCTGATTGCACAGACAAGATGGATGTATAGTTTGGTATATAGAATACAGCAGACTCCGTTAGTGGCTTACCCAATAGCCATATCCCACATTCCACCCTTCTCCTTGCCAATGGAACCCACTTTAGTTTGGTATTTGGAGCCCAAGTGCTATAGGAAAGGTTAAACCCCTCCATTACCTAGAGGTGAGTTATAATATTCTCCAAAAAACATAGTTAATGCCAATTTCCTGGCTTGGCATCAATTCAGGAATGGACATGAAATAAAATCCTAATTGTTGAAATGTGGGAAGTGGTCTATGAGGGAGTCTTTTGAGAAAATTTACCTTAATCTAAAAAGGGTCATTTGGAGAGTGGGTGCAGTGGTATACACCTGTAATTCCAGTGGCTCTGGAGCTAAGGCAGGAGGATTGCGAGTTCAAAGTCAGCCTCAGCAAAAGTGAGGCACTAAGTCACTCAATGAGACCCTGACTCTAAATGAAATACAGAATAGGGCTGGGGATGTGACTCAGTGGTCAAGTGCCCCTAAGTTCAATCCCCAGTACCAAAAAAGTGGGGGGGTCACATGGAAAATGTGTGCCCCTCATCTTTTGGATTTTATATGTTGCTATGTTAAGATGTAATATATTTAGCAGTTGCAGACTTTTTGACATCTTGAGGTTCAGCCTGTGCCAAGGGCAGCAGAGAAGAGATGTGAAAAGAATCTAGGTACTGCTGATGCCACTTGGCCACATTAATCAATTTGGGAATCTTCCTGTCCCCAGATATCTTGTTGTATTAGAGAACATATTATCATCTGAGCCCCTATTGGTAGGATCATCTGTTGCTTGTGGCCAAAATCATTTTATTGCTATACAGATCAACTGACAATCTGACAAATAATGCAGAAATGGAGAGATGGACAAATGGAGGGACAAACAAATAGATATTCAGATAGAAAAATGACCAATAATAGACTAATAGATTGACAATAACAATAATAAACCAATTATTTAACTGACAGGACAGTATGGTAGATAGTAGATAAGCAGACAGATTGGCTAAGGTGAATTAGACAAACAGAAAATGGATTGGAACATGGAGGCACAAATGGAAAGACTGACAGATGAAGACACAGGTAGACACACAGGCACTGACACTGTCTCCAGGAAACGGTCAGCCTGATGGGGACTCTCCTTCTCAGTGTTCCCATGACTGCCTGTACATAACACTATCTCAGCTCTAATCCATGGGGTGGTGAAAATTGACTTCTTTTTCACTCTTATTCATGATAATTCCCAGTTCACAAGTTCCTTGGAGACAGAAATTCCATCTTCCCAACTTTTAATATCCCCAGACCAGCACAGAACTGAACTCAACAGAAAATGCTCAATAATAATTTATATTTTGAATGAATGGATGAAGATGGAAGGAGGAAGGGACAGAAGGAAGAAAGGGAGGTGGGAGGGACAAATAATAAGGAGGTGAACAAAACATTATACAGATAGATAAATGGACAGATAATTTGGCAAATAGTTTGACAGGCCAACAGGGAGACAGATTGATAGCAGGTCCATGTGTGCAGCAGCATGCCTATTTCAGACAGACGAACAGAGAAACAGAATGATCAGTGTGCAGATAAACCAACTCTGTGCATGTGTGGGAGAGCATGGGGGGAGAAGGGGGAGGGGGAGGGGATGGGGAAGGGGGAGAGAATGAGAATGAATAAGGATGAATAGATTACTAATGGGCAGGCTGGTGAATTATGGATGGATGGAGGTGAAATGGATGGCCAGCCAGATGGTTAGATAGATCAAAAACAGGACAAAAAATAAATGGGCAGGTAGACAAAGACAATCATGTAGTCAAACCTAGTATTGTACATATATGGCTAGTTAGACCATATATTAGGAGAAATGGGTACATGAATGGATGGATAAATTGATGGGCAGAGAGATAAACAGATGAACTAGGGAGATGAGAGTTGGAAAGATAACTAAGAGATTCCGATGTTTATGTTTATCACATGTTAGATCTTAATTTCATGGACTATGTAATTTTCTTAGTGTTACTTCTTGTCTTGGAAAAACTATCTCCCTCTCTCCTTTTCCCCATTGCCTCCTCCTCCGTGCTCCTTACCTGCTTCTGTCTCTAAGTGACCCATGGCTCATACTGTGTCTCCATGATAAGGTGTGTTATTTGTGTGACAGGGACTGCCTGAGCAGGGCCTGCATTTGAAATGGAGAGGAGCCTGGGAACCATAAGACAGAGAACTTCTGTCCACCTCTACTTTGGGTAACTCCAGGCCATCTTTCCCCAAAATTCAACAACTAAGTCCTGTCCTAACCACCCCTCCTTGTTTTCTTCCTGTCAAGATTCCAAGAACCTGGAGCTAGACTTGGAAATAAATCACTCTCAGATCTGTTCACCTTCCAGGGCAGAAATCAGACACTGGCTTTTGTTCTAACAGGGCGTGGAAGTGGAAGCAGATATAGATGGCTCCAGGGACCGAGGCCACCAAATTCCCCGTCAAAAACCTACTTCTCTTCATTTTGTGTCCATCTCAGTTCTTGGTCACTTGGCCAATCTCCTTTGAGTCTCTCAATTCAGCAAATAACTTTTGAGCTCTCTGTATGCCAGGTACTGCCTTGTGCTACAGGAAACAAATGGCAAGTAAGACAATCCCCCTTCTGGAGGTTTCTCCTTTTACTTCTTCCTTTTACGTGGATCTCTCTTTGGGTCTCTTTACTTAGTCCACTGGTCAAGGAATATGCTTGCAGTGTCCACTGTCTGCCATGTGTGTGGTCTCCCCTCCTTTGTCCAGCTCTGCTTTCTATCACTCCACCCCTCCCTGCACCAGCAGCCTCCAGCTCCCACTCACCATGCAGCAGAATCAGGCCCTTTCCAAGCACTGTCCCACCAGGGATGATGACTCTCTGGCACTCCCCTTCTCCTTTTTCCCAGGATAACCAATCTGCCCCAGACTAGGGGAAAGAATGAGAAGATTTCACACAGATGCAGGCAGGTGAGCCCCACAACATCCCTGCAGGCTGTGGGAGCCTCCTGCCTCACCTTTGCCCCTCATCTCATGCTGCCTGATTACTCTTCATGAAGCATTACTCTGAGCCACACCCCACTGACAAGATGACCCAGTGAGGCATCCAGAGGTCTGCCCCGTGTCATCCCAACTCCCCACTCCCACCCCTGACAAACCTTCGTGACTGGCTACCTTCCCTGAGCGGCAAGAAGTTCCAAAGCCATGTCTTGAGCCTTCAAGTCACCAGGCTCATGGGAGGCTCACCCCAGACTCTCATATTCTGGGTTCTATGCTCTCATTTGAAACCCTGGTGTGTCATTGGCCCTGGTCTGTTCCCTCGACCTTCCTCATTACCTTCCTTCCTCTCCTTCCCTGCCTTTCCTCTTCCTCCTCCTCAACATCAACCAGTTTCCTTAAGAGCCTATTGTGTGCAGGGTATGCCCCTCCCACACCTAGAACAGACTCAGGAACCAGGCTACCTGAGTTTTAATTTTGCCTCTACCTCTTCCCAGCTGTGTGACCTCAGGAAAACTAGTTAATTTCTCTGTGTCCCATTTCCTCCTCTGCAAGATGAGGTTAATAACTGAAAGATCTCACAAGACTGTTGAGAAGATTGAGTTGGTATAGAAGGGTGCTTAGAATAATCCCTGGAAAATAGTTCATACTATGAAAGTAAGAGTTACTATTCTATTCTCCTGGATCTGGCATGCAGGATTCTCAAGTGTAGAGGGAAAAAGACTGAGTATCTTATCTATGGTGTCTCACTAAAACTAAACCAAACCTGAGAGAAGGGGCTCTAGTCACTTCTCTTCCATGGAAGATAAAGTGAGGGCTTCTGGTGGTTTTAGACTTGCTCAAGTTCTTATGGCCAACAGGTGGAAGATCTAGGGATTTAATTTAGACTTCTTTGATTCCAAACTTTGCCTTTTCTAAGACATAGTACTATTTCTCTGATTTGATAATCAGGGTATAGGGATTCAGAGTTTGTAATTCAAGGAGGTAAGACTGAGTGCTAGTGCTTTAGGTGTCTGCCTTATTTTGACTGAAAGCAGTTTGAGTATAGTAACTTTTTTCCTAGTCATCAAAGCATGTGAGAGGTGTCAAGATCTCACTTCCTTATATCCCAATCTCCTACCTTCTCAAATCAGTGCTCTGGCCTCAGTCTGATGATGGGGTGTGTGGACTGGGAGTGGGGTCAGGTAAGTACTGGAGGACAACAACAGTCACCAAATTAATGAGTCACCTGGGACCAGGAAGTCCAGAGCCACCTGGAGATGAATTATCTGGTTAAGAAACCATGACCTGGTGGATCAATGGAGACCGAGGGTTTTGTGGTTTATCACCCACATTGCACTCCTGGGGCTGGGGCTCATGAGGAATGGCTGCCTTTCTCAATAGTGTCCCAGTTCTGGATTGCTAAGTCTTCAGGAGCTCAGAGCCTACCTGGGGTGACAAAAGCTCTGGGGCTTCCCCAGGGAGCAGATTCTGAGATAGAGATTAATGTACAGGGAGCTCTTAGAATAGAAACCTGTGGGAGGGAGCAAAAGGAATCAGTTAGGCCAAGGTACAATGGAGCTGGAGTGACTATTCAGTTGTCTCCAGAATTGGGGACAGAGGGCTTAGCTTTACACCCCCACACAGGTGGTCACAGGACACAGTAGCCCCAGGAAGTGGGGAACCTTGGGTAAGGTAAGCTGTCTTAGCTGAAATCATTCTCCCAGGGAGCTGACAGCTGAGGACTGTGACTCTGAGCAACTAGGATACATCCCTCATTAGAGGGGATCAGAGTGGCCCATTATAGTGTCCACCATGAGTATCTTCCCAAACAAGGAGGTCAAGGCAAAGAAGACAGGCATGAGACAATGCCTGGATTGAGTTTAGAGAAACTCAAACAAGTCAGCAGTGGGGCATAATGATGACCCTGAAAAGGAACAGGACCAGATCTGAAGGTCTGCTCTGCTCTGTCATGCTGATGAGTTGAGTTTTTAATTAAGGGGATGGGGATCCTTGTAAAGGATTTTAGGACAATGTAGGACATAATTGAAAGATGCATTTTGGAATAATCCTAAAGCTGCCACTTTCTTTCTAGCTGTGTTGCCAATAAGTCACTCAACTGCTCTATACCTCAGTATCCTTATAGGTAAAATGAAGATGATGATAATAGCACCTGCATCATAAGATTAGTGTAAGAATGAAGTGAGATAATATAGGACAGGCTGGCACATGGGAGTCCTCTGTGAAGATTAGCTATTATGATTAGCTGTCACAGGCTGGGTTGGGATAGGAGGAAATGACTGGCTACTGCAGGTATTGAAGAATAATAGGGCAGAAACAGTAGAAGTCAGTTTAAAAG
The DNA here is from genome assembly GCF_052094955.1 of Ictidomys tridecemlineatus. Lineage (NCBI taxonomy): Eukaryota > Metazoa > Chordata > Mammalia > Rodentia > Sciuridae > Ictidomys > Ictidomys tridecemlineatus. The sequence goes on along the minus strand of NC_135477.1, from coordinate 26,458,842 downwards.
CTTTTAAGTGGCAAACTCACAGGACTTAGTGATTGCTTGGGTGAAGGAGGGAATGAAATAGAGGGCATTCATAATGACCCCAGGTTTCTGATTCCTTGACTACTTCAAGGAATACACTGACAGATTTGGGGTCAGGTGAGGTGATAAGTTCATTGTGAGCTGAAATGAGACTCCTGAGGGACTTCCAGTGGGGGATGCTGGTCAGTTGTTAGCTGCTGAGCTCTGAAAGAGGTCTGAATGAAAAATGAAGTATAGGGATTATTTGTGTGAAAGTGGGAAGGGGAGCCATGGGCCTGGATGCGATCATCAGGGCCGGCATGTGGAGAAGGGAAAGTTGTGGGCTGCAGGCAGAACTCTGACAAACACTGTCATTATGGAGATCATGTAAGGGAGCTATAAGAGGACACAAAAAGATGCTGCTGCCATGAATGCCAAAAGAAAAAGGAGACCCAGTGAGGTACCAGCCAGCATAGCTCAGGGCCACAGACAGCAAGAAAGAGAAAGGTGGCAGAGTCTGCTGAAGAGGGCAAGAGGTTCCTCGGGGTTGAGCTTGAGGAGAGCACCTTTATCAAAGCGGTTAGTGGAAGGCAGGTTGTGATGGTTTGGAGAAAGAAGATGAAGCTGAAGGTTGCCCATTTCTGAGTACATAATATAGGCCAAGAGATTCACAGGGGCAATGCTGGGACCAGTCCAAATGCAGTCCTTTCCAAATGGTCTTTGCTTGTGTTCCTTCTCTTGTGTTTCCAGCCACAGTTGGCCTTGTATCTACCAATGTTATCTCTGTGTTCCTACCCTACCTCCTCTACCAGACTGAAAGCTCCTTCAAGAAAGGATCTGCATCCACATTTGGGTTCATCCCCATGCCAAGTATGGTACCGACTAGATCTGAGGTGATTAGCATTTGCTGATAGAGTGAATTAATGATCCAGGGTGAGACCATAAAATTTCCTGCTGTGCAGACTGGCCAGTCAGCAACAGGAGTCACGAAACTATGTTCTAGAAGATGTGTGATGGGAAGAGGGATGGCTGAGAATACCTTACCCCTTGGAGATGTCAAAATATATAATGGACACTTGCTTCAGGAAAGAAAAACACATTTTTATCCAGTCAGCAAATGATTTCAGGAGTTTCACAGAAACCCTGAGGCACATCCACAGACCTGCCCAGTGGTCCATAGATTCTGAGTCAAGAATGTGCTTAATGTGCTTCCAAATGTGGAGTATTTACCAGTCCTGTGAAATTGTACATCACTTATCTCTGGGGCCTCAATGTATTTATCTGTAAGATGAGGAGTCACAAGGTAGAGATGGAAAGCATAAGGAAACTAACAACCTTGCAACTCATCTGTGCAGGTATTTTATATACCATAAAGATTCTACTTTGTTAGGGGCTAGAGTCGGGGCTCAGTGGTAGAGTGCTCACCCTAGATTCAATCCTCAGCACTACATAAGAATAAACAAATAAAATAAAATTATTAACAACTACAACTAATAAATAAATAAATATTGGTAAAAATACAAAAAAAAAAAAAAGATTCTACCCTGTTAGTAGGTAGGGTTTATCCTCATTTTGAAAACAGGGAAAAGGAGACTTAGTTCAACAAACTTGACCAGGCAAGTATGGTGACACACATCTGTAATCCCAGCAACTCGGGAGGCTGAGGCAGGAAGACCACAAATTCATAGCCAATATGGGCAACTTATAGAAACCGTGTCTTAAAATTAAAAAATAATAATAATAAGGGGCTGGGGATGTTGCTTAGTGGTAGAGTGCCTGAAAGGCCTGGGTTCAACCCCTAGTACTACAAAGAAAATGGAAGGGAGGAAGGGAGAGAGGGAATGGGAAAGAAATGAAGGAGCAAGCTCCACCCACAGCCTGGGCTCTGTGCTGAGTAGACTGTGTGCCTACCAGGTATAATAATGTCCATGTCTGCCTGCCCGCCCTGGCATGGTCGAGCACTGGTGGACATGAAAACTGGTTGGAAACTGGAAAGCACTTATACAAACAGAAGGTACCATGTTGGTGTCATCATTATTGATCACTCTGTATCTTGAAATCCTTTTTTTGGCATCTGTTATATTTTTCTTCCCATCTTCAGGCTGCTGCTTCCTTATTTCTGGCACCTCTTCCTGTTTCTTCACATCTCCTGAGAGTAGGTTTTCTTTAAGCTTCCACCTCTTTTTGTCCTTTGCTCTCTAAATTCCCTCTTCCTACAACTTCAACTTTCTGCAACTTTAACCTCTGACCTCCAAACAGATGACTCTCAAATCTGTATACTAGTCCAGAGTCTTGTTTCAACACCTTTCTGGGAGTTTAATCACTGAAATCCATGGCTTTCAGACTTTGTTGTGCATCAGAATCACCTAGAGCATTTGTCAAACAGATTTTGGGGTCCAAATTTCTAATTTAGGCCAGTAGCCCTGGGGTGGAGATCAGGAATTTTTTATAGCATTATTAAGCTATAACTGACTCTGCGCCTGGTGGCACATGCCTATAATCCTGGTGGCTTGGGAAGCTGAGACAGAAGGATCACAAGTTCAGAGCCTGCTGAGAGCCATTGCCAAGTAGGAATGACGCATGGCAATTTCTTTGTCAGCCTACCCCATGTTGCTTAGAGGAAGGACTCTCCATTGTGGATCCAGGTCATTTGCAGTGACTTTGCATGAAAGGTGACCTTGCTCAAGGACCAGGGCGGATCCAGGTTTAGGGTGTATCCTGCTGGGAATAGGGAGTATCCTGCTCCTTGGGTTTAGGGCAGTTCCAGGTTTAAGGTGTACCCTGCTGGGAATAGGGCATATCCTGCTGCCTCAGGCATGCCTTGTTGAGTTCTCACAGGATTCAGAGAGTATTTGGGATTCAGAGCCCGGTGGAGAGTGTGGATTTCCCCCAGAATGTGTGTAGAGTGCCGGTGACAGTTTGAGAATAAAGAGTTGCTGTTTGAATCTACAAGGTGTGAGTGGCTCGTGATTTTGTGTCCAGCCAGACTGCGGCAAGAGCCAACCTCAGCAACACAGCTAGTCACTAAGCAACTCAGTGAGACCCTTCCTCTAAATAAAATACAATATAGAGCTTGGGATGTGGCTCAGTGGTCAAGTGCCCCTGAGTTCAATCCCACCTACCCCCCTCAAAAAAAAAGAAAGAAAGATATAACTGACATACAACAAACCACAAATATTTAAAGTAAGCAATTTGATAAGTTTTGAGATGTGAGCACATCTATGAAACCAACACAACAATCAAGATAATGAACATTTCCATTCCCACCCTCCATGTCTCCTTCTCCTTATTTATGATCCCTTTTTCCCTCTCCTCAACATCCAGCCCCATCCCTAGGCAACCATGAATTTGTTTCTGGCACAATAGATTAGTTTGCATTTTCTAGAATTTTGTGTGAATGGAATCATATGATATGTACTATTTATTGTTTCTGGCTTATTTCACTCAACATAATTATTTTGAGATTCATCCACATGTTGCATGGGTCAATGGCTCATTCCTTTTTATTACTGAGTAGTAGTCCATTGTATGAATTTACAATGATTTGCTCCTCCATTCACTTGTCGATGGACATTTGGATTGTTTCCAGTTTGGGGCTATCACAAATAAAGCTGTTAAAATCTGTGTTTTTCTTTCTCTTGGGAGTGGAATGGCTAAACCACTAGTAAGTGTATATTTAACTTTATAGAAAACTGCCAGACTGTTTTCCAAATTGATCCATTTTATACACTTACCATCAATGTATGAAATTCTAAATGTTCCACGTTCTTGCCAACATCTAGTATGGTCAGTCTTTTTAATTTTAGCCATTGCAGTGGGAGTGTAGTGGTATATCATTGTGATTTACTTTATGTTTTCTTTTCCTTTCTTATTAGTGCATTTTAATTATACAGACAAATGGATTTTATTTTTGCAGTATGTATATATATGTGTGTGTACATATATATATATATATATAAAACATATTTTGAACTTCTCATTTTTTATTTGTTCTTTTTAGTTATACATGACAGTAGAGTGTATTTTGACATATTATACATGGAGTATAACTTCCTATTCTTGTGATTTTATATGATGTGGAGTTACACTGGTTATGTATTCATATATAAACTTAGGAAAGTTATGTCTGATTCATTCTACTGTCTTCCTATTCCCATTCCCCCTTCATTCCCCTTTGTCTAATTCAAGTACTTACATTTTTCCTGATCCTCCCCCCACCACGCACACACACAATGTGTGTTAGCATTCACATGTCAGAGAGAACATTTGGCCTTTGGTTTTTTGGAACTGGCTTATTTCACTTGCATGATAGTGTCCATGAACTTCTCATTTTTTGAATGTCTGACCATGTTGAGAAGGTTTTTCTGTTGTTATTTGCCATCAATTTATCTTAAATTGTCTGTCAAATCTTTCATATTTTAAAAATTGGATGCTGTCTTCTTAACTATTCCATTGCATTCTTTTTATATTCTAGAACTTCGTTGGACATATGTTTTACAAAAAGTTTCTCCTTGTACATGGATTGCCTTTTCATTTTTAAAAACAATATCTCTTGAAGAGCAAACATTTTTAATTTTATTAAATCCAGTTTGCTGATTTTTAAAAAACAGTCTGTGCTCTTTTTGCCTTTATTTAAGAATTCTTTGCTAAACCCAAGTCACTAAGATTTTCTCCTATGGTTTCTTACAGAAGTTTTATGGTTTTTGCTCTCATATTAGACTGTGATCTTTTTTAAATACATTTTTTAGTTGTCAATGGACATTTATTTATTTATTTATTTGCAGTGCTGAGAATTGAACCAGTGCCTCATACATGCTAGGCAAGCACTCTACCACTAAGCTACAACCCCAGCCCTAGACCTGTGATGTTTTAAAGTTAATTTTCAATATGGTGTAAGGTAAGGGTTAGGGTTTGGGGTTTTGTTGTTATTGGCATGTGACTATCCAATTGTTCCAGCATCATTTGTTGAAAAAGATAATCCTTTCCTCATTTAATTGTCATGATACTTTTGTCAAGAATCAGGGGCTGGGGATGTGGCTCAAGCGGTAGCGCGCTCGCCTGGCATGCGTGCGGCCCGGGTTCGATCCTCAGCACCACATACCAACAAAGATGTTGTGTCCACCGAGAACTAAAAAATAAATATTAAAAATTCTCTCTCTCTCTCTCTCTCTCTCACTCTCTCTTTAAAAAAAAAAAAAAAGAATCAATTGACTATGCAAGGTCTATTTCTGAACTCTATTCTGTTCCATTGATTTGTTTATCTGTGTTTATGCCAATATCATACTGTATTACTATCTCTTTATAAGTATTGATATCAGATAGTTGTAAACCTTTCAACTTTGTTTCTTTCCAAAGTTGTTTTGGCTATTCCAAGACTTTAGCATTTCCATATATATTTTATAGAAATGCATCAATTTCTACACATAAAAAACCTGCTGAGGCTTTGAGATTACATTAAATCTATACATCAATCTGGGGATTATTTATATCTTAACAATATTTAGCCTTCTGAGACATAAAACAATATTTCTCAATTTATTTGGGTCTTTCTTATTGTTTAAGTCTAATATATAGAAATAAAATCTGTATTTGTAAAAACACAGATTGCTCAGTCCCTATTCCATAGATTATGACTCAGTAAGACTAGATTTTTGTCTAAGAATTTGTACTTTTAACAAGATTCCCAGGTGATGTTTATGCTGTTTGTCTGGGGACCATACTTTGTGACCCATTGACAAAAATGTTCTGGCTGAACCTCCTGTTCTAAACCAAGCTTATCACTTGGTCCCCAAAAAACTCTTCTGATTTTTCTCTTTCTTGAAATTGTCCCGTCATCCAATTTCATGTCCATTGGTCAACTATCTGAAGTTTCCCACTAAAAAATTGTAAATTTACTTTTTTTTTTTTAAAGAGAGAGTGAGAGAGGAGGGAGAGAGAGAGAGAGAATTTTTAATATTTATTTTTTTAGTTCTCGGCGGACACAACATCTTTGTTGGTATGTGGTGCTGAGGTTCGAACCTGGGCCGCACGCATGCCAGGCGAGCGCGCTACCGCTTGAGCCACATCCCCAGCCCTGTAAATTTACTTTAACTCTTTCATATTCAATCAGCTACCACTCTAATAATATACTCCTAAAATATGTCTCACCCCATGTCTTTTTCTTCTCACTTTCTATTGTCATATCTTCATGTGTTCATCTCTTCCCTCCTTGCCAATGAAATCATCTGCCAACTGATCTCTTTGTCTCTAATTTCTTTCTGCTACAATCTGTGCTCCTCATTCCAAGACTAATATATTTTTTTTATGGTGCTGGAGATTGAACCCAGGGCTTTGTGGTTTTTGTTTTGTTTTGTTTTGTTTTGTTTTTGTTGTTGTTTTGTTTTGTGGTGCTGGAGATTGAACCCAGGGCTTTATGCATACAAGGCAAGCACTCTACCATCTGAGCTATATCCCCAGCCCTCCAGACTAATCATTTTTTATCAACAACTTGAATTGTGCTTGTCTCCTGCTTAAAAAAAAAAATTTTACCACAGGCTTCCTACTAACAACTGAATTAAATTTAAACTCTTTAGACTGATGTTGAAGAGACTTCTAGTTGCCTGCCTACTCAGTATCCATTCATATATATATATATATATATATATATATATATATATATAGAGAGAGAGAGAGAGAGAGAGAGAGAGAATACCTTTATTTATTTGTTTGTTTTTATGTTTATTTATTTTTATATGGTGCTAAGGATCGAACCCAGTGCCTTACACATGCTAGGCAAGGGCCCTAAGACTGAGTAACAACTCCAGGCCCTCCCCTTTTTTGTACTAGAATTTATATCTTATCCATATATCTGGGAAGCAATATGCCCAAATTTTTTTTTTAAATCATTTTTTTTTCATTACACCATGCAGTTAATTGGCCACTGATTAAGTTTTATAAAGATATAAACAGAAGTTGTTGGGTGCCACTTCCCGGAGGATTCTTTAAAGGTTTCATAGAGGGCAGATAACTAGATGAACTGATTATTCTTTCTTTCTTTATCCCCCCATGCCTGTTATGCTGGAACTCCAGTAAGCAAATTAGTTTATGAGTCCACCTTAAAGAGGAAGCACTTGCCGAGGATATATCACTGAGTCTACAGTGATAGCAGAGCTGTCATTCAAATCCCAGATTGTCAAACTCTGAAATTATTTTACTTACAGAAAAATAAACCTTATATGTTTAAGCTCCTGTAAATTGATTGTTTGCAGTCAACTCTAATCTAGGCTGATAACATGATGTTTAAAGATCTTAATATTATCCATAGCCTACTTTTCAGTTTCCTCTCTTATTAACCCCCTTCAAAGATATTATATTTTAGTCAAACTGAACTATTTTCTGTTTTCTAAGGACAAATGGTTAATTTTACCTCTATTTTTTTGCTCATCTCATGACATTTCTCCATGTCTACAACTGATGTCAAAGTCAGATGCCCTCTTTTCCATGAATCCTTTCTTGATTTCTCTATCCAAATGCAGTTTCTCCCTCTTCTGAACTCAGAATATTTTGAATATATATGGAATCAACTCCAAATTATCATTCCATAGATGCCTATTCTGCTAGATTATAAGCACTCTTCATGACATCAACTGCAGGTTTAGTGTTCAATAAGGATTTGCTAGAGTAATACATGAATAAAAAAAGGAAGGAAGGAAGGAATGTGAACAGTGAACATTCTGTAGTTCCTCATCCTGTGCATCCATCCATCTCAACCCCTCCAAATAAACTGCAGGTTGAGAATATTTCTACAGTTGATCACAGAAAAGAGGGAGGCAGTAGGCACAAAGTCAAGAGACTGCCTGTCCAGAAAGGACAAAGCTAAGGGAGAATTATTACACTTGGCACAGCCTGCTTTGTAAGAACAACAACAACTAATATTTACTAAGCACTTGCTATGTGCTGATGCCATGCAAAGTGATTTTACATGCACTATTTCATTTAATCCACCAGCAGCTTATGAGATTGGTACTGATCTTTCCCCTATTTTACAAATGAGAGTTCTGAGACTCAGAGGGCTTAACTAACTTATCCAGGGTCACAGAGCTTGGAAGAGACCGAGCTAGAATTGGAATCAGTTTTGTCTGATTCTAAGTTATGTTCTTAATCATGTGCCAGGCTATATGAGACATATTTGTCTGTCCCACAAAGTGATGAGACCCTGGCATAAATAAATAGAAACCATGATCTATTTGTTTCTTTTTATCCTGCAGAGCCTACATAGTGTTTGCTATATCCTGAAGGCTCAGCAGAATGTTGGCATCAAAATAATAATCTTAAAAAAGAGATTTCCATCTGATAAATATAGTCTTTCTTCAAATTACAATTAAAACCCCTGGACACTATATATAAAACAGACATAAGACTTCAAATGTGGACAGAAGAATGCAGACCAGCTAGCTACCCCAGAACCTAAGAAACAATATGATGGTGAGTTAACTGAGTTTTCTTTTTGTCTTAACTTCAATATCCCCAGTTTGAAGCTAAAGAAGCCAGCCCCTGATAATACCAAGTGCAGACCAAAACAAAACACAAACAAAACCAGCCTCTCTAAAATACTTTCTCTCAGCTGGGCATGATGGCACACACCTATAATCCCAGTGGCTTTGGAAGCTGAGGCAGGAGGATTGCAAGTTTGAAGCCAGCCTCAGCAAGTTAGCAAGGGCCTAAGCAACTCAGAAAGACCCTGTCTCAGAATAAAACATAAAATACTGAAAAGGGCTGGGGGATGTGGCTCAGTGGTTAAGCATCCCTGAGTTCAATCCCCAGTACCAAAACAAAAAAAAATCTCTCTCTCTCTGTCTCTCTCTCTCTCTCTCTCTCTCTCTCTCTCTCTCTCTCTCTCTCTCTCCCAAATGATTAAAAAATGAGTAGCCTAAAAGGCTGGGAGGTGAGCCCAAACTTCCACCTTCACCAGGTTGTAATAAGGATACCTATAGTGTAGTCAGAGAAAATCAAGTAGAGAGCTCAGATGTCCATCTCTGCTAGTAGAATGTTAATGAAGATTATTTGGGAAGGCTGGACTTCACTCCCAACCAGCAGTAATGAGGCACCCCTTCATCTCTATATTGAGATGTCAGAGGAGGCCTATCAGACTCAGGAATTTTACACCCCCTCCAGTGGAGATCATGTGGGTGTCAGTAACCAAGCACTGATACACCTTACAGCTAGGTGGTGTCATTAGAGGCCTAGTAAGGAGCTGGAACTCCCACACTCATATAGCAGTAACTAGAGGGAAGACAAATGGGAAAACTGAACTTCTATCTCACTTTCAATAATAAGATGATGATTGTGCCCCGACATCCCACAGCCCAGAGATCCGGAGGAGAGGCCTACCCTGAGCTGGTGCGGAGAGCCACCCTGCACCCGCTCAGAGAGCACCTGCACTGGGGTTCCTTATTCACCAAATAGTGGCTCCCCAGCCCAACATCAGGGTATATATAGGCTTGAGGCTGCCATGACCACAAAACTGGGATATCACCACTTCTACCAAGGGACAACAATAAGGACCTGGTAAGACATCACCAAGATTCCTGTGGGCCTGGCTGCACCAGAGGTTTCTCTACTAGGGGTACTAACAGTTATCCTGTTGCTGAGGTAACAGGGAGTCTTGCATGAGGTTGCCTATCTCCTGTTACTCCTACTAAAAGTCAACTTCTTATGATTACCCTCTCACTAGTCATATAATCTAATACCTCCATATTCTCACATCCTACCTCATAAACATCTCAGCCAAGCCCCCAGACTCCCCTTCTACCATTAGAAACTGTAAACCATTAAGCAAACCTATTGACTATATGGTAGAAGATAACCAAACTCAACATTTCTAATTATAGTGACAAAAGTATAAAAGTAAAAGTAGAAGCTAACTGATATGTGGCTGCACATTGGGTACATTGAGTGTTGTAATATTGGTCTCTCCCTTAAAAGTGAGGTATTGGTAACCTATAGGGACACTATAAGACAGAAGATATTACTGAAACTATAAAGCCTTGGCTCTACATTGCAAGAGAGGAAGACACATAGACATCATGAAAAAGCAAGGGAGGAAAGTGCCCCAAACAAACCAAGATACTACAACAACAGAATCCACAGAGAGTGCAGTAGGTGAAATGTCAGAGAAGGAGTTCATAATATACATAACTAAAATGATTTGAGAATTAAAGGACAACCTAAGTGAGCAGATACAGGCAAAAATCAATCACTCCAACAAAGAGATAAGAGAACAAATACAAGCAATCATCGATTATACCAACAAAGTGATAAGAGAGCAAATACAGGTTGCAAGAGATTGCTTCAAGAAAGAGATACTGAAAAAAACAAACAAACAAACAGAAATCCCTGAAATGAATGAAACAATAAGCCAATTTAAAAATTCAATAGATAGCATCACCAACAGACTAGATCACTTGGAAGACAGGACCTCAGAAAATGAAGACAAAATATACAATCTTGAAAATAAAGTTGACCTCATAGTGAAGACAGTAAGAAACCATGAACAGAATATCTGAGAATTATGGGATACCATCAAAAGACCAAATTTAGGATTATTGGGATAGAGGAAGGTTCAAAAATTCAAACCAAAAGAATGCACAATCTCTTCAATGAAATAATATCAGAAATTTCCCAAGCATGAAGAATGAGTTGGAAAATCAAATACAAGAGGCCTATAGAACACCAAATGTACAAAATTATAACAGATCTATACCAAGACATACTATAATGAAAATGCCTAGCATACAGAATAAGGATAGAATTTTAAAGGCTACAAGAGAGAAAAATTAGATTACCTATAAGGGAAGACCAGTTTGGATCTCAGCAGATTTTTCAACCCAGACTCTCAAAGCCATGAGATCCTGGAACAAAACATTCCAAGCTCTAAAAGATAATGGATGCCAACCAAGAATCTTATATCCAGCAAAATTAAGCTTCAAATTTGATGATGAGATAAAAACCTTTCATGATAAACAAAAGCTAAAAGAATTTACAGCAAGAAAGCCTACAGAACAGTCTTGACAAAATATTCCAAAAGGAGGAAATGAAAAACAACAATGAAAATCTACAAAGGGAAGAACTACAATAAAGAAAAAGCCAACCAAAGGAGAAAACATTTCCAATCTCCTTGACTTTCTTTCATGAGAAATTTCATCCACAGTGTACAGTTTTACATATCATTTGCAGGTTTATCCTAATATATTTCACACTTGTTGCTCTTATTAATATTTTGTTGCTAATGTTACTGTTTTTTAAAGAATAATTTCTAATTCTTCTATGCTAGTTTACGGAAATCAGTTGGCTTTTGTATTGGCAGTGTATACTGTGCCTTTTCAGAACTTCTCAGTTTTTGTAGCTTTTATTTTTATTTTTGGTCAATTCATTAGAATAATAATGTTTTTAGTAGAAAGAGTTTCATTTTTTAGTAGGGAGAGTTTTCTTTGCCTTGTTGTACTTTGTCTAACCTTTATTAAAGGGTTGAATAGAAGTGGTGAGAACAAACTTTTTTTTCATAAAAGGAAAGTTACATCCGATTCATTTCACTGTTTTTTCTTTTCCTATACCCTCTCCCTTTCCTCCATTCCCCTTTGTCTAATCCATTGAACATCTATTTGATTATAGAAAGAAACCATTTAATGTATCAAATTTAAGTAAAAGCATTGCTGGAGGACTGTCATAGATGCTTTTTGTCAAGGGATGAAATACCCTCTGATTCCAAGATTGATGAAACTTTATCAATAATTTATATTGACATACTAGAGGTATTTTTATATCCATTACTATAATAGAATCATCAAATTTCAAAAAAAATAAGATGGTGATCTACCCCTTCACTTGCCAGAGCAGTGTAAAAGGAACTCAGCTAAAAAAGAAAGCTTATAAGATCAAAAGTCTCATAACATAATCCCCAAAATATCCACGTTTCAACTGAGAATCACTCTTCATACAAAGAACCAGGAAGATCTCAAATTGAGTGAAAAAAGACAGTCAACAGATGCCAACACTGACATGACAAAGACATTAGAATTACCCAACAATGATTTTAAAGCAACCAAAAAATTATGAACTCACTTGAAACAACAGAGAAAATAAGGACGGTCTCAACAAAGAAATGAAAACAAAGAGAAATCAAATGAAAAATTTGGATTAATGAAATGCAATAACAGAAGTAAAAATTTTAATGAATGAGCTCAAAATTAGAGTGGAAAGGATAGAGGAAGGAATCAGTGAATCAGAAGATAGAAATAGAAATTATCCAATCTGAACAGCAGAGAGAAAATACACTGAAAATAGACTGTAGGGCAATAATAAAGATCTAATATTTGTGGAGTTTCAGAAGGAAAAAAGAAAAAGAGCAGGACAGAAAAGCTACTCAAAGAAAAAAATGGCCCAAAGTTTCTAATATTTGGCAAAAGATATAAATCTATAGATTCAAGAAACTGAATAACGTCCCCCCCCCAAAGAGAAAACTCAAAGAAATCCACACCAATAAAGAGTAGTATAGTCAAACTTCCAATGAATATAAAGAAAAATTCTTGGAAGCAACAAGAGAGAAATGACACCTTACTTATAGAGTAAAAGCAATTTAAATGGCATGGATTTCTCATCAGAAACCACAGAGGTCAGAAGGACATGCACAACATTTTTCTGAAAGAAAAAAGTGGTCAATCTAGCAAATATGGTGAAAATATTTCAGAAATAAAGAGGCTAAATTCACTATGGAAAACGGTTTTGAAGTTTCTTACAATACTAAACATACTGTTACTATGTGTTACAGCAATCACACTCTTCTGTTTACCCAGAGGAGTTGAAAACTTAGGGTCACACAAAAACTTACATCAAATGTTTATAATGACTTTAATATTAATTGTCAAAACTTGGAAGTAACCAAGATATTTTATAGCAAGAGAATGAATAAACTTACAAACTTACATATAATTGAATGTTGGCAATAAAATGTTATTCTTCACTAAAAAAGAGCTATTAAGCCATGGAAAAATATGAAGGGCACTTAAGTGCAAATTAATACATGAAAGAAGTCAATCTGAAGAGCCTTCATAGTATCAAATTTCCACCATTTGACATTCTAGTAAAAGGTAAAACTATGAAGATAGTAAAAAGATGACTGGTTGCCAAGGGCTAGGAGGAGGGAGGGATGAATAGGGAGAGAACAAAGGATTTTTAGGGAAGTGAAAATATTCTATACAACACTATAAGGCCACTCACATTATACATTTGTCCAAACTCACAGAATATTCAACACCAAGAGCGACCCCTAATGTAAATGATGTTCTTTTGTTGACAATAGTGTGTATGTACAGATTTATCAATCAGAAAGAGAGAGAGAGAAAGTGAGAGGGCGTGGGGGCAGTTATGATGGAGATATTAAGATGAAGGAAAACTGGGCTGGGGTTGTGGTTCAGCGGTAGAGCACTCGCCTAGCATGTGTGAGTCCTGGGTTTGATCCTCAGCACCACATAAAAATAAACAAATAAAATAAATTTATTGTGTTCAACTATAACTAAAAAACTCTTTAAAAAGATGAAGGAAAACTAAGAGAATGTATTACCATCAGACCTACCTTAAAAGAATGGCTAAAGGGCTATGCGTGGTGGTGCATGCCAGTAATCCCAGTTACTTCAGAGGCAGAGGCAAGGATCACAAGTTCAAGCCTAGCCTGGGCAACTTAGTAAGTCAATAACTCAAAAATAAGACTTGTGGGTGTAGTTCAGTGGTAGAGAGCTTGCCTAGCAAGCATGAGGCCCTGGATTCAATACCCAGTACTAAAAAGAAAAGAAATGACTACTGATAAGAAAAGGAACCTTGAGGGGCTGGGGATGTGGCTCAGTGGTAGAGCGCTCGCCTAGCACATACAAGACCCTGGGTTCGATCCTCAGCACCACATAAAAATAAATAAAGGTATTGTGTCCAACTAAAAAATAAAATATTAAAAAAAGAAAAGGAACCTTGGAATATTAGGAAAGAAGAAAGAACATAATGAGTTAAAATATGGGTAAATTCAATAGGCTTTTCTTCTCTTAATTACTTCAAATTACATTTCACTGTCAAAACAAACTTATAACATTATCTGATGTTATATTTATATATGATGTTATGTTATATAAGGCAATATTTAAGATAATTATAAGTGCACAAGAATAAAGGGATGTTAAGGAAGACAAGGTTTCTATATTTCACTTTAACTGGTAAAATTATATGATATATGCTATATATCATTTATGTAACATATATCATATATGTGGATTCACGAGTGTGTGTGTGTGTGTGTGTGTGTGTGTGTGTGTGTGTACAAAAGTATATAGATAGATAGATAGAGAGACCTAAGGGAAGAACTAAAAAAGTTATACAGCTGGGCATGGTGGCACACATCTGTAATCCTAGCTACTTAGGAGGCTGAGGCAGGAGAATCAACAATTCAAAAGTAGCCTAGAGAAGTTAGCAAGATCCTGTCTCAAAATTTAAAAAATAAAAAGGGATGGGACTTTAATGGTAGAGTTCTCTGCCCCTAAATTTAATTCCTTGTATTAAAAAAAAAAAAAACTTTGCAAAGAGATGCACTAAAAAAAAACCTATATAAAAATGAGCATAATTCTTAAAAATATGCAAATAGCCTACAGAATATCAGGAAAAAGAAAGCAAATGAAAAGCAGAAAGAACACACAAACAAAAAAATAAAACAGGAGACTTAGTCCTTCATATCAATAATTACTTTAAATGTAAATAGTCTATATATATAAGTTAAAAAACAGAGCTTGGCAGAATTTATTAAAAATTATGGTGGATGGGGTTGTGGCTCAGAGGTAAAGCCCTCGCCTAGCACACATGAGGCCCTGGGTTTGATCCTCAGCACCACATATAAATAAATAAAAATAAAGGTATTATGTCTAACTACAACTAAAAAATAAACATATTAAAAAAGAGAAAAAAAATAAAAATTATGACTGAGGAGCTCTGTATTAGAGTTCTTGCCTAATACACACAAAGCCCTGGATTTGATCCCCATCACTGCAAAGCAAAAAACAAAATAAAATAAAATTATGATCCAACTAAAAGATATCTACAACAGATTCACCTCAATTACAAAAATATAGTCAGGCTTAAAGCAAAAGAATGGGAAAACATATATCATACAAACATTAGTCAAAAAAGGGCAAAAGTGGCTACCTTAATATCAGATAAAGAGACTTCAGAAACAAAGAAAAATAGCAGACAGAGAGGGATATGATATAATAATAATAAAAGTGTCTAGTCACCAAAAAAAGACATAACAATCCTAAATGTCTATGTACCAAGCAAAATATGTGAAGAAAACCCGGTGTAACTGAAAGCAGAACAGACAAATATACAATTATAATTGAAGACTTCAACACCCGCCTCTCAACAACTGATAGAAGAACTAGACAGAAAACCGGAATTCAACAATACCCTCAACCAACAAGTCTAATCGACATTTATCGAGCACTCCATTCAACAACAGCTGGCTATGCATTGTTTTCAATGTCCTAGAGAACATATACCAAGATGGAACATACCCTGGACCATTAAGCAAACTCAACAAATTGTAAAAGAATTGAAATCATATGGAGCATATTATCCAGCTACAAATGGAATTTTTAAAACATGGATTTGATAACAGAAAGATATCAGAAAATTTTTTAACTACTTGGAAACAAGATAACACAATTGTAAATAATCCATGGGTCAAAGGGGAAGTTGCAAACGAAATTTAAAAATATACTGGGCTAGATACAAATGATAATACAATATGTCAAAATTTTGGGGCCACAGCTAAAGCAGTGGTGACAGGGAAATTTATAGCACTAGATTAATGCATTAAAAAAGAAGAAAATCTCAAATAAAAAATCTAAACTATTACTCAAGAATTTAGAAAGAGTGAAATAAATCTAAAGCAAGCAGAAGAAAGAATAAAGATGAGCAAAAAATCTATGGTACTGAAAATAAAAAACAATTGAGAAAATCAGTGAAACAAAAGATTGGTTCTTTGAAATATCAATAAAACTGACAATGCTCTTGAAAAATTAACAAAGAAAAAGAGAAAAAAACAAATACTAATATCAGGATTGAAATAAGCGTTATCACTATAGATCCTGAAGACATCAAATGAGTAAGAACATGCTATGAAAAACTCTACACACATAAATTTAACAATTTAAATGAAATGGACAAATTCCTTAAAAAAACATAAATGACCATGACTTGCCCAATATGAAATAGGTAATTTGAATAACCCTCTAACTATTAAGAAAATTGAGTTCATAATTTCAAAACTTTTAAAATGAAAATCATTTTCAGGATCAGATGGTTTTATGGAAGAATCCAACCAAATGTTGAAAGAAGAATGAATAGCAGTGTTACATAATCTCTTCCAGAAAATAGAAGAGGATGGAATAATTCCCAACTTTATGACCTGATATTACCCAGATACCATCAGGCAAACATAATATGCACCACCCTCCTCCCCCAAAAAGGGTTACAGGCCAATATCATGAATATAGATATAGAAATCCTCAACAGAATACTTGTAAAACAATTCAGCAATATATAAAAAGAATATATATTATATAATAAAAACAAGAGTTTTTTCCAGCAATGAAAAGCTGGTTCAATATTTTAAATTTAATTTAATGTTTTCTACCCAATTAGTAGACTAAAATAGAACCATATGATCATATCAATTGGTATAGAAAAAGCATATGACAAAATTCAACTGGAAGTTCTAGCCAGGGTCATTAGATGAGAAAGGGAAATAAAAGGCAAACAAATCAGAAAGAAAGACATTATTTTTACATAGAAGATCACAAGGAATCTAGCCAGGCATGGCAGTGCATGCATATAATCCCAGCTATTCAGGAGATTAAGGCAGGAGGATCAAAAGTTTAAGGCCAGCCTCAGCAACTTAGTGAGAATCTGTCTCAAAATAAAAAATAAAAAAAGGAATTAGGAATGTAGCTCAGTGGTAGAGCACCCCGTTCAAATGCCCAATCTCCAGTACTGAGAGGGAGGGAAAGAGGGAGGGAGAGAGGGAGGGAAGGAAGGAAGGAAGGAGGGAGGAGGAAAAATTCCAAAGATATAAAAATAAAAGCAAATGAACAACAACAACAAAATAAATAACTAATAAGTAAATTGAGCAAGTTGTAAGGTTGAAGAATGCAAGATAAGTATATAGAAGCATCAATTGTATCATCTATTTTATTTCTATATACTAGCAATGAGTACATTGACAGTCAAATTAATAATTAAATATCATTTACAAATATTAAAAAATAAAATACTCAGGTATAAATTTAACAAAACATATGCAGGACTTATATGCTGAAAACTACAAAATTCTGATGAAAGAAATCAAAGTAGATATAGTAAGTTATTGAATAAATATAAAAAAGAGACATACCATGCCCACAAAGCAGAAGACTCAATATAATAAAGATGTCAATTCTTTTCAAGGTGACACACAGTATATTAGCTTTCTGTCTCTGTGGCCAAAATACATGACAAGAACAACTTAGAAGAGGAAAATTTTATTTGTGGCTCATGTTTTCAGAGGTCTCAGTCCATTATTAGCCAACTCCATTGCTCCATGCCTGAAGTGAGGCAGAACATCTTGGTGGAAGAGTGTAGGAGAAGAAAGCTGCTCAGTTTGTGGCATTCAGAAGCTCAGAGAGAAAGTCAGGAAGGGGCCAGAGACACTATAGTTCCCAAGACCATGCCTCCAACGATCTACTTCTAGTCACACCCACACTCCACCTATAATTACCACCCAGTAGTTCAATCGACTATCAATGGATTAACTTAGTTAATGGATTAATCTGTTGGTGAGATCAGAGCCCTAATCATTGTGTAAATCCCCCACCTTTGAATCCTATACCTTGGGGATCATGCTTTCAACACATGAGGCTATGGGGAAACATTTCAGATCTAAATCATAACATTAACAAAATTCCTATGAAAATGTTGGCATGATATTTTGTAAGTTTATAGTAAGATTATTGTAAATTTATATGGCAAGGCAAAGGAGTGAAAATAACTAAAAACAATTTTGAAAAAGATCGATAAAGTAGAAGGAATCAGTCTATACAATTTCAAGATTTATTTCACTATAGTAGCCAAGATTGTATGATGTTAGTAGAGATACAGATGTATAGATTAATGGAACAGAATAGAAAACTCAGAAATGGCTTACATAAGTAATGCCAACTAATTTTTGACATAAGTACAAAAAGATGATCTTTTCTTTCTTTCTTTTTTTTGGGGAGGGGGGCAGAGATGGGGAGGAATACTGAGAATTGAACCCAGGAGAGCTTTACCACAGCCTTTTTAAAATTATTAAATTATTAATTTATTCTAATTAGTTATATATGATGGAAGAATGCAATTCAATTCAGATTACACATATAGAGCACAATTTTTCAAGTCTCTGGTTGTACACAAGTAGTTTCACACCATTCTCCACAGCCCTTTTATATTTTATTATGAGAAGGGTCCCTGAGTTGCTGAGGCTGACTTCAAACTCATGATCCTCCTGACTTGGCCTTCTGTGTCCCTGGGATTACAGGCACATGCCACCTGCACCCAGCAAAAAAAAAGATGATCTTTTCAACAAATGACTGGAGCAAGTGAATATCCATGAGAAAAAACAAAAACAAAAAAGAGTAAGAGGAACCTCAACTAAGTCTCAGGATTTTATGCTGAAAGAAAGTTTGAAAGGACTTGAGGGATGAATATGAGGGAAGCTGAGCCAGTTCAGGAGCCACAGACTTCAGCAATCCTCTGCACAGTTACCCAAGTTTAGCTCTCCTATCTGCTCTGTTAATTTGCATTATAATCCACAAGGATAAATAACTCACTTGTCTCTAAACTATGTTTCTTGAGGACTGGAATCACTTCTAAGTTTGCCTTCCAATGGTCATAAATGTTTTGGGTGGTTTTTGTTTTGATTTAGTTTTGATACATGGGATTGAACCCAGGGCTTGGCCCATGCTAAACAAGGGCTCTACCTCTGAGTTATATCCTGTCCTCACAGATATTTTTTTGTCTTAGCTTAAAAAAGATAAAGCAATATTTATTCTTCACATTTTGGGCCAAGCCCTTTCTTTGCATAGTTCTTCCCAAATTCTACCCTTGGTGCTGGGACATGTCGCTCCATGACCTACATCTATTTCACACTTCTGGTCCTGACCTCTCTTTAGTTCAGTCCTTTCCTCTTTTATTTTGACTGGATTTGGTTGGAATTTTTTAAACATTGTTACAAAATGAAAGGACCCTCTTTTATGTATAAGTTGGTGGTATTCCACCATCATCTCTCTTTCTAGATCCAGAATGCCTTGTCTGCTGTTTTTAGCTTCAATTTCCTTACAATGTATTGAGAACTGAATTTTATTGAAGAAACAATCTGAGTGTAGAGTCCTAGATTTTCTAAGATTGACCTCTCTTATTTTCCAGTTGTCTTACTAACACGTAACTTGATAACAAAATTTGTAAGCAACATACTGTTATGGAATCTTTCCAAACAGCCAACATTAGTTTTTCACTCATATTTTATTGGTTTATGTAACATTTAGTTAAATTATATAAGAATAATATGTGCAGCTGGCATAAACAGGCTGAGTTAAAAACAAATGACTCTTGGTAAGCAGGCAATTCAACCAAATGGGGTGAGCACGGGTGCATGGCATCCTAGCAGTGAACATTTGATGAGCCATGAGTGTAAGTCAGTATGTTTTACAAAGGATTGATGATGTCACTTAAGCCAGCGAGCCAGGTAAGTGCAAGTTGTTTTAAAAGTTCTCTCTTAATATCAGTAATAAGGACTGAAACTTATGGAGTTCTTATTTTGTGCCAGGCACTATGCTGAATGCTCATGTACATATCTCAATGAATCATTACTTGAAGAACATATTATCATCTCCATTTTATAGGTAAGGAAAACTGAAGCTCAAAAAAAGTTTTATACCTTTGCTAAGGTCTCAGAGTTACTAGACAGTAGAGCTAAGTCTGTCTGATTCCAAAATCAGTCCTTTTATGTACTACACCATATTGTATCTAGTGTTTGTCTATTGATGAACAAATGAATGAATATAGGCAAGTATTCTGAAGATAGGGAAAGGCTTGAAAGTCAGGTCAATCTGGTTAATTCTCAGCAGTTTCCTGAAGTGAAAGGAGTACCCATGGAAATGGTTGGATATTCTTAGAGGGGCTTGGAGGAGGTGGAGTGCCTAAAGAAGGTGATGGAGGAAGCCCATACCTGCTGCTAGGACACGTCACTCCATCTCTTATACCTATTCCAGACTTCTGATCATGATCACCAGTGACCTTCCTTTAGTTCAGTCCCATCTTCTTTCAGTTGAAATTCATTTCAACTGAATTTGTTTGTTTGTTTGTTTGTTTTTTGCAGTGGGGGCGGGGATTGAACCCAGGGGTGCTGTACAACTGACCAACCATTTTTATTTTGTTCATTTTAAGACAAGGGCTCACTAAATTGCCCAGGATGACCTTGAATTTGTGATCCTCCTGCCTCAAGCCTCCTGAGTCACTGGGATGAGCCTGAGGTGGGAGGCATATCAGTAAGGAGTTAATTTCAGTATAGAGTTTTAAGAACTAAAAAAACCCCAACACAGATGTGAGATTAGAGAGCTCCTGGAAGAGGTTACATCTAAGCTATGATCCAGAGGATATTTGAAAGTAGTCAGATAAGAAAGGTAAGGAAGACAATTCTGGGTAGAAAGAACAACTTAAAGGAGATGAGGAATCTGCTCCAGGCCTTTAGAGGGACCTAACAGAACATTGTGAAGCTCTAGGGAAAATAGTGTCATATTCAAGGTACAGGACAGAGGAGACTACCCAAAAACTTCACTGAGGGAGGAAGTCAGGCTCTCCTAGAAACCTAGCTTAAACCTTGGAAAGTAGGTGTGTTTCAGGTAACAGGGTTTAATAGAGCAGGGGAAACTAGACTCAAGGGGTAGAGCATTTCTTTCGTGGCTAAGAGTCATCCAGGAGGCATGGGAAGTGAAGTGAGGTTGGACTGGGAGAAGGGAGGCAATGGGAGGAGGGTAAGCACTGCAAATCCAACATAGGATGGCTGAGCCCCTGATGGTTCTCCCCCTGGACAGCGCTGAGGTAGAGGGTGTGCACCTGCTCAGAGGGCAGATACCCAGAAAGTGCAACTCAGAAGGAAGTCTGGGGCCAGAGGCTCCCCAAACCCAGCCACAGGGCCAGTCTGAATCTACCGTTCTTGATCCACTCAAGGTTGAGGTAAGAAATTGAAATGGGAAGGTTTGGCATAAGCTTTGGCAGTCTAGATGCTCTGAGGTTCAGTTGTTACTATGTTGAGGTCATTAGTCCAGACATTCAGAGTGTCTCTTTGTTGTTTCCCCTTCATTTTGTAATTATCATTTAAAAATTACATTTAGGGTCAGGTGTGATGGTGCACTCTGGGTTCTGAATTCTGAGAATCTATATCTTGTTTACTGATATGTCCCCTGTTATACAGCACTTAACAGTGTTTGCTGTATAATAGGTGATTGATAAACTTGTTTAAAATTTTCATATATTAATCAACAAATGATTAAATGTCTTCTGTTTTGAAGGACTTTTCTTTTTTTAATATTTTTTAATTGTCAGTGGATTTTTTATTTATTTTTATATGGTGCTGAGGATCGAACCCAGGGCCTCACACATGCCAGGTAAGAGTACCACTGAGCCACAACTCCAGCCCCAACTTTTCTATATCAAAAATACTCCATATAGACAATGTACACATCTGGACAGACAGGGTTATGTAGCTATAACAACCTCCAATCTCAGTGGTTTAAGGCAAAGAATGTTTATTTCTCACATGGTTGGGCTTCTTTGCATTGTCATCTCTCAGAGACCCAGACACTGCTCCAGAAGTCCTTTGGTTTAAAAATAAAGTTTAAAACCCTGTTCACATTTGTTTAATCTTCTGTTTCCCCAATTATTTGGCCACAGACCCCTTTTCTTGCATAATCATTATTTATATCTTGCCTTTATATATATAGTCCATCCAGGTTGTTATAAAAAATACCTTAGTCTGGGTAATTTTTAAGCAATATAAATTTATTTGCTTACAGTTCTCAAGGCGAAGGGGTCTAAGATCAATGTGCCAACAAGTTAGTGTCAGAAAGAGAACCTGCTCTCTGTGCTTCAAAGATCATGCCTTCTTGCTATGTCCTCACCCGGCAGAAGAAGCAAGGCAGCTCCTTAAACTTCTTTTACAAGGACGCTAATCCCATGCATGAGGAGGAGCCCTCATGCCCACATCACTCCCCCAAAGCTCTGCCCCTTAATATAATTGCACTGGGGGTTTAGGTTTCAACGTATATGAACTTGGGGGCACACAGTCATTCAGACCAGAGCTCATCCTTTGGGCCTTGTCTTAGTCTATTTTATGCCTCTGTAACAGAATACCATAGACTGGATGATTTATAGTGAACAGAAATTTATTGGCTTATGATTCTGAAGATGGGAAAGTCTAAGATCAAGGGGCCGTCATCTGCCAGGGCCTTACTTGCTTTGGCCATCCATGGTGGAATGGCAAAGAGAAGGTGCGAGAGAGAGAGGTGGCAGCAGGAGTGGGAGTGGTAATAAACTTGCCCACGCTAGAGAAGCACTCATCTGCCCACCAGGGCCGTACTCCCAGGACCCAAAACCTCCCATCAGGCCCCATCTCCCATCACCATGCCGGAAATAAAGATTCCAACACGTGATCTTTGGGGCACACATTCAAGCCATAGCAAGTCTTGTGCTCAGAAATGCCAATCTGGAGTTGGTAATAGCATAGCATGCTTTTGTTGCAAATTTAATAAGTGATAAAGTATGAGTAAAGCGGTCTCCGCTCACATTTATTGGCTTTTTAAAAAAGTGTGTTAAATGTTTGTGGAACCCTTATTTTGTGCCAAGTGCTCTGCCTGGTGCTGAAGCTTGAGAAGACACACATTAAATTATAAAAGCCATGCCCACTATGCAGACAAAGTAAAAGAATTACAAAGTGCTAAGGAAGAAAAGCACAGGGTAGGCTCTAAGAGTGTGTAATAAGGTGACCTAACCTAGTCATGAAAGGGCACTCTGAGGAAATTAATCTGCCACTCACAGAATGAGCAACTAATCAGACAAAGTGAGGGCTGTGGTAGAGATGGTAAATGTCCCAGGCAAAGAAAACAACATAAGTGAAGGTCCTGTGGCAGGAACAGAGGAGCCAATAAAGTTGGAACACAAGTAGGAAGGGGCAGTGAACAAAAGCCATATCATTCTGGGCTTGCAGGTCAAGTTGTCATTTTCTGTTTTATCCTAAGAACAATGGGAGCAAATGAAGAAACTCCCAATCTAACAGGGAAAATGTAGGCACAGTCATTTAATTAATTATGGATTTTTATAATAAGTTGTTTTGTTGAAATAGCGCTTTACGTTTTACAAAATGCTTCTTCATTATTATCCAGTGTCTCCCTTGCAGCAGCTCTCTGAGGGCCCAATTATTGGTACATATAGGTAATCTGAGGCTCAGGGAGGTGAGTGGTTTGCCCAAGGACACACAGTAAACCAGCCAAGAAGCAGGCATCCACACCATGACAGTTTCCCTGCTTACGCCAGTCATGCAGAGAACACACTGATTGTACGAGATCATGGTTAAGAGCCCAGGTCAAGAGCCTGCCCCACTTGAAGTTCAAACCCCAGCTTGAAAATCATTTACCAGTTAGGTGACTCTCAGCAAGTTACTTAACCTCTTTGACCTTCTCACTTCTTAATTGTGAATTGGGACAATCATACTAACTTCATATGATTGCTGTAATAATCGAACAAGATAATGTATGTCAAAGTGACTGACACATAGTAGGAACTCAACAAATGTCAATATATTTCAACTTTTTTGGTGCCAAGGATTGAACCTAAAGGTGCTTTACCACTGAGCAACTTCCTCAGTCATTTTATTTTTTATTTTGAGACAGGGTCTCATTACATTGCTTAAGGCCTCACTAAGTTGCTGAGGCTGGCTTTGAACTTATGATCATCCTGCCTCAGCCTCCTGAGCTGCTGGAATTACAGCTGTGCTCCACCATGCCTGGTAATTTATTTCAATTTTTGAAGAGCTACAGTAGGCTTTCTTTTATTTTGGAAATTTGGGATATACTAAATGTGGAAGTTAAATGAGACTCAAGTCCTTTCATACCAGAGTTGGTTATATATGAATGTGTCACATCCTCGTGCATTTTGCAGACATTCAAGATAGTGTAGAGGAGGACAAGTAATAGGGTTCTTCTCAATAACAATGTTCATGTTCAAAATGAAGTCTTTAAAGCTGACACTTCTACCTTCTAGACTGTGTAGGGGTGTTCTGAAGGTGATAATTTCCCAGGAGATAAGAGCAAGGGAGTGATTGCCCGGGTGTCCTCCCACTGGATATTATATGGCAGTCTTGAGAGTCACAATCAAGGAGCTGTCCAGAGGCCAAGACCCTGGGGAAGCAGCAGTTAAGAGTCTCAAAGGCCTGCTAAACATCAGCTGAAAGCCTTGTCCTGGAAGACTTTAGAGAGGAGTATTAAGGTAAAGTACAGAAGCCCAGAGCACAGGGAATGTGTCCATGAATCCTGGGACCCACTGAGCATCATTGAACCACTTGTGGGCTTCCAAATTAAGGTAGTGTGGACCTTTGTGGGACTCTCTATCTGCTTTGGAGCTTAAATGTACTCTAAGAACTTCTCATGGAAGAGATAGACCTTGAGTTTTCCTGGTTTTGTAAGTAACCTTTGATCTCAAAGAAATGGGTGGTGGGTTGAATGGGGATCTCAGGGGAAAGTGGACTAATATCTAATTAGTGACTCTCAAACATTTTTACCTGGGCCCACAGCCTGAAATACATGCTACATGGTGACGTAGCAAGTGCACATGAGTGCACACACACACACCTGAAACAAGGTTTCATTAAGTAGTACCTATACTTACACATGTATTGCAGACTGGTATTTTATTTTCTATTTTATTATATTTCATTAAATTGATTTCAAGACCCACTAATGGATTGCAACCTGTACTTTGAGACACATTGGTCTAATAGATGATGACTTGTCCTTGAAGGTGATTGAGGAAGATGTTGTTCATGAATAATGAAATTCAGATGAGTAATGTCAAAGACTGAACAGCCTGACTGTATTCTTTAAAAGCTCCTAGCAGATCCAGAATCTGATTTTCTGTCACCTCTTAACACTGAGGTTGAAACTAGTAAAAACAAAACAGCATGAAGACTAGCAACATTAACTATCCTAGTTAGTACAGAGAACTGATTTAGGTGCTTGTTTGGAATTTAAAAAAATATGAATAGAAAACATTCTGTCCTTATAGTTTATAATCTAGTGGGAGAGATAGGCTAGATAATAAACACAAAAGTATGAGGAGATTTCAGGTATTGAAGCAGACTTAGCTGTTACAGGATACATCCCCCTCTAGAAATATAAACTTTAAATAATTATATGTGATAAATTTTAAAATATAAAATACAACAATTGAAAAGCATATAACCACATTCTAAAGCAAGAAGTAGAAGTTTATTTTTTAAAAATATTTATTTATTTATGTATCTTTAGTTTTAGGTGGATACATTAGTTTGTTTTTTCATGTGGTGGCCAGGATCGAAACCAGTGCCTCATCCCAGTGCCTCATCCCAGTGCCTCATGCATGCTAGGCGAGCACTCTACCACTGAGCCACCACCCCAGCCCCCAGAAGTGGAAGTTTCTAAGTCCCAGGAATGAAAATAAAACTAAAAGACAAAGTGCTTAAGGGGAGCTCACAGGAGTGGAAGTTTCTAAGTCCCAGAAATGAAAATAAAACTAAAAGACAAAGTCCTTAAGGGGAGCTCACAGGCCTAGGAGTCAATAATGTCATAAGATCTAGACTTTAACAATGATGAGGGCTGAAGAGTGAGCCCTAGGGTTTGCATGTTGGGGAAATAGAGCTGGGCTCCCTTCATAAAACTAGGAGCCATGAAGTGTTACCTATCCATGCAAAGGAACAGAAAACTCTACTCACCAATGGGATTCAGTAGAGAAGCTAGGCATCTTTCTGGGCCTGAGAATGAAAAGTCACCCTGAGCCTCAGGCCTGTGGGTACCAAACATGAGTGAAAATATGCACTACTCACAAGGTGTGGGAACCTCAATTCAAGAAAATAGAAAATAAACTGGTCCAGAAATGATTAAACCCAGAGGTCTCAGCAGATGCCACACTGCTGAACCCAGTGCCTCCTCCATTGCTAATAGCATGTAAGTCTCCCAAAGAACTAAGTCCTGCTGGAGATAAATTCACAACTGAATGCTGAAAACTACAAGAGGAAATGAGCCGGTATGAGAGAAAGAGTCTGCAGAAACAATATACTGAGCAGGGCTCAGGGCACACACCTGTAATCTCAGTGGCTCAGGAGGCTGAGACAGGAGGATCATGAGTTAAAAGTCAGCCTCAACAACTTAGTGAGACCCTAAGCAACCAAGAAAGACCCTGTCTCAAAATAAAAAAATAAAAAGGGCTAGGGCTAGAGTTGTGGCTTAGCGGTAGGGCACTTGCCTGGCGTGTGTGAGGCACTGGGTTTGATCCTTAGCACCACATAGAAATAAAATAAAGATATTGTGTCCTTCTACAACTAAAAAAAAAATTTTAAAGGCTGGGGATGTGGCTCAATGTTTAAGCACCCCTGGGTTCAATCCCTGGTACCAAAAAAAGAAAAAGAAACAATATACTGGAGAACTCAAATTACTATGTAGGTGGAAACAAATATATGCAAGTATTTTTAAGTTTTATTTTATTTTGGACAGATAATAACTGCATATATCTATGGAGCATAATGTGATGTATTGAAGCATGTATACATTGTGTCGTGATCAAATCAGGGTAATTGGCATATCCATCACTTCAAACATTTATCATTTCTTTGTGGTAAGAATATTCTAAAACCCTCTCATCTGCAAATTATATTGTTATATTGTGTGCACGTATGAATATGTAACGACAAATCCCAACATTATGTACAGCTGTAATGCACCAATTTAAATATATGGGGGAAAATCCCTCTCATGTAGCTATTTTGAATTCTACAATACATTATTGTTAACTATAGTCACCTGCTGTGCAATAGACACTAAAACTATTCCTCCTAACTGTAACTTAATACTTGTTAACCAACTTCCCAAGACCCACTCCCCACTCTGCTCTTTAGCCTCTGATAATCACCATCTACTCTCTGCTTCTATGAGATCAATTTTTTTTTTTTAGATTCCACATATGAGTGAGATCATGAGGTATTTGTCTTTCTATATCTGGCTTATTTTACTTAACATATGTTCTCCAGGTTCATCCATGTTGTTGAAGATAACAAGATTTCCTTCTTTTTCATGGCTGAATTGTATTTTATTGTATATATATATATATCCCATATTTTCTTTATCTATTTGTGGATGGATACTTATGTTAATTGTATTTTTAGCTGTTAGAAATAGTGCTGCAAGAAACATAGGATTATCATTATCACTTTGATATCTTTATTTTATTTCCTTTAGATGCATACCCAGCAATGGATTGCTGGTTCAAAATAAATATATTAAAAGTGTTCCCCAAAACAAAGGAAAGAATAAATCCAAAATGCAAGAATAAGACATAATGGGGGAGAAAAAGCAGAGTTGAAAAAGAACCAAATAGAATTTCTAGAACAAAACAGATGTTTTAAATAACAACAACCTACTGGAAGGATTTAATAGCTGACCATACTACTTACAGAAGATTAGTGAATTGGAAGATATATTGGAATGTAGCCAAAATACAACTCACAGAGTTAAAGTTGTGGAAAACATGAAGAAGTTGAGTCATGAAGGATAAATAAGAAGGACTAAGTTCCAGAAGAAGAGAACAAAGAAAGAAGAAATATATGAAGACAGAATGGGGGAGAATTCAACAGTACTGAAAGCAGAAATTAATCCTCAGTAAGTAGGAACACAATTAGGTATCTGAGCAGAATAAATTAAAATAGGCTTACACCTAGACACCTTGAAGTGAGACTACAGACATCAAAGACAAAAGACTTCACAGCTCCTGCATAATGACAATGAGACAGGCAGCAGGTTTCCCATTAGGAGCTAGGGAAACCAGAAGATATATAAATACAGCCTCAGAAAGCTGAAGAAAAAGAACTACTAAAAGTCCAAAACCAAGATAATTATTAATTAAACATGGAATAAAGGCAATTTCAGACACTAATGAAGTAGAGTTTACTATTTTGTTCAAAGAATTTCTTTGTTCCAAGAATTTCTAACACATGTACTTCAGCAAAAAAAAAACTGAGGGCCGGGGCTGTGGCTCAGCGGTAGCGCACTTGCCTGGCATGTGTGAGGCACTGGGCTCGATTCTCAGCACCACATATAAATAAAGGTCTATCAACAACTGAAAAAAATTTTTTTAAATTTAAAAAAAATTGAGTCCAAAGAGAAAAGCTGGGTTATTAGAAACAACCATAAGCAAAGATATTGGTAAATATGTACATGCCTCTGAATAATAATAATGATTATGACTATTTTGAAAGAGTACTAATATGGAATTAAAATATTAACCAATAAGTAACAAAAAGATGGAAAGATCCTTCTACTGTTTAAAAGAACAGAAATACAGACTGACAAGTCTTTGTTAAGTAAACTATGCATGTTTTTAAAAGTTAAATATAACCCGTTTCTCTAGAAATAATGTGTTTAACTTTCAAACTAGTAGGCAAGATGATAAAGAAAGATAAACTAGGGGCTGGGGTTGTGGCTCAGTGGCAGAGCACTTGCCTCGCACATGTGAGGCACTGGGTTCGATCCTCAGCACCACATAAAAATAAATTAATTAATTAAAGATATTGTGCTCATGTATAACTAAAAATATATTTTAAAAAGCAAGAATAAAGAAAATCTTATCAACGCTATAGAAAAGATGAGAGAGGAAAAAATCAGAGGGGAAGAAGAAAAGCAAAATAAAAAGCATGGTAAATAGAAAACATATACACCAAAAAAAAAAAAATGACAGCAGTTAAGTCCAAATGCATTAATCATAATAAATGTAGACATATGGAACTTCATTACAGAAGACTTTCAAATTGGAATTTAAAAATCCAGGTCTAGGCTATTCACAAAAGTCTTGCATAAAACATGAAATAACAGAAAGGGGGGAAAATGAAGATAAAGAAAAAGATATGCTAGGTAAATATTAAACAGAGGATATTGGACTAGCAGTGTTAATATCAGACAAGAACTTAAGAGCAAAAGCATTAATAAGGATAAAGTGGGACATTATTTATTATAAAAGGAACAATTCAATAAGAAGATTTATTGATCACCAAAATGGGAAGATCCTGCCTCAGCATCCTGAGTCCAGCCAGGGCAGGTGCCTCTGCCATGGCTGCAGAGCTGAGTGACTGCTTTCTGTCCTGGTCGCATTGACATTGGCTTGTACCTGCTGGAGCGGAGTATGCCCAGCATCTTGTGAGCACCAAGACAGTGCACTGCTGGAGTGAATATGCTGTTTTTCTCATGTATGGCTTATAATTGTTGTGTGGTCTAAGTACACATCTACTGCATGCTTTTAATATTTGGATTTTGTAAAGTCTGAGGGTAAAAAGATGAAACTACTAACCAGAGGACCCCAATGATGGGCAAAGGTAACAACTTGGGTTGGGAAAGAACTGAACCTTTTTTCTTAAAAATGTCCAATACCACTGATGAGTCCTGATATTTCTCTCAAACTCACTTCTGTGAGTAGGAGAGACTTAAGGAACTCTGGGATTTGAGTCAAAGGGGAGAGTTTGGTGTATATCTTTTAGTGGATCAGGTGACAGAAAGCAATGTGGCAGGAACTAGATGAGGCTTACTATTCACAGAAGTACCTATTTGTGAAGATGGATCAGAACCTCCATTTAACCAGTCACTCAGATGTGTACCTTCTGAACACATCTCCCTTTGTATATCATTGTCCTTCCAGGACTAATCACACTATGATTTGTCCATGGGACTTGGCAACGTGGTCTTATTGCTTTCCTCCTTCAACTCTGGCCAAAACACCCTAGGGCCAAGGCCTTGTTCTTGATAATGGAGCTGTTCTTCTCAAGAGCTTCTATCTGCACATCCTTTGGAGAATCTGTGTTTATTTCTATGTCATGAACCTTTTTGGGTAACTGCCACATCTGTCACATTGATTGAATTAACATCAGATACTTTATACAAAGTGAACCAATCAGATTGCCACTCTGGGTAGTTGGGAATTTAAATTGACAGGGCAGAGACCTAGACACTTGCAAGCAGAGTGACATTAACAGCATCATGAAGGAGAAGCCAATAGGATTTGGTTTTTGTTCTTCCCAAACCTAGATGTATAAAATATTCATAGATAGTGTCAGTAAATATCCCTTCATGCTTAAGATAGCTCAAGTTGCTTTTGCCCACTTACAGTTTTATTAGCATGGCTTAGTTAAAGAAGGTATCTCCTCTTCAGTAAAATTGTCTCACCTGTTGATTCAAACACTTACCATTCAGAAGCTCTGGTTCACTGTGAACTAAGGGTTCCAATATGGCAGCAATACAGCTCACCCCAATGCAGATACCGAGTCTGCCCATCATCCATTGAGTAGGACTATCTTCCCTCATCCCAGGAGCAGTAGCTAGAAGATTCTGACCTGAGCATTCCCTGCCTAACAGGCAGCTTGGACTCCTAAACCAGAGGCAGTAGATTTACCAAAGTGTCCCATTAACAGCTTCAGGCCAGGCAGGCAACTGGTAACCACTTCAGGATTTAAAATATGCTGAAATAACTAAGGAATCAGAGCAAGAACATAATTATTTTTATGCATTTTGGAGCTGCATCCAGGGGCAGTGCTGTCTGAGGACACTGGCTATACTTGATCCTGTACAGCTGTATTCCTTGGGCACTTTTGGTGTACCTGATCCTGAATTCTACCTGTGTGTAGCATGAGTTTACTTGTTATTTTGGGTGGTATTCTCATTGACCCTGGATATAGCAGATCCTGCAGGTTGTTTTGCAATAAATCAGAAACCATCAGGTTATATTGGGTGGGGTCCCCTACAGACCATAGGTATACTTGGCCACAGGTATACCTTGGCTGTTGGTCGGTGGCATTATTTCTGTGAACATGGTACCTCAGAGTCCATAGTTTTGCCTGGGCCTGACCAGCACAGCTTCCCCATTCTTATCAAGTCTTCTACATGGGAACCAGCCTCCCTTATTAAAAATAAATACCAATACAAGAAAAAATGTCAACCAATAAAAGCAGAAGCAGTTATAGAATTAGAAAATTTGTAAACACTGGAATCATAACTGATCCAAGCAAGATCATCCATGGATGATGCTAAAACAACTGGATGAAAGATGCTTAGAAAATAGGGTATTCCTGCAGCATCCAAATCCTGCCCCCCACCAACAGAGAATGTCTTAACCACAAAGGGGTAAAAGTACCTTTACGATGGAGACATCTAGTTAAAAATGATCAGATTTATCTTCACCAATAGTGGCAGAAATTGACATCATGTGCCCCCAGTGTGATAGCTAAGAAGGACACATCTCTAATGGGATGATAGTCCTACCAGAAACATTTAGCCTGAATTGAATCATGAGGAAATATCAGAAAAGTCCAAACTGGGGATATTCTGCCTGGACTTTCTAAAATTACCAAATTCATGAAAGAAAAAAAAAACTGAGGAACTATTTTAGAATAAAGCAGTTTAAATAGACAACATAACTAAATGCATCACAACATCTTAGAATAGGGTTGGGGTAGCTATAAAGGATGTTACTGTGATAATCAAGGGGTTCTGAATATGGACTCTATATTTGATAAATGTTAACTTCCTGAAAGTGATAATTGCACTATGCAGCATAGAAGAATGTCCTTGTTCTTAAAAGATAAATGCTAATGTATTTAGAGGTGAAGTGTCATTTTGTCAGCAATTAACACAGGAATGTTTCAGAAACAGAAAGGGAAAAATAAAATAAATGTGGGCAATAGGTATAAATTAGTGAGTCATAGCATAGTACACAGGTATTTCATTAAGCAATGAGCTGTTCTGTAGGCTTAAAGTTTCTCAAAATAATAAGTTAGGGAAAAAAACAGTTTTAAAGCAAATTCAACAAGCCATAATAAAATAATAATAGATCTAGCAGTCAGTGATAGTAAATGGCTGTTCAAATCATTAGGTGAAAAGCTGATGGAGGGAAAAAACTGAAGGGAACTTTATAATGGATAGATCAGTCTGAATCACTGATTAATCCTAATATGATAAAAAGAAAGACAATGAAAAACAAAAAAGAAACACAATGAGAAATTCAGTGGTCCTGAGGTGATGAAACAGGAAGTTCACAACACTGTAAAATATTCTTGCCAAAAAATTCAAACCTAAAGCCAAACAATTCTAGGATCTACTGATTTGAACGGACAGAGAAACATTACATATACCACAGGGTTGCCATTGGCAAAATCAATAATGAAGAAAATTCCACAGGACAAATGGCTCACACTTTCTTCAATAAATTGCAAGAAAAAAAGAAAGAAACTGAGTGAGGTAGGTTACAGTCCCAGCTGCTTGGGAGGCTAGGGCAAAAGGATCACTCAAGTCCAGGAGTTCAGGAGTTCAAGGTCAACCTTGGCAAAAAACAAGAACAACCCTCATCAAAAAAAAAAAAAAAAAAGGTGGGGGTGGGGGGGAGAAGGAAGAAAGAAAGAGAGAAGAAGAAAAAAGTATAACCTGGCTTATAAAAGAAAATTAGCAACATCAATCATATACACTGGGTGGACCTTGATTAGAATTTGATTTAGGGAAATTAGATCACTGAATGGCTATTTGATAAGGGTAAGAAATTATAGTTACTTTTCACTAAGATGATATTATTTGTGGTTGAAGGGCTTAAATTTTAGAAATATATGGAAATATTTATTGATGAACTGATTTGGTGTCTGTGATTTGCCTTCAAATTATCCTGGAAGAGGAAGCAGAGGCAGTAGGTGAAATAAAATCTGCCACATGTTGATAATTACTAAAGTTAGGTGATAGGACAACACAATTAAAAAAATAAAGATGCATATTTGAAATTTAGAATTTTTTTAAAAAAGCTTATAAAAATAAATAAACCCAAACCCCTTTGATATTTTCCAGATATAATCTTTGGAAGTAGCCTCTTTATTGCTGAAAATAATAAAGCCTCTTTTATTGTGTGGCTGTCCCCTCACATATAGGGCACATGTGAAGTGAGAGAGAAAAAAAACAAGGGAAGGGTGAAACAGAGGGCCACCATGAAGGTCCAACTCCTCTTTCAAGTGCAGTGTCACTTATGTGGGAGGGATTTAATATGTTTAAAGCCAGACTATTTCCTTGTTGGGTGGGAGAAGCCAACTTAGGCTCAGGAATGTGTTTACAAAGGCTAGTGGGTTGGTCCAGGGCTGAGGGAGGTGGTCAGATGAGATGTCCTTTTTTGTGAAGCTTTGTTCAAGTGGAGGTTCCAACATTAGAGGTCAAGGGTGGGGCTGAAGGGAAGACCCAAAGTACCTCAAGAGACAACTCCTCCAGTCTTCGTGCCTGGTCACTAAGTGCTCCAGGCATTCTGTGGCTTGGAGTCGAGGTCTGAACCTCCCTCCTGGTCTTCTTCATACAGCCGGTGCCTAGACCCATCTTCCTCCCATCCAGATCATCTTCCTCTCCTGTCATCCTCTGGCCCATTTTCATTCCTTCCCTCCTCAAGGCCCCTGCTCATATCTGTTCTCCATTCCTTGCCCTCTACCCTACCAGCCATCCCAGATCAGGGTCCAAGAGAAGGACAGCTTTTATGTGGCTTGTAAAATTCTATTATATCTGTATTCAAAACCTAGCAGCTGAGAAACACTGGTAATAAGCGTGTTATTAAGCGTGTAAATACACTTCCACTCCAGGGCCTCCAAGGGGCGGGGGCCAGATTCTCAGCTGGGGTGTCTCCCCTACATGCAAGTCCCTTCCCACCTGGCCTCCACCCAGAATCAGACCTTGTGCCCAGGCCCAGCCTCCTCCCGTCTCCAACCACCATCGTCCCCGCAAAACCCAGACTCTTGGAGAAAGGGGGCGGGGGAGAGGGCCTAAGAAAAAAAACATTAGGAAAAAAACTCCCACCCAGAGAGCATTCTTTCTGCAGCACTCAGGAAAAAGGATGTCTCACAGGGGACGGGAAGGCGAAATTTTTTCACATCCAAATGGATTGCAATTTCCCTCCATTTAGCACCTGAAGGTAATTAGCTCGAAGAGACTGCCGAGTGCGAAACACGTTCACGGAACATTAACTCTCACACATTCTCCAGTTGCAGGGAATTAATAGGAAAGATTAAAGTTTAAAGAGAGCAAAATGCCATTACCTCGCCAGCCACCTCTCTCCGCGGCAGTATCCAGCCCCCGAAAACCTCCGGCCACTGCTTGGGCCCGGGGCTCAGGTCTCAGCCTCCTCCAGCCTGGCTGGCTGGGGCATGTGGGTGTGCCCCATTGCTAGTGTTAGCATGTGCTCATGTGCGTGCATGTGTGCAAAACAGGGCAGCTCTGACCCTTCACAAGGCCATTGGAGCCACCCACTCCCATCACCATGAAGTTTGGGGTGGACAGGAACAGGTGTATTCTCCTCCAGCTGACACCTGGCATGGGTGTGTGTTAAAGTCATGGAAGGAGGAAGGAATGTGCTAGGAAGGGTCACTAGCATGGGCGTGTCCTTGTTTGGGGGCAGAGGGTGAGACCTTCCAGCTCAGCCAGCAATTGAGAGACAGAGGGTGTCGCTCCCACCTTGGGTATGTGTAGAGTCACCTGAGTGAGGCAGTGGAGGAGGTCACTTCCTTGCCCCCACTCTCTTGAGACAGGTGGGTCACAAACACGAGTGTGCACATCCGTAGTCTGCCACTGGCACACACAGATGGCCTTTGCCACTCTGCTTTTTCAAAGTTTAGGTAGGCTTCAAATTCTAAAGGTTTCTGTGTTGCTTCAGGATGTTAAGAAAAGAGAGACAGAGGGAGACAGAGAGAAGGGAGAGAGCAAGTGGGAGAGAGTGTGTGTGTGTGTGTATGTGTGAGGGAGAGAGAGAGAGAAAGAGAGAGAGGGGCAGAGGCAGGCAGGAGAGAGAGAGCGCGAGATGAAATTGAGACATGGAAGAATTTATTGCCCAGAAAATTCCATTCTGCTATCTGATTCAAAAAGTCCAGTCCCCCCAGCTTCGGAAAATCTATTTTCCACATTTTAATACCCTGCAGAACAGTCCTCATAACTCATCCGAGTGTGTTAAGCACAGTTTTATTAGATCTGAAACAAATTTTGGTGGGGAGATACTATAGGTCATTAACCATGGAGTAATTTTATCCTTGTTTCCCTAATGATGCCATAATGGCGAGCGAATTTCTTAACTAAAGACCAAAGAACATTTTGAAGGTCAGTTTCATCTGTGAGCTCCTTCAAGCGCTTCTCAGAGAAGATTGGAAAACTCGCCGATTTTTTGAAGAGTCATTAATAATGTGAAAGCTGAAAGCACCCTCCATTTGCGTTCCTGCTTTTTACCTTTTAATTTTATATCGTCCCCGCTCAGAGCCCCGCTCCCACTCCTTCACCCTCCTCTGGACCTCCCGCCCGCCTACCCGCCCCACACAGGGAACAAGGCTGCCTGGTACCTGGTACCGGGCTGGCTGTGGGGGGCCAATGCGGGTTGCAGCAGGAAGGCAGGAGCGCTGGAGAGGCCAGAAAGACCCCTCTGGTCAGGGGACACCTCTGAGATGGGGGACCTTTGCTATATTCCAGAGCGTGTGCACTGTTTGAGGATATTGTTATAGGCCTGGTGTGTATATGCATGTGTGTGCATGTGTGCAAATGTGTATTGTAGGGGACTGAGGTCTCCGGATTGTGTGCTGGCAGTACATGCATAGGTAGGGGACCAATAGGGACTTGGTAGTCTATAGAGACAGGTGCCCCCTGTTGCAAGAAGGCTGGGAAAGAGGATTAAAAATGAACAGAGTCCAGTGACCTGGGCAAGGGGTCACTTGGAGACTTTGGGTCACTTGGCAGCATGGAGGTCTCCTAACTGACATATATATACCACATGAGAATATTTATAACATGTTGTGAACTGCACACGTGTGTGTGTGTGTGTGTGTGTGTGTGTGTGTGTGTGTGTGTGTAAGAGCCCCAAGTCACCTCCCAATTAGTAAATGACATTTAGGACAGTGACCATTATTTGGTCCTATCCCTAACTCCTTGTTGCACTCAACTCTTGTTCTCCAGGCTGAACCCCCTCATTTACCTCATTATTTCCAATGTCTGATTCCTTGGACCCCCTCGTTTCATCCCAGGCAGGCCCCCACCCCTGAGACCCTATCCAGGCACTCCTCACCCATCTGATGGCTGTCATTGCAGGGTGCCCAGCCAGGAGCCGTGGTGGGGCAGCACTTCTCCGTGTGCACGAGTTTGGGGAGGAGGGGGCGGTGTGGTGACACTCCATGCTCCCAGATGTGGTGGCAGCGATAATTCCAATTTTATGCCTTTGTTATGGCTTTAATCACTTTCTTTATGCGTTTTGTTCCAGCGATCAGGGAGAGACACCTGATAGGCAAAGAGGATACCAGGGGAACCATTTTTATTTGGAATGTGGTGAGAAGTCTAATTAGAATCTGAATTCTGCTGAGCCTTGAAATGGCCAGCACTTTATCCTGATCGCCTTAGATATTGTTTCGAGTCAATCATCTGTCATGGTGCGGCAGGCGAGCCTCCCTTCACACCACGCTCCCTCCTGCCGCAGGCCTGGCCAGGGCACACGGGGGAGGCAGGGAGGCCACCCTCGCAGAGGTGTGCGCCTCCTCCTCCTCCAGGGGCCCCCTGTTTTGGATGGCTCGCCCTCCCCTGGTGAGCTCTGTCTTTGCTGGGATGCTGAGTTTGCGCTCATCGCGGTGGGGCTGCAGGAAGAGGGTGCTGATGGGCCTGAATTCAAAATATGAAATATTGGGCTGTGGCCAACTAGCCTGAGGCACCTCTTAAATGCTCCCAGCATACTGACCACTCCACCACTCTCCATCAATGGTCTACAGTTTCTGTTCCTTCGCTCTTCCCAAACGTTATAACCCTCCCATCTGCTCACCATACCCCAAACTTGCTGCTCCCATCGCCAGTCCTTCCTTGGCCCAGTGTGGGCCAAAAAATACATTCAGCTCCACTCCTCTGACTTCCTCTCTAGTCCTTCTGCTGGGGTGCCGCCTTGCTTAGTGCCACTACCATCTGTTAAGTCCCCAGACTGGTTCTACCTCCTCCAGAAAGCCTTCCCTGACTACCTAAACTCATGGTGCATGAAATTCCTGAGACCTGGGCCAGTCACAGCATAGGTCCAGCCTGCACCTGCCAGGCAGATTGCACACATGCCCTCCCACCCTGCCACCCATCCCTTATATCTCTTTCCTGCCTTTAAGTGGCTTCCAACTGTCCTCTCTCTAAACTGCTTTGCATGTATGTTCCCTAAATCTCCCCCAAGTCCCTCTGAATATAGCAAAATGTAAAGTTACATAGAAATAAATGTTAGAAAAAATATTACTTCTATTTACAAATTCATCTCCCCAACCACATCTGGAGTTCCCCAAAGTCAAAGGTCTGACCATCCCTCCCCACTTCCGGCCTTTCTACCACTTAACTATGAGCAAAAGGGGTCCAGGCTCAGAGCCAGAGCTACATCATCACCTCTGAAAAGTCTTAGAGTAGTAAGGTTTTCTGCCTCTAGCTTCCCCTCTCCACCTGTCCTCCACCATACACATGGTGGAAGACATGGGCATTATGGGTGACTATGAATAAGTACATACAGCTTCTGGCAGGTGGAGGGGAATGTGGTCTGTGAACAATGTCTCCATAGGAGAAGGCATGGAAGGTTGGTGTGTCCTAGGAGGGTCAGTGATCCCCATATGGTCAATATCATAAAGCCTTTTTAGATGGGGTGCTCAAGGTCTGCATAGCTGGTCAGTGTGGCCCATGTAGCAGTGTCATTATGAGTCTAATGGATGGTCGCTGCCCTTTAGAAAATATCAGTGTGGCAGGCCTGCTAAAGAGGTGTGGCCAGATGACTCAAAGTGTCCCCAAAAGACTTCTCAACCCCTTCATCTTCTCATTCCCATCTGGACTCCAAATGCAATCCCAACTCATTTTATTCCTGAATGATCTCTTTTCCTGTCTCTCCCTTCACTTTTCCTTGTCCCTGAGCTTTGGGTGGGCAGTGAAGATGGCCCAGCTATGGTCTAGCAAATTGTGGGACTCATAGCCAGGACCTAGGGAGGTTTTCTGGAGTGCACGAGCAGGACTCAAGAGTTCTTCCTTCTTCCATTTGCTCATCCAGGAGGCACAGCTGCCTTGGTACCAACCACACTGGCAGCGGGAGAGGGAAGCACTGCAGGGAGTCAGAGGGGAACTGGGAGTTTTCAAACTGAGAAACTTATTTACAGAGGAAGACAGGACAGTGGCTGGGGTGGGGTGGGGTGGCAATACTCAGGAGCAAGCTTCCTAGTAGGAAATTACAATCTGCCACTAACATGTAAGTAAAAATTAATATATCAGATCATGATGTGTGTGGGAACGTGTGATGGAGGGTCAGTGGGTGAGGGACTCAGGCCCCTACTGGAAGAGGCGAGGCCCCTGTACACATGGTCTGCCCACACAGTAGGGGGGCTCCCCACACAGTAGGGGGGCTCCAGCTCTGGCTGCTGCTGCCTCATCTACACAAACAGCAGGAGATCAGGCTCCAGGCCTAGGAAACACATGTGCTGGGCGAAGAAGGTCCTGGTGGGTGGGAGAACAGAGATGCCAAAGTTGGTAAAGGCCTGGCCTCTTCCTGTCTCAGAGACCCTCGAGGCACTGTCCTCTCTCTCCATCCAGAGCTTGGCTGCAGTGGGGGTGGATGAAAAGGAGGAGAAACTGTTGGATAAAAAGAAATTTGAAAAAAAAAAAAGTAAGTGAAATATTCAAACTGGAAAGTGATATTATAGAAACTGCAGCCCACGGCTCAGTGCATTCAAATTTATTCAAACTCGGCGCCTGACAGTGATGGATGCGGCAGCTTTTCCCACAATATGGAGAAGGCGCGGGGGCATTTAGGACTGCGGGTCCCCTCCGGGAGGGTGGGGGCCCACAACACCTCCCCTTGCTCCTCCTAAATGGGAAGCAAGGTTCTGAGTCCCATCCCCTCTGCTTTGCTTCCCTGATCCCCTGTCACTTCCTGTACCCCAGGACTCTGGGGGTCCTGAGAGACCTAGGCATCACCGGCCCAAGTGCATGGGGTATGGCCAAGGGCAGAGGCAGCAGGCTGGGGACCAGTGATCTCCATTACCAGGGAAGAGTCTAGCCAAGCACATCCAGGAGACAACTGAGCACGGGTGTGGCCTACATCAGAGACCACAGCATGGTGGCATGGTTTATAGCCAAATAATGAGCATGAATCCAACAAGCCCCGAGACATGCTGAGATCTGAGGGTCTTAAGGCTCCAGAGTCATGGGGCAGTCCATCTCACTGATTCCCACTTTCCTCCCCAGGCAGCTTGGCAGCCACTTCATCCAGAAGAAGAACACGAGGAGGGAACAGCAAGTGTGGGGGCTTGGCCTGAGCTGCGGACATGTGATGGGTGCCCTAGGGTTCATCTGTGCACTGGTGTCCCCTGTGTACAGGAGCTTCTTCCAGCCTGGCATCAACTACCCCGACTCCACCACACTTCCCTTCTCAAACTACTCCCTCAACCTGGGGGTCCAGCCTCCTGACAACTGCATACATCTAGGGCTTCTCCAGAGATTCGTGCACTCTCAGAGCTGCAGCAGGTGCTGAGGACCTTCATCCCTAATCCCAAGACCACCCATGGTGCACGCAGCACATGGCTTATCTGTTCAGAAAAGCTAGCCACAGCTTGTGACTCCCCAAGTTTGTAAATAGCCCTATTACCCATCATCCTGTTACAAAAACCGTGGGACCCCTCTCTTCCCTCCCAACCCCTACCTTCAATCAGTGAGCAAGTTCAGAGATATTTCCTGACGTCCTCTGCACCCACCTTTGCCTCACCATCACCATTGTCCCCATGAAAGTCCTTATTACAGCTTTCCCGGGTCACTTCAATTCAACCAAAAACTTATCAAGTACATCACATGCTCCAGTCACCAGGTGAGACCTCTTCCTCTGCCTTGAAGTTCTACTGTTTCCAAGTGTTCCACACACTGCTGCCAGATTAATTTTCCTAAAGCACAGCTCTGATCATGTCATTCCCCTGCTCAAAAACCCTCAATGACTCCCCATGGCCTACTAAATAAAGTACAAACTCCTTACTCTGATATTCATGGCCCTTTGTGATCTGGCCCCTGCCTGGTCCTCTCTCCAAACCTTCCCATCACTCTCCTTCATGGTCATATTTGCCAGCCAAATCGGACTCAAAGTGGTTCCCCCGAACATTCCCCACCCAGCTATTCCCCACCTCTGTGTACTCATTCATCCTCTTCCTCTGCCTTCCACACTTCCTTCTGGAATAGCATCCCCCTCCAACACCCATCCCTGCCTGTCAATATTCCACTCCTCTGAAAGACCCAATTCAACTAAAGCCATTCTCAGAATATTCCCAGTAGCTAGGTATGTACTGGCTACCACTATGATTGTTGTTGTTGTTGTTATTATTCTCCCTAAAACCACCACCACAAGGGGTATCTCTTCCCTAGAAAACTTACAGCCTCTCTCTCCAGCTTTACTGGCTTTCATGGTACAATTATTACTTGTGTGGTTGCCTTACAGCTCTCCTGGATTATAAACTTCTTGAGGGCCATGACTAAGTAATGTCCATTTGTTTCCTCCCCAGCCCCCAGCCCAGGAGACTCCATAAACACTTATTCAATAAGTGAATGAATGAATGGACCAGTACAGCAGAACTGGCTGGGATTGGGCTGCATGACACAGACTTGACTCTTCTGAGCTTCCTGTTCTGGACAGTGATCACTTAAGAGTTCCCTGTCATTACTCTCAGACCTCCTGACATGCACTCAGGTGAGCTGGGATATGCGCGTGCAGGCCGTATGACAGGTGTGTCATCCCTCCAGAGCAAGAGGGATCGTGGCAGAGTTCAGCCTTCCCCACTCATCAATCAAAGGGCACTTACTGACAGCTCCTCAGAGCCAACCCTGGGCTCTGCTGCTGTGGGGGATGAGTGGGGGTGAGAGCTGCCCTCTGGGGGTTCACAGTCTAGTTGCTCCTTAAAGATAGGGTCTGTGTCTCCTCCTGTGATTCTCAGACCACAGGGGCTCAACAGACTGTGGCAGTCACTGGGAAGGCT
The DNA here is from genome assembly GCF_052094955.1 of Ictidomys tridecemlineatus. Classification (NCBI taxonomy): domain Eukaryota; kingdom Metazoa; phylum Chordata; class Mammalia; order Rodentia; family Sciuridae; genus Ictidomys; species Ictidomys tridecemlineatus. The sequence goes on along the minus strand of NC_135477.1, from coordinate 26,417,432 downwards.
GAAGTACTAGGTAAGCCCTTTCCTCCCAGCTGCCCTGAAATGCTGCTTAGTCCAGAAGTGACTCTTTTACCCCTTTGGTGTTAGATCTTACTGCCCCTCTCCAGACCCAACTCCTCCATTGCTCTCTACAGATTCTCCCCGGCAGAGCCCAGATCACGCAGCTTAAAACCACTTTACAGATGGGTAGAGGGATGTGGTGAACAGTTGGCTGAAAAAATGAGCAAAGAGCTGAACAGGTTGGCACAAATAACACTAGCCAACATTTATTGAGAACCTACTATACTAATTCCTTTGCTCACATCTGCTGATTTGCTCTTCCTTTCAGCCCTATGAGCAGGGACATTTATAATACCATTGAGGAAAAGGAAACTGAGACTCAGAAAGGCAAAATGACAAATTTAAGAGTACCCAGCTTATCTGTGGCAGAACTTAACCAGGCACCATCTACATGAGGCCTCCTCTACTCTGAGGCCTCCTGGCAGGTCCTCTCCTATCTCCCCATATCCCCAGCCCTTTGGAGACTAAGGTGGGTATGGGGTAGACTCCTGTGAAGTAGGTTCACAGAGTGGTGGGGAGTACTGCAATGCCCTGTCACATACACTGATGGAGGACCCATGGTGCTGAAGGGTTAGGTTCCCTTGGAGGTATGGAGAAGTTGAGATGGAGCCTTTGTTTCCCAGCAAGGAGTCTTCCCAGCCCCCTTGGTCCCTTGGCCTTAAGAGGAGAGAGTGGCACTCCTCAGGCCAGCAGCCTGTGCAGCAGGGTCGGGGCGCTGGGGGCGCCCCCCTCCCTGCACGGCCTCCCCTCCCAGCCTCCCCTCCCGGCCACATACAAACAAGCGCGCTAAACTCCAGGAGATTTACAGCGGGTGGCTGGGCGGCGCGGGCCCGGCCGCCGGTGAGATATCTCCAAACAGCGCACTAACCACTTTCCATTTTATACCTCACCAGCTTTATAGCATCTTAAGGATTTCTGTGCACGGCTGGCTTCCCGCCCAGGGAAAAAACCCAGCCTTGTAAATAAATACTAAATATATATGAACAGAGACGACAGCGAGCCAGCGGAGGAGGGGGACAGGGTGGGGGGCTACACGGGGTGGGGGCGGCAGCCCAGGGTCCAGGGACCACCCGGAAAGAGGATGAGGCAGGAGTCTACCGGAGTGCCCAAGACAAAGGCAACAGGGAAACCGCGGCTGACAGGCAGAATAGGGAACCTGAGATAGCCACCGAGGTGGAGGCAGAAAGGGAGATGGAGGCTGAATGGAGAAGGCCCACATGGACCCTGTGCCAGGCAACAGTTTGAGGAGGAAGAGAAGCACCTCCCCCAACAGTTCGGAAGGGACTGGGACCCAGCCATAGGCCCCCAGTGTGTGTGTGATGGCTTGAATGTCCAGTGTGTGCTATGTCATGACAGCTTCAAGGAAGGAATCTGTGTTTGCGTGTGTGAAAGCTTTTGTGTGTGCGTGGGGTAACGGGGTATTTGGTGGGGGTAGAACTGTGCTGGGGTGATTGGGGTGTTAGTGGTGCATGAGCAGGACTTCTATAGGGTGTTCAGAGTGTTGGGAACTGTCAGGGTTAGGATATGTTGGGGGGCATGGGGAGGCAGGTGTGTATGGGTCTGGGGCTGAGTTGTGGGACTGAGCAAGGCCTGTATAGCAGATGCTCTGCAGGGTCTTGGGGTGGGCTAGGGGTGGGCTAGGGGTGGGGAGACATGAGTAGTAAGCTCACCATAAGCCAGGATGGGCCTCAGAGGAGTGTGGGCTGGATCTGAAAGCCAGTGTCCACTGTGTGTTGGGGGCCATCAGGATGGCTTTTGAGTGCTGCCAGGTAGTCATGCCACCCTCTTCCCACACCCCCTCAGTGAGTCTTTCCAGAGGTTCTAGGGCCTTCTCTGCAGTGGCCATCGGGAAGAAGGTCCTGGTACTGACTGAAGTCCCTACACCATCCCTGTTCCAGCTCTGAGGTCTCTGGATGGGAACCAGTCAAATCTGGGGGGCAGGAGGGACCATCTTTTCCTCTCTCAGGGGACCCAGCGATCCCTTCTCGTTCCCCCCTTGTCTTCGATATTAAGTATTCAAACCTCATTTACATCCTTATTTTTCAATTTGCTGCCACAGTAGTTTAATTTATTCGATATAATTTCTTTTTCTGAGGGGACATTAATCATTGCCCTGTGCTTTTGGGCGCCTGTGGGATCTCTGTGTGTATATGTGTGTGTGCGTCCGCATCTGTGTGTGTGCGCGCGCGCGCACGCGCACAATGGGGGGGGGCTGTGTGTATCTGTGCGTGCGCATCTGCACCCCTGTATATCTGTGCTTGTGATAGCTGTGTCTGCGTGTGAGGTGCAAGTTTGTTGTATGAGTGTGTGTCGTTCTGAGAGAGTGTGGTTCTTTGTGAGAGGATTTTATGAGTGTGAGAGTGGGGGTGGGTGTGTTCGGGTAGAGGGTGATGTGGGTGTACTGAGTTGATGGAACCCTCTTCTTCAGAACCCTCCTGGCCCTCCCAGAATGTCACCAGAAGGGGAAGTGGGCAGAATAGTTGGGGGTCAGGAGATCCCAGTCACACCAGCTCTGGCCTTCCTTGGACTGAACAGTGAGTTTGAAGACTCCCCCACACTGGGGAACCTCAAGGGTGGGTTTCTTCCATGTCCCTTGCTGGGCTCCGCCTCATTCCCTGTCCTGAGAATGTGCCCTGGACAGCTGTAGCTGGAAATCCACACCAGACTCCATGATCTTTCAAGAAGGTGAGAAAGACTGAGAGAAGGAGAGAAAGACAGACAGGGACGAGCCAGGCAGGCCATGGCAGGGGAAGGAAGAAAGAGGGAGGAAGGGACATGGAGAATGATGGGAAGAGGAGCGGGAGAGAGGGAGAAGTGAGCCAGCCAGCAGCCGCGTCTCAGCCCATAAAGTCCCTGGAATGGGAGGAAGGGGCGAGGGAGACTCTCGCATCAGCTCAGGCCAGTCATGGCTCAGTGCAGCGTGAGGGGGGGCAGGGGTTAGGGCTGGTTTTCTTTCAGGAGCTGAGATGAGTGAAGTGACTTGGGGGAGGCTTGTTTGGAGAAAAGAGGCAAGAAGAAGGGGGAAGGAGAAGGAGGGAGAGAGAAAGCCCCTCCTGAGGAAATAATTCAGGGGACTGACACGAAGCAAAATTTCAGGGGATGTCCAAGGATAGCAGAGGAAGCTCCCCCATCTGACCCCTCCCAGCAGCTCTCCCCCTTCACCCTCAGGGTATTTGGGCAAGACCATGTCGTCCTGAGACCACCCTCTTTGGGCCCCAGGCCCCAGAAGTCCTCAATTTCTTTCTCTGGCATGTTCTTGGTGTCTCCTTTCTCCTATGGGGTGGGGGTGGGGTGGGGAGGGACTGGGGGCGATGGAGTTGACGGGAAGGTCTGCTGCATGCCAGGAGCTGTGCTGGGATTGCATCTGTGACAGCTCCTTTACTCGTTACAACTCCATAAGACTCCATCTCCCCACTTCAGCCAGGAGCAAACAAGATGTCAAGAACACGTGCAAAGTCCGGACTTCAAAGGGACCCACCTGGGTTGTGCCGTGCTGGGCGGGGTGCTGAGATAATCCCAATTCCTTTGGTTCTTCCTAGGGTAGTGTCCACCCCACGTTTCCTGTCCTAGCCATTGCACAGACACATATACACTCACACGAAACATAATCTGGGGACCCAAGGCCAAAGCAGAGAGTTGTCACCCGGGGCTGTGTGACTTTGCAGCTGATTTCCCGGGTTCCACCTGTTGGGCCCTGAGGACTTTGTCCTGGGGAAGATGTGCTTGCTCCCATAGCCTTTAGCCCCTGGGCAGCACCAGGCACTGACTACCCCTTGGGCTCCTTTGGGTTTTGCCTTCCCTCTCCCCCAGGGCTCAGAGGCAGGCCAAGGACCACTTCTGGAAGGTGTCAACCAACCTCTCAGGCTCAGTGAACACTGGCCTGGAGCCTTGTCTCTGTCATGAGGACCTGGATCAGTTTCAGAGAGCTCGAGCTGTCCATTATAGATCAGCCAAATAAAGGCCTGAGTTTGCGGGGTGGGGTGCTTCTTTCTCTTGGTCTACAATTCTGAAAAATGGACATCATAGAATCTACCACTGCAGTGCCCAACCTAGCATCTGAGCCTCCAAACACTGGATTTTTTTGCAGTCTACAAAATGAACATGGTCTTATACTGAATCCGAATGTCCAAACATCTGAATACCCAAGACTTCCAACATCCTAGCATTTGAGCGTCCAGGTGACAGAGCACCTCAGGCCTACTGACTGTCTGTGGAAGGAGGTGGGTAAGGAAGTCTAGTGAGGCTGGCTCTTTAGGCCCCTCTATCTTCCTGGCTTCCTCCTGATTCCCTTGAATTCACCTACCTACAGTGGCCACTCTGCCTTCTCTACCATCTGTGGCTTGGCTTAGGCATCACACGCAAGCCCCTAGTGGGGACACATCACACAGAAACCATCCCCCACCCAGTACCCACCCGGGTCAGTGATAACTCGGTGATCACAACAGGGGGTCTCTGGGCATTTGGGGGAGGGGGCAAGGGGACAGGCCTGGGGCCGAGGAGAAGGTAGCGCGTTCATTTGAATAATGGGCAAAATCAAATTAATTCTACATTAAATAGTTGTGAATAAAGGGTTGAAGTCAGCAGTTTCAAACTTGTTTTCCTTAATTACTTTCCGTGTTTAATGTCATTAAGAAGATTAAAAATTCATTAACAAGAGTACTAAAGTGGCAAATCAGGAAAGCGATCACTCCAGGTTAGAAACTCCGCTGAGGCCGCACAGTGAGACTTCTGCAGGGGGGACTGGGTGGGGGTGGGGGCCAGAGAGTCTTGGGACAGGCACATACCCTCACACACTCCACGATGAGTGTCAGTAACATCCACACACATCTGTAACACGTGGCAGCTGCATGGGCACCCACCCTCATATGTGTTCTGTGGGGCTCAAACTCAGGACCTCTGTGATTAGGAGAAGACAGTGTCCCTAATCAAGTCCCCAACTCCATAAACCTCTCTCCCAGGAAGGGGACAGAGAGATCAAACTTTTTCTGTGACCAGCAATGTCTGACCACAGGAATTGAGGTGGCCCGGCATCTAGGAGCTCACTTTCTGCTCTCCCTGTCACCTCTGCTTCTCCAGTCTCTCTTTCCCTCCCCTCCCACACTGAGGGCTCTCCTAGGGCAAACCCTATCAATTTCCTGGGAGGAGTCGCTGCCTTTGAGGCTTAATTATCCTGAAAAAGGATCCCTTTTGTCTCCTTAGCTTGTTGTGGGGGGAGTGAAGGTTGGGGTGGGGTCACATTTCCTCTGGTGGAGGGAGCAGGGAGACAAAGGCCACCCTGGTCAGGGAGAGAGTAGGGCAGACACTGATGGGGAAGTAGAACCCACTGTCAGACCAGACCTGACCCCAACCACAGAGTTCCATCCCAGACAGCACCCACCTCTAACACCTCACCCCTTGCCCAGACTCTTCACCCTCTTGTTGGCTGACTACCCAATGCCCAAACTCCAGGCTTCAACCCCTGGCCATGACAGGCCCCTCCCTGTGTCAGGATGCTCTTCCCTAGAGCTATCACCATCTCTTTGATGGTATTTCCAGCTTTTTCCGCTAGCACCCCCCCAATCCTCAGGTCCCTGTCAGGGTTTAGGTCACCTAGAGTATACATGCCTTATGTCTTTAGGCTATGGAATGTCTCCAAGTCACCATGTTAGCAATTTAGTGTGTGACAGTGTGATGTGACTTTGTGTGTGTGTTTGTGCACACGCATCCAAATATCTGTTTCTGTGGGTCTGGCTGTGTGAGAAGAGCCAGGATCTCAGCTGGAGAGTGTTTGGTTCATCCTAAACAAATGCAGTTGGAGAAGTCTGTGGTGATCCCATCAGAAGGAGCTCTCATATTCTATAGTAGGAAAACCAAACTCTATGACAAAGTCCCAGTCCTAGGAATAAACTCAAGAGCAATGAACACAGGTACACACAAAAACTTGTTCAAAAAAGGGAAGTACTACTTCATGCTACAACATATGAATATTGAATGCATGCTCTTGCATGCTAGGCAAGTGTTCTTCCACTGAGCTCTATCAGAAGCCCCTGGGTTCAATTTCCAGAACCACTAAAGGGGAAAAAAAGAAAGAAAATGTTAAGTGAGAGAAACTAATCACAAAAAAACATACTATATGATTCCCTTTATATGTAATGCCACAATAAGCAAATATGTAGAGACAGTAAATAAATTAGTGGTTGTGCAGGGTTGGGGCAGTGGGTGAGGGATGCTGGGGGAAAGAGGAGTGACTATTATTGGGCATGGGGGTTTTGTGGGAAGTGATTAAAATGTTCTAAAATTTCTTGTGGGGAAGGTTGCACCACCCTCTGAATATACTAAAAACCACTAAAAACCACTGACTGTATACTTCAAATAGGTGAATTCCATGGAATGTGAATTATATACTAATAAAGTTATAATTTTTAAAAACAATGAAGAGAGAAGGTGGCCCTAGAACCCTTGACTCTAAGTTCACACTCTTTCCCCAAGTCCTCCAATGCCTCAAACAACTTGCTCTGGAAACTTGAAGTCCAAGTCTTACAATGTGTGTAGCATCCTGGTTTCTCTAGAGGGTTGTCAAGTTTCTGCCTAAGATAGAATGTCTTGTTGTGTGTGCACATCTAAGTTTGTGGCCCCAGTAGCTCTGTGTGTCTCTCCAAGTGTGACACTACACATCTGTGTCAAGGCCATATATCTCTATTGGAAAGTTCAGGTCTGCCTTGCTCCATGTCTATGGCTGTCTATGCATCTCCACTTGTTGGCTGGGCCTCTGTGTGTCTGTCTGCATTTGAAAACCTCTCTGTGCATTCCCATGTCTCTGAATAGTAAGTAGTTATATATCTATGTCCATTAGGCCATGGGACTTCATAGGCATGTGTTCACATGCCCATGTCTGGCATTGTTTCTGCCTGTCTTATGTGCCTCAGTGGATACCCATGGGTTTCTTAATGTTTGGCCTAGAATTCCGGCTTCTTATGCTTCACCTCTGGGACTCAGCCTATGCCTCTCTGTCTCTGTAGGAGCCCATCAGTGTGTGGGTATTCTGGCTCCTCACAGGTCCATCTCTGGGAGCCTGCATCTATACAGTGGGGCCCATGAGTCTGTCCATCTGAGTCTGTGTGTCTGAACCCCTCCTCCAGGCACCAGCCCCAGAAGGGGCCTGCCTCCCCATCTCTGCCTCTGACAACCGTGGTGAGTGAGCGTCACAGTAAATTCATGGCCGCCTGGCTGGGAAACAGGCGGCTGCAATGGAAAGGAAGCGTGGATTTGCATATTGAATTAAAATTAAGAGCTAATTATGCAAATAAATTATGACATTTGGCAGGAGAATTTGCTTCAAGATCATTTATTACGTTCTTTTTATAACAGTGTGAGCATTTAACGGTCAAAGACAATATTTTAAGGGAAAATTAACGCAAGATTATTAACCTAAAAACAATTCCACGTTAATGAGATAGTGAGCTGGTCCCCCCCCAACACCTGGGCAGGTCTACAGCTAAGCTGGAAAGGCCTTTTTCTCCTCCCCTCTTTCCTTCCCCCAATCTGCAGGTAAGGGATCTGGGAAGGGACCTAGGAACACAGCAGTAGCCTTTTCAGTCCTCTTAGGTGGGGAGGCCATGTCTGAGCAGAAGGTCAGAGCCCTGGGCTGGATTTAGGAGGCCAGCAGAGGATGAGCTAAGTTCCCACTCCCAGGGAACCCTCATCTGATAAGGACAAATGTAGTCCTGGCTTTGAAGGAATATAGACCTGCCCTAGAAATGACTCTAGTTCAAATACCAGTTTGGGATAAGGCTTGGAAAGTGGGTTTAAACAACCTGGTTATGCCTCCTGATACTCTTATCTCCTTCTTCTCTTAGGCTGTAAAACCCCCATGTCCCCCAGTGTCCTCCAGGCCCTGGGTGCTCTAGAACTCTGCTCTCTTCCTCTCTAGTCCCACTGTCTCGAAATTTCCTCCATGCCCTTAGTCAGCCAGCCTAGCTTCCCTAGGGGGCATCAGCAAGGAAAGGGAGGCCCTAGTCTAGGTCTCCCTGTGATCCTCCAAGCAGTCCTATAGCAAGCAGGGAGTGAGCCCCATAGGAAGTGGGGGATGACTTCTTCCCTAGCCCCACTCTTCTTCCTCTGCTATCTCTGCATGAGTGTGATGATATGAAGAGATGGGCCATTTAGTAAGGGCTTAGTGGCCCAGATTGAAAAGAGCTATCTAGCCCTTCCCACCATGTGAGGACACAGTGAGAAAGCGCCATCTTGGAAGCAGAAAGCAATCCCTGACTAAACACCCAGTCTACTGGCGCCTTGATCTTAGACAGTCCAGCCTCCAGAAAAAGGAGAGCAATAAATTTCTTTTGCTTATAAATTACTCAACCTAAGGTATTTTTTTATAGCCACCCTAACAGACTAAGATTGCCTCCCTGTGTCTGTGGTGTAGGACATCTGCACTGTCTGGTCCCTGTGCTAGCTCTGTGGTCTTCAGACTGAGGACAGACTTCTGTCTGAATATTGGATCCATGGAAGAAAGTCCAAGATCTTCTCATTGGCTCCTCTCCTGGACAAAAATCTTGGGTAGAAGGTTCTTGCTCTGATGCAGACATGTCCCTTAGAAGGCAAGATGCTATTAATTGCCATTGCTGAATTCCAGTATTTGGTTCCTCCTGGGGCGACTACAGGGAAGAACAGCATTTCCTTATACTAGGCTCCACCCCCAGACCTGGCCTTTCCCTTGAGCTGTGCAAAGCCCCTGAGAGGCAAGGGCGGGTATCAGTGGGGTAGAGCAGGGTGGCCGGAAACACCATAACTTGGGGCTTAGGAGAATCTTAGGTTCCCTACCACTCACTGGCAGGTCACATTCCCTGAGCTAGTGTCTGCCCCTCTAGATCCCCTCCCACCCCTATGCAGCCTGCTGGGCAATGGGAGGCAGGCACACACAGTCTGCATAAGTGGCTCCCTTGGACCTGGCCAAAAGGGGTTCTAGGCAAGATGGTTCTGGTAGTTTCTCCACTCATCTTTGTCCCTTTTAGACCTGGCTTGGGCATGGTGTGTCACTGTTATTAGCCCCAGGAACCCTCAACTTCACTTGTACTTTTCTTAATTCCTACTCATACCTTTATAAATAGTTGCTCTATTAAATTCTTCTCAGATGACCTAATAGACTACATCCTATGTTCTTGCTAAAACCCTGAGAAGTACATTCCCAGAGAACCTCGATTTCCTCATCTGTAAAACAAGGTTAATAACATACACCTGACAGGTAATTGTACACAGCCAGTGGAATGAGGCATATCAAGGTGTAATTTATAGATCACAAATCCAAATGCTGGTGTCTTGGTAGAGTCAAGACCAGGAGTTAAGTTGATGTTGAAACTCCCTCTGATAAAAAGATCCTGTGTGACCTTGGACGAGCCACTTCCCTTCTCTAGGCCTGAATTCCTCACTTTAAGTTTCGGCTTTACAAAAGGATGATTCTACATTCATTTTGCTGTTGAAGACAGAGAAGTCAAGTGACTCATTCAAGGTCACTTGACAGGTGGGCCACCTTCTTGAGAGTCTATTTGGGCCAAGGAGCCTGGATGAGGCCCCACTCATGGTCTTGGGGTCCTGGTGGAGTAGACAGGTACAGCAGGTGTTGGGTCTATCCCGTGTCCAGGCAGCTCACTCGGCCTCCCAGGGAGGGGTGGACCATCCCCTGGAGAGAAAGGGTGGGATTATTAATAACAATGCTAATAAGAGAGAAAAAACAAAGCCGGCAGGGCCTGAGCATTTTTTAAATAAAGAAATTTCCCTCATCTCGTGGTTAATTTAAAAGGTTTATTTCTTGAAATGAATCCTCTTCATCAAACCCCCGATCCTTGAAGATCGGAGGCGACTGCGAGAGCCGGTAATGAATTGATTTGTAACGTGAGCGACATTGCGCCCTCCCGCCCGTGCCCACTGCGGTCCCTTAATCTGCAATGTTTAAGGGGAAACGAGCTTCTCCATCTCTCAGCCTGAAACCCACTTGCCTGAAGCCAGCAGGCAAAGCCTGGCCCTGGGTCCAGGCCCGGTGGGCACCCAGACCTGGAGGCATCTATGTAGCAGGCCACCCTTCCTGCCTCCCAGCACCTGCGTCCCTTTCCTTCAAAGGGAAGTTGGAAGAGGTCCACATACCTATACGACCCACCACTAACCTGAGCCACTGGCAGCCATGCAAAACCACAGTCATCCAAACAGATGCAGCACACCCCCATGCAGAGTCCCCTGGACCCATAATCAAACCATATGATCCTAAAAGATCACATAACAGCCTCCCTCCGGCATAAGATTCAGAAATACAATTACACAAAGCACGCACACCAATGATAGGAGGCGTCCAGTCATAGAAAAACCTCCAGGCCTGGGCGTCCAGATGCACAGGCTCACATAACCTGGACAGGAGGCTCACAGGCCTTTGGAGGTGACAATCAATGGGGCAAGGAGACAGCAGCATGGCATGGCAGAAAGAAGCATGGCTTTGAGCCACAGAGCTGGATTTGAATCAGTGTCTCATTATTTCAAATCTGACCACTCTCAAGTCTCAGTGTCCTCATCTGTAGCATGGGGGCAACAATATCTCCTTCATGGGGTCCTAGTGAGGAGTGCAGATATAATATATGTAAAGCTCCTTTTAACTTCACTATAGGCAAGGATCTTTGCAAATGAGATAATTCATGTTGAGGATTTACCAGAATTTTAGCCTAGAATAGGGGCTTAATAAATCTATTTTAATTGTCATCTACTACTGTATCCTCAGCACTTACTGCAGTGTTTGATATACATTTTTGAAAAATATTTTTTTTAGTTGTAGACACAACATCTTTATTTTATTTATTTATTTTTTATGTGGTGCTGAAGATTGAACCTAGTGCCTCACGTGTATACTAGGTTTTACCACTGACCTACGACCACAGCCCTTGTTATACATTTTTAAATAAACACATGTTGTGCCCAGTGTGTAGTCAATAGTAATAGAATGGTAATTATGGAAAAAAAAGGAGAAATAATTGCCATTTAATGAGTGTTTGCAATGTGCCCAGCATTGTGCTAAATAGAAGCAGTAGACTGTTTCATTGAATCATCTCAGCATTCTATGAGATTGTTCTAGTATATACCCATTTTGCAAATGAAGAAACCAGAGCACAGCGAGGTTAAGTGACTTGCCCAAGGTGACACAGATAGTAAGTGGAGGAGAAGGGACATGAACTCCCAAGTACTCAAGACTCCAAAGTCTGCTTGGCTTTGGTGAAAACTAGAGAAAAAATATATGAACACCTTGTCCTCAAAGAGGGCTTCGGTGACTAAAGTGTTGAGGCAATTACACCTGGAAGCTGCCTGCTGGAAAGTAACACTTCAGGTCCCCTAATACTCTCAAAGTCAAGGCCAGAGATTTGAAGACATCTCTGGTGGCAGGGGTATGCCAGGAAAATGGACAGTACCAGCTCTGAGTGCCTCTCAGTTCTGTCACCTGCCCCAATGTGGGCAAAACCTCCAAACCTGACCAAGACCTTTCTGTCTTTCCCACCTCATCTGCCTCTACCTGGACTTTTCTATATTGAAATACTTTTTTTTTTATTGGTTGTTCAAAACATTACAAAGCTCTTGACATATCATATTTCATACATTAGATTCAAGTGGGTTATGAACTCCCATTTTTACCCCAAATACAGATTGCAGAATCACATCGGTTACACATCTACATTTTTACATAATGCCATACTTTTAAAGTAAACAATCCCAAGCCCAAAATGCCCCTAGGCACATGCACAGTGGCAAAATACCACCCCCTACCTTCTACCTTCCTGCTCTAGCTATTGTCATTTTTGCTGTGACCACTTGAGGGCCAGGAAGGTGACAGCCTTTTTGCTTGTCCTCATTGCAGGGGGTCTACAGAGACTGACTGGGTCACAGGTTAGATCCAGGATTGGGGAGCCACACTCCCCAACACCTACATGTGGTCTTGGTGCTAATCTTATTGTGGGTCTGACTCTCCTAAGGACTTTTCTCCTCTCTCTCTCTCTCTCTCTCTCTCTCTCTCTCTCTCTCTCTCTCTCTCTCTCTCTCTCTCTCTCGTCCAGTCCCCACCTCTACCACAATCATAGGGACAATGAGGGATTATAGTCCTTACCAGATAACCCTCCAAGGCTCAGTCCAGACAAATAGTCCCAAGACAACTCTTGAAAAGTCAGATACCCATGTCCAGCCTGGGAGACTCAGGGGGCACCCTTGGGCCTCTTCCAGCTCCATACACTGCTCTGCAATCCATGTCTCTTCCTGAGGCAGAGGTACAGTGCCCAGGGGGCACAGGGTGGGGGTAAGGGCACAGGCTCCCCTCCTGCAACTTCCTAGAAGAAAATCATTTTTTATAACTGTTGGAATCCTGATTGAGCTGTCAAAAGTACATGAAACCAGCTACATAAATGGTAAACTATCCATCAGTCACAGGCCTATTTGTTCTGAGACAGTATAAACATCACACATTTTTCTTCAAGATAGAAAGTAATACTTACCCTATCACATCCAAGTAATTCTGCCCCCATTCCTAAAAGAAACTTATTAGTCACATTGGCCTGTTCCATCTTGTCTCCCAAATCTTTTTATTCTTTTACCCACTAATCTCACCTTCCTTGAAGCATCAACTTAACTCAGTCATCCTATTTTCTATCTGCTTAAAACCAGATCTAGCCCTCCACTTAAAAAAAGAGATAAAGATTCAGAAGAAACACAAAGGAAATCTCTTAGGAAGACATAAAGGAATCTGGAATCCAGCATCCTGATGCTGACCCCTGGGTGAGCACCAACACAGACATAAGTCAGCTCCCCTTTGCCCTCTGAGGAGAGTGATGAGACCCCACTGTGTCCAGGGTGCCTGTTCACTGGGCTCGGGTGGTAAGAATGGAAAGAGGATGCATCCACCCTTTGAGTGAGACCTCTGCCTTTATATACCTGGACAGGGCTTTGTCCCTTACAGTCGCTCTAGACTCAAAGGAACACATCCCAAGAACATTGAGACAGCTGAAAGAGGCCTTGACTTCCTCTCTTACCTTGCCTGTAGGCCCCCCACAGCTTGGTTCCCCCCAAATTTGACCCAGGGCAGAGACTCCAGTTGCCATTGGTAGATAGGTAGGGATGGATAAATGGACAGGACAGACAAGTGCGTATGTGTGAACACCCTCGGGAATATATATTCCTACACTGAACATACAGACACATTCAGTGCAGCTTAGGGGTTAAAAGTAAAGGCTCTGGGGGCATCCACTTAAACCAGCCTACTCCACTCACCTCCGGAGGTGTGACCTTGGATGCCTGAGTTAACCTTGCCCAGCATTCCTCAACAGGTAAATGAGCACAATAATGGGATCCACCATGTGTGGCTGTGACAGGCCAGAGGTAATTATAGTTAGCACAGTGCCTGGCATAGAGTGTTTAATAACTGATTTCTGTTACTATTATCATTACATTTTACACTCCTTGCACACATACTTGTAAGCAGTTACACAAATCAGAATCTCTTACAAACTTAAATAATGCACACACATAAGCAAGGCTGTACATACTGACAGAAGAATAATCAAACACAGAGTAGCGGCATAGAGTGATGGTTATGAGTACATGCTGGAGCCAGACGGAGTTCAACTCTGCTCTGCCATTTACTAGTGATGTGATTTTTTTTTTTTTTCCTGTGTAAGGGCTGGAACTCAGGGCCTTAGGCATGCTAGGCAAGCACTCTTCCACCAAGCCACACCCTAGCCCTAACTGTGTGATTTTGAGCAAGTTACTTAATTTCAGTTTCCCCATCCATAAAAATAATAATAATAATAATAATAATAATAATAATAATAGTTACTCCTTCATAGGATTTTGTGAAGGTTAAATATTTATAAAGTACTTCAAACACTATATGACATGTAGGAAATAGTACTGTGTTTAGGAAAAAAATCCTGCAACCTGGTAAACTCTAGCTTCCAGAATTTCCATGGCACTTATTAGGTTCTTCTCCAGAACTTCTGGGTCAGGGTTTCCAGATAAGAAAATGGAGACTGAAAGAGATCTGATGTGTGTCGAGCCTAGGAGTTAGCGAGTGAGTGGTAGATAGCCCAGGCCTACAGACTTTAAGTTCTATGTCCTTCTCACCAGACACCCTGAGTGTGTGTGGCTGTCTGCCAAGGAGGTTTCTCTGCCCTCCTTCACCTTCCCACTGTCCCCATAAGTATCCCAGCTCTAGAGAATGGTCTAAGCAAACTCTGTCCTAACCCACTGAGCAAGGTATGGAGAGGACGTGGCTTGGCAATGAGCACTGGAAACCTTCAGGAGAACAGGTAACTGGGGAAGCGTCTGTAAGAGAGCACGCTTGACCTGGGCCTTGAATGTTGGGTGGAGGAAGAAATTGAAGAAGTGGGGGTAAAAGCCCTCTGAAGAGATGAGTGAGGAGTCTGGCTCCTGAGGTGAGGCTTCAGGTTGGGAGTGTGGTGGGAGCTAAGCTGAACCATTTGGTGTGCGCATGTCTTTTGATCTCTCCTGGACACTGTGCCCTGTTAAATGATCGATCTCTCTCTCTCTCTCTCTCTCTCTCTCTCTCTCTCTGGAGGGAGGGAGGGAGGGAGGGAGGCTTTGGGGGATTTATCTTTGGGGGATTTATGTCTAAAGACAAACCTCAGTAACCCTCCCCTGTAGGGTCAGAGCATTGTCAGAGCTGAGGATGTCCTCTTATCCCCAGGCTCCCTGAATATGTCCCTAGAATGACTGTGGAGGACCCCAGCCTCATTTCCATCAGGCTCAGATTCATAAAGTGTGGGGGAGGGTTGATGGAGGTGGGGGCCTGAGCCAGGGCCAGCAGAGGGACCAGTGTAACCGGAGGCCCTGCCCACCGTGTTGTCCCTCCACATACACACCGTGTGAGCTCAGGCTGCCACTGCAGGCTGGGAAGAGTCCAGGGTGAGCTGGCCAGGGACTCCAGGGCTGGAGGAGAACGGAGCAGAATCCCAGCCCCCTGTGTCCTGCCCGGGGCTACCACTAGGAGGCTAATGAAAAGGGAAAATGCAAGCCTGGGCTTGGGCCAGCAGGAGACAGCAAGGGGACAATGTGAAGCAGGAGGGAGGTGGCCCTCAGGCAGGGACAGACAATGTCCCCATATGGGAAGCAGACGGAGTCGCCCCGCCCCCCTCAGTCCTGGGGCCCTGCGGCAGCAGGCAGCCCTCTCAGCAGAACCCCAGAGCCTGGGCCTGGGTAGCTTGTACCCAGGAAGATGAGCCCACTGAGCTCCAGCAGGATAAGGGCAGAGGGAAGGCAGCGGTCTGCTCACCAAGATCCCCTGCTCCCCAAGGCGCCCTGCAGGAGGACATGGAGCTAGGAACACACAACCACGGCCCTTGCTTGCACACATGCAAGAAGATGATATTCTGCTTTTTAAATTTATGCCATAATAGAGGCTCAAAGTAAAAGATGACAATTATACAGAGTAAAATGTGACGATTCCCCTAAAGCTGCCTACTCCACCCCTTTCTCTTTGGAGGCAACTATTTTTAATACTTACCTTCAAGCAAAGGTCACTTTCCTTGGTGAGTCCACAGTGGTTCAGTCATAAGCGGCTCCATGGCTAATTCGTATCAGGCATTCCATTCCTTGGAGCAGAGAACCTGGAGGGGTAGCTAGGGTGACAGAGACCCCAGCACAGCCCTCCCTGACTGTGATCCAGGAATGTCTGCCTAATGATCTCAGGTTTTAGATCTCCTATAATAATTCCTTTCTACCCAAGTTTATCACCTCTAAGAATTTTTTAAATCTTCTTCTGCCTTTACCTATCAATTCCAAGCCCAATCTTAGTTTTATAATTTTCTCCCTCTTTAAAATTAACTTCCGCTGGGCCTGGGGGCACACGCCTGTAATGCCAGCAACTCAAGAGACTGAGGCAGGAGAATGGCAAAGTCTGGATGCTTTTGAGCAGCAGGTCCCAGCCAGATCATTCACCATAATAATGAAGTGAAATCTGAACAGAGGTTGCACTGAGACTAGGGATCATACTAGTCACTTTTTCCCAAGGGAAGGAACAAGCAATTTGGAAGCCCCTACTATGTGTCAGCCCTTTTCTGTTATACCATTCAGGACTCATTTGTTACGAGCAATAGGAACATAATTTGAGTTAGCTGAGGCGGAGAAGAATCTACTGGAAGGAATGGGGGGAATTCCCAGGCAATGAGAGAGAGTTTTAAATGCTCAGAATGGGAAGAACAGTTCCTGAGTTTCAGGGAACACTTGAAACAGGACAGGCTTGGACACCAAGACGCCCAGTCTCTGGCACTTCACCTGCTGCTGCCAGACCCAGGAAGAGATCAACTCTCCTCTCAGTTACTTTGTAACGAAGAACAGAGAAGACTCAGATTGGTCTCCATGAGTGAGGTGTTAAGTCAGAATCAGATGACTCCGCCCGGGGTTGGGGTAAGATTAGGAGACTCTCTTGAAGACCACCTGTTTGTTTCCAAAAGGGGAAGCCACCATTCCCAGTGGGACTTGGCCAACAATACAAATGTTTACTACCATATGGCAATTCTTCACAAGTCCACAGGTAAGGATTGTTATCCCTCCATTTAACAGACAAGTCAACTGAAACTCAGGTTGGAGTCTAGATCCAAAGCCAAGTATGTTTGACTTCAAAGCCTATGTCATTGATGTGTGTAATGCTGATTTCTTCAAAGAAAGGAACACCAAGTCCCTGTGAAATACCTTGCTAGTAGGCCAAGTACATGCCGGGCACTGCCAAGCTGTGTGGGGCACTCAGAGACCAGGGTTATGGGTGGCAAGAAAGGAATCACAGAGGAGTCACTTTCTTGAAGATCAGTGAGAGAGGTGGCCCACACTTTTCCAATATGATCTTACCTTAACTATATCTTAATTACATCTGCAAAGATACTATTTCAAAAAAAAAATGTCCCATTCACAGGTGCCAAGGACTAGACTTCAACAAATTTGGGGGAGAGATGAGGGGAGCACAAATCGATCCCTAAACAGAGCTATGTTTTGGATAGATTGATTAATAGGAATGAGTGGACAAACTATGTCCTAGAGATACAGGTGTCACTAGGACTGCTCAAGAAGCAAGAAATGAGATCTGATTTGGGCTAGTGGCAATGGAAGGTGAAGATTTTTTAGGGCCTGATAACTGATAGGATGAAGGGAAAGGGAGAAGGTGTCAAGATGATTCAGAGGCTTTATCACTAAAAAGATGGGAGCCCATTAAACTTGAAGCTCTCTGAGGGCAAGAGCCGTGCCCTAGGTATGCTCAGTGCCTAGCATGGTATCTAAACATCCTGAGTGCCCAGGAAATGTCCAGTGAATGAATGTGTTCAGTTTTGTGCATGGTGAATGTCACATACTAGTTCAAACAGGGAAGGTGGGAACTCAGGCCTGTCATTAGGGGGATAGAGTTTGGGGTTAGAAATCTCAATTGAGTGTTTATGTCCAGAGTAATCAATCACAGGTCAGGTTGGGATTGACAAGAGTTTGTGAAAAGGCAGAGAGGGGAGAAGAGGTTTGAGAGCAGAATCCTGGAGCACAATTACATTTAGGGGTGGGAGAAAGCAGAGGAGCTGGTCGGAGGCCAGAAAAGGCACTTGGAGATGGAGGAGGGGGAAGTAGGAAGGTGCAATGTCATGGAAATCAAGAAAGGAGACAGTTTCAAGGAGGAGGGGTGGAGCTGCTGCCAAATGCTCAGAGGTCGAAGAGAAGAAATACTGAGAGGAGCCTGTGGATTTGCTAATTAGGAGGCTGGCAGCAGTGTCCCCACCAGGTTAGGGCAGGAGGATATGAGGGGAGCCTACTCCAGGCAAGGAACCTGAGAAGCAGTGCATGTACCTACGTGTGTGCTCGTGATTTTGCACCCTCTGTTCTTGTGTGGTCCTGCATGGTCTAGGAGAAAGAGAGGAAAAGCAAAAAAAAAAAAAAAAAAAAAGCCTGGTGTTGGGATGGGAGCTGCGCGTTGCAGGACTCAGTGATTACAAGAAAGGAAATGACTAGGCACAGGGCTAGATAGAAGAGATAGCTTGGGAAAGGGAGAGCCCTTGGTAGAGCCACACAAATCATGGAGGATGGAGGATGGAGGATGGAGGATGGAGGATGGAGGATGGAGGATGGAGGATGGAGGAAGGAGGATGGGGGATGGAGAATGGAGGATGGAGGATGGAGGATGGAGGATGGAGGATGGAGGATGGAGGTCAATAATATCACAGGTAGATAACAGAACAATGCCAAGCCCTCAGATCCCAGAAGCCACTGGTCAGGGTGTCTGTCTTTTGTATCTCAGTGGGGGTGGGTGGGGCCCTTGTCCTCAACCTTAAGTTCACATGGAGTCCCCACTACTGTCTGTCTTGTTTATCATTGTACTCCCGGGCCTGGATCAGTGTCTGACATCGAGAAGGTATTCAGTCAAGATTGGAAATAACATTACCACCACCAATTAAGATCACCAGGCACCTACTATACACCTGGTGCTTTACATTTATTATCTCATTTAATATAAAAGCTTCATGGGTAGGTAATATTATTTTCCCCACTTGGATAAAGAAATAAGAGTTCTCAATGATTTATTGAGTTTCCCAAGACCACTCAGCTAAGAAATAGATGCAAAAATTTGAACTCAGATCCTTGTGTCCCCCAGAACTCACTCTCTCTCTCTCTTTCTATTTTTTTTCAATGTTGGGGATTAAACCCAGGGAAACTCTACATCCCTAGTATTTTTATTTTTTTATTTTGAGATAGGGTCTTGCTAAGTTGCCCTGGCTGGCCTTGAACTTGCTATCCTCCTGAGGATCCTCCTGTGTGAGCCACCTAGCCCAGTTCTTTCTTAACCATTGTTATTATTCTACAATTATGTGTGAAGCCAGTAGGCGGTAAGTAGGGGGCATGATCTCTTTCTGTTCTATATACTTTTATTTGCAGTATCCACAAGATATATGTGTTTGTATGTCCTTGTGTGTGTCCCCTTGTGATTGGTGTGCCTATACCCAAGTGTGTGTCCTTGTGGGTTTGCGAGTACAGATGCTATTCCACATCCTAATCCAAGGCCTGAGCTCTCCAATTTGTCTCTGCTTGAGGCAATGATGGTTGAGTTTGGCTCTCAGGTGTGTTCAGAGCTCAGCCCTAAGCCCACCTCTCCTTCACAGGGTCCACAGCGGGGTCCCTGCCCCCCACAGTCCTGCTCATAATTCTCCTTGCTTGTTTAAAGGGGCCAGTGGGTTTAATGATTAGTTACCGCCTTGTCGATATTCTCACCCAGGGAGAGGATGAATGGCGAGGCACTGCCCCCGCCCCTGACACACACACACATACTGCAGCAGATTAAAGATGAAGGAAGGGACCCTTCAACAAGGGAATTTGGAGGAGCCCAGCTCCAGAGGATGCTCTGCAGGGCCATCACAAGGGCCCCTCCTTGAGATACTCTAATGGCTCCCACAAAGGTGGTGGCCTGCAGGCAGAATGACCCCTGTCTAGCCACCCTCCCCCAGTCTCTTCCTCTTCAAGTCCACCAGGTTCTGGGAGGCAGTGACAAGAGCCCTAGTAAGGAGAGGACTTTCTTGAGGTGAGATAGCACACATGACCATGTTCTGTCATGTTTTTGAAAGTTTGTGTGTGTGTGTGTGTGTGTGTGTGTGTCCATGTTTGTGAGTTTCCATTGTGATGTGCCTTGGTGGCCAGCCTCATATATCTGAATGTGTAGCACGATCCAAGTACAGGTGGGTCTTTATGCCCATCCATGTTCATATGTAGCTGGGTACGCCAGCAACCATGTGTAGACTACATACGTGTTCATGCTGAGGACAGGTAGGCTGTGTGGAGATGTGCATGTGTAGGCGTGTGTGCGTGTGCGGTGTAGGGTGCCTGTGTCCTGCTGTGTGTACTTCTTGTTATCACCCTTCACAGTGTCAAGGTGGCTGCATTCTCACCTTTTTCTGGATCCCTAGAAGGGTTGCTGAATGAAGCTGCCAGGCCTTCCCTTCACCCTGGGCCCTCAGGCAGGTCCTGGCAACTCAGACACCAAGTTATAGACCCCCCCGACCCCATCTCTAGTCTTGGTGTACTGAGACCCTCCCTCCTGGGCATCTGAGTCCTCATGGTCTTGAACTTGTGCCTCCTCATTGCTCAGGATGTGTGTCCATACTACCTTCAGTGGGTCCTCACTGACCTGGGCCTGGGCCTCAGTCCATTCATGCTCTGCCACCTCACCTTGGCTGAGTCTCCTGGGGCTCAGATCAGAAGCTACCCACACCTATTTCATGACTCACCCTGTGGCATTAATGTCTTTGAGGCAAATTCCAAAGCACACCCACTCTCCAGGCCTCCTGATTGCTAACCCCCCTAAGCATTCTCCCCCCAGCTCTGAAGAGCCTTTCCCCGCTGATTCACAGTATCTATCTGCAACCTGATCATCCGATCTAACCCTGGCAGAAAGGAAAGGAAAAGAGGGGACTGTACAGTGAGTCATGTCCCTTATGTCAGGACTCAGAGGCTGGAGAGAGGACACTGGGGTAGCTGAGGGGAAGCTCTGGAAGGAGCAGATTGGTAGTAGCTGAGCCTGGCAGAAAAGAGAATGCTAGGAGTCAGGTCCATCTTCCCGCAATCCCCTGGCCCTGCCACACACACACTCACACACTCACTCACACACACTCACCCTGTTGGAAGGTGACATTTGCTATTAACCTTATATTGGGCCATTTTGTAAATCAATGTCACTTACATTTAATAACAAGTGTAATCAAAGGAATTATGCAAATTTAATTTGATGCTTCTTGAATTATGCAAATCCGCGGTGCACATAATGTTCCCTGACATGTGCCCGTTGGAGAGAGAGAGAGAGCAAGGGAGAAAGTGGGGAGGGGACAGAGGAGGGAGGAAAGGCCTGGGACCAAGAGAGGGAGCAGGATGGGGGTGGGCTGGGACCTGGTACTGAGTAGAGAGGAAGGCAGCAGAGACCTGTGGCCCCAGGGGCTGGCTCTCCACTATGAGTAGGAAGGGGCTGATGAGGTCTGACCCCATCACCTTCTCAGACTACCATCTCTGACTCCAGGCTTTTACTCCCTTCCCTCTCTCCAAACTCAGCATGACTTTGTTGGCCCACTTCTCCTCAATGTCACCTTCTGTGAAATGGGAGTAGCCAGAAAGCTGACTACTCAAGGGAACAGGTTCCTGATAGAGCTTGGGCCTCTGAGAGGAGAGCCTCTTCATTCCCAATTGCAGAAAGCTGTTGTGGCAATAGGAAGTATAATTGTTTTTTGTTTTTTTTTCCTTCTTGGTACTGTATATTGAACACAAGGGCACCTCGCCACTGAGCCACATCCTCAGCCCATTTTTTTAAATTTTGAAACAGGGTGTCACCAAGTTACTTAGGGCCTTGACAAGTTGCTGAGGCTGGCCTCAAACTTGCAAACCTCCTGCCTCAGTCTCCCAAGATACTGGGATTAGAGGCATGCAGCCTGGTCATCCTTTTTATTCTTAAAGTCTTGAGGTCCTAGCAAAAGGAGTTGTACTATGTTATAACAAAAAATCTACTGACTTTCTCAGGCACATAGTGTGACAACCCTAACAGGGTAATGATAAGCAGATGTTGACACATGTATTTTTAACTGAAATGACACAGACACATGAATACTTTTAAAACAGTATAAATATACACAGTGAAGCAATCAGACTTGGATCCAGTTCTCCCAGGGACCCACATAAAAACCACATAAATACAAGTCAGGCACAATAGTGCAGGCCTGTAACCCCAGTGACTCAGGAGGCTGAGTCAGGAGGATGGCAAGTTCGAGACCAGCCTGGGCAACTTAGAGAGACCTTGTCTCAAAATAAAAGATAAAAAGGACTAGTTACATAGCTCAGAAGTAGAGCACTCTGGGTTCAACCCCTAGTACTTGAAAAGAAAAAAGAAAAAAGAAAAGTCTACATAGATAAAACCACTCAGGTGAACTCCCCAATATATGAATGTTCAAAATGCTGCTTGCTTAGCACATATGATGTGCTGGGTTTGAGCCTCAACATTACCAAAAAAAAAAAAAAAAGTCACCTGGACACCATTGAGCCTGAGAAATATTGATTCTTTCCATATTCAAATCCCAACACATGCTGATGTTCACAACCAAATACATACTGACTTTGACAGGCAAATACACAAGGTATGTTCTCTGATATTGATGAGACCTCCTGACTCTCGAAGCCCACTCAGGGGCCTAGAAGCTTCTCACTGGCACAGGAACTATCTGTTGTACATTGGGCCCTGCCTTCAATCCAGTCTGGAGTAGGGTAAAGATCATGACATCCTGACCAAAGGGATGTCTATAAGGTGAAGAGATGAGCCAAGTGATGGGAAAGGTCACTCAGGTCAGGAAACTGTTCTCAAAACCTGGATGCTAGTTAGAGTCCCTAAGGGACATCTCAGAAAGTTACACCAGGGTTCCAGATATTGACCAGCTCCCCACAAACCGTCACTCTCTTCACTGTTTTCACCCACCACTAAAGCTGCCATCACACCCTGGCCTAGGTCCCTATCCACATGAATTGGGCAGAGCCCTGGTGGGTTCCTCTTACCTGAACTGTGGATGCAGAATAAAGTTCTGTCCCTTCTTCATAGCGTGAACAAGAATCCTCTGAGCTCTATTAAAGAGAATGGGGCAAGCCCTTTATAAGCATTATGTTTTTTTGTTTTGGTTTGGTTTTTTGGTACTGGGGATTGAACCCAGGGATGCTTTACCACTGAGCTACAGCCCCTGTTTATTTTTTCATTTTGAAACAGGATCTCACTATGTTGCAGAGGTTCTTGCTAAACTGTCCAGAATTTGCAATCCTCCTGCCTCAGTCTCCCAAGTTGCTGGGGTTACAGACATGCACCATTGCACTCAGACTGTCACCATGATGATTGCGCTTATTTTCTTCTTTTTGGATTCATAGGTGATGCCTCCATTCTCTACTCCTGTTTCAGGCCTCCCTTCCTGCTCGGAGTGGAATACCTGTTACTACTGAGACAGCTTCTGTTCTGTTCAGCAGATACAGAGACTAGGAGTCTTTTAAGTTGGGGGATCAGGGATCAGGGTATGTCTGCCTGCCAGTGAGGGTGTTGCAGCAACAGTGCACTGTTGTATAAGTGTTATGATATGTCTGTCATGACCGTCATTATGTCTCAAAGTTTCCCCTCTCATTTGGGTGTCATTGGGTCATTTGCATGCCTGTGAGTTGGAGTGTTTGTGTGTGCTAGTTCTGTTTATACTTTCTGTATCAATGCAGGGTATCTTGTTTTGACATAGTCTGGATGTGTGTCTTATTTTATGAATGTATCTCACCCTCCCCTGCATATCAACATGTTTGACTTGTCACAGAACGTGTATCTCTATGTTTGAATTCATATAACATGCAAATAAGTGAATATTTAATTATGTCACAACGTGAATATCATCATGTTGGACATTTTACAATGTGTTCTCTGTGTGTTGTCATAGTTGAGTTGTCAAAATATGTGCGTCATCACACTGGAATGATGTGCCACTTGACATAATGTGTGCCTAAATCATCTCACTGTGTTTAAATGGTCCCAATGGTGTGTTCTTGAGAGCCACACATTTCAGTAAGTAGAATGTGAGTTGGTCATTTTGTTTAAACTGTCACCACAAGTATGTCATGGAATCTGAGCTGTCATAAGGTAAGGAGTGTGTTTCCATGTTTGAAATATCAGGAATATCAGGTATGTAATCAATTTTGAGTTGACACAATGAATAAATTATGTCACCTTTTTTGAATTGTGCCCAAACTACAATGGTATTACCTGAGTATGATTCCAACTTTGAGTTGTTGTGGGTTTATCTTTGTGTAACAACATATTTGCATTTTAACAACATGGCGTATCTCTCTCCAAGTTGGCACAATATATATGCCATCATGTTTGAGTAATCAAATGTTTATGTTGTTACAATATGTGTCTGGGTGAATCATTGTGTTTCAATTGTCATACAGTAGGAGTGTCTGTCATCATGTGTGAGCTATGTATCTGTATTTTTGCTACAGTGTTATAATGCATGTCTGTGAATATTATGTTTAAGTTGTCACACTGTGTATTGCCATGCTTGAAGTTTTACAAAGTCTGTCACAATTGTGGAGTGTATGAACACGTTTGGGTTGTCAAAACATATTTGTGTGTTGCCATGTTGAAGCATCAGTGTTTCACCCTGTGAGTCTCTGCACACTGTGTCTGTGCATGTGTGAACAGGTTTGAGGTGTTACAGTAGGTGGTGTCACCATATTTGAGGTGTCTCTTAAAGTGAATGTGATAACCCACTTCTCAGCATGGGTTCCAGAGTGAAAGACTAGGAGTGGGGTGGGCGATCTGAAAAGGGAGGAGGCTAGGACATAATCAAGACAGGGTGGGATGGGGTCTGGTGGGGGTTAGGGACAGAGCGAGCTCTAATTGGCCCGCGGTGAATTATTCACATGTATAATCCTCGCAGAATTTCAGCTCGGGCAGTGCCAGTAAATGCTGTGCATGTTTAAAAGTCATTTCCATAAGTAAGTGCAATTTCTCTACTGTTTGCCCCTGTTTAATGAAGTGAAATCTTGTTTGCATTCCTCCCAATTTCCCAACGAAAGGCGCCCAACCGTTCGCACCAAAATTACACCGCCCAAATTAAAACTCGGGCTCCAAGGGAGGTGAGGGGACGGCGCCATTGGACCCTTCTGGGAGGGCCCATGAAGGGGTGGGGGCCAGGCAGGAGTCTGCCCGAGTTTTTCAGCTCATTACTTCCATGTAGTTCTTGCAATTTCAAGTGCTCCCCCTACTGTGTTGTCCACTCCCACTTGCCCCCATCATATTCTGTCCCCCTTTGTTTCTCCTTTCTTTAAATGAACCCTTGGGGTTCAGGAAGAGGATAGGATGTATTATTCAGGTATACATAAATTCACCCCTATATACTGTTACATACATGTTCATGTCTGTATTTGTGAATTTGTATACTTGTGAAAGTGTGGTATATAATCATACACTGTGATATCTGAAACACAATGATTCCCATGGACACACATTGTAGCTACAAACACATCTGACTATGGTATGTGTGTTTACTTAAGAACCCCTGTTATGAATACCTGTGGTTTTGTGTGCATGGCTAGTATGTGTTGGGCATACTACACATGTTCAAGATGGATGGTTAAATAGACCATATGGATAAAGAGAGAGAGGGGAGAGAGGAAACTGCAGGTGTTTATGTAGTTTGGTTGTCCAGTACTCTACTGGTAAGACCTAATCCTTCCTGAGGAATGCATGGTACCCCCTAACCTCTCCAACAGCGGCACAGGGACCACTCCATCCCTACTAGTGCCCTCTGACCCCATGTGAACCTGCAACAGCTCCAGCTCCTCAAATGGAACTTGAAAGATTCTCCTGAATGGGCTGGCAGGAGAGCCCCTCAAGGCTATACTCCCTCAAAACTCCACCCCCTCCAAGTGCCAAATGGCCACTACATGAGGGTCACTTTGGCACAGGTCCCAGAACATAATTGCAACTGCCCTTATTTGGATTAGCTTGAAGAGTGATGGGAATGGAGTGAGGTGGTGTTGAGGAGAGGGCAGGAAAAGACAGGTCCACCCACCAGAACCTCCCAATGTCCCTGGAATCCCCACTAAGGGCTCTTAAAGTTTTAGGATTCTGAGAGTTCAGGTTCTAGATACAAAAAAGACAGTGGAATAATTTCTCTGAGTATTACTGTTTATCTTCTGTCTTTGTGAATATAACCATCTTCACTAATCTACCACTTTCTGTTGCCCACCTCCTCCAGTTGACCACACAGCCTGGGCAAGACAGAGCAAGTAAGTCACAATGATTCCATCACCCACATACCCACAGTCAACAAGCCACTGCCCTCTCCTTAATGCGCCACTGCAGGAAATTGACCGGGTAGCTGGCAGAGCTTCCAATTATTTGCTGAAGGTCTTGGGGGAGAATCATTCAGAGGTGAAAGTCTGAGAGAAAGGAATTCAGGATATCAAGTCATTAAGAGTGAGCGCCCTCCTTGGGAAGGGCTTCTCTCTCAGCTCTATCATGTCCTCAGGGAAAGGAGACATCCAGGCACAGAAGCAAAGTGTCCTCCTGGTCATGGTTCCCTGCTGCCCAAAGAATAAAGTCCATGTTCCTTCTACTATCAGGCAAAGCCAGCCCTTCATACTCCCCCCCTCCACCCACATTCTGAGGCTTGATTCTGGGTGATGGTCCCCCCACCCCCCACCAACACCACACCTGCTTGGATGCAGCTTAGTGAAACTAGCTATTTCTCCATCCTCCTCCTCTCTTCCCCACTTTTGTCCATGTTTTCTTCTCTGACTCAAATGCCACCCTTAGCCTGTTGAAGTTCTAAGGTTCATCAAGGTCAGATTTGAT